>NC_081413.1:486059400-486711900 GCF_030272615.1 Cryptomeria japonica
AAATTAGGTCCTAGTCCAGCTTTTGGAAATGAATGCTAAGAGGAGGGCCTAAATGTGGACCAAATTGTAAGGGAGTGCAATTTAGGATGCTACAATATCATCAACATTAGAAGAAATTTGTGATTGAAAATGGAGAGTTGTGGACCCCTCCAATGGTCAAAATTCATAGGAAGGCAACACTACCAATGCCAAGGTTGATGGATACCATGGAATCCACAACATAGGGTTTGGGAGGATCAAAAAGTTGGAATGGACACAAACAAATATCCTCTGAGACACTTTACAAGAACTAAACAAAATAATCTACAACATGGGAGATGGGGTTATGCAAAGCTTTTTAAGGAACACAAAGAGGCTTTTAGAAAAGTGGAGAAAAAGATGTGGCATCCCAAAAAGGAGTCTGAGAAAGAGAAAGAAAACTAGAATGATTCACGAGAAGAATAATCTAGATGAATCTCTCTAAGGATTAAGAACAATCTAGACGAAACCCTCTAAGGATTAATGATGATGGGTCAAACGATTTAGTCAGAATCCTAAAGAGTTGTGATTTTTTTAGTAAATGGGTAGGAGATTGGCCGACATTCTCAAAAATTAGGAGATGGTGCAAGGAAAACTAGGGTAAAGATATAGTGATAAAATCACTCCCTAATGGTTTTTTTCTGATCATTTGTGTGAATGCGAGGATCAAAGAGATTATATTGAAAGATGACCCTTACCTGATGGATGGGATAGTGATCTATATTAAGGAATGGGTGCCAAAATTCAACCCTCTTGATGCACAGATTGAGGAAGTAGAAATATGGGTGAGGTTGTATAACCTACCCAAGGAATATTGGGAAACATAAACCCTGAACTACATTGGTAATAGATTGGGGCATGTTATCAAGGAAGATGCAGCGGTTGAGGATAAAAATGGAAGCATCCATACAAGGATCTACATTCTATGGTTCCCATTTCCACCCCTACCCAAGTAGATAGAACTCATTTCAAATGAATGCATATGGATTTAGAAGATTGAAGTAGAAAATATTGTAGACATTTGCAAGATTCGTAAAAGTAATGGTCACAAAGCAGATGGATTCTTAAAATATTCAAAGGGAAAGGAAATAGGAGGAGTGAAGTATATCAATATGAACAATATAGAGTGGGTAGACAGAGAAAATGTAGAGGATGAGCCTTTAAAAATGGAAAAAAATGCAATGGATTCTGAGGAGAGGTTCAATGAGAAAGCGATAAACTCTCAAAGAAGGGAAGAAGAGATCTATAAGGAATTCAATATGGTGGAAGAAGAAAAATAATGAACAACGTCTAGAAGATCCAATAAGAGGAGAAAATGAGAATTAAAGAAGTAGAACGAGGTGCACGAGAAAGAAGAGGAATCAGGTCTAAACATGCTAGAGGAGACAAAAAGATTGGACATAAACATTGATTGTTTAATCTTTGATCATCTGCCAATGCAAACAGTGAGCCTGGGCAGAAAGAGTAGGGGAAGCTTGCCAGATAAAACCTATTCAATAAGGACCCCCTCACAACAAAGGAAGAGATATAGATCATTACCTTGTATAGAGGAAACAAAAGACATGAAGATTTTTAAATCTTCACCTCCCAAGAAGACAATGATCATCATGCCCCTTGTGAAGGTTACTATGAGGTGACTCTACTTTGAAGAAGGTGGAGGAATGGAAGAAGGAGAGGAAGACCCATTTGACATGGAAGAGGAAGTAGACATTAGTGAAATAATAACTATTGAGTAGACAACCACTACCATGAACACATTCAATACTGGTGAAAAGAAAAGGAGGGGTAGAAAATCTAGAAGAACTCTTTTAAAGATGGTTGGGAGTGCAAAAGGACAAAGAAAATTGAGATCTAGGAAGGGCATTACCCTTCCTGGGGAGCAATGAAGCTCCTATCATGGAATGTCAGGGGCTACAATGCCCCGATAAGATGCGCTTGATCAAATAGGGTGTTGATCAAGCAAAATCCTATATTGTTCTTTTGCAAGAAACCAAAATCAAAGCATATGATCGAGTGAACTTTCAGTGGAAGTGGAGAATATGGCAAGGTGATTTTGTGGATGCGGAAGGTGAATCAGATTATCTATGTATTCTATGGAAGCAAAATCTCTTTGAAGGTGTTGAAGTATCATTACACAAAAACTAGATGGCGGTTCAATTTAAATGCATCCAGGACAACAAAGAAGTGATAATCATCAATGTATATGGACCTACTGATTGGGGATAAAAATCTTAGGTATGGGAGCAACTATCTATTTTTATTCGGTTAGTGGGTAATTCCTTAGTGATGGGGGGGAGGGGGGGGGGGGGTTTAATGCAATTTGTCATCCGACAGAGAAACAAGGGGGATTAGGGGGGAATAATTCTCAGCAATAAGCTTTCAATAATTTCATAATGGATAATTCTCTTATAGATCATAATTTCAAAAATGAATGTTTTACTTGGTCAAATAGATAAAGGGGAGATGCCTTTATTCCACAAAAGCTTGATAGATTTCTACTTTCTAAAAAAATGGAACTTCTCTAATCTGATCTAGGAGGCCTCAATTTTGCCCTTTTTTGGATCAGACCATTTTCCCATTTCCTTGTCTATACAACATGATAATGTTCTCATTATATGGTCATTTAAATTTAAAAAAGTGTAGCTTAGAGATGTAAAGCTGAAGGAATTAATTGTGAATTGGTGGAAATTTGCCCCAAAGTTGGCAGGTACTAAGGCACTACAACTAGTAAGAAAGCTACAATTCATAAAAGAAAAGTTGAAAGAGTGAAATAGATTACACTTTGGTAGCATATTTGCAGGAAAGTTGAAAATTGAGAAAGAATTGAGGATCATTAATGAAAAAATTATTCAAGAGGGTATGACCTTTGAAATTTTCAATATGGAGAAAGCCCTTCACACAAAATTGGTGAAAATATTAGCCCAAGAGGAGACCTTTTGGCAGAAAAAATCTAGAGAATGTTGGCTATGTGAAGGAGATAAGAACACTAAGCTCTTCCACTGTTCGGATAAAACAAGAAGGATCTCAAATAGGATATCATGCATTAAGTATGAAAATGGGCACCTCCTTTGTCATAATAAGGATATCAATCAAGGGAAAGTAAGATACTTCCAATCCTTACTGAGAATTGATGCAAAGATTAGGGAAGATAATTGGTTAGAGTTGTTAAACCATATTCCACAATCATCACAAAATAGTCCAATGAAATGTTGTGCCAGAAAGTTAGCATGGAAGAGTTGAAGAAGGCACTATTATCAATGGAGGTGGATAAAGCACCAGGTTCAGGCGACTTTCCCCCATTTTCTTTCAGAAGTTTTGGGATATTACCAAAATGGATATCTGGGACATGGTAGAGGAAGATAGAGAAAAGAGCTTCATCTCACAATCTCTAAATAATACCTTCATCACCCTTATTCCAAAGAAGGAAAAGGTGGAATTCTTTTATGATTCCATACCTATTTCTCTCTATAACACAACCTATAAGATCATTGCAAAAGTTATGGCCAATAGGTTGAAAATAATCCTTCCATATATTATTTCTGAAAGAGTAGAGTGGTTTTATGCCAAATCGATCTATTGTGGAAGATATTATTGTAGCACATGAAGCCATTCATTCGATCAGGAAAGCAAAAAATAATAGGATGTTGGTCAAGTTGGATATTTGCAAAGCATGTGACCATGTCAGTAGAGAATTTTTTATTCAAGTAATGAGGAAGTTTGGGTTCTGTGAAAAATGCTTGGAATGGATAGGTAGTTGCATGAATTCACCAAAATTCTCAATATTGGTGAATGGAAGTCCACAAGGCTTCTTCTCATCTTCAAGGGGTATTCTTCAAGGTGACCCAATATCCCCCTTCCTATTTATCATCTTGGCGAAAGCATTAGGGAGAATTATTTCAAACCTTAGAATAGAAGGCAGATGGAGAGGAATAAAGATTGCAAGAAATGTGGAAGTAATAACTCACACACAGTTTGCTAATGACACTTTACTGATGGGGGAAGCTACTATCATTGAAGCTAGAACAATCTGAATGACAGTGGATAAGTATTGCAAAGCATCAAGACAAGTAGTGAATTGGAACAAATAAGAACTATATTGTTTTAACACAAATCCAGATATCTAGGGGGAAATCAACAATATTCTAAAGGTAAAAATGGGTCAATTCCCAAGAAAATTCTTAGGAATGCCTCTCTTTGGCAGAGCATGCAAATCCAATCTTTAGGATAGATTTACTAGTAGATTGGAAGATTGGAAAAGTAAATGGTTAACTTTAGCAGGTTAAATCTTGATGCTCAAATCGGTAGTCTCGACAATTCCCTTATACTCCATGACCTGCCTCAAATTACTAGAGAAAACCATTAAGACAATTGCACGAATTATGAGGAGATTCTTTTGAAATGGGAAGAAAGATAAGGAAAAATTCCCACTACTGGCATGAAACAAAGTATGTCAACAAAAAGAAAAAGGAGGAGCTAGAATTTGAAACCGGAGACTAATGAATGTGGCTATGGGGGCAAAATTAATTTGGGGCATGTATTTGAAGCCAAATAAAAAATGGGTCCAGATACTAGTTAATAAGTATCTAGATAGTCTAGAAAGGGAAAGAATTCTAATAGTCTGAAATCTCAGTAAAGGTTCTATGATTTGGAACTTCCCCCTAGAATGCAGAGAGCTGATTAAAAATCATCTTACCTGGAAGGTGGGAAATGGAAAGAAGGCAAAATTTTGGGAAGACTCGTGGGAAGGACTTCAAAACTTGAGATGTGATAATTCTTGGGATGGTATCAAAGCTATCACAAAGCAAGAATGGGAAGAGTGATGACCAATTTTATAATCAAAGAAAATAATCATGGCATCTGGGAAAGGAAATGGAAAGACCCGACAAAATTGGGATTGTCCAGGGAGGAAGATCAGAGATTCGTAGACTTATTGAAGGCTAGAACTGTACAGTTTATAGATGAAAATGATGAGATCAAGTGGTGCGGAGTGACAAGTGGATAGTATGCGGTCAAAATTGGATACAATATTTTAGATCAAGAGTAGCAGGACCCGTAGTGGCCTCAACACCTTTTATGGTATAAAGATTGTCTACCTAAAGCAGGGGCCTTCACATGGTTAAAAATAAGAGAAAAAGTCCTCATAGAGAGAGATTCATAAATTTAGGATTTGTAGGACCTTTCAAGTGTGTGTTGTGCAAAGCGGAGGCAGAATCCTCTATACATATTCTTCTTCATTGTCCAGTGGCACAAAACTATTGGAAGCATTTACTACAAAAATTGGAATGGGTGACACTGCTTTTAGAAAGTCTTTTAAACTAGTTCCAAGCATGGAATAAGACGAGATAATTTTTTTTTTTTCAGCATCTGGAAAGTGGAACCATCAGCTCTCATTTGGGATATGGAAAGAGAGAAACGAGAGGATCTTTCATGAGAAAGAAGAGGGGGAACTTCAACTATGACATAGAATTGAAAGAGTCATCTCAGAATTAGTCAGTTCAATGACTTCTAAAGTGAGCTTGGAAAAAAGACCTTACAACTGGTGGGATAGAAAGATCCAGATGCATTGACCATTTATCAAATGTAACCCTATTAATAGGGTGCATAGGGTTAATCCTATTGATAAGAGAAGACAAAGCAAGAAATGAAACCTGTCTGATTCAAAGTGGATACAAATCAATTTTGACAGAGCAACCAGTGGTAATCCAAGTAGATCAGTGGTAGGTTGTATTGCTAGAGACCATAAGGTAACCATTCTTTCTAAATGCAGTAGTGGATTGGGAACCTCAACCAATAATTTGGCAGAATCCAACGCAACCCTCTTAGCTATACTTTTAGCTAAGAGACTTAGAATCAATAAGTGCCATTTTGAAGGAGATTAAAAAATTATCACTCGAGTCATTTTGAAAGGAGATGTTATGCATTGGGAAATAATTAAGGAGATTAGGAAGATTATTAGCAAATTTCCCCATTTCAAAGTATCTCATATACTTCATGAGGGTAACTCAGAGGTAGATCAATTAGCCAAGGATATAGTCAACCTGGATCAAGGCATGACGTAATGGACAATGATGACTTAAATGATAATGTTTAAATTCTTCTCGTGCTTACTGAAAATGAATCAACGGGAGTACAATCTACAAAGGATTGTAAATGCACAACAAAGACAGGTTGGGTACGTTGGAGGCAGAAGGATGTACAACGCCAGGTGGGAATGAAGACAAATATGCAGAAAGATAGAGTAACTGGATATTCTAGATGGCATGATGATAACTTTATTAATGCCGAACTTGGGAAATCTTGCGATCAAGATTCTACCCAGTCTCCAGATGCATATCGCATTGAATGACCGACCTCATTAAAAATGAGCATTAATTGCTTTTCTTAACTTCATCTTCTATATGAAGAGACAGAATGTTCATTTGATTTATATTCAATGTGCTCAGGAAGATTGGTGTGAGTGTAGAAGAGAAGTATGGAGGCAAACTTCACACTTCAGTTGAGCAAAACATAGGTGACATTCTGGGGAGGAATTGCAAATGATAGGTTGATGAAGCTATTAATCTATGAAGATATTTCTTTCATCTCCCGTGTGAAGTTGATTCTTGGAGCTGAGTATTTGGAAGGTGGATGGAGATACTGAACAAACTTAGACATAGTGTCTTTGTTCATGTCTTGGTGTTTGGAGCTCCTTCCTGGTGCCAAAGCCTGAGAAATCATGAACAAATGCATGCAAAAGGAATGGTTGGGGGGAATGGAGGATATGCTAGCCTTGGTGAGTGACATGGAGGTTTTTGTTAGTCAAGATGGAACTTGGCTCCATATGAGCGAATTTGTTCCTCCCCTATGTCCATTCCTGCTATGGAGTGCAATATGCAACAAAGAGGTGAGAAGAGTGGTTGTGCAGATAGGTATTCAAGGCATTCTGCAATACCTTGACTGGGTTGATTCTTGGGAAGCCCAAGTGGAAGAGGAAAAATGGGGACCCTGGGGTGAATAAAAAGCACTTAGGGAATGCACAGTCCCTGCGCCCAGAAAACATGGTCATCCAATAGGAGGAGGAAGAACGAAGAAGGGTCATGTGTTACAGTTGGGGGAAGGCTCTAGCGGAGACACAAATGTGGCAGAAGTAATGAACTGGGAGGCAAGGGAAGTGGAAAATGGTGACATGGACATGGAATTTGTGATAATGGAGTAGCCTGTTGTGGGTACCTTTTGTTATAGAAGATGGAAAGTACGGAGCTGAAATGGGCAGGTTTTCTTGCTTTAGAGGCAGCGAGAATGATGATGACTATATTGTATTTAATAAATGTATTGGTGTTTTGTAATCTTTTTGGACATATTATGTATATTGGTCTAATTAATATACTACTTCATTGGAGGATAATCAATGTACATAGTTTCAGAATTAATAAATATAGCTTTACCGATAAAAAAAAAAAGCATTGGAAGAAGATTGTGGAGCACTAGCAAGGGTTAACTTGGTTTCTAGGGTGTAACTCAAGCCTCTATTCTTTGGATGTGATTTGGGTATGATTGGTTCCTTTATGCCTCGTTCTTAAGATTTGAGTCCTTCACCTTGATATCCCATGTGTTCAACCATATGAAAAGGTTTGGGATATTTTTCTTTAGGTATATTTATAGGCTCATCATCTTCTTCTTTGTATAGCCATGAGGTGAAATCTTCTTCAATGCTATCTTTATCTAGAGGAACCCATTGTTGAAAGGTGGTATCCTTGCATTGTATGATTGTTCTCTTCTTGATGTCTAAGCAATTAGGTCATCCATGAGATTTTTGAGGTGGGGGTGTTAAGTGAACAATGGTTAATATGTTTCCCTTTAATAATTTTGTAATATTGTAAATGTTTAGGGTTAGCTGAAATGGTGATTTCTCATCCATTACAAGATAGGAACTTTAGGTATTGGTGGTAAGTAGATGGAATGACTTGCATGGAGTGGATTCATGGCCTAACAAGGAGAATGTTATAGGTGAGATCAAGGTTTGAGACTTGGTAGGTAGTTTCAACCACAATTGGACCAACTTGGAGTGGTAATGTGATGGTTCCTTTGGGGTCTCTTTTAGCATCATCATAAGCCTTTATTGTGATATATTTTTTGGTTCATTGACATCATCAGGGTATCCCAATTGTTTTAATTAGACTTAATGTACATAGGTTCAAGCCTGATCCACCATCAATAAGGACTCTTTTAATTTTATGTTTATGAATGAAAGCTTCGATATGTAAAGGTTTTTTATGAGATGGGTTAGTTGTTTGTAGATCTTTATTAGCGAAGACAAGGTAGTGTTGTGCGATGAGGTTCCCTATGAGGGCTTGGCATTGGGAGACATTGATGTTACCAAGAATGCAAGATTCAAGTAAGGATTTTTCAAGGATTTATTTATTGTCAAGTGATATTTTGAGTAGTTCAATGTTGTATATTTGTGCAAGAGTATTGCCAAGGTGATCTAGAAGATTATATTGGGATGTTGGTGTCATGGAGGAAGAGGAGGAAGCTCCTTGAATAGTCACCTTACCCTACAGGTGGTGACATTGCAATCGACCCTTTTTACTGTGATGGTGGCTACTTAGTTGTTATCCTCTTCAATTTTATTTGGCAAGAAAATCAAATGATGAAATAGTGTTGGCATAATCATAAGGTAATGGTCAAGTGAGATGATGCGGAATTTCTTTTACCATTCTTATGGAGGAGATCATTGTAAATTTAAAGTTGTGCATTTGATGTATGCCCTTCAACTTTAATTTCACCTTTATTAATAAGGTCTTGGATACATTTTTTGAGTTTCATGTTTTCATGTATTTTTTAGTGTAGTGACCTTTGATGTGATTATATTCACAATATTTGGTATTCTTGTATTGTGTGGTTTTGGTTTGCTCTCATCATATGGTTTTTTCATTGGATAGTAAACCATTTTGCTTGGACTTGTTTTTGAAAAACAACCTTGATAGGTTTTTCTAGAGGGGTGTATTCACGTTTTGATTTATTGTTTTGGTGAGGTGGTCCATATGGGATAGTGATGATTTTGTTTTGTTGGGTTTTTTTATTGGATTGGGATTGTTGGTTGGCTTTGTTTGTATTAGACGGTGTTTGTATATTTTGAACATGTTTGGCATCAACCACACCATCATTGACAACTTTTTTAATGGATGGGGAGCTATTGTTGTCCTTAGTATATATATTTTGATTAAACCTTTTCCAATGAGTTCTCTTTCTATAGGTATTCCCTTTTTCATGACATCTTCAAAATTGTCAAGGCATTGCACTTATAGTTGAAAGGGAAATTCTGAGTTTAGGTTTTGAACAAATATAGTCACTGGTTGTTGTTCATGAATGGCCCAAGGGAATCTACTATCAATATATATCCATCATTGCAATAAATTGGCATAGGTTTCCCCATTTTGTTGTTATGTGTTGCATAAGTCTATCATGGATACATTGTGTTTAATATTGTATGAAAAGTGTGCAACAATTTTTTCTACCAACTCCTTGAATATAGGTATTGATCCATGTGGGAGATGTGTAAACCACTCTAGTGCTTGGCCACCTAAACTTCTAGTAAAAAGTCTCTTTAAGTATACATCACTATAGGAGACTTCTAGACATGCCATGTTAAGTTCTTTGACATGTTCTTTGGGATCACCTTTTTCCTTTGTATATATCAAATTTGATAATTTCAAAGTTTTGAGGAAAAGGGATCATAGTGATTCATTTGTCAAAATGATAAGGACATATACCTTCAAATATATATCTTTTCTTTTAATGTCCTTCTTTTAGGTTGTGAATCATGTTGCTCATGTTTTGTAATTATTGTGCAAGGTTTAGTGTTGGAATGTTGTTGGGTTGTTTTTATGAATGGGTATGCATGTGTTGTGTGTTTTTTGTTGGTTGGAAATGTAATGGAGATGACTCAAATTTTTTGTGAGGACGATGGATTTATGTATTGGTAGGATGTCATGTTGGTGTAACCTGTGTGGGATGGGTTTGAGGTACGAATGACACTTATGGGTGAGAGACTAGTATGTATGAAGTTGGTGGCATTTTTTGTGAGTATACAAAGTATGGCTAGATGAGTTTTCTATGTGTGGTTTTTAAGGGTATGTTTCCATGTAAGGGTGGGTTGAGGATATTGCAAATTGTGTTATGTAACAGTGGATTGGTGTTGTTGGATATACCTTCTATGTTGGATGTGTTGGTGAGTTGTGACATGTCAAAATCTTGTAGAAGTCTACCCTATTTTGGATGAGTTCTAATAGAAGTGCATCTTGGTTGATCTTAATTAATTTTTCCATCATTTCTTGGTTATACTCATTTTGTAGGAATGTGACTAGTGTAGGGGAGAATTGATGTTGGTCTACAAAAAATTGGTTCCCATGCAATGATTATGGCAAACTCGGATTGTTGTGAATCTTGTTAACCATTATAGTTTCCCAAAACAAGAAGCAACAAACCACTTGCAAAAAACCATGCCTAGGAAAGTGAACAACCAATAAACATAATAAAATATTAAATCCTTTCAAATGAATCCAACATGGGAACTTAATCCATAACCATTCAAATCCTTGACCTTCTCGATGCTCTATACCTTTGGATTACTCTTTAGATCTCCCAATAGACATCTTTTATCTTCCCAATGTTGGGCGCCTAATGCATGCCACTTGATATCTCAGTGTGGATGTCCAAAGGTGATTGATTTGTCCATTTCAATTAATCCTTATCATATTTACATGTCAAACCATTGAAAACGTAATTACAATTAGCCATCAAGTGTAATATTTAATATTTTTTCTCATTTCATAGGGCACATTTGGCAAGGAATTTGGAGATATATGAGTGTTATAGGATTTCAAGTTTAATGCTACCTTATCCTAACATTCTTCCACTGGACACTATACATAGCAATTACATTCAAGAGACACATAAAACAAAATCAAGTATAGTGATCAAGGCTCATGGTGTTTTTGCATCGAATCTAAAATATGAAAGTAATTGCAACATTCAACAATAATATAAAATCATCATACCAAAAGAGACACCAGATTTATGCAAAGAAACCTTTTCAGGAAAAAAATCTACTAGAGAAATATGGAAAGTATAGTATGATTCTTCAAAAGAGAGAATGCTACAATAATACACTTCACTACACTTCTCCAACTAAACTTAATATCACCTAGAAGCCATCAAGAAACTAATGATCAAACAATTATGCCATGTATCCAATTTATAGAAAACTAGGAGAGGGAAAATCATTATTGTTTCCCAAAACAAGAGGCAACAGACCGCTTGTAAGAATTCATGCCTAGAAAAGTGAACAATCATTAGAAATACTAAAATATTATATCACTTCACGTGACTTCAACATGGGAAACTAAACCATAGCCACTTACATCTTTGATTTTATAGATGCTTCATAACTCTAGATGACTCTTTGGATTGTTGGATATTGCTGCTGCTAGGATTTGTTGTTGTCATTGATGTCAACATATTCCTGTGTTTTGGTGTTGTAGAGAATTGTTATGATGATCCAGTGATTGCTAAGAATTGATTTGGATTTGTGGTTCAGTATGAAGTATCTCTAGTGTCTCTACTTCATTATTTATTGATTCCGTGATGCTATGTGATGATATGATCGAGTTGAGGATTCTGGTATGGAGACTAGTTTTCAGTGTTTAGTGTTGCAGTGTTCTAGTGATTGATTTGTTGTGCTCCGGTATGATCATATCTTGTGTTACGGATTCGGGAGAGTGTTTGGAATGGTAGTGTGTATCTATATTTCAGATGGTGCATGATTTGGTTCTCCGAAAGCTATCTTTCTTATCTAAGTTGTTGTTGTTAAGTGTTCTTGAGTGTTAGCATATTGATCGATGAAGATTTGAATAAGTGGTGTTGTTGCAGCTATTACAGATGGTTCTAACGTGCTTGTCGGTGTTTCTTAATCATGTACTATTTTGTTTTGTGGTCTGCATTGATCCTCGTGCAAGTTATTGAAGATCTTCTAGGCCCAGTGATATTCTTCGTGTTATGCGGTATTTTTGGTGGTGTAACATGTTGTGGTTGATCTTGGTGAGATTTTTGGTGGCGGTGTATGTTTGAGGAGTTGATTTAGGTCCATTCTATGTTGTTTATGACATTGTATTGGTCCGGTGGCTGATTTATGTATCGTATGATGTAATTTTATAATTAGGTGTTAAGGGTTTGACTGACCTTGTAGTCAAGGTTGATGATTTGTATAAATGAGTGTAATATTCATGTAATTTGGTGATAGTTGTGGATTCTGCATTATCATAGAGTGGTGTATGTGAGATCAAGTGAATTCATCTTTCGGTGAGATGTGTTGAGCAAAGATTGGTGAAGGGCAGACATTTGAGCTTAACCGGAACTATCATCAGGCATTAGCAGATGCTATTTTTGCAGTTCATCTTAACTGGATTGTAGTATGAATTTCTTTGTAAGGTAGTGAACCTTCCCTGAGGGTTGGAGCCTTCTGGGTCATTGTAATTTGAGCAATGAGCTCTAGGAAGTGTTCCTAAATGAATGCACATTACCCATTGTAATATTTACACATACCACTGTAGAGTATCATCTCGTTGTGGGTAGCTTCCCACCATGGTTTTTGCCTTAACCAGGTTTTCCATGTCAAATATATTGGTGTTATGTGTGTTGATATCATTGGTGTTATCTTTCTTTTGTTGCAGTTGATCTAATCTGTGATTGTGCTTAATTGGTTTGATCCAGTGAAAACTAATTCACCCCCTACCCCCCCTCTCAATTTTCCTTTTTTGTTGTTGCCAACATGGATCTCCCAACGAAAACCTTTTCTCTTCCCAATTTTGGGCATCCAATGCATGATCCTTCATATCCCAATGTGAACATCCAAAGGGGAGTAATTTATCTCTTTTAATTTATCCTTATCATCTTTACATGTCCACCTCTTGAAAACACAATTACAATAGCTATAAAGTACATAAATTTAATATTTTTATCTCATGTCTTAAGGAACATTTTCCAAGGAACATGGAGACATATGAATGGAATAGGATTGCAAGGTTAATGTCACCTTATCCTAAAAAATTCAATATTTGTCTCCACTCCCCAATTTGGGATGAAATAGAGACCTAGGAACATATCACCATTTCTTAATCAAGACACACATATCCTTAATTAAACATGCTTTTTCCTAGAGATAGTATTTGGGTCAATATTGAGTAGCTATATAAAGGCACTAGAAATTAACCTCAACACTTATTCATCCAAGATTTTCATACAAACCCCTAATATCTAAACTAATATATGATCTACATTAAATGTGTCTTGTAATGGGTTGAAGATAATATTCTATCTTTTAAGAGGGAAGATTTCCCTAGGAACTAACGACCCTCTAGAAGAACATTTCTTCTATTATTTCTACAAGCAAATGATAAAGAAAAATTACTTTCAACATAGCTGCAACATCTAATCTCCCTTTGTTATGTCATTTATTAGAGTTCTATGATTGAACTATCTTAATGTTTGGACAATGCCCCATAATTTTTTTCAATAAATGACATTTCCATTTTAGAGACCTCTTTATCCATAATAATATTAGGAACATTAATAGAAAACTCACTTCAATTTGATCTTAGAATCATTGTTACAAGATAAGATTTCACATCTTTCCCTCTAAGGTCATCCCCCCATTATTAATTTTAAACATCCACATGGTATTTGGTCGAACTTGTCCATGGAGGCTCACTCCGAATGGACTATCATTATCTAAATTGAGCGTTAAGATAGGATTGATTATTCATTCCTTTGAATTGATAGTAGTGTTATAACTTCAATGATTCTCATCATAAAACACACATTCTTCCATAAAACTCCACCAGTAATCAAGTTCCTTGGTTCCCTGCCTATCCACCTCTAGGGAAAGAACGCCTGCCTTCTTATGTACATCCTCTTGATGAAATATATCTATAGGGTTCCTATACTCTTAATTCAACTCCAATAATTTAAACTCACATGTTCCATTCATATAATTTCTCTCTAATAGTCACATTCCCACTTTTTATTCACAACTTTTTTTGGTTTATTTTGGATTATTCTATTTAACTCATTCATAGTGTAAAGACTTACCATTATAAATAATTTCTCTTAAAAAAGTGTTACCAATATATTTAATTTTTTTCATATTGTTTGTAAGCCTCAATGATACCTTAGATTTACAAAGAGTGCTTCAATGGTAGAAAATCGATGTGCAGAGTGCCTCAACAGTACTCAATTTATAGAAAATAGACGATGTTGTATGGAATGGTCGTTCTTTTTCTAGGTTACCATTTAGAAAAGCACCATTCACCTCTTTTGTTTATAGGCTCATTTGAAAAGAGGGGGCAAATTGTTCACCATTCTATTTTTTTTGTTTGCTTGTGATTGTCATGTTTCTAGATTTTATTCAAATTGTTCCATAGTTTATTTGGTTTTTGTTTGCATGTGATACCCTTATGTGTTTATTCAATTTTTGTGCTTGAATAATTTTCTTTTTCAATTTTCATGGTATTTTGTGGATGATGAATTTTGCATTGGGCACTGAGGAGAGTTATACATCCATTCTTTTTGCACTTATGTGTCTAGATTTTATTCAGAAAGATGTATGTCACCATCTCACACCTTTCTATAGTCCACACGATGTAATTATGCCTACTAGCACTTTAGTGGAAGCACATAATACCTCATTTCACAAATAACCATGCCAAGCTTAACACATATTAACAAAATTAAATTAATTAATGACAAGGATCTATGGAATAAAGATTGATTAAACTAAGGAATAACCTAGAGTTTGGAAATGTCCAATTGGATCACTAATGTAGCTCCAAACCTAGATTGACTAAAGTGACTATTAGTTAGATTTTTGTTCCAATTTTAAATTCGTTAGCTCTTTATTCTATAGACAAATATTCTAAAAATATTTTATAAAATAAATTCGACTAAACTAAATTAAAACATGTTTTTGTCCACTTTTTATATGATTTAAAGAAGATAAAGAATTTCAAAACAAATTGAAACTTAAAGTAAAATCTAACTTGATTGAAACTTCTTAAAATGTGAATCTTTCTCTAAGATATTTCAACTAACTTAACCAAACCACATATAATATTTTGTAAAAAATGTAGAAAAATAAAATCAAGCATTTAATTAATCCGTTAACAATAGAAATTCAATACATTACAATTCCTACCATTCCAACACATCAATTTATGTCAAAACCCCTAAATCCTACTCTCATGACAATCTTAGATTATCTTAGATTGATATAAATAGACTAGAATTAATTCTTAATATAAAAATATGCCATACAATTTGAATGTTTTAGTTCATGAACCAAAAATTTAAAGTTCAAATCTACCTATAACCATCAAAATAACCTTAATCAATTCCACGCTAGTTATTCTAATATACAATAATGAATAGCAATCTAAAATAAAAGAGATAGGGATTTTGTTCGGAATGCCTCAACATTTCTTTGGAGCACTCTGGATTTTGTTCTAGAATGCCTGAACGATATTTTGTTCTAGAATGCCTAAATGATACTTTGAATTTTGTTCTAGAATGCCTCAACGGTACTCTGGATTTTATTCTAGAATGCCTCAACCGTAATTTTAGATTGATATAAATAGACTAAAATTAATTCTTAATATAAAAATATACCATACAATTTAAATTAAAGCTTGTTTTAATTCATGAACCAAATATTTAAAATTCAAATCTACCTATAACGATCAAAATAACCTTAATCAACTGCACTCTAGTTATTCTAATATACAATAACGAATAGTAATCTAAAATGAAAGAGAGGGATTTTGTTCCCAATGCCTCAACATTTCTTTGGAGAGTGCCGGCACTCTGGATTTTGTTCTAGAATGCCTAAACGAGATTTTGTTCTAGAATGCCTCAACGGTACTCTGGATTTTGTTTAAAAAAAGCCTAAACGGTATTTTGTTTTAGAATGCCTCAACGGTACTCTGGATTTTTTCAGGAATTTCTCAATGGTACTCTGCAACGGTATTCAAATTACCGCCCTGAGATGAGAAGAAATCGACGGCATAGATGGAATGGCTGTTATTTGTGTAGGTTACCGTTTGAAATGGCACCATTCACCTCTTCTATTTATAGACAATTAATTTGGAAAGCAGGGGCAGATTGTTCCCCATTCTGTTTTTTTTTGTGGTTTGCGTGTGATTGTCATGTTTCTGGATATTATTCAGATGGTTCCCTATTCTATTTGTTTTTTGTTTGCGTGTGATCCTCTTATTTTTTAATTCAGTTTTTGGGTTTGGATTTTTTTTCCATTTCAATTTTCATGGTATTCTGTGGATGGTGAATTTTGAATGGGGCACTGAGAAGGGTAGAGCTATACATCCATTATATTTGCAGTTGCATTTCCTCTAATATGCAAGGAGGTATTCGATCACGGGACCTATTGCGCCAGAGCTTGGGAGGTGGTTGCAGAGTCTGCGGTGGAGATCGGTTATAATGCGTCCTGCCACAAGGTATTTTTGTTGTTTCAGTTTTCTCGATTTTGAACATTTTTGTCATCTTCGTCGGAATGAGCTTAGCAAAGCCCTCACTTTTTTGTGTGTCAACATCCTTGTTCTCTTTCTTTGCCAACTCTATATCAATCACTTTTTGTATTTTTTTTTCCCGAAATATTTTTAGAGTTTTACAATCAAGGAAAATATACTACTGTGTAAATTTTTTAACTATAATATAATATACTACTGTGTAAATGTTTTTAACTATGGTGATCATTTTTCCTTCTAGTTTTATCTTCAGAAAAGTTAAATTTGATCGACTCTCTGCTGCTGATTATCCTGTCATACACCTCAGGTCATATACCACCTCCTCCACCTAATATTAGTTTCTTAATCTGTCGTAATGGACATGGATACTTTATTTTAATAGCAGTTCCATTGTTGTTCCCAGAGTCTAAATTTTTTTCTCATCCCTAAAACCCTGTTCCCCATCCCTCCAAACTCAGAGAAACACCAGTTATTGTTCAGTTATTGTTTAGTCCACTGTTCTTTGGTCGTTTATTTGAGTACTATGATGGGTACAGCGGGATTTAATGTTAAAAATATTATATAAAAAACTCATGGATTTTGGTAAGCTGGAAGAAATTGAGGAATGGATTCTGTGATGCTTTTAATGGAAATATTGGAATGTTTTAAACCCTATTTGCTAGCAGTTATATAATGTTTATACGATGCTGTACATCTTGATCTAACTCTAGCTCTTGAAGAATTCAGTGCGAACTCTGAAACAGCTTAATGTGTAGATGCTAATTATTTTCTAGAATTTGTTCCATTTTATTCATATGCATGGACAATGCTACATACTACATAGAGTGAGGGTTTAAACTTTAGAATCTTAGGTTTTCCAGTTTGTTTTAAATTTTAAAATTTATAAAAGAAGGCTGGGAATATTTTGAACATAAAAAGGATACACACTGACAGTGGACAGGAATTGAATATGTTGTATGACTATGAATACTCCTACATTTCCTTTTAGATTACCATTATTTGAAATGAATAATAAACTCTTGACTGGGAAATGCCTATTATTGTCATATGCAACAGTGCTGATTGGGATGGTTGGGATCGTATTTTTACCTTGGAAACTATTGTTTTAGAGATTGCTATGATTGGATAAAGTGTTCATTTTGGTTCTTTTTAATCTTATTCTGAACATGGACTTGTTTTGTCCTGCAACATTCTTTGATCCATGTCTTAGCTGTCTCATTTGAAACAGATAAGCAGTTCTTGAAATGGAAACATCTCACTTTCAAAAAACACAGGGAAACAACATATGTATTTATAGATATTAAAATTTGTATAAATAAAATAAATTCTTAAAAACTAGAAAAATATTAAGTTGAAAATGTTAAACATTTTCAAGTTTATTGTACTAAATTCAGTCAATCGAACTCTATGGAAATTGAACACAGATCATAATAGTATCCAATGATTTTCAAGTTTATTGTACTAAATTTAGTCAATCAAACTCTATGGAAATTGAACACAGATGATAATAGTATCCAATGATTTTCTTTATCTATTAGAGAACACAATTTTTCATAATCAGTGTAATGAAAAGATAATGAAAACAGATGCCTAAAGATTAAAGCAAGCCATACTCACTTGTAGCTTGTGTTGGCAAAGCTTTTTATCCAGATTTATGGAAGAGGCAACATTAAGCCATTCTGGGTAAGTAACCAAAATATATTACTAATTATCAATGGAGGTGGTGAAGTACAATTTCGTGCAAGTTATATAAGGAACTCTTTATGCCATCATTGAAGAAGTATAAGTAGTAAACATTATTTCTAAAAGCGGATGCATTTTAAGAAATTTTGATTGATGTGAACCCTGGCTAGGAGATTTGTGAAAAAGTTGCTGATGACACTTTGCCATGTGATAAAATGGAATGATGATTTATCATGCTATACTTTAGCCTCTAGCTCTTGCTTGTAAAGAATTTTAAAGCCCGCTTCTTCCAGAGTATTTGTTCATATTCTTGTCAATACAACAGATTTACAAGGAGAGACATTTCTCTCTTTCCTTGTTAATAAATAGCCCCAAAAGTACATTACTTGTGATATGAATCAAATGGGGAGGAATATGAGTACCTTCCTAACTGATGGCATTGATGATGGAATTTGTCATGCTATGCTTTAGCCTCTAGCTCTTGCTTGTAAAGAATTTTAAAGCCCGCTTCTTCCAGAGTATTTGTTCATATTCTTGTCAATACAACAGATTTACAAGGAAAGACATTTCTCTCTTTCCTTGTTAATAAATAGCCCCAAAAGTACATTACTTATGATATGAATCAAATGGGGAGGAATGTGAGTGCCTTCCTAACTGATGGCATTGATGATGGAATTTCTTTCTTTGATTGTAATGTCTGTTTTGTCATTACATTTTGGAAATCCAAAAATCAAAAGAAGCCTAACTTTTTGTGTTTTTTATGTTCTTATCATTGCCTGCTTTCCATTGATTTCTCGTTGAACAGGTCTTGAAGTAGCATATCTAGTGTATGCTTTTAGGATGTGGAATCCTTACAGGGTTGTTTGTAAATAACAATGTGTTTTTTTCAAGTTTTTTGCTTGTTTCTCAAAAGCAAAGTCTCTATAATGTGTGTTTTAACTGGTATATACTGTATGGTCAAATCTGTATGTTATGACTAAGGAATAATTAGAAAGAATTTGCCATGCAAATTTCTTGGTCATTTCCTGTGTTTTACATACAGTTAAGATGTTACTGACACGAAAAGCCTTTGTTTGAGTGCGACTGGATTTGACCCACTCAATTTTGGCAAGAAGTCAGAAACAGGAAAATATGGTGGGACCCTAATGGTTTCAGAATTTCTTACAATCCTGAATATTGTTGCTGTTTTGGGAGATTTCTGTTATAAAACAATGATGGGCATGATTTCACTCTCTTGTAACCTGTTTGATAAGTAAAATCTTTCATGTTTAGTACCATTTCTGTACTAAAATCTTTTCCTAGTTCTGATTATTATGTTTGTTTAAATAAAATTTTAATATGTAAGTGTTATGTTCAAGTTTTTCATGTCTTTTTCTGAATTCTCTTTCTATTTTATTTATTTAATGCTTTATGAAATATTTACAAATTAGTTAGATACAAACACAGCTATGTACTGATTTCTAATCTCCCAACTTCTAAAATTGTCATTTCAGAGACAGTTCCCCATTTCAGGAAACACAAGCCTTTTCCCAATTTTTGTAAAAAAATGTTTGTCAGTTGCCCCAAAGTGTTTTCTACCTCGTAGATTAGAATCTAAATATGTTCTATTGACAGGATACGCAAGCACTCAAGCTTTCATCCTGCAAAGCCAAACATATGATTGTAGGCAAATTGAATTTGCAGCCAATTTTAATGGCATTCAGATATAAATTAAAAATGCCATAGTTTATTCCTCATCTATTGCCAACTCACACGAGTCACACAGGCAGTAGTTTCCTTGGTTGACAAAATAGTGGTTTTTATCGTGAACATAGAAATGGCAATGCTTTGTATACTTTTTAATAAAATGCTTTTCGTTGTGGGCTCTTCTTGTATTAGCTGATTTAAAATGTAACTATTGCTTTCCTTGGTCATTTAAAATTTCCTCGTCCATGCGGAAACTCTGTAGCTTGTAAATATGGTCTATCCCACTATCTAATGGTCTCACATTCTTTGTTCTTCATATCCATAACTAGAAGATTGGAAGGATTTATTTACTTGAGTTCAGTTTTCTTGTAACACATATCTTTTCTTGGTCAATGTGCATTCAAGGAGTCTTCCCGAGTTTACTATGTTTAATTCTGTTTGTTTTTTTCGCGTTCACATTGTGCATACTCCTTTTTGGACTCTTTGCGTTTATTAGTCTGTTATTGAACGTTCTTGTTTGTTCATGTGGATGTAGGCACTAGGCATGGTATAGCTTGAAATGATCATTTTCAATTAGCTTAAAGAGTTCTCTGCTCGCTCTGTTCGCTTGTGTCTTCATTTTGACCCGAGGCTTTGGCATGTATTCGTCGTTTGGTTTGGCTTCCCACATTCATGCCCAGAATTGGTTTGGACTGAGATGATTCACTTTCTCATATATAGAACTCGTATATAGATCCTTGAGTTATATTAAAATCCAAACCAAGATTTTATGGAATCTATCTTACCGCCTGATATAATTTATAGGATATTAGGTCCACAGACATTAAGATTCATGGGGATATTTATCCATGAATTTTAAGAGTTTATTAAGTTTGAATATGTCACTAGTTTGGGTCTGGATTCTAAATTATGTAGTTCAAAACAAGAGTATCGTGTTGGACTCAGCAACCTGAATAATGCATTCCAATTTACCAATGTCAAAAAGATTACAGATATATAAAGTGCCGAACAGAGAATTGTTGAGATGTTCCAGTCTGAATTACTAAGATTACAGATATATAAAGTGCCGAACCGAGAATTGTTAAGATGTTCCAGTTTGATGTTGTATTTTTGCAGTTATCAAATGCATTAGGTGTACACTCTTGATTTTGTTACATCCAATTTTTTTATATTGCATTAGGGTTAACTGTAATGGAGTTTAATTGAAGAACCAGGGGCAGCCTCGCAGGAAAACTTATCCCTTAGCTGCAAATAAAAAAGTTTAGCAGCCCTATGTCTTTTATTCCACTGCAACTGTGCATAACAGTGGTAACTTGATTTTGTTACATCCAATTTTTTAATATTGCATTAGGGTTAACTGTAATGGAGTTTAATTGAAGAACCAGGGGCAGCCTCGCAGGAAATCTTATCCCTTAGCTGCAAATAAAAAAGTTTAGCAGCTCTATGTCTTTTATTCCACTGCAACTGTGCATAACAGTGGTAACTTGATTTTGTTATATCCAATTTTTTAATATTGCATTAGGGTTAACTGTAATGGAGTTTAATTGAAGAACCAGGGCAGCCTCGCAGGAAAACTTATCCCTTAGCTGCAAATAAAAAAGTTTAGCAGCTCTATGTCTTTTATTCCACTGCAACTGTGCATAACAGTGGTAAAGAAGTTAAAAGGGTGGAAGATTTTTATTGGGTTCCAGCATAGGAAATAGCTGGTGACAGGGAGCAATGGTTTAGCAGGAAATCTTATCCCTGGTGGCAGGGAGCAATGGTTTAGCATAGGAAATAGCTGGTGGCAGGAAATCTTATCCCTGGTGACAGGGAGCAATGGTTTAGCATAGGAAATAGCTGGTAGCAGGAAATCTTATCCCTGGTGACAGGGAGCAATGGTTTATAGCATAGGAAATAGCTGGTGGCAGCCTCGCAGGAAATCTTATCCCTTAGCTGCAAATAAAAAAGTTTAGCAGCTCTATGTCTTTTATTCCACTGCAACTGTGCAACTGTGCATAACAGTGGTAACTTGATTTTGTTACATCCAATTTTTTAATATTGCATTAGGGTTAACTGTAATGGAGTGTAATTGAAGAACCAGGGCAGCCTCGCAGGAAAACTTATCCCTTAGCTGCAAATAAAAAAGTTTAGCAACCAACCCTATGTCTTTTATTGGTAAAGAAGAAGTTAAAAGGGTGGAAGATTTTTATTGGGTTCCAGCATAGGAAATAGCTGGTGACAGGGAGCAATGGTTTAGCAGCCCTATGTCTTTTATTCCACTATAAATGTGCATATAACTGTGCTTAAGAGTGGTAAAGAAGAAGTTAAGGGGTGGAAGATTTTTTTTGGGTCCAGCATGGGGAATAGCTGGTGACAGGGAGCAATGGTCTGGCCCCATCATAGTTCTTTAGTAGAGAAAGCGGAAATCATTAAGAAATGAGTATGGGATACTTTTGTCTAGCTCTCCTTTTGGAAAATCAAATGTCAGGGTACATTTGCTCTAAGTATCTGTTAATTCTTGTAAACATCTTATCAAAAGCATTGTACAAAAATCTGCTAATTTGCCAATCTATTTTTGTGAAATTTTTTGATTGGAAAAACAAATAGTCCAATTCTTCTCTCTAAATGAAAACAACAATTCCTTAAACATGAAAATAATATGTGTGGAGATTTCTCAACTGTGTAATCTACATTCTGAACTTTTTGTGAAAACTAGTTAATAGTTTATGAATGTTTGGTCTTCCTAGTGTATGTTTTAAAATGGCTTCTAGTATTACATTAGCCACCATGTCTACCGACACTTAATTTGTGAATTTTATGAGGGAATCAACACTTTTCCAGCTAAATAGAGTTTAATATATGAATAAACTTTATATCAATTGAAAAGATTGAGATTGAGTTAAACAACTTATAATAATTATTGGTTAGATTAATAACAAACTTTGGGTCACCCCATAAAGTACTTGTTGACGTGTGTTTTATGACTACATCGAACACATAATAAAGTTAACAACGGTCACCTTACTCTCTCTTAAACAAAATTAGTCTGTATGCTAAATTTGCATTAAAAAAGTTTAAATGGCTAACTCCAAGGTTCCTTCAATGTGTGAACATGATTCAGTTGATTGATGGGTTTGTTGTTAACCCAAGGGGCCTTATGTATTCACTTGAACATGATAACAAACTTATGCGAGTTCAAGGATTTTCTATGTGAATGATTTGCGATGAAAGCCCTATTTTTTGGATTTTTGGATTTAAAACATGTGGAAAAGTAAATGAGGAAAGGTTTAGAGGACATGATTACTTATGCAAAATCCAACCACGCTCCGCTTCGCCAACAATGCACAACTACACAAAGGCGGTGCAATATTCAAAGGGTGTGTCAAAAGATTTTCAAATCATCATTAGAAACCATCAAATCGAATAATCTTTACTGATAATCAAAGTCAAACATTCACAAATAACAGAGGCTCGGGCTAACTTTGCATAGTATGCAACAATCAACTACACACCAAAAGTCTGAGCACGAATCTTGCAACAAGCAATCTTATCAAATCCAGTCCATCTAATAACATGAAAGCAAATCTACTCTATGAAGAGAGTGAGACTATGCGAGCTCCAAAACAACACAAGAACATACCAACAATAGAACAATGTATTAAGTGTTTGCTTCAAAAAACTCCTAGCAACAATCTCAGATATATATCTCTCCTCTTTTTTACAAATGAGGGGGGTCGCCCCTTTATACATACAAACCCTAAAGATTCCCTACTCAAGATGCAACAAGGTTGGAATCGGCTATTAATGCCCACTAAGCTTATATACAATTATTCTAAAAGCTCAAAAATGTCATTCATCAGTGCATTAAATGCACACCATTACATCAAACATGCCCAAAATACAATAAACATTCCAATGCAAGAAATAAATGCCCATCATTCTCCATGTGACGGTTACATGCATAGAGAAGTTGTCATAGAATCATTAATAAGGTAGCTACATGCAAGAAGATTCCTCATGCATTCAACATGCATTGATTGGACTACCACTAAGTCAAACATGTTCTAGCAGTAAATATGTAGCTACTATTCAGCCAAAAGATTCTCGTCCAAGAATGGACGACCATTATCTCTTTCATTTATTGCATATGCAATGGATTTACTGATGACGATTTTCAGCTCTTCGATGGAGACACTTGACACATTTTCAATATCGAATTCCTTCAAGGTAATTTCTTCCTTGCTCTTGGAAAAGAAGCTTTCCCATTCCATCATGATTTCCCGTGTCTTCTTCAATATACTAGAAAATAAAGAAACATTTGCAAAATTTTCCTTATGGAATGAACCTACGAAGAAGAACTCGTGTAACTAAGATTTCAGGGAGTTCACTGTTACTCCACTATCATTGAGCTTTCTTGCGAACAGTGCTTCAATTGCATTGACTGTTACTCCACTATCATTGAGCTTTCTTGTGAACAGTGCTTCAATTGCATTGATGATTTCTTCCTGCACCTTTTTGATCGAGTCCTTCAAAGTTAAAGACTCCATGCTGAATTTATCAAAGGTGTACTTTCTTGAGCAAACTACGTAAAACCACCGGGGAAAGTCATAAACCTCGTTCTCCTGAATTACTTTATCATCAATTAGGATTTGCCTTGGAATCTTTGTCAGAGCCCTGAGCTGTGGAATGGTTAAGTCCTGGTATATGTGAACATCTTCCCACAATCCTTCCGTTGTCTCCAATCTGCTCAGGAGGGCTACAAACTTTGAATGAAGTTGAGCCAAGTCCTCAATGAATTTTCCCGCTTCAGTGTAAACATCTTCTATCCATTCCCTGGAATTATGTGCCATTACTCTAATTACCTTGTCATCATCAACAACTTCCTTAGGAAGGGTAGGAGCAATGAATGAAGGACTTGCCTCCCTGGGTGGCCTTTTAAAACTTCTGATGGATGTGCATAGAGCTCTATTTTCTTCCCTCAGTCTCTTACATTTCACCTTTGTGTTCAACATCTTTTCCTTCATGACTAAGGAAGATTCTTCGAAGTCTCCAATTACTTGTCTCGTGGAAGTAGGACCAAGATCAACCTGTCTGATAATATAATCTTCTTGCCTTATTTCATTCCTGTCCTTATCCACTACAAGCTTAGCAATGTGCAGGGTCCAGGATCTAGACTCATCCCTCACAACTTTAGAAAATTTTCGAGGAACCTTCCTTTCTGCTGGCTGATCCATCTTCTTCAACAATTCTTCTAATTCTCGAGTTGGATCAATTTTCTTTTCTGGTTCCTTCCTCAACCTTTCTATCAACCAATTTGGAGTGGGAATGGAGTGACTATGGATTTCTATGTGCTCTTGCTCTTGTGATTCTTCTTCCATTTTTGCCACAGATGGCTTCCACGAAGCTATCCTGGTGAGTCTCTTCTTAGTGTGGAGAATTTTCTTGTCTTTGACTTCTTGGTTGATTGGGTCTATGTGAAGCACTAAAGCTGTGTATATTTGGTTCTAGAGTATTACCTGGAGGTGGATTTGTTGGATGTGCAAACATCTCTACCTTATGTACATTGGAAGAACTTGTCGGTGACTGCACCCTTTCTACCCTTGCTCTCTTTTGCAGAGGTTCTTCCTGTTGCACCTCTTGTTTATGCTGGATATCTTTCTTCCTTGCCATCCTTGGTCTCTTTGGGGCACTTTTCCCTTTATCAATCTGGGCTTCTGGGCTTCTCCTTCTACTTGGGCTTGTGAAGATCCTTATGTTGTTTCACTATGGGAATCTAGACTTCCCATTAGGTGATACGTCAAATGAACATTCCCTTCCACCAACTTCCTTATTTTCCGAGCAACCCAGTGCTTAGTGAATTTCAGCACCGGTCTAGCCAGGACATTCAAATCATCAATTTTGGGCTTCGACCAGTCTGACAACTGAATGGGCTGATCTTTCGCTTTCTCAAATTTAGGTTCCATTAGATTTGAATCCTCTTTCACCTGATCCGGCACATGGTAAATTTCACTTATCCTGATGGTGTCAAGGGGCAGTCTAGAATACATTTTCCTCTGGAATTCAAGGTCATCCTCGACACTTGCCCACTAATCTTCTAAGTGAAATTTGTGTATGAATTTCATGCCAGCAACCTTCCTGATTTGGCGGTAAGGATCATATTGAGCCCGAGATGTATAAAACAACAGGCGATAGAATGCCAACTCGTTCGCTGCACTCTTAGTCGCTTCCAAACCTAGGCACATTTCCATGAAATCACCTAGGACAACTAGGAATTCAATAGACTTCTTCTTCTTCTTCTTCTTCTTCTTCTTCTTCTTCTTCTTTTGTAATTGATCGATCATAGGTTGTTAACTACCTCATGAGTTCTAGGAGTATGAGCTTGTCTGATGTATCCCTTGGCAACTTGTATGATTGGAATGAAAATCCTTGCGTCTTGTTGTAGGCGAATTTAGGAAACTATAAGAACATGGCTCCATACTTCTGGACCAGGGCCCTCGCTTGCGGTGACACCCTTACGTGTAGTTGTTTTTGCATAAGTCGTGTCAAGTACATAGTGAAGGTGTCGTTTGCCAACCTGTAAGAACTAACATTGTGAAGATGCAATTGGGGATAACACATGCATTTTCAGCTGTGCTGGTCCACAACCCATGATTCCACTTGCTGGTAAACCATCAAATCCTCCCCTTCTCGCAAGCATATAGGTTACGTAGGAGCTCATGGAGAAGGACTGAGACTTTCTTTCTTTTAAGTTCCTTAGTTGTTCGTGCAAATAATGACTAATCAATCTGGCCCAGTCTACTAGCCCATTTGCATTCATGATCTCGCCTATATAGAAGAACATCCATGTTTTAAAGTTCATAGTATGTGAACATCCCATTACTCTGCTCGACATCTTTATCTTTACAGTATGTGAACATCCCATTACTCTGCTCGACATGTTTATCTTTACAGTATGTGAACATCCCGTACTCACAAGATCAAAATATATACAACTCCTAACATGATTTCTCAAAATGTGCAGGAGCAACGTGGCATTAGTCACGGTTTGAAGCCTTGCAAATTTATCTTTAAACTCGGAGAAATAATCTTTCACAATACAAATCTCAAACTCAAGCAAAACTTTAGGAAAGATTAGCAATTGTGGGAACTCATCGGGACCGTGATCAAATTCATAGCTTTCAAATTCAGGAGCAAGGAAAGAGACAATTTTCATGCGTGAGCGATAATTCTTGTGTGTCATCCACTGCTTCATTAGGAGGTCAAAGTTGGTGGTGTATCATCCCACTCGCATCTGCCGCATGCAGCTTAGAATTCCAGTCTTCACTAGACAGGTGGTGGCAAAATCTGGACTCAAATGGAAACTTGGAAACATGGAATGTTTCAACCACTGGCTCCTTTTGAATCTTTGTCAACGAGTTGAGCTCCAACCCGAATTGCTTTTCATTCTTCACTTCTATCACGACAACTTGTTCATCGATCAACATCTCACGTATCTCAATTTCTTTTAACAATTCTTCTTGGATCTTGAGTAGAGGTTCAAGCATTGACTTGAACTGCATTCCATACTCTACTTTCATCTCGGCGGCCCACTGACTGTCACATGTCCCTTCCCGCCTCAAGCTGCTTATCATTTCTTCCATCTTGAGCATGCACAAAAGGACCTCTTCATCAAGGAGCATCTCTTCTTTCTTGATTGTGAAATCATTGTCTGCATTTGGTTGAACATCTTCTACCACTTCAGTAGGTGTTCCTTTCCTCGGCATAAGGTATGCAAATTTTCTCTTAACTAAATTATGTTGATCGTCCCGCTCAATTGTGCTTTCTTCACTACAAGATGTTGCAATAATACCTTCTTCATTTGATGCTAAGTCAATTGGTTGAAAGTGAAAATTCTGTCACGTTTCTATAGTGTACATCTTTGATGATTCTTCCAACTCTACCTACACCTTAGCTTGGTGAATAGCTTCCCTACATGATGGATGTGTGACTTTAGAATGAGTGGTATTGTGGATCCTACACCAACACGGGAGCAAGATGCCTTCTATGCACAAGTCTTTCTCAATACTTAAACCTTTCTAAACCATCTCCTTGAACCTCATGAAAAATTCATTTTCACCAATTAAAGCTTCGGGCTCTACTTTCACCGGTTCAACGGGCTCATGTACTTCTGAAATGGAAAATTTCTCTTGCAAATCTAATTCCATCCTTGATAGAAATGTTAAACAATGCATCTCATTGTGTCCGCCAATGTTATGAATTCTACAACTATTCCTTGATGCGAATTCAGAAAAACTCTGTGGATGTAATTGGGCATTCAATCTCCACCAAAGTTGAAGAATGCCAACTTCTTCTTCATTTTGGTGATGCCTCTCTATTGAGGAATCCTTTTTTAATTTTCAGTTCTCTGATTTTTTTTTAGATTTTTTAATTTTTTACTTATTTTTGGATTTTCTTACATATAAGAGATCTAACATATCTCTGATTCTGCACTTGAAAGCTCATGCTAGTTCCAGCCAAATTGAATTTTTGCACTTGTGAAAATTAACGATTTGATGTTCGCCCTCCTTCTAGCACCAATTTTGTTGACGTGTTTTTTTATGACTACGTCGAACACAAAATAAAGTTACCAACGGTCACCTTGCTCTCTCTTGAACAAAATTAGTCTGTATGTTAAGATTGCACGAAAAGTTCAAACAACTAACTCCAAGGTTCCTTCAATGCATGGACGTGACTCAGTTGATTGATGGGTTTGTTGTTAACCCAAGGGGCCTTACGTATTCACTTGAAGAGGATAACAAACTTATGCGAGTTGAAGGATTTCTATGTGAATGATTTGCGATGAAAGCCCTATTTTTTGGATTTTTGGATTTAAGAGATGCAGAAAAGTAAATGAGGAAAGGTTTAGAGGATTAAGTTAAGGCTAATCTAATCCTATGAATATGCAAATGGGATTATTTATGCAAAATCCAACCACGCTTCGCTTCGCCAGCAATGCACAACTACACGAAGGTTGTGCAATCTTCAAAGGGTGTGTTAAAGATTTTCAAATCATCAATAGAAACCATCAAACCGGACAATCTCTACTGATAATCAAAGTTGAACATAAACAAATAATGGAGGCTCAAGCTAACTTAGCACAGTATGCAACAATCAGCTGCACACCAAAAGTATGAGCACGAATCTTGCAACAAGCAATCCTATCGAATCCAATCCATCTAATAACATAAAGAAAAATTTATTCTAATTGAAGAGAGCAAGACCATGCAGATTGCTAAAATAGAACAAGAATACACCATCAAAATCGAACAATGTATTAAGTTGGCTACTTCAACAATCCTTAGCAACAATCTCTCAGACAATAATATCTCCTGCTACAAATGAGGGGGTCGCCCCTTCATATAGGACTCAAGCTTGATAAAATGCAAACCCTAATTAGGGTCTCACCCTAGAAGATTCCCCACTCAAGATGCAACAAGGTGGGAATCGGCAATAAATACCCACTAAGCCCATATACAATTATTCTAAAAGCCCAAAAATGGCATCCATAAAGCATTAATTAACCATTACATTCAAAAAATACCCATTATGCAATGAATGTACCTTCATGCAAAATCGCCCATGATGCCATAAATGCACCATCATCTCCTAAACGTGATGATGACATGCAAAAGGAATCTGCCATAATGCCATAAATGTGATGGTTGGATGCAAAAAGATGCTTCATTAATTCAACGTTCGTTGACTCGGCTACCACTTGGCGAGAAAACCTTGGAGAGAGAAAACTTCAAGAGGGAGAATCTCTGACTCTGGAAGTATTTTCTTGAAGTTTTTGAGCTTGCCTTGCTTTTGAATAGATTTTTAATGATTTTTCAACATCTCCCATTTTTTAGGAACTTTCCTATAACTTAGGACTCAGGTCCAGGAGAGAGAGAATTCTCTCATGATTCCAAATCTATAAAAAAATTTGGATTTCGATAAGATTTGGTGTCTAAAAATAGAAATTTTTGTAAGGGGTTTTTTGCTTTTCATTCCTCCTTGACCCTTGGATTTTCATGTCTTAGACAAATTTCCAATTTTCCAACTTAGGCGTGGAATTCACTTAATGAAGGAATTCATCATTTCATCCTTGGCCATCTGATTTTCAGAATCCTACTTCTAGCTTGGAATTTTGACTCGAAGGAGGTATTCATCAAATTTCTTCTCTTTCCTTGCTAACTATGCATACCTCTGTTTGGTGCCCACCCGACACTTTAGGCGGTATTACGCATTGATGGAGGAATTCATGATTTTTTAACCTTCTCCTTCATTACCTCCCTTTGGCGCCTCCTTCTTCCCTTGGTCTCTATTTCCCAAGGAAGGAGGAATTTCTTCTTTTCTTCATCATTCCAAGAGCATTCCACTTGGGTGCCTTACCTTGGCTTGGGGCAGATTTTGACAAGGAAGGAGGAATTCATCAACTTGGACCTTTTCAGTGCATCCTTCATTTTGGCACCCTTTCAACTCTTAGGGTGGATTTTTGCACTTCTTCCATTTCTCCATGGGGATGTGAGTTTGGCGCCCTTCTTAGGTACAGGGTGCAGTTTTGCATTAGAGAGGGAATTTCATCGTATTTGGAATTCTCCATGGGTGACTTACTTCAACGCCCTCCATCTTTGCTTGGCGCAATTTACACCTTGGTAAGGAATTCCCTCATTTTTGTATTTTCCATGACCACCTAAGTTTTCCGCCCTTGAGCTTTGTTGGGTGCTAAAATGCTAGGAGAGAGAATTTGTGGTTTTCTATGTATTCCAAAGCACCTTGAGTTTGGCGCCTTATGACCTTCTTGGGCGCTATTTTGACCAAGGCAAGGATTTCCTTTCTTGAACACTTTTTCCGAGACCATGTGAATTTGGCGCCCTTCTTAGGAGTAGGGTGGAATTTTGCTAGGAACATTTGGTCTTTAGCGTCTTCAGGGATGTTCAGTTTTCAGTGTTTTCTTGTGAAGAACTTGCCAAAAAAAAGATTTTCCCAAATAGCAAGTTTCAAAATGTTAGGGTTTGGACAAAATAGGTTAGAAAAGAACTTATCAAAAATAGAAATTACTAAAAATAGTAAGTTTGATTTTTTGCAAAATGACGACATTTCGGGACTCAATAAAATCCCTAAAAAATAGGAATTTTCTCAAAATAGAAAGTTGCTCCGTTTTGGCTCAAATTTTATTGGGAGGTTCCTTGAGGGGTCTTGATTCCAGTGATATGTTCAGTTTTTCCAAAACCCTAACAGAAACCCCTAAAATTGACAAAAAAGGCCCTAGACTTCATCAAATTCACTCAAACGAAAAGTAGACTTAATCAATTTGACCCCCGGACACTTGCAAAGCAGAGAGACTGACGAGATTGCCACCAAAAGACCCCCAAAACCAAAACAAAATACTGGGCCTAAAAAGTAGGGGGTCCCCATTTAGAATGGGGTGATGTGTGAAAACGTCACAACAGTACCCAACTTTTTGTTGAAGTAATTTGAAAAGAGAAAAAAGTTGTTGTATGTGTCTTGCCATCATTGAAAATGAGAAAATAGGTTGTATCCAACTAGAAAAATAATGAAGAGTTGTCTGTATAGTTCAAGTGACACTTGTGTTCCACAACATTTTGGGGATGGTAGGGAGCATGTTTCAGGATAGCAATTAGAAAGCCATTTCTTGAGGATGGTGAGGGACAGTAATATATAGTTTTTATAGTTAATTGACAAAAATACAAAATAACATAGAAAAAATGTACAAGAGTGTAGTTTTTGGATTTGATTGTGTAAGATTTTTGCCTCAACGTTTCGGATCACACTCTGTGATCCATCATCAGGATAAAGAGAGTCAAATAAAATGACTTAGAACTGATCCATCATCTTATATATGATGGATTGTGGAAATCTCTTAGAACTAATAGAAAAAATGATTTAAGATAATGTCTACAGAAACCTTCACACCAATTCCCAAAATATTGTTTGACTGCACTTCTCACATACTATCACATTTTTCCAGACCATGGCCAATGCACCTTTAATCTTGCAACTGACTCTAATACCATATCAAAATTTTTGAAGATTGATAAAAAAATTATACTAGTGTTACTGTTGTCAAAATATTGTTGTTATACTAATGTTATTGTTGTTGTGGTTAGTTTTATTGTCGTTATACTAGTGTCACTGCTGCCATGATTAATTTTATTTTTGTTATATTGTTGTCATGATATATTGTTGTTATTATTGGTTGATTCTGATGCTCTTGCAGTGAATTGGTAATCAAAGTTGTATTCACTTCAATCACTTTGTTGAATATTTGGAATTGCTTCTCTTTCTATTTGCTTTTGTTTTCGTGTCATGCCCTGCTTTGTTTTATTTTGCTGGAGAGTTTTATTTTTGAAGTTTTGTTGTATTTTTTCTTTGTATTGCTATTCTATATTTCTATTTGTTTTTGTGTTTAGATTTTATATAGTTTGACTCAATATCATTGGTTGAACCCCTATAGCGTTATAGCACTATAGCATTAGTATCACAAACACTATAGATTTGACAAAAATAAATATTTTAGTAGATTTTTCATTTCAATTAAGCTTTGCATCTTGTTTAAGTATAACATTAACAAAATTGGGACATTATTGGATATTATTGGGTTAAACTAAGTAGATTTTAATTTTACTTTTGTACTAGATTTTTAGGACTTTCATCCTTCGTAAGTTTCTTCCTTTTTATTGATACTAGAAAACATAGACAATACATTCACTACCTTGGTATATTACTGTGAAGCATAGGCATGCATTCTTTAATAAATGACAAGTGGATTTTAATCTTACTTCTGCATTAGATTTTTAGTACTTTCATCCTTTGTAAGTTTCCTCCTTTTTATTAATACTGGCAAACATAAACATGCATTCACTGCCTTGGTATACTGCGAAGCATAGGCATGCATTCTTTAACAAATGACAAGTAGATTTTAATCTTACTTCCGCATTAGATTTTTAGTACTTTCATCCTTTTTAAGTTTCCTCCTTTTTATTAATACTGGCAAACATAAACATGCATTCACTGCCTTGGTATGTTACTGCGAAGCATAGGCATGCAGTCTTTAATAAATGACACTACTAATCCCACATGTATATTATTGGATATTATAGGGTTAAACTAGGAGTATCCCATATCATTCCAATCAATGCCAAGTAGGTTTTAATCTTACTTCCGCATTAGATTTTTAGTACCTTCATCCTTTGTAAGTTTCCTCCTTTTTATTAATACTGGCGAACATAAACATGCATTCACTGCCTTGGTATATTACTGTGAAACATAGGCATGCATTCTTTAATAAATGACACTACAAATTCCACATGTATATTTTTTTTCTACTATAGGATGTTTTTTAGTACTTTCATCCTTTGTAAGTTTCCTCCTTTTTATTAATACTGGCGAACATAAACATGCATTCAGTGCCTTGGTATATTACTGTGAAACATAGACATGCATTCTTTAATAAATGACACTACAAATTCCACATGTATATTTTTTTTCTACTATAGGATGTTTTACTGAGTTATGGTCTGATCTCATGTTTTACTTTGTAAAGGTTTTGGAGCTTCTAAAAGGTTGTGTAAGTTTTGTTGTACTCTTATTAGATTCATTTTAATAATATACTAAATTGTTGTTGTTTGCCGGGGAGGTAAATTGATTAAAATTTAAACAATGGTTTGAGAAAATGTTTACACTCTTAAAGTTTTTGTTGAAGCTGATTTATTTCAATAAATGTAATATGTAATATGTAAACTAAGTTTTGCTTAATACAAATAATTTTTCTTTGGGAAGGGGTTAATTTGCCCCCCTTCCTAAGGGTGTGAGGAATGACCATTGATCATGACCATTCCTTAAAACTTTCTTTGTATTTGGTTTTTTCTTGTTTATTTCATCATTTTTAATGATTTTACATTTTAAATGGTGCACTCTAATTGTCAAACATTCTCATATTACTTAACATGTTAGTAATTTAGTAATATTGTAATAATTTAGTAATTTAGTAATTGCTTGGAAGTTACAATTTGCCATTTATTGTTAAATTTTGAATTCATTTTGTTTGTATGTAGTGTGTGTTCGAGCTTTGGCATTACTTTGTGTGTTTGACATCCACTTCTTTATTTAAACTTTGAAACCCACTAATTGTTTTTTGTCAGATATGTATTTGAAATTTGGCATCATTTTATTAGTTCACTCTGTGTGTATTTGTGTGTGGGGAATGTGTATAAACTATAAAATATTGTTGGCATTCATTTCGTGTGTATTTCTGAGTGATGTAACTTGACATTCACTTGGATTTGAGGCCACTAACTTTTTGTTTGTGCATTTGCATCCACTTCTTATTTGTGTGTTATCTGCTTAAACTTTGGCTTCTCCTTATTGTTTGATTGCAACTTTGTTACTTTATGTGTGTTTGTGCGTAAATAAAATTTAACATTCACTATGTGTGTAAGTTAACTTCAACATTCACCTATGTGTGTGTGAGAGGGGGTTAAATTTGACACACTTTATTTCAAGTGTTATGTGCGTGTTTAAATTAACTTTGGTAGACATTCTTCATCATAACATTTTAACCTTGTGTGGCACCACCCTTGTAGGTAACAACTCCACTAAGAGGATTGAGCTATTCACAAGATAAGCCATATGCCTATCCTAATTAATGCAACAATACAAAGATTACAAAACACTTATGTAATGAAAACATCAACACTTGATTGGAGTAGGGACCACACATTCTTTATTGAAATTCAAGCTACAATGTACATAGATAGTACCCCTTGGTTGAATCAACTAAATACTCTATATATCCCCACACTTAGAAGTCACTTCTTCCAAGTCAAGCTTGGTATTTTGCAACAAGTCATGTCCCACAATTTTTAGCTCATTTGAGTTTCAACATAAATGCAACAAACCAACATTAACATAAAGATTAGATAGCTCTCACAAATTTCCTCAACCTTTGACCCCAAACATTTACTGCAAGACAAATAATTCAATGCAACTCTATTGCAATTATCAAGGAAACTTAGTTTTTTCTTGTATCAATGCATGAGTCAAGTTCATGTGATCATAAATCATATATAGACAATTATTCAATTTAGTATCGGCCCTACTTTGTTTTAGCAGGGACTCCTAAATTTGATTATTGATATTGACTCCTCTAAAGAATAGACTTGGATCTTAGAAATTATGTTTGAGAGATCTAAGATATTATTAAGTTTTGAAACTATGTCAATCTATGTCAATCAAACATATCTTGTGGACTAAGTTTATTTTAGGCTAGAGAGATTCACTCATTATTGACTATGTGACTTTAATCATTTCTTTAGTAGTAGTAATTGCTTAGGTATTAGGTTAATATTAGTTTGTAATGTCTCCACTTTGAAATGCAATTTAATCATAATAATAAAATTAAAGTTAAAATATAAAATAATATAATTAAATTAATGAATGGCCAAAGGCATGAAGTGAAAAGTTGTGACTCCCTCAAACATGAGATATAAAAGGGAGAAGAGAACCTCGTTTGAGGGGGGTAATTTGTAAAATTAGAAGTGCAGATCTGATTTAAAAGAGGAGTGCATAACTGATTGTGAAAGGTTGTGTCCCTTTCAAAGGGTAGAAATAATAAAGAGTCACACTCTTTCAAAGGGTGCTAAGGGTGAAATGGTGTGTCTCTTGCCAAAGGGAATACATGATGAAGAGGTGCGACCTCTCTGCCACATTAAGTGATATAAAGGAAAGGAATCAAAAGCCTCCAGTGATATGACCAATAATTAAACTAGATCAACATTGTTATTAAGTTACAAACATTAATTAGTCATGGGGAATTGGATCATTTTTTAATAAAATATATTGAGTTATAGAATAAGTAGATCAACAAAATCATCAACCAATAAGAGTAGATCAGTCATGATATATAAAACAAGTCAGGTAATCATTCCAGATCAAGCATCGAAAGGGTTGAAGTCAATCAATCGAAATAAAATATCTGATTTCATAATTAATCAAGGTAAAGTTTGACAGGTACTTGGGCAAGATTTAGGGAAAATCCCAAGAAGGGGATGTTACGTACTTTCTTATCAATGTCTTAAGATTTTGGGAAATGAGACTAGCTCAATGCTCAACATCTAGTAGTCATGGGGCTTGTATGCTACATTGTTAGTGTATATCGTTGTTCTTGGGGACTTGGCATTTATGTGTCTTAACCAAAACAGAGGAAAAAAACAAGGAACAAACAATAAGACAAAAACCAACAATTTTTTATTGCCACCAAACGAGACATCAGAGCATAGTGGCATAAGGACAAAGAAATTGAAAAAAGGTGCAGGAAAGTTTGCTATTGTTTTGTTGTAAGGCAATAAATGCTCATAATATAAAATAGACTTCTGATTAATGCTTCAATTGCAATTGAAATGTTATAATGGAACATGCATGAAAAAATATCAGTAGGAAGACAAGCACATGTACAATGTTTCCAAGTATCAAACATCATATGTACAATGTTTCCAAGTTTCAAACATCATATCAATTATAGTTTTCCTAAATTGCTACATACATTTAGCTTTTTTTTTAATAATTCTAAAAAAACTATTTTTCAGACCATTTTTCATAAATTTTGTTTCCAATTTGCAAGCTCTTATTTTGGAAGTGCTATAGGCAAGCACATCGCCGACATAGGCATGAATAATAAAAATATGAGTATAGACTGCTTGTTGGATGCAATTTCAAAAATGGAAATAAGTCCACATCTAAATAATAAAAGTGGTTCTTTGATTGACCCTAGTGAGAGGACTATTGCAATGAACACTCTAATTATAAAATTCCAACTCATGGCCAACAAGAAGCTCCATTCTATTGGCTCAGGGGAAAGCAATGTTGAGATCCTAGTGAAACTATTAGATGAGATTTGAGAAGATTTGCACATGAACCCTTAAGCAACAAAGTTGGACAAGCATGTTAGTATAGGAAGAACTCAAGAGTTTATCACGAAGGATAGGTTATTTATGCTCATTCTTAGCCTCCATCTTTGCGTGGAAAAATATAAGATGTGAGATTCTATCAGTTTTTCATGATTTGATTTGGGCTTGGCATATAGGGTAGAAGCAAACTTTGGAACTACTGGAAAGTGGGTTTAGTTGGCCAAGAATGAGGGATTATAGGTTGTAAATGTCAAAAAAATTGTTACCTTCTAATAAGACAAGGTATTCACTCAAGCACCAAGTAGAGTAATGCAACCCCTTCCCATCCATTATTTTGAATAGGGATCCTTGATTTGCAAGTAACTTTTGGATAGATATGTTTAAGCTCATGGGTACAAAGATATTGATGTTGACAAGTCATCATCTAGAGATAGATGAAAATACTAATTAGATAAATGCCATTTTAGAAACTACTTAAGACGCTTTATACAAATGGAGCAATCCAATTGGCACATTTATTGGATGTCATCCATCTTTGTTATAAAATGCAAAATACCTTGATGAGTTAGTATGTTCTTTTCTAGTTATTAACTAGGAAATAGTTGTTAGCTCCACATATAATCTTGCATGGGTATCTTTGTGAGACTTTAGTAGCATCAAAATATTTGATAGAATTGAATAATTGCATATGATTTGTGAGATACCATTTGACTAAGGAAATGGACAAAACGAATAACTATATTGATGTTGATAAGACACTTCTTAAGTTCAATTGAGGTGATAGAGTTCTCCTAGAAATGAATCTGATCTACCTCAAACCTTTAATTTTTTAGTCCTATGTTGCTAAGGTATTTCAATGAACCCTTTTATATTTTAGCTTGAGTTGGAAAGTTTACCTATAAGTTGAAATTTTCCTACACATGAAGATTTACCCTATGCTCCACGCCTACTTATTCTATTCTTTTCATGAACAACATGAGGGTCCAAACAAGAATGCCCTACCTAGAGGACCAATTAATATAATGGAAAAGTTGGTAGACAAGGCAATGTAGATTTGGAAATCAGATTTACAGGGAGTGAGGAGAGTCAATTTAGAAATGAGACCTCCTTAAGGAAAAAAATCATATGTACACTTGGGGCAATATACACTAATGCCAAGGGAAATAGGTCTATTTTTTTGTGGGGATGGATGGATGATATCAAGGGGAGTGATTCAAGGTGTTGGATAAGGATATGGATGGATTTGAGTCCCAACTCAAGTTGCATTGGAATTGGATGTGAATTTACCAAATGTGGGAAAGGTTGGTTTGGGTTATCAAAATCATCTAATAAGGATTATTGCATTGAAAAATTTGGTAATGAACTAGATTTATGTATTAATGCAAGGGGAAATTGAGTTGCCTTAAGGATTGTGATGTGAATGTGTGTGGATGAAGTCAAAGATGGGTTAGACTTCTATAAATGAAATGATCGACACTAATCTAACTTTTTTAACTTGAAATTCTAGCAAGTGACATGTTTTATGTTTTATATTTAAGAAAAATGATTTAACTCTACAAATTAGTTGATAAAATGCTAGAAATGAGGTTAATGGGTTGTTGCTCGTTATATAGCAAATTTAATTTTTTTCTTAAAATTTCTTTTATATTTTAAACTTAAAACTTTAGTGCATGGGTTAAGTTTTTTCCTATTTTGATTAATATTTTCAATAAATCTTAAAATTCGTGTGTAATGAAAACATAAATATTTCAATAGACATCACTTTTTTGTCTTAACAATTTATAAAATAGAAAAAATATATCAACATCGAATCTCCTCTAGCGCATCAGATTTATTTATTTATTTTTCGATAATTTTTTTTCTTTTCTTGATTAGTAGTAGCCATTGTAAAAACATAATTTTTTTGAATATATATATTGAAAAAAGTAATCAATATCTAATTTAATTTGAATAAATCTATCTAGACCATTTTTTTTATTGAAATTGACTTATAATTAAAAATCGTTAAATTCACTTATGCTAATAAGTTGGTCAAAAGTGCACACAAATTAGAACATTTACCTTTGTGTGTATGAACTTTATCTTTCATTGTTTATGTGAGTATGTTTAAAAGTTAGCTTTGATAGTCATTGTGCATGCACGTGTGTTTGGATAAACTTTGACATTCACCATGTGTGCACGTGTGCATGAATGAACTTTCACATTCATTGGTGTGCATGTGTGTTTGAATGAACTTTGGTATTTACTATGTGTTTGAATGAAATTTAACACTCAATATGTATGTACATACATGTCTACATGTGCAAAAGAATGCTTTTGTATTCACTTTGTGTGAAGTAAATGTATATAAGTACTTTTAAACTTCAACATGCATGTGTGTTTAAATTAATTTTAATTTTTACTATATGTGTGGGTTCAAAAGTTAAAATTATCTTTCACTATGTGCTTGCATGTGTATGTAAAAGAACTTTGGCATTCACTCTATATGCATCCACATGCATATGTGTGTGAACTTTACACTTATCCTTTTTCTTATAATTAGTAGTGACCTCTTTGAATTTATAAAATTCAAGATAATCAACCACTGCCACTTTGTCTTCTCTTTGGAATTGGAATTATAAAATTTGAAACCCTGCCCACTTATAAAATTAACTCCTTATTCAATACTAGGGCTCTTGATAGACACGTTGGGATTATCCAAGGTCAAGAAAACATTAGAATATTACTTTCTGTGATAGGGATTTCCTAAACCAAATTATTCTTAAGTTTATTACAATGAGGATGTAGAAATGAAAAGGGGAGGGGAGTTTAGGGGGAGGCATAATGATAATGGTAGGCTTCAAGGAAATAAAATGATTGACCAACAATAAGGTAAGAGATTGATGTAGGGGAGCAACAACTAGTCTCCCTTTAAATTCCTAAATTAAGTGTCCTAAATAATATAGCAAGAAAAAAGTTAACAAAAAAGAGTGGAAACAATGATTCAACAATATTAAATGAAAGATGTAGATGGATTGGAACCACCTTTCAAGTGCGATACACCTTATAATTTGTAGATCCACTTCGTTGGATGAGCATAATAATGAGGCTTTGACAAATAAATAATGAGGTCTCTTTAGTTGCTCTTCATTTCTCAAGAAAGAGGAGTAAGCTTCCTCCTTGTTACATCTATGTAAATTTTCGTTCCCTTTGTCAAAAGACTTGTGACCTAAGAAATAAGCTCCTTCACAACCTTAGTCTTAGACCATCTCATCTTTGAAATAGTGGAGTTCTAGCTACTTATAAAAGCCATAAGAGGGGTGTTATGCGCTCAAAACCTTTTCATGCATATGGTGATCCCACCTTGTCTTAAAATCTACCATACCATGGCATCTTATTATAAAAAGTTAAAGGAGATGGGCTTCACTCCATATTCACCACCCATTGAATTTTAACCTTGATTTAACCTAAACTATTGGATTTTCTACCCACATTAAATAATAGTGGGGCTACAACAATAACATTTTATCCAAAAGGTGATCTACTTTAGGATGATCCCACCATAAAGGAAGGAAGTTTTGTAAAGGATCACATGTCTTCCCCATTATATATCTTAATATTTCTTTCTTTAATGTATATGAGGGTGACATAAAGACATACACCAATTAAATTAAGGGTTTTTATAATCAAGTAACTTTCATTAGTATTTAGCATCCCTCATGGGAAAAATGAGACTTAACAAAGAAATTAGATAGAGATATCCCCCCATGATAGACGTACATATTTTAGACTTTAGGAATAAATTTGAACATATTAAGGGAGTCAACAACAAAAATATTGATAGACTAGCAAAAGAGTATACACTTTAGGAGGTAGTTAATGATATTTAAAGAATCACCTTCTACTTTTAGTTGTTGATTCCTATCTCCTTGACAAGGGATAAAAATGATTAGTTTGGGTTAAAAATTTGTTCATGAATGTAACATTTTCTCTTTCTAAATTATTTCTAATAACTATAGCACTTGAAATCCCTAGGGTTGTCCTTAGGGATAATATCAATATTTATATCATATCAAGAGATCTAAGGATAGGCCTAGTGAAATCGGGGTTGCCTACAACATTGATATTTTAAAGTTAGATCTCAACATCATCTTCACAATTTTATCCTTCCATCACCCTTAAGTAGCTCTAAGACATCAAATGAGGGGTTTAAAAGAGAAGCTTGATTATTGTAAGAAACAAAGAATGCTTTATAATGGAAAGATATATCCTTTATGTTAAAGCATTTTAACTATTAGCATTGCTTTTTAGCTCAAGTTCACTGAGTGTGCTTCTAGTTTAGCTAAAGTTGTTCTTTTTTTTAGCTCCTCATGCTTGCACTTTAGTTCTCCTAAATTTAGCTTAGGGTGTCTTTGCACTTTCATAAGCACATTATTGTACAATTGTAATTCATTATTGATGTAGGGACTTCGCAGGGTCATAACTTTTGACTTAGTTATCTGTTTGGGCTAAAATTTGACATAGAGGTGTATTGTGAGGAGTTGTTTAGATTGCTCAACTTCGAATCAATCAACTTTTTAGGGTTAAATTCCTTCGTTTGAGGCTCCAAGAAGAGCTTTTTATTTATTTATTTATAAAGTTGTTTTTTTAGTTATTTTGAACTCGTAATCTTTATGGGGTTAGAAAGTCGGCAATTTGTGTCGAAACAATATTTTTAGATTTTTAGAAGATTTCATGATGTTTGGGATAGATTTGAAATTTTCCATAAATGACAAATTTCAAATTTTGTAAAAATCTATCCAATAAGGAAATATTTAGTTGTTAAAATAGGCCCCTTTTCACTATAATGACATAATGGTTGGAGTTGGTAGAACAATAATATTGAAGAAAATTGATCCATACTTGTGTTGTTTTACATGCTTTCTTTAATGATATTGTTTGTGTTTTGATTGGCTGCATCATCTGGCATCAAAGAAGGAAGATGATTGGGAGAGGAAGAGAAATAGGAGATCTTTCTTAGTTGCATAGAGACATGCAAAATCTCATGAATATGATGGAAAAATAGAGATTGAGACAAAGGGGAGGTAACTCTGATGAAGACTTAGATCAAGGAGATACAAATCAGCCTAAAGAACTTGAAGAAGAGCCAGTAAATCGTGTGAATTTTGAAGAGAGGATGCTTAGGGCATTAGAAGGGAAGAATGAAGTAACTAAAGTTGAAGTTTCAGAATATGCAGTTAGTCTTAAGGCAGAGGAAATGATCGATTGGCTGAATAAGATGGAAACATATTTTGAATGGAAGTCTATGATAGGAACAAAAAAAAAGGTTAAATTTACATGCACCAAGTTAAAGGGTCATGCAATGATCTGATGGGATCATCTACAAAAGGAGCGAACTAGGAAAAGAAAAGAAATGATCAAGACTTGGAGACAAAAAGAGAAGAAATTGAGAGAAATTTTTTGACCATAGATTAAGCATAAACTCCTTTTCACGGATTTCAAAATCTGAAACAAAATTTGTTTACGATTATATAGATGAATTTTACCATTTGTCCATTCAGGTTAAGCATTAGGAATCTAATGAACAAATGGCTACTAGTTATGTAAATGGCTTGAATTTTTCAATTCAGGATGAATTAAGCATGCATTGGGTCAACATTATGGAAGATGCCTACCAGTTGGCTCTAAAATTAGAAGAAAAGAAAAACATAATATTTTTCAGAGGAATAGAGGAGGCAGAAGGGGTACATCATCTCCTTCTCAAGGAGGTTCAAATTATGGTAGGGGAGATTAATCCCAAGGAGTAAAGAAGGAAGATGACACTTGTCCAAAGTCTTGAAATCTACAATGAGGACAAGGATTGCAAAGAGGAAGAGGTTATGGTGGTGGTAGAGGATGGGAAAGTCAAAGGAACCCTTTCACTTGTTTTAGGTGTGGAGAAGAAGGCCATAGAGCATTTAAGTGTTCAGATTTTAACATGCAAGATAGAAATCAAGGAGAAACTCCTTTTCGCGGATTTTGGCTAAAGTTGAAAATGAAGGAGAAAAATTAGAAGTTTCCCCAGATGTAGGAGAAAGCCTCATGCTAAGGATAACCATGGTAATCCTAGAGAAGGAGAAAATAACGATTCAAAGTTATGTTGACTCATGGCTTTCAACCAATATCTTCCAAATTAGGTGCACCTTAGGGGGAAAGGTATGTCAAGTTATTATTGATAGTGGTATTTGTGATAATATGGTTTCTAGAGAGATGGTAGATAAATTAAATTTACAGTGTGAGAAACATCCTCATCCTTACCGTATTGCATGGTTTAAGTAGGGGAATGAAGTTACTATTGACAAGAGGTCTCTAATCAATTTTTCTATGGGAAAGACTTATATAGATGAGGTATGGTGTGATGTCATTCCAATGGATGTGTGACATGTATTGTTGGGTAGGTCGTGGCAATATGAAGAAAATTCATGCATGATGGGGAAATAAATACAGATACATTTTGGAGGGATGGCTCAAAATTCATCTTACTACCCCTCAAGGATGAAGGGGAAGCTAAAAACATGTTGTATGAAAGAGAGCTTGTTAAAGAAATGAAAGTGATAGGAATATGTTATGCACTAATGGTACAGAAGGAGGAAAAAGAAGGGCTACCGATACCTATTGAAGTATAAATTTAGGTACTAGTAGAGCATGGTGATGTTATACCAAATTAGTTACTTGATGGTCTTTTGTCGAAGTGGGATACTCAACATCATATTGTTCTAATTCTAGGAGCATCTTTACCTATTCAGGTAGCATATAGGATGAATCCTACACAACATGCATAACTCAACAAGAAAGTGATGGAGCTTATAAAGAAAGGTGTGGTACAAGAGAGCATGAGTTCATGTATTGTACCCTTTATTGACACCAAAGAAGGATGATACATGGAGGATGTGCATAGATAACAAAGCAATCAATAAATTTACCATCAAATACCAGATTCCTATACCTTGCTTGGATGACATGATGGATGTTCTTGCAAGGGCTAAATATTTCAATAAAATTGATTTGAGAAGTGGGTATCACCAAATACAGATTCGAGAAGGAGGTAAATAGAAAACTGCTTTCAAGACTAGAGATGGACTATACGAGTGGATGGTGATGCCATTCATGTTGTCTAATAGGCTCAGTACTTTCATGAGACTAATGAATATAGTGCTTTGACCTTACATTGGTAAATTGGTTTTAGTTTATTTTCATGACATTTTAATTTTCAGTAAGAGCAAAGAGGAGCACTTGCAACATTTGCAGCTCATATTAGATGTGTTGAGGAAAGAGAAACTTTATGCAAACCTGAAGAAGTGTAGTTTTATGCAAGAGAGTTTGGTATTTATGTGATTCATTATCTCTACAAAAGGTATCAAGATGGATTCAGAGAAGGTTAGAGAAATTTTGGAGGGGTAAGAAGTCTTCATGGTCTAGCCACATTTTATTGAAAGTTTATTTGAAATCTTAGTAGTAGTTTCGCACCCATAATAGATTGCACCAAAGGAAAGGAATTCATATGGACCAATGAAGTTGAAGAATTTTTAAAGTTTCTAAAGAAGAAGGTAACTGAAGCTACCATATTAGCATTACCAAACTTTGAAAAGGTATTTGAAGTTGATTGTGATGCCTCACATGTAGGTATGGGAGTTGTGCTTAGCCAAGCAGGTAAACAATAGCCTTTTTTTGGTGAAAAGTTGAATGAGGTAAGGAAGAACTATTTGACATATGATCTAGAGATATATGCAATTGTGCAAGAATTGTGACATTGGAGGCACTATTTAGTGCCAAAGTAATTTGTCTTGTTCACGAATCACATTGCATTAAAATACTTGAACACACAAAAGAAGTTGAGTAATTGACATGCAAAATGGGTTTCTTTCTTATAAGCCTATACATTTGTTTTGAAGCACAAATTAGGAAGGTATAACCAAGTTGCAGATGAATTGAGTAGAAACATTGTACTTTTGATAGCTATGGAGAATGAGGTAATTGGTTTTGATGCAATCAAATATTTGTATGCAATTATCAATGATTTATGGGAGATTGTGGAATAGGTGAAGAATCCAATAGCTTTAAATATGGCTCATATTCATGGAAAATACTTTATACAAGATGGATATCTCTTCAAAGGAAAGTAGCTATGCATTCCAGTTGGTTTTGTGAAGGAGAATATCATCAAAGAATTTCATAGCAATGGCTTGGCTAGACATTTTGGAAAGGATAAGACAATAGCCTTAATAGAAGATAAATAGTACTAGCCAAAGATGAAAAGAGATATAAGTAGATATGTAGCAAGGTGTAGGATTTATCAAGTTGCTAAAGGGCACTCACAAAATACAGGGTTGTGCATGCCACTACCAGTAACTCTAGAACCATGGATATATTTGAGCATAGACTTTGTTTTGGGATTGCCAAAATACACGAGGTAATGATTCTATTTTTGTGGTTGTTGATAGGTTCAGTAAAATGGCTCATTTAATTTCCTACAAGAAAACAATGATGCAACAAGAGTGGCAAATTTTTTTTTTTCAGAAGTTGTTTGATTGCATGGTGTGCCAAAAGCCATTGTCTTTGATAGGAATACCAAGTTTTTAAGTCATTTTTGGAGGACTTATGGGGACGAAGTTACAATTTAGTAGTGCCTACCACCCTCAAATAGATGGGAAAATAGAGGTAGTCGATCAGAGTTTGGGAAACCTATGAAGGTGCATTGTTGGAGAGAAGCCCAAACAGTGGGATTCAACATTGCCCTAAGCCAAATTCGCTTACAATAGTTCAGTGAACAGATCTATAGGTAAAACATCATTCCAAATTGTTTATGGTAGGAATCCTAAGGGTGTTTTAGATTTGGTGCAGTTGCCACTTGGAGAAAGAATAAGTGATGACGCAAAAGCATTTGTAGAACACCTTCAATAATTGTAGAAAGCGGTGAGACAAAAGTTGCAGGAAAGTAACGAGAAGTACAAATCTATAATAGAATTGGTCGATGATATTAAGTCTTTAATGAAGGTGATATAATGATGGTTTATCTGTAGAGAGAGAGGTTTCCCACATGCACATAGCACAAGTTGAAGTATAAGAAAGTTGGTCCTTGCAAGGTTCTCAAGAAGACCAATGACAATGCTTATGAGGTAGATTTACCAGCTGATCTCAATATCTCTATTGTATTTAATGTTTCTTATTTATACACCTTTCATGGTGAAATCCATGATGATGCTAGTGAGCCGGAAGTAAATTGGTGTCTATTGACTCATGGCTTTGAACCAATATCTTTCGAACCAAGTGCACCTCAGGCGGAAAGGTATGTCAAGGTATTATTGATAGTGGTAGTTGTGAGAATATGGTTTATAGTGAGATGGTAGATAAATTGAACTTACAATATGAAAAACATCCTCATCCTTACCATATTGTATGGTTTAAGAAGGGGAATGAAGTTATCGTTAACAAGAGGTGTCTAATCAAGTTTTCTATAGGCAAGACTTACAAAGATGAGGTTTGGTGTGATGTCATTCCAATGGATGTGTGTCATGTATTATTGGGGAGGCCAATACCAATATGACAGAAAATTCATGCATGATGGGGAAAGAAATACATATACATTTTGGAAGGATGGATTGAAAGTCATCTTACTACCCCTTAAGAATGAAGGGGAAGCTAAGGATATGTTGTCTGAAAGAGAGCTTGTTAAAGAACTAAGAGTGACAAGTTTTTTTTATGCACTAATGGTATAGAAGGAGGAAGGAGAAGGGATACCAATACCTATTGAAGTAGCAAAGGTACTAGCAGAGTATGGTGATGTTATACCAAATGAGTTACCTGATGGTATTTTTCCAAATAAGGATATTCAACATTATATTGATCTAATTTCGAGAGCATCTTTACCTAAGTAGGCAACATATATCATGAGTCCTACACAACATGCAAAACTCAACAAGCAAGTGATGGAGCTTATAAAGAAAGGTGTGGTGCGAGACAACATGAGTCCATGTGATGTACCAACTTTATTGACACCAAAGAAAGATGGTACATGTAGGATGTGCACAAATAGCGAAGCAATAAGTAGAATTGCCATCAAATACTAGTTTCCTCTACCTTGCTTGGATGATGGATGTTCTTGCAAGGGATAAATATTTCAATAAAATTGATTTGAGAAGTGGGTATCACCAAAACCGAATCTAAGAAATGGATGAATGGAAAACTTCTTTGAAGACTAGAGATGGACTATATGAATGGATGGTGATGACATTAAAGTTGTCTAATGTGCCCAGTACTTTCATGAGGCTGATGAATACAATGCTTCGACCTTACATTTGTTGGGAAAATGGTGTCTCAACCTTGCATTTACATGAGGTTACTATTTATATTAAGTTTTTGTTTGAGCATGCCATGATGTGAAATTCTCCCTGAAGTTTCTTGTTGGCTAGATAAGCATGTCAGTAAATTTTTATCACAAGATAATAGCTAGTTTTGAAGATATTAAAGCTTTGTTTTTTGAAGGGTGCAATGAAAGGTTTAAAATTAATTTTGAGGAATTTAGAGGCTTTGAAACACCTTGAAAAGTGGCTATAAATAGTGTAGTGGTTTACGAGGTGATAGAGAACTTTGCAAGCTTACAGATGCTTCAAACAGTTCGTTAATGGACACATGATTCAAAATTTATGGCCTTCGAAAGTTTGCATTATATATTGATGATATGTTATTCATTGGTAAAGGGAATGGCACGATTTCAAAACTAAAGTCTTAGCTTGCTGTTAAATTTAAAATGAAAGATCTTGGTGCAGTGAAACACATTCTTGGGATGGAAATTAGAAGAGATAGAGTGAAATTAAATTTATGGCTAGGCTAGAGTAAGTATGTGAATACATTATTACAGAGGTTTAACATGCAGGATTGTAGACCATTATGTGTTCTCTTCATAGTTGAAACAAAATTATATGTTTTGAATTGTCCTACATCTCCATTAGAGATGGAAGACATGAGAAAAATGCCTTACCAGAGTGCAGTTGGAAGTTTAATGTATGTTATGATTTGTACTAGACCAGACATTACCTAGGCAGTGGGAGTTTTTTCCAAATATATGTATAATCTTGGTAGAGTTCATTGTGATGCAATCAAAAGAGTCTTGAGATATTTGAAGGGTACCTCGAAGTATTCTTTGTGTTATCATGGTAATTTGGTTGGAGAAGTGATTTCCCTTCATGTTTATAGTTATGTGGATTAAGATTGGGCAAACGATACTGATAGTAAAAGATCCACCAGTGCTTATGTGTTTACTTTATTTGGTCGTGCAATTAGTTGGATGAGTAAGTGATAGACTGTGGTTGCTTTGTCCACTACAAAAGCGAAGTATATGGCAACTATTCATGTTTGTAAAGAAGCCAATTGGCTTAAAAGATTGTGTTCAGATATTGGAATAAAACAAGGCACAACAACAATTTATTGTTATAGAGTGTGATTTGCTTAGCTAAGAATTTGATATTTCATGCTTGGACCAAGCATATTGATGTTCAGTATCATTTTTTTAGAGATATGGTCGAAGATGGCAAGGTGAAGTTGGTTAGGGTAGAGACTTTGATGAATGTTGTAGATTCTTTAACTAAGGTTGTGAGCACATATAATTTCAGATGGTGTTCGGAGTCAATGGGCCTCATGGCCCCTAGTAATTAATTTATTGTGTTGATACTCCCTTTGCTCTTGCAAGGTTTTCAACAAGTGGGAGAATGCTGGGAAAATGGTGTCTCAACCTTGAATTTACATGAGGTTGCTATTTATAAGTTTTTCATTTGAGTATGAAATGGTGCAAAATTATCCTTGAAGCTTCTTGTTGGCTAGATAAGCATGTCGTTAAATTTTCATCACAAGATCATAGCTAGTTTTGAATATATTAAAGTTTCCATTTTTGAAGGGTGCGATGAAATGTTTAAAATTAATTTTGAGGACTTTAGAAGCTCTTAAATGCCCTAAAAATATGGTGTAAACAACATATCAATTTATGAGGTGATAGAGCACTTCACGATCTTTCCAACGCTTCAAACGGTTTGTCAATTAGACACACAGTTCACAAGTTATGGCCTCCAAAAGTTTAGACTTTTGAAATAGGAAATATAAAATGCATCGGACACATAAATGAGTTATAAAAGGGAGGAACACGTGTTGATGTGTGTTTTGACACGTCATATGGCATCTATATTGGAGATAAAGTCGTCTCTACTTTATTGGGTGGTTTTAGCCCATGGTTTTGTAATATCGTTTGACGGTTTCTTGTATTGTCTCTCCTATATATGAGTGTTGGCATTTGCATGAAGATTGCATTAATGATATGTTATGTTGTCATTGATTCCAATTAACCGGTAATGATATTGTTCATATTGTTGTAATATTGTTTCTGTAACCGGTAGGAAGAATTTGTGGAGTGAACCGGTAACCGGTGTAAACCTTATCTATTGATGTAACAAGTAAACCGTACATGTTGTTTTTGATAAACCCTAACCAATTAAGTTTGGTGAATTTGTTATATTGGCTTATGATCTGATGATGAGCAGTGATGATTATGACACGTATGATTATTGTATGAAGACAATTTCAAGAGATTTTGGCGAGTTGTTGTAACGGTTTTTGTCTAGGGAATGACCAAATGTATTGCATCTAATGCAAAGTGCATGATGAGTTACTAAGTTTGATGAAGCGGTGATCAAAGTTTTCTTGATTGATGTGCAGAGATTGCTATGTAATCCAATGGTCATACTTGAACTAATTTGTTTGTAATTTCTATGAGAATTAGGTTTTTGTTGTGTTACCAACTTGATTGATTTATTTATAAGGTTGATGAAATTGTTTAGTTTAATGAGTTGACAAAGAGTTAGCAAAGATTAGTTTAGTGTGTGGTTGCCGAACCAGATGATGTATCTGAAGTTTGAGTAAAGGCAGATAGGAGCATGAAATAGATCTGATCAAGCAAGTGTAGTGCTATTCAAATAGATTAGCAAACTCCTATTGTTTTCTAACAATTACAACAAAATTGAAATCCCCTAACCAGGTAAGCTCTAACAAGCTTGGTGTTTTTCAAATCCTCTAACAAGGTGATCCATTAGCTTGGATTTTCAAATCCTCTACCAAGGTTACTCCTTACAGGGTATTGCTTCTAACGAGGCATTGTAGTCAATCCCTTAACCGAGTGATTCCTAACAAGATCAGTTCTTAACATGACTTTTTGTAAAGCTCTAATAGGATAAGCTCCTAACAGGGCGAAGTTCAGAAGAGTTTAGATAGTTATCTTGTGAGTCTCATCTCACCATGTTTTTTACCTATTTGGGTTTCCACGTCAAAAAATATTTGTGTCAAGTGGTGAATGTTTTTGTGGTTATATTTTCATGGTTGATTTACTTAAATACTTTGACAAGTCATGATAACCGGAAGCATTAAGAAATGAAGAAGTTGTTTACTGTTAATTTGGTGTAACAGTCAACCGGTTTATCTTATGAGTTTTTATCTTGACAGAGGTATTACATTGTTAGTTCTAAGTTTACTTTGAGAGATTGATTTTTGAGATTGGTGAAGTTTGTATCAGTTTTTCTATCTAGTAATTTACCCCCTCCCTCTCAGTAGTTGACCGGATACTTATTCTTTCATCATACCATCAACGAGTTGTGTGAAATAGAAGTTATATGTAAGAGTCTTATGACTATTTCGTTGCCTCTGAGTCTCTAATTAGTGGTACTCTTGTGAAGAGATTTATTTGCAAGTATATTGTAATATGTTATTTATTGTTGAATAATATATTAAGATGCTTTTGAAGTGTGGGGTTTTTCTCCCGAAAGGGTTTACCCAACATAAATAATTGTTTTGTTGTGTTGTGGTATGCATGATATTTCATTTATTTCTATTAAGTTTTTGTAACTGTTGTAACGATCTGTAAAAGTTTTTGTATTACCCTCCTCTCAAGATTGGTCTAGGAAGTTGTTCTGCTACTTAACTTCCTTACAACGTTGGTTAATTGGTTGTAGTTTATTTTGATGACATTTTAATTTTCAGTAAGAGCAAAGAGGAGCACTTGCAACATTTGCATATCATATTGGATGTGTTGAGGGAAGAGAAAATTTATGCAAGAGAGTTTGGTATTTTTGGGATTTGTTATCTCTGTAGAAGGTGTCAAGATGGATTCAAAGAAGGTTAGAGCAAATTTGGAGTCACCTAGTCCTAGGAGCATAATAGAGGTAAGAAATTTTCATGGTCTGGCCATATTTTATCAAAATTTTATTTGAAATTTTAGTAGTATTGTCACACCCATAATAGATTGCACCAAAGGAAATGAATTTATGTGGACCAATGAGGCTAAAGAAAGTTTCAAGTTTCTAAAGAAGAAGGTAACTGGATCTCCCATATTAGCATTACTAGACTTTGAAAAGGTATTTAAAGTTGATTGTGATGCCTCACATGTAGGTATTGGAGTTGTGCTTAGACACGCAGGTAAGCCAATAGCCTTTTTTTAGTGAAAAATTGAATGAGGTAAGGAAGAACTATTCTACATATGATCTAGAGTTTTATGCAATTCTGCAAGCATTGCGACATTGGATGCATTATTTAGTGCCCAAGGTTTGTCTTCACGGATCACATGGCATTAAAATACGTGAACACACAAAAGAAGTTGAGCAGTAGACATGCAAAATGGGGTTCTTTCTTACAAGGCTATACATTTGTTTTGAAGCACAAATCAAGATGGTGAAACCAAGTTGCAGATGCATTGAGTAAACACATTGTACTTTTGACAACAATGGAGAATGGTTTTGAGAAGATCAAAGATTTGTATGATTCTAGCAATGATTATTAGGAGATTGTGGAACAATTGAAGAATCCAATAGCTGGAAATGTGGCTCATACTCAAGGCGAATACTTTATGCAAGATGGCTATCTATTCAAAGGAAAGCAGTTATGCATTCTAGTTGGTTCTATGACAGAGAAAATCATTAGAGAATCTCATAGCAGTGGCTTGGATGGACATTTTGAAAATGATATGATAATAGCAGCTATGCATTCTAGTTGATATGAAAGCAGTTATGCATTCTAGTTGGTTCTATGACAGAGAATATCATTAGAGAATCTCATAGCAGTGGCTTGGATGGACATTTTGAAAATGATATGATAATAGCTATAATAAAAGATAAATACTATTGGCCCAAGATGAAAAGAGATATAATCAGATATGTGGCGAGGTGTAGGATTTTTTAGAATGCTAAAGGGTACTCACATAACACAGGGTTGTACATGCCATTACCAGTACCTCTAGAACCATGGACATATTTGAGAATGGACTTTGTTTTGGGATTGCCATACACACAACAAGGTAATGATTCTATTTTTGTGGTTGTTGATAGGTTTAGTAAAATGGCTTATTTCATTTTTTGTAAGAAAACCAGTGATGCAACAAGGGTGGAATTTTTTTTTTTCAGAAGTTGTTAGATTGCACATTGTGTGCCAAAAACCATTGTCTCAGATGCAGATGCTAAGTTCTTAAGTTTTTTTTGGAGGACTTTATGGAAGAAGATGGAGACTAAGTTACAGTTTAGCAGTGCCTAGCACCCTCAAACAGAGGTAGTCAACCGAAGTTTGGGAAACCTATTAAGGTGCATTGTTGGAGAGGAGCCCAAACAATGGGATTTGACATTGCCCCAAGCAAAAATTGATTACAATAGTTTAGTAAACATATCTACAACTAAATCACCATTTCAAATTGTTTATGGTAGGAATCCTAAGGGTGTTTTAGATTTGGTTCAGTTGCCACTTGGAGAAAGAATCAGTGATGATGCAGAAGCATTTGCAGAACACCTTCAACAGTTGCAGGAAAGTAATGAGAAGTACAAACCTATAAGAGATACTGGTCAAAGACATCAAGTCTTTAATGAAGGTGATTTAGTGATGGTTTATCTATGGAAAGAGAGGTTTCCCACAGGCACATACCACAAGTTGAAGTATAAGAAAATGTGTACTTGCAAGGTTCTCAAGAAAATCAATGACAATGTTATGAGGTAGATTTACCAGTTGATCTTGATATCTCTCTTGTATTTAATGTTTTTGATTTATCCACCTTTCATGGTGAAATTCATGATTTTGCTAGTGACCTAGAAGTAGATTGGCAACAGACAATTCCTAGTAGGAAAAGGGAGATGATTGCACAGTTTTAAAATAAGAAGACTATTTGGACTCAACAAGGAGAAAAAATAGGTACTTGGTGTAGTGGGAAGGATTAGCACCAGCAAATATCACATGAATTACAGTGGGAATTGAATAAATTGGATCAAGGTCAATGGCAATAGTTTGAGGACAATAACTTGCAGGAGCTATGTTCTTTTCAACCAGACGAGAATGATGCAAGGATGTTTCGAGGTCATAACTTTTGAATCGGTTGTCCATTTGTGCTAAAATTTGACGTGGAGGTGTATCGTGAGGAATTTTTTTTATTGCCAACTAGTTTGATCAACTTTTCAGGGAGAGATTCCTTCGTTTAAGGGTCCAAAAACAATTTTCTTTATTTTCTAGGTTTTTAGAAAGTTGGTTTTTAAGTTATTTTTGAAATCATAATCTTAATGGGGTTAGAAAGCTGGCAATTTGTGTGAAATGATGTTTTTTAGATTTCTAGAAGATTTCATGATTTTTGGGATAGATTTACAAATTTCCATAAATAACAAATTTTAGATTTTGTAAAAAATTTCTCAAAAAGGAAATTTTTAGTTTGTTGTTAAAATAGGCCCTTTTTCATTGTAATGGTAGAATGGTTTGAGTTGGAAAAATAATAATATTGAAGAAAATTGATTCATACTTGTGTTGTTTTGTATGCTTTCTTTCATGATATTGATTGTGTTCTAATTGGCTACATCAATTATGTAATTTTGCTTTTGAGTAATATAATATTTATTTGGCCTGTTAATGGTCTTAAAAGGGTTAATACTTATAAAGATTTGGTGAGAGAAATCATATGGACACCTCTGAGTAGAGATTGGGTTAGGGTAAATTTTGATGGGGTAGCACGTCAAAATCCTGGACAATTTGGTGTCGGGTGTGTGGCAAGAAACCATGATGGTGTTGTTCTTGCTAGATGTAGTCAAGGCTTGGGGGTGAGTACAAACAATGATGTCGAAGATAATGCAACTCTTCTAGCAAGCAATTTGGCTAAAAGGTTGGGAGTGGTGAACCTGCATTTAGAAGAAGACTCAAAGATTATAATCCAAACTATAATGAAAGGGAAATTAATACATTGGAAAATAGACAAGATCATTAAGATCATCAACAAACACCTAAGCGAGTTTCAAAAATTTAAAGTCTCACACATAAGAAGAGAGGGTAACCAAGAGGTAGATTCTCAAGCCAAAGATGTAGTTGATATCCCACCGAGAGAGATCAAATGGTAATGATGAAGAGATTGTTCCAAAATAGAGGTGTGGTAGACAAGTTGTTTGAGTTGATCATATCGGCAATTAATAATTGTCATATCAAGAATGGTGAAATTTATAAAGGAAACCATTGGTATGCAATCTGAGAGGATTGTTTCAAGGATCGAGAGAATGGGAGATGAAATGGAGCTCATGTGGATCATAACAAGAAGTGGGAAGGATGTATGACTGCAACATATTGAATGTAAACTACATCAATGGTGTAAATGGTGATGGAGATTGAAGGTACACCCTGCATGTGTAACGAGTGGTCGAGAGGGCCAGCATTCAAATTACTAATTACATTAGGTAATTAACTTTGACTTTTGAACATGAAACTCTAAAAATCCTCCAATTTGGTGAGACTAGGGTGGATTGTTATGATGTGCCATTAATTAGATGCTTGAAAGATTGTTTGGAATGAATTTGTATTTAAGGCGATCCTGAGTGTGATTGCATCATTGATGTCTTAGAGAAGATTGGTATGCTATGAGGGATTTCTCAGAGATGATCGACATGGAGGCTAATTTTTCTCTATAGTCTGCCAAGTTGGTGGTGGCTTTCTAGGGCTAAATAACTAATGAAAGGTTGTTGAACATTTTCATCTTCAAAGATTGAGATTTCCTTACTCAAGCCAAAATAGTTATGGGGAATAAGTATATCACGACCCAATTCAGATACCACACAAATGCAAATATCGTCTCCATGTTCCTCCCTTAGTGATTCAAGTTGGAGTCGAGTTAAAACTATTAAATGGATAATGCAAAGTTGTGTAAGGAAGGAGTGGTTGTAGGGCTTGGATAGATTCTTAGGAATGGTACGAGATGGTGAAGAATTCGTCTATCTAGGTGGAGATTGGATACATGTAAGCGAATTTGCCCCACCCTTGAGGCCATTTCTCTTATGGAGTGCAAATTGTAATAAGGAAGTATGCAGGGCTTTTGCGTAGATAAGTGTGAATGGGGTGAAGGCTTTTATCAAATCTCAGGAGGTTTAGAAAATTCAAGAGGAACTTGCTAAATGGGGACTGTGTAGTGAGAACGTGGCTATAAAGGTAACCAGGAAAAGAAAAAGGGTAATTTGTTTACTGCTAGGTGAGTCATACGAGGCAAGGAATTAACTAGAGACCATGATAAGGGAATTTGCATTAGACAGTTCAGATAATTGAAAGACAACTGAGAGGGGGGGTGAATTAGTTGTCTCATATTACAAGAACATTCAGTAATTAAAACTTTAATATTGAAACCAAAAACAATAATATTAGAGTAGCAGTTAATCCAATTAAGCATACACAATAATTACAGAATAAAAGCCATCCACACAACACCAAGATTTGTACATGGAAAACTCGGTAAAGGGAAAAACCATAGTGGGAAGCCTGCCCACAGTCAAATAATACTTTTGTAGTAAGTATGTGAATTACAATGAAGGGGCATGCACTTGCAGGAAGGCCAATAGCCTAGAGCACACTTCTCATCACAAAAGGAGCCTCAGTGACTACATATAAATCCAGACTATAATCCGAAGAAGTGTTGAACTGCAAAAGATATCATCTCCTATGCTCGAGTACAATTCTGGTTAAGCTCAATACCGGAGGACTAAATCCTCTTACATAAACCCAATTAGATCTCTAATGATCGACCAACTCCTCTGCCTAAATGATATTACATTAGTCACACATTACATTTCTTGATCATGACCTCCTACATTAACCATGATGATCTACAATAAGATCTTACATCTATATATACAAACCCTCGACTATAAACAATCAAGTCGGCCACTAGATAATAAACCAATTACATAATTACAAACCATGTTGTCCTTAGACCAAACAAATTATATCAACACATAAGACATCCTAGAAATACATCAATAGGTGCTATCCACACGTTACATTAAAGTTGATCCATAACCTAGATCAACTGGAACCAAGTATAGGTCCACACACTTCAGCAATGATCTCCAACTGCCAAGTCTTGAACATGATCACCAACAACATTCTAAAACTCCATCAAAAGCTGCACCAACACCACTTATGCAATTCATCAAAGATCTCCATCAAAAGCTCTATCAGTGAAACCCTCGCCGAAACCAGAAACCAGTTTTCTAAGCAAGCAGGATAGCATCCAATCTCCATACCAAAACCAACTAATCAAATATGAGTATATCATGAACAAGCCAATTCCATCACCAGATTCTACCAAAGCCTGTTGGATCATGCAAGATCCAAGTTAACTAGAAACCACTTATCCTATCGAGACCAGAAGGGTGTCGGTAAAGCATCCAAATAGATAGCATTGACATCAATGACAAAACATCAATGCAACACATAATCAATTCCACAAATGGACAACAATCTCCCCCTTTGGCATTGATGGCAACACTAGATGTGAAAAACATCTAAGTACCAAGAAATGCCAAACAAGTCTCCCCCTGTGGAAGACAACCAACAATCACCTACATATAGCTATGAATATCAATATCTCTCCCTTTTCATATCTCTCCCCCTTTGACATTTACTTTTTCACATCAATATCACTCCCCCTTTGACATCAATGCCAGAAATCTGACAGAAATATCAAAGCAAAAACATAAGCCTTTGAATCACAAAGCTGACTACTCCCCTTGAGCAGTAGCATCCCATATCAGTGTTGGAATGAATAATATCTTAGATAGTGCATGTCAGACTGATGCAAAACCACATCAATCAAGTCTCTACCGGAGGGGCAGAAACTCCCAATTTGTCTCTCAGGTACTCAAATGATTCCTTAGATAAAGGTTTAGTGAAAATATCTACAATATGTTCTTTAGTGTTCACTTAAACCAATCTAACTTCATTTGCTTCCACCTTCTCCTTCAAAAAGTTGTACTTGATAGATATGCGTTTTGTTTTAGAATGAAATAATGGATTCTCTGATATATCAATAGCAGCAGAGTTATCATAGTGAATAACTATTGATGCATCACAATCCACCTTTATATCCTTCAACATTTGCTTCATCCATAAAACTTGTGTACAATTAGTAGGAGCAGCAACATACTCAGCTTCAACAGTAGATAAAGAATTACATGACTGTTTCTTGTTGATCCATAAAACCAACTTCTTTCCAAGAAAGAAAGCTCCACTGGAAGTACTTTTCCGGTCATCAACATCTCCAGCCCAATCAACATTTGTATATGCACAAAGTAAAGCTATCATCCTTAGGGTACCATAAGCCATATTTTGATGTACCTTGCAAGTATCTAAAAATCCTTTTCATCACCATCTCATGATTTTCTCTAGGATCACTCTGAAATCTTGAAACAATACAAACATTCATAACGTCAGGCCTAGTCTGAGTTAAATAGAGCAGAATTCCAATCATAGATTGGTATCTTGAAGGATTTACGGGTGTAGAAACATCTTTTCTCGTCAATTTCTTACTTGTAACCATAGGAGTACTAACCTGTTTAGAATCTCCCATACCAAAAAATTTCAACAATTCCTTAGCATATTTAGTTTGACGGATAAAAATGTCTTTGTCAGTTTGAGTAATCTACAAACCTAAGAAAAATTTCATGGAACCAATCATAGACATCTCAAATTCTTTCTCCATGTTCTTATAAAATTCTATGCATAATTTATATCTTCACCTCTAAAAATAATTTCATCAACAAACACTTCAACAATCAGTATATCATCATCAGTAATTTTATAATATAAATTACTGTCAGCACCACCCTTAGTAAAACCAAGCTTCAAAAGATATTTATCCAACCTTGCATACCAAGCTCTAGGTGCTTGTTTTAATCCATATAAAGTTTTCCTTAACCTGCAAACCATATATGTATCATCTGATAGTGAAAAACCATTAGGTTGCTCAATATAAACTTCCTCATTAAGATCCCCATTCAAGAATGCACATTTAACATCCATCTGATAAACCTTGTAATTTTTATAAGCAGCATAGGCAAGAAATAATCTTACATCTTCAATCCTAGCTACAGGTGCAAAAGTCTCTTCATATTCAATTCCTTTCTTCTGAGAATATCCTTTACAAACCAATCTAGCCTTATTCCTTATAACTTGACCATCCTCATTCAATTTATTCCTAAAAAACCATTTAGTTCCAATAACATTTTTATTTTTAGGCCAGAGAACCAAAGTCCATGTGTTATTTTTCTCAATCTGATATAATTCTTCTTTCATATCTTTTAACCAATGTTCATCTTTACATACCTCAATTCCTGATACTGGTTCAACTTGTGAAATTAAACATACCTCATTAATTGCTCGTCTTCTTCTTGTCATCACTACATTGCTCTTATCCCCAATGCTTTGATCTTCAGAATGATTCAATCTCACATACCTAGGAGTCTTCTGACTCTTTTTTCCTCTTCCTTGTTCTTCAGTTACTGTAGAATTCTCTGATATTGTCGGAGTAACTGGTTCAACTCTCTATTCCGGTAAAGGTGCTATCGGTTCAGATATAATCATTTCCACTGTCGGTTCCTTCTCATAAACTCTAATTTGACTTTTGTTCAACTCATCTACTTTGGCATTAGCACTCTCCACAATTCTCTGCAAGCTCTTGTTATAACATCTATATGCTTTTCTTTCATTATAATAACCAAGACATATGCCTTCATTACATCTAGGATCAAATTTCCCAATAATATCATCTCTCCTGATATAACATTTACTACCAAAAATTCTGAAATACTTAACTATAGGTGTATTGCCAAACCATAATTCATAAGGTGTCTTACCAGTTTCTCCTTTGATATGTACTAGTTGAATGTATAAACTATTGTACTCACTGCTTCTCTCCAGTAGATATGAGGTAGATTAGCTTCCATCATCATTGTTTTAGCAGCATCCAAGATAGTTATGTTTTTCCTTTCCACAACTCCATTCTGTTGAGGTGTCTGGGGAGCATAAAATTGTCTTCTTATACCATGCTTGTCATAAAAGTTATTAAACTCACTGGATGTGAATTCTCCACCATGATCTAATCTCAAACATTTAATCTTCAATCCTATCTCAGTTTCCACTTTAGCTTCAAAGATTTTAAACTTTTCAAATGCTTCATATTTTTCTCTCAAAAAAGAAACCCACATCATTCTAGAATAATCATCAATGATTAGCATGAAATATCTATCACCATGAAAACTTTTAACTCTAGCAGGGCCACATAAATCAGTATTAATAAGATCAAGAACATCATTTAATTAATCGTGTATACTCCTAAAAGAGCAAATGACATTTTTACCCATTTGACATTCTTTAAATGCCGGATTATAGGGCTTCATAATCTTAGGTATATCCCTAATTGCCTTAGTTGAATTGATCTTCACAATGTAATCAAAATTCGCATGACACGACCTTTTATGCCATAGCCAACTCTCATCAATCTGTGTAATCAAACATGTCTTCTCATCGAAGTTCAAATGAAATATGTTACCTTTTGTCTATGTACCAATTGTAATCTCCAAGCCAAATCTGTTAATGATCTTGCATTTTCCATCCTTGAATTATAATTGAAATCCCTTATCTACCAATTGTCCTACACTCAAAATATTATTCTTCAAACCTTCAACATTATAAACATTGTCATTATTGTTCTTACCATCCAATGATATAGTTCCTTTTCCTTTAATCATACATGCCTTGTCATCTCCAAATCTAACCAGTCCACCATCAAATTCTTGCAAAGATAGGTTCCCTTTATATCTAGTCATATGATGTGAACAACCACTGTCAATTACCCATTCATCCTTGTCTTCAATTTTAGCAGCAAGTGCCTTCTCCTCGAGTACATTCTCTTGTAGTGTTGGATCATCTTCCTTGATAGCAAGGAACACCCATTCCTTCCCATTTCTGGATCCACTAGCAGAGTCTTCTACCGATTCATCATCTGAATTAGTAATGCCTTCCTCATCCAATATGTAGCATGATTTGTCTATGTTTTTCTTGTATTTATAGTTGTTTTGATATCTAGGGTTAGGCTTAAATGATCTTTTAACTCTTTCTTCAAATCTTGAATTCCTTTCAGGACATCTAGATGCAAAATGACCAATCTTATTACATGCAAAACATTTAAAAGGTGTTTTTCCTTTATACTTACTTCTTACTGGTCCTTTCGGTACTCTTGTTGCAAATAGTGCTTCAAGTTGCTCAAACTCATCATCTTCTCTCTTCATATCTTCTAATTCCTTTGCATATAAATCTTTCCAGTATTGCTTACCAGTTGCAGATGTAGATGCATGAAAAGCAGGTTCAGTCTTTACATCTCTAGAAGGTCCAAATTCTTCAAGCTCAAAAGTAGATAGTTTCCCAACCAAAGTATCTTTGTTGACGAATGTATTAGCCATTGTTCTTAACTCATCAATAGCAATAGCCTTCATTTTGTAAGCGAGTGGTAGGGCTCTCAGAACTTTAGAAATAATTTCATCTTCGCTCAATGTTCCACCACAACATTGAATTCCCATAACAATCTCATTTATCCTTTCCATGAATGCAGTAATCCTTTCATCTTCTTCCATCTTTAGGTTTTCATATCTCACCTGGTAACCATCAAGTTTAGCAATCTTCATTGTAGGGTCACCTTCATTAAGAGTCTTCAAATTATCCCATATAGCCTTTCCAGATGATTTGTCTATTAATCCCATTATTTTCTGATCAGAAAGTGCATACAAGAGGGCTTCTCTTGCTCTACAATCATTCTCAAGCTCCTTGTCCAGGTTTGTCGAAGGAAATTTGCCAGATCCTAGATTATAGGGTGTGACACCATTCTGTGTGATCTCCCAAATATCCTTTCCAAGACATCTTAGATGAGTCTCCATCTGAATCTTCCATATTGTGTAATTTGTTCCATCAAGCCTCAGAATATCCCTTCGAAAGATAGCTCCAGAAGAACTGGATGAACTTGAATTGTTAGTCACCTTAGGATCTTTGTCAAGCGGCTAAGCTTTCTGCAGAGAGAACCAAAGCTCTGATACCAATTGTTAGATAGTTGAGATAACCAGAAGACAACTGAGAGGGGGGGGTGGTGAATCAGTTGTCTTAGATTACAGGAACATTCAACAATTAAAACTTTAATACCATAACCCAAAACAATAATATCGGAATAGTAGTTTATCTAATTAAGCATAAACAGTAATTACAGAATAAAAGTCATCCACACAACACCAAGATTTGTACGTGGAAAACCTGGTAAAGGGAAAAACCATGGTGGGAGGCCTACCCATAGTCAGATAATACTTCTGCAGTAAGTATGTGAATTACAATGAATGGACCTGCACCTACGGGAAGGCCAAAAGTCTAAAGCACACTGCTCATCACAAAAGGAGCCTCACTGACTACATATAAATCCAAACTACAATTTAGAGAAGTGTTGAGCTGCAAAAGATAACATCTCCTATGCCTGAGTACAGTTCCGATTAAGCTCAATACCGAAGGACTAAATCCTCTTACATAAACCCAATTTGATCTCCAATGCTTGACCAACTCCTCTACCTGAATGACATTACATTATTTGCACATTAAATTCATTGACCATGACCTCTTACATTAACCATGATGATCTACAATGAGATCTTACATCTATATATACAAACCCTCGACCATAAACAATCAGATCGACCACCAGATAATAAATCGATTACATAATTACAAACCATGTCAGCCTTAGACCAAACAAATAATATCAACACATAAGACATCCTGGAAATACATCAATAGGTCCTATCCACACGTTACATTAAAGTCGGTCCATAACCTAGATCAACGAGAACCAAGTGTAGGTCCACATGCTTCAACAATGATTTCCAACCACCAAGTCTCAAACATGATCACCAACAACATTCTAGGACAATAAGACACAATCTAATCTAGGAACAAGGAAAAAAATACCCTTGTCCCTTGTCTGGTGGGTGGGGTCCCTTCCTTCCAGACAAGAATAAGACAACTTGTCCCTTATTCTTGTTATTGTCCTTTCTTATCCTATTAGTAATTAGAATTCTTTATTCTCCTATTCGGCCTGCCCTGATGGCTTAAGGTCAGGGACCCTCCCAAGAGAGGCCCTTACCTGAAGACGAAGGGCAGGAGGAGTGAATTGATTTCCTTCCTAGACTTACTCTGAGGAGGTCTTTCCCCCGTAGCCCATAAAGGCGAAGGGGAAGAAAGACCGAACTACAGAGTTAGGATAGGAGGGAAAAACAATGAACGGAGGGAGGCTTGACTAAAGTACTGAGTGAGGAAGTATCCCCCCACCAGGGGACACTTCACTTACGAAGACGAAGTCAAGCGAGGGGCAGGTGGCCCTCGTCCCTTGTCCCTTTAGCCAATAAGAATAAAACAACTTGTCCCTCATCCCTTGCCCCTTGTTCTTTTTATTGCCCCTTCTCCTTCCTACTAGTCAATTATAATTAGAATTCTTCTATTAATATGTAATTAATTGTTCCATTGGGTTGTGCCGAGGCCAAATACCCTAATGAAAGGAGGCATATTGGTTAGGCCTCATCTCCAACTTCGTACAAGAGGCCAGACCAAGACCCCGACTTAAGGAGGGGGATTGGTTAGGCCTTGTCTACCCCCGAGGCCAAATACCCCTACTTCCAAAGGAGGGGTATTGGTTAGGCCTCGTCATTCTCCAAATCCGCGAAAACAAGAAACATGAATGAAGAAACAAACTACCAAAAAAAGGATGCCACCTCTCTTCACACATTTCTGAGCTATTTAGCTCAGAAACCATACCAATTAAATGACAAATTGTATGAGGGGGGTGGAAAAGTGGCGAGTTGAAAGGTTAAGTTAGTATTACCCTCACACAAGGAGTACAAATGCAAATTTGTTTTGAGCCACTAGCTAGAGGAAATAAAAATATTTTATAATGAGAGGTTTAAACCATAATGACACCCAATTTGAGGGAGTAGGTGTAGATGGCCATAGGTTAAGTGTTTCCACTCAACCTCTCCCGAAAGAGGTAAAAGATGATGAAACCTATCACATCCCAAGGTTTTGGGAGTTAGGTCATGACAATGTTGGATAAAGCTATGGTCTAATAAGACTTGTTTAATGATAGGGGGCATGTTGGTTGGAAAATCAAATTAAAGTGTTGGTTTATGATCTAACCAACCAAATTTAAAAGAAATATGAAAAATCGGTTAGGGCTGTAAGACAACATAATTACAATATTAACTTATACCAATAAAATTCATGAAATCCAAAGAACAGTTGACACATTTAACACATTAATATGTAAATGATCAATTTAACATACTAATGAAGTAAAATTGAAAGATTTTAAATTTAAAAACACATTCAACTAATATTAATTATCATCTACAGACATATATCAATATTAATAACATATGATTTCACAGTAACTTATAATTATCTTGGATTTTAGAAAATTAAACTGGGCAAGAGAAATACCAAACATTCATGAGATAGATGCATTGGCATTGTAAACTCCAAGCACACAAGTCTTTTTTTTTAAATTTTTAGTTCAACTCCATTGACATTTTCTTTATTTTCTTTCCCTTTGATGTTTTTGTTGCCTGGTGGTTATTTATGCACATCCTCTATCAATTTCAGATTTGTTCACTTTCAATGTGTCCCTCCTCATCATGTTGTCATTATGGATGTTGCTCTAGATGTCATTCACTTTCAATGTGTCCCTCCTCATCATGTTGTCATTATGGATGTTGCTCTTCATAAAGTTCATCTTCTTGACGTCGTTGATCAAGTTCCTCTTCATGGAGGCCTTTCAAAATCTCTCTTTTTCCACACCCCCGCTTCCAAGCAATGAATGTAATGATTCTTCACTCTCTTGATTTATGGTGTTCATCTCATTTGTTGCATCACCACCTTTATCACCCTCTTCCCTTATTTCTTCTTCTTGCACATTGTATTGGGGAATCTCTTCTATCCTTTGATCCTCTTCATTCTTTTCATCTTCAACATTAACTTCTTTGACTTTAGTCTATGTAGTTTCTTCCTCAACATCATCCTCTACATGGATTGTCTCTAGATTGTATTATTGAGCAATATCTTTTGCCAATTCTTCTTGAGAATAAAAAGAGATAGGCATGCCTTCTTCTATTGTCAGTGATGGATCAAGATGAGCATCTAGTTCTCTTTGAATGGAAGGAAAATGAGTATTTTATTCTTGTTCATTGAGAACCTCTAATCTTGTCTTTTTTTTCTTTTGTGGAGTTGTTGTTGTTATTTGTCTTCTTATGAAAACTCAATGATTGACCATTTAAGACCTTTCTTTAATTTATTGTAAACCCTTAGTATCTCCTTTAGTTCCCTTTTAATCTTTTCCTTAGCCTTAGATGATTTAGTTTTTTGATGAATTGTAGAGGCAACGATGACAACTGTAGTGGTGGTATGAGTAGCTAGATTCTCTTTACTTGGTTTATCTTCACTTATTGAGGGAGTCTTGAGGGTTTCTCCTTTTCTTTGCCTTCTAATATTATTGAGGAACTTCTCTACTAATATCCTTGTATGCTTTGTTGGGTTGGCAGATGTATATGGTTGTAAGGACCCGCTTGTCCTAACCCTAATTAAACCACCATATTAACTCACAATTACAATTAAATTAAATTTTTCATTAATGCACATGCAAAATTCATGTTAACTGACATGCAAGCGATAAAAGAAACTTAACGTTCATGTGGATCACATATAACATGCAAATTAAATACAACATAGCAAAGCGAAGTAAAGTGCGCATGACGATAAATAACATGCATAAACCATAATTATCAACGATTTCAAGCTAAAGTACACGCATGCATTCAAAAGTAATGTTGCATGAATTATTGCGAAATTAATCTAACATGCAAAATGCATAATTAAGTTAACTAACTAAAAATTAAATACGAACATGCATGCATATGGAAAAGAAAATTAATCTAAGGAAGAAAATCATGCATGTCAGTGGGTTAGTATGTTAGTAGTTTTTCTCTTCTTTATGTTAGTTACATTGCATGGTGACTTTCTGTTGCATTACATCATGGACCTTTCAAGTCTTTTACATAACTTTTACATGCAACCATTCTGGTCGATTTACAAGTAAGATACATTATACATCATATAATTATTATAAAATTTATCCGAATTCTTTGATTCTCTGTCTCTGGATGTGTCGTTTTCATTGCCTTGGACAAACTTCCACTTGCAAAATGGAAGACGGACATATGACCCAGGCGTTTTATCCACCCAACCAAATGAAGATTGCACTACTCGGTGCTCATGATGAGCTCCCGTCCCTCACGATGGAGTATCCTAGCAAGCCAATACAAACTGGCAGGAACGAAACATGTGCATGCATGTACAAATAACAACCCATCATGTTGAGCTAACTACATGTGTTGTGGTAGGGAGAAAAATAAATAAATTGATGGCCATCATTACCCTATTGGGGAGGTGAAGAAAAATCACCCTTCAAGCACACTTTTCCGATCATCCCTCATAGATAGAAAACAAATTAACCCCTCTCAAATTAATTAAATTAATATAATTTTTTCTTATTTCTCATTTATAAGAATAATCTATTATAAAATTTAAATTAATCAACCTCTTTCATATGTATCTATTTATATATATTTATAAGGATTTATTATATTCTAATCACTCACTAATCCAAAACCCTCTTATTGTTAGGATTTCCCAATCATCTATAAATTTGAACATATTTCCTTTACAATATTTGTTATTGCTAAATAAGAAATTTCAATTGAATAATGTAAACAATTTATAAAAAAATTAGCCAAATCTATGAGAAGACGTATTTCCGGCTAAATCGCAAACAAGTTGTATTATACCAATTTTTTTTAGTTTGCAGGATCAACCACAACAATAACGCCTAATAGTAGATGTCATGGGAGGTGGGTAAGGCGTGGCAGAAGGTTGAAGACATGGGAGATAAGGAGTGAGGCGTGGAAAAGACAAGCCATCACCCTCCCTCTATTTCCTGATGCGACCCACAACTACCCATGTCGTGGTGAGGAGGGTGATGTAAGCTTGGGAAGGAGGTGTAAGGCATAGAGGAGAGGCGTGAAGGAGAAAGGCGTGTAGAAATTCTATTGCAGTCACTGATTATTAATCTCCTATCTCATAAAAATTATTTAACTGCTGAAAATAAATTTATAGCTGAATATCGAAAAATAACACAACTGCAACTTCACTAAAAATACAGAAAGAAATAAGCAACACAAGGACACAATATTTTTGGACAATTGTCCCTGGAAAAACTCCTAAGGGAAAACCAGTTCTACAGATGGAAAATATATTAATCTTCAGCAATATAAGAATTACAAAAGAATTCCTTGCCTCTTACTGGCAGAACTCCGACAAACTCCTAATATCTCCTGCTGATATCCTCCACTGCTATATCAACGCTATCACTGCACCTCTTGCTAACACTGCAAGACTATTTGCTATCACTGCAAGTTCTTCTCAAGACTTCTTATTTTCCAAATGACCCATGACCCCTTTTTATACTACTCTATTGGAAAACCAACGGCCAAGATTAATTCAAACCAACGGCTGAGATTAAGACAACTCAATAACCAATAACTAATTTTGGCTTTGAGGTGTCACCTAAAAAAAGCCACTATTAAATAACAATTGTTTTTATCCTAACAATACTTGTTTGACAAAAACAACCATTTTCTAATTCTAGGTCAGGACGAATAGCTGTCCAAAACTATCCATAACTAATGCTGTTATTTCTGGGTAAGGACGAACAGCTGTCCAAGCTACCCATAATTAACAAGGCGTGGGGTAGGAAGGAGACAAGAGGAGGGTGATTCCATACAGCCCACTCCTTTCACCATTTTCCCTCTTTCCTCAATCAAAATTTCCATGTCTGGTTGGCGCTATGAGGGCTTGCTAAGATTGGTTAAGAATGTAAACCAAGAGCAACTTACCCCAAATCCGAACCTCTCCCTAGCAAATCCCTGTAACTACTATGGAGGCATGGAGGTGAGAAAGGGAGATAAGGTGTGAGAAAGATAGGAGAAAGGCGTTGGAGATCAACAATCCCAACCTAACACGTCACTCCCCTCGTCCATCTTATTTTCCTACAGTCTAAGGCGTTGGGTATCAATAGTAAGGGGGCACTTCCTGGCAGAATGAATTAATAACAATTTCAAGAAAAACAACTATACTGATCAGCTAGGCGTGGAAGAAAGATGCAAATCCAAGGTAATTGATTTAGATCGATAAACTATTTAGATCGGTGTCCTTGGTACTAGATGGCTCTCCTTGTTCAAAGGTTGTGAATCCCAAGCCATGTGTATCTCCATTCTGCCTTTGTGACTGAATCTTCTCATCAAGCATAGCAGTGCTCTTGTTGAATTTAGCTAGTATCTCATTTGCATCAGCCAACTCCTTAGTAAGATCTTCATTCCTTTTTGTAAGACTTTCTCTAAGAGACATAGCCATGTCTAGATCAACTTCTATTTCCTCTTTTTCCTCTTTTTCATCATGAAGTTGTGCATGCAAGGTACTAATCTCCTGGTTCAGCTTTAAGATCTCATTATCCTTATCTTTTATTGTGTCTTCAGATGTCCTTCTAGCTTCCAACTCTTGGCTCATCCTGATAGTAAGGGCTTCAAGCTCTCTCCTTAGATTTGCCTTATCATCATTCATCTTATCTACCTCATTAACCAAGGCATCAATGTTTTCTTCATCAAATGAATTGCTTTCGATGAATTTCATGAACTGCTCAACCAACTCTCTTCTCTTAGCCAGTGAAGCTTTATACTTGACCTTTAGTTCATCATAGGCTTCTTCAGATTTTGCAAGCCTCTATGAAAGCTCTTGTTTACTCATTGAGCCTTCCCCCATGCTATCCTCAAGGATCTTTACCTCAAGTAGTTAAGATTTTGCACAAAGAGGACCTAATGCTTTGATACCAATTGTTATTGTGAGGATCTAGTTAGTACTGAGAGGGGGGTGAATCAGTAATAACAATAAATTGCAATCTTTCACCAATTTGCAAATACTTCACTAAAACAGTTCATAACCAGTACTGGTAATTGATCAAACAATCTTCAAATTAGATTTACCAAAACATTACCAATAGCTACTTAAGTGTTCATCATTAAGAAAATATTGTAAAGACATCAAATGAATAACTCAACAATCCATCCACAATATGAACACAAGGATTTTTCACATGGAAACCCAAATGGGAAAAACCATGGTGGGAATTGGTACCCACAAAATATTTGCACTCTTTTGGAATGTGCCTTGTTAAAGGCCTAGCCCGATTAAGAGCTTTACAATAATGCTCGGTTAAGAGCAGACCCTGTTAGGAGTCACTCGGTGGAGGGATTTTAACCTCAACTCTGTTAGGAGCTCTACCCTATTAGGAGTAACCTTGCTAAAGGATTTAAACCCAAATTAATGAGTCACCCGGTTAAGGGATTTACAAGATCAGGCCTGTTAGGACCTACCCGGTTAAGGGATTTACAAGATCAGGCCTGTTAGGACCTACTCAGTTAAGGGATTTTAGTATTGTTGCAACTGTTAGGAAACAACAGGTAAATGATTTGATCAATGCACTCTCCGATTGCTACTATAGATCCATTTCAGCTCCAATCTGCTTCACTCATGCAAACATCTCAATTTAGTTTGGCACACACTCCTTCTCTAATCACCGACACACTAAACCTTCTCAAACTCAACTTAAATACATTTTTCAACTAGGTCGGTTACAAAATCCTAACTTACAATGAATCTACATCATAGATCATGTCATATCATTACAATTCATCATACAGATCATCACAACAAATTTCAAGACAATTACAACCGTTGAATGGTCATAACACATCACCGCACATCGATCTGATAAGTTGTCAAACCCTTAATACATTCTGCTAAGCACTTCATTGTTTCCCAAGAAATCCATTCCATGTACGCGCTCAAATGCAATCTTATCATCACACACGGTTTCTGACACGTCACCACTAATTTATGATATGATTCACCGCCAAACCATAAAACATCATCGGTTAAAGATCTTGTTACCAATTCTCAAACCCTGCATTGAATATACAACAGTCAATTAAAAACATGATGTGGTTCAAGTCATAGACTCCTTACAATGTCATAAGCACACATTCCAAACCGCAATGCCTAAATCAACATGGATCTCTACCGCAATCATCTCCTTCATTGTTCCTGCTTACCAGGTCATTGTCACTTGGCAGTTTTGCTTTCCAACTCAATCCATTTCAATCTATTACCGGTTAGATGACATACCAAGCATAAACAAACATGGACAAACATGGTTGCCATCAATGACAACACAAATAATTGATCATCAAGCGAGAGGTAGTTCCAGGTTAGTTAGGGAGGTAAGCTCCTACCCACAAGGAGTGAAGGATGAGGTGTTGAATTGAGCTAATGAGCAGGTCCCTTCCCACATCCCCAGGTTGAAATGAGCAGACAGGTTGAGCCAATGAGACCCCCGATATGGTCGGGCCAGTTGGACCACACTCGGGGAGTCGGTCACACACTATGGAATGGTTGTTATTTTTCTAGGTTACCATTTAGAAAAGCATCATTCACCTCTTTTGTTTATAGGCTCATTTGAAAAGAGGGGGCAAATTGTTCACCATTCTATTTTTTTGTTTGCTTGTGATTGTCATGTTTCTAGATTTTATTCAAATTGTTCCATATTTTATTTGTTTTTTGTTTGCATGTGATACTCTTATGTGTTTATTCAGTTTTGTGATTGGATAATTTTCTTTTTCATTTTTCATGGTATTTTGTGAATGATGAATTTTGCATTGGGCACTGATGAGAGCTATACATCCATTCTTTTTGCACTTGTGTTCTAGATTTTATTCAGAAAGATGTATGTCCCCATCTCACACCTTTCTATAGTCCACGCGATGTAATTATGCCTACTAGCACTTTAGTGGAAGCACATAACACCTCATTTCACAAGTAACCATGCCAAGCTTAACAAATATTAACAAAATTAAATTAATTAATGATAAGGATCTATGGAATAAAGATTGATTAAACTAAGGAATAACCTAGAGTTTGGAAATGTCCAATTGGATCACTAATGTAGCTCCAAACCTAGTTTGACTAAAGTGACTATTAGTTAGATTTTTATTCCAATTTTAAACTCGTTAGCTCTTTATTCTATAGACAAATATTCTAAAAATATTTTATAAAATAAATTTGACTAAACTAAATTAAAACATGTTTTTGTCCACTTTTTATATAATTTAAAGAAGATAAAGAATTTCAAAATGCATTCAAACTTAAAGTAAAATCTAACTTGATTGAAACTTCTTAAAATGTGAATATCTCTCTAAGATATTTCAACTTACTTAACCAAACCACATATAATATTTTGTAAAAATGTAGAAAAATAAAATAAAATATTGAATTAATAGGTTAACGATAGAAATTCAATACATTATAATTCCTAACATTCCATCTAACACATCGATTTCTGTCACAAAGAAAAACAAAAACAAAAAAAAACAAAAAAACTAAACCCTAAATTCTACTCTCATGACAATCTTAGATTGATATAAATAGACTAGAATTAATTCTTAATATAAAAATATGTCATACCATTTGAATTAAAGTTTGTTTTAATTCATGAACCAAATTTAAAGTTCTAATCTACCTATAACCATCAAAATAACCTTAATCAATTCTACCCTAATTATTCTAATATACAATGATGAATAGCAATCTAAAATAAAATAGAGAGGGATTTTGTTCCGAATGCCTTAACATTTCTTTGGAGAGTCTGGATTTTGTTCTAGATTGTCTCAACGGTACTCAGGATTTTTTACTGGATTTTTTTGTAGAATTTCTCAACGGTACTCTGCAACGGTATTCAAATTACAGCCCTGAGATGAGAAGAAATCGACGGCATAGATGGAATGGCCGTTATTTGTGCAGGTTATTTGTCCCGAATGCCTCAACGGTATTCTAGATTTTTTTGTAGAATGTCTAAACAGTATTTTGTTCTAGAATGCCTCAACGGTATTCTAGATTTTTTTCTAGAATTTCTCAACAGCACTCTGCAACGGTATTCAAATTACAGCCCTGAGATGAGAAGAAATCGACGGCATAGATGGAATGGCCGTTATTTGTGTAGGTTACCGTTTGAAATGGCACCATTCACCTCTTCTATTTATAGAAAATTAATTTGAAAAGCAGGGACAGATTGGTCCCCATTCTTTATTTTTTTGTGGTTTGCGTGTGATTGTCATGTTTCTGGATATTATTCAGATGGTTCCCTATTCTATTTGTTTTTTGTTTGCGTGTGATCCTCTTATGTTTTTATTCAGTTTTTGGGTTTGGATTTTTTTTCCATTTCAATTTTCATATGCATGGAGGTATTCGATCACGGGACCTATTCCGCCAGAGCTTGTGAGGTGGTTGCAGAGTCTGCGGTGGAGATCGGCTATAATCCGTCCTGCCACAAGGTATTTTTGTTGTTTCAGTTTTCTCGATTTTGAACATTTTTGTCATCTTCGTCGGAATGAGCTTAGCAAAGCCCTCACTTTTTTGTGTCAACACCCTTGTTCTCCTTCTTTACCAACTCTATATCAATCAATTTTTGTATTTTGTTTTTTCCAAAATATTTTTAGAGTTACAATCAAGCAAAATATACTACTGTGTAAATGTTTTTAACTATGGTGATCATTTTTTCTTCTAGTTTTATCTTCAGAAAAAGTTAATTTGATCGGCTCTCTGCTGCTGATTATCCTGTCATACACCTCAGGTCATATACCACCTCCTCCACCGAATATTAGTTTCTTAATCTGTCGTAAAGGACATGGATACTTTATTTTAATAGCAGTTCCATTGCTGTTCCCAGAGTCTAAATTTTTTTCTCATCCCTAAAACCCTGTTCCCCATCTCCAAAAACTCAGAGAAACACCAGTTATTGTTTAGTCCAGTGTTCTTTGGTCATTTATTTGAGTACTATGATGGGTACAGTGGGATTTAATGTTAAAAATATTATATAAAAAACTCATGGATTTTGGTAAGCTGGAAGAAATTGAGGAATGGATTCTGTGATGCTTTTAATGGAAATATTGGAATGTTTTAAATCCTATTTGCTAGCAGTTATATAATGTTTATACGATGCTGTACATCTTGATCTAATCTAGCTCTTGAAGAATTCAGTGCAAACTCTGAAACAGCTTAATGTGTAGATGCTAATTATTTTCTAGAATTTGTTCCATTTTATTCATATGCATGGACAATGCTACATATTACTTTGAGTGAGGGTTTAAACTTTAGAAACTTAGGTTTTACAGTTTGTTTTACATTTTAAAATTTATAAAAGAAGGCTGGGAATATTTTGAACATAAAAGGATACAAACTGACAGTGGACTGGGATTGAATATGTTGTATGACTATGAATACTCCTACAATTCCTTTTAGATTACCATTATTTGAAAAGAATAATAAACTCTTGATTGGGAAATGCCTATTATTGTCATATGCAACTGTGCTGATTGGGGGATGCTTGGGATCATATTTTTACCTTGGTAACTATTGTTTTAGAGATTGCTATGATTAGATAATGTGTTCATTTTGGTTCTTTTTAATCTTATTCTGAACATGGACTTGTTTTGTCCTGCAACATTATTTGATCCATGTCTTAGCTGTCTCATTTGAAACAGATAAGCAGTTCTTGAAATGGAAACATCCCACTTTCAAAAAACACAGGGAAACAACATATGTATTTATAGATATTAAAATTTGTATAAATAAAATAAATTCTTAAAAACTAGAAAAATATTAAGTTGAAAATGTCAAACTCTATGGAAATCGAACACAGGTGATAATAGTATCCAATGATTTTCAAGTTTATTGTACTAAATTCAGTCAATCAAATTCTATGGAAATTGAACACAGATGATAATAGTATCCAATGATTTTCTTTATCTACTTAGAGAACACAATTTTTTATAATCAGTGTAATGAAAAGATAATGAAAACAGATGCCTAAAGATTAAAGCAAGCCGTACTCACTTGTAGCCTGTGTTGGCAAAGCTTTTTATCCAGAATTATGGAAGAGGCAACATTAAGCCATTCTGGGTAAGTAACCAAAATATATTACTAATTATCAATGGAGGTGAAGTACAATTTCGTGCAAGTTATATAAGGAACTCTCTATGCCATCATTGAAGAAGTAGTATAGTAAACATTATTTCTAAAAGCGGATGCATTTTATGCAATTTTGATTGATGTGAACCCTGGCTAGGAGATTTGTGTAAAAGTTGCTGATGACACTTTGCCATGTGATAAAATGGAATGATGATTTGTCATACTATGCTTTAGCCTCTAGCTCTTGCTTTTAAAGCCCGCTTCTTCCAGAGTATTTGTGATAAAATGGAATGATGATTTGTCATGCTATGCTTTAGCCTCTAGCTCTTGCTTTTTAAGCCCGCTTCTTCCAGAGTATTTGTTCATAGTCTTGTCGATACAACAGATTTACAAGGAAAGACATTTCTCTCTTTCCTTGTTAATGAATAGTCCCAAAAGTACATTACTTGTGATATGAATCGAATGGGGAGGAATGTGAGTGCCTTCTTAACTGATGGCATTGATGATGGAATTTCTTTCTTTGATTGTAATGTTTGTTTTGTTATTACATTTTGGCAATCCAAAAATCAAAAGAAGCCTAACTTTTTGTGTTTTTTATGTTCTTATCATTGCCTGCTTTCCGTTGATTTCTCGTTGAACAGGTCTTGAAGTAGCATATCTAGTGTATGCTTTTAGGATGTAGAATCCTTGCAGGGTTGTTTGTAAATAACAATGTTTGTTTTTTTCAAGTTTTTTGCTTGTTTCACAAAAGCAAAGTCTCATATACCATGGTCAAATCTGTATGTTATGACTAAGGAATAATTAGAAAGAATTTTCCATGCAAATTTCTTGGCCATTTCCTTTATTTTACATGCAGTTAAGATGTTACTGACACGAAAAGCCTTTGTTTGAGTGTGACTGGATTTGACCCACTCAAATTTGGCAAGAAGTCAGAAACGGGAAAATATGGTGGGACCCTAATGTTTTCAGCCTGAATATTGTTGCTGTTTTGGGAGATTTCTCTTATAAAGCAATGATGGGCATCTTTCTTTGTACTAGATATTTCACTCTCTTGTAACCTGTTTGATAAGTAAAATCTTTCACGTTTAGTTCCATTTCTGTACTTAAATCGTTTCCTAGTTCTGTTATTATGTTTGTTTAAATAAAATTTAATATGTAAGTGTTATGTTCAAGTTTTTCATGTCTTTTTCTGAATTCTTTTTCTATTTTATTTATTCAATGCTTTATGAAATATTTACAAATTATTTAGATGCAAACACAGCTATGTACTGATTTCTTATCTCCCAACTTCTAAAATTGTCATTTCAGAGACAAGTTCCCCATTTCAGGAAACACAAGCCTTCTCCCAATTTTTGTAAAAAATTGTTTGTCAGTTGCCCCAAAGTTTTTCCTGCCTCGTGGATTAGAATCTAAATATGCTCTATTGACAGGATACGCAAGCACTCAAGCTTTCATTCCGCAGGCCAAACACATGATTGTAGGCAAATTGAATTTACAGCCAATTTTAATGGCATTCAGATGTAAATAAAAAATGCCATAGTTTATTCGTCATCTATTGCCAACTCACATGAGTCACACAAGCAGTAGTTTCCTTGGATGACAAAATAGTGGTTTTTATCGTGAACATAGAAATGGCGATGCTTTGTATACTTCCTGATAAAATGCTTTTTGTTTTGGGCTCTTCTTGTATTAGCTGATTTAAAAAGCAACTACTGCTTTCCTTGGTCATTTAAAATTTCCTCGTCCATGCGGAAACTGTGTAGCTTATAAATATGGTCTATCCCACTATCTAATGGTCTCACATTCTTTGTTCTTCATATCCATGACTAGAAGATTGGAAGGATTTATTTACTTGAGTTCAATTTTCTTGTAACACATCTTTTCTTGGTCAATGTGCATTCAAGGAGTCTTCCCGAGTTTACTCTGTGCACTAGTTTAATTCTGTTTGTTTTTTTCGCCTTCACATTGTGCATACTCCTTTTTGGGCCCTTTGCTTTTATTAGTATTGAACGTTCTTGTTTGTTCAAGTGGATGTAGGCACTAGGCATGATATAGCTTGAAATCGTCATTTTCAATTAGCTTAAAGAGCTCTCTGTTCGCTCTGTTCGCTTGTGTCTTCATTTTGACCCGAGGCTTTGGCATGTATTCGTCGTTTGGTTTGGCTTCCCACATTCATGCCCAGAATTGATTTGGACTGAGATGATTCACTTTCTCATATATAGAACTCGTATCTAGATCCTTGAATTATATTAAAATCCAGACCAAGATTTTATGGAATCTATCTTACCGCCTGATATAACTTATAGGATATTAGGCCCGCAGACATTAAGACTCATGGGGATATTTATCCATGAATTTTAAGAGTTTATTAAGTTTGAATATGTCACTAGTTTGGGTTTGGATTCTAAATTATGTAGTTCAAAACAAGAGATCGTGTTGGACTCAGCAACCTGAATATTGCATTCCAATTTACCAATGTCATTAAGATTACAGATATATAAAGTGCCGAACCGAGAATTGTTAAGATGTTCCAGTCTGAATTACTATTTGATGTTGTATTTTTGCGGTTATCAAATGCATTATGTGTACACTCTTGATTTTGTTACATCCAATTTTTCTATATTGCATTAGGGTTAACTGTAATGGAGTTTAATTGAAGAACCAGGGGCAGCCTCGCAGGTAAATTTATCCCTTAGCTGCAAATAAAAAAGTTTAGCAGCCCTATGTCTTGTATTCCACTGCAACTGTGCATGACAGTGGTAACTTTATTTTGTTGCATCCAATTTTTTTATATTGCATTAGGGTTAACTGTAATGGAGTTTAATTGAAGAACCAGGGGCAGCCTCGCAGGAAAACTTATTCCCTTAGCTGCAAATAAAAAAGTTTAGCATCCCTATGTCTTTTATTCCACTGCAACTCTGCATAACAGTGGTAACTTGATTTTGTTACATCCAATTTTTTTATATTGCATTATGGTTAACTGTAATGGAGTTTAATTGAAGAACCAGGGGCAGCCTCGCCGGAAAACTTATCCCTTAGCTGCAAATAAAAAAGTTTAGCAGCCCTGTGTCTTTTATTCCACTGAAACTGTGTATAACAGTGGTAACTTGATTTTGTTACATCCGTTTTTTTATATTGCATCAGGGTTAACTGTAATGGAGTTTAATTGAAGAACCAGGGGCAGCCTCGCAGGAAAACTTATCCCTTAGCTGCAAATAAAAAAGTTTAGTAACCCTATGTCTTTTATTCCCCTGCTACTGTGCATAACAGTGGAAAATAAGAAGTTAAAGGGTGGAAGATTTTTTTTTGGGTCCAGCATGGGGAATAGCTGGTGACAGGGAGCAATGGTCTGATTGACGATGGGTTCAGTTTGCCTGCTAATGTCAGCAATGACACTGTTTTGTTAGCAATGAGACTGAAATAGCTACTGGTAAGTAATTGATTCTGACCCCATCATAGTTCTTTAGTGGAGAAAGCGGAAATCATTTAGAAATGAATTTTTTGGGGTACCAGTATAGGATACTTTTGTCTAGCTCTCTCCTTTTGGAAAATCCTATTAATTACAAGTATATGGTTGAAATTTTTTGATTGGAAAAACAATAGTCCAATATTTAATGTATTTCAAAAGATTTCTCAACTGTAATCTACATTCTGAACTTTTTGTGAAAACTGGTTAATTGGCTGGAAATAACCATAAAACAGCCCGCCTTATAGTTTATGAATGTCAGGTCTTCCTAGTATGTTTTAAAATGGCTTCTAGTATTACATTAGCCACCATGTCTACCGACACTTTTTCTGTGAATTTTATGAGGGAATCAACACTTTTCCAGCCAAATAGAGTTTAATATATGAATAAACTTTATCATCAATTGAAAAGATGAGATTGAATACAACAACTTACAATAATTACTGGTCAGATTAATAACAAACTTTGGGTCATCCCATAAAGTACCCAGCTTTTTGTTGAAGTGTTTTGAAAAGAGAAAAAAGCTGTTGTGTATGTTTCTTGCCATCATCTAAAAAGAGAAAATAGGGTGTATCCAACTAGAAAAATAATGAAGAGTTATCTGTGTAGTTCAAGTGACATTTATGTTCAGGATAGCAGTCAGAAAGCCATTTCTTGAGGATGGTGAGGGACAGTAATATATAATTTTTACAGTTAATTGACAGGATGAAGAGAGTCAAATAAAATGACTTAGAATTGATCCATCTTGTATATTATATAGATTGTGGAAATCTCTTAGAACTGATAGAAAAAATGATTTAAGATAAATGTCTACAGAAACCTTCACTCCAATTCCCAAAATATTGTTTGACTGCACTTCTCACATAATATCACATTGTTCCAGACCATGGTCAATCCACCTTTAATCTTGCAACTGACTCTAATACCATATCAAAAATTTTGAAGATTGATAAAAATTTATACTAGTGTTACTGCTGTCAAAATATTGCTGTTATACTAATATTACTGCTGTCATGACTAGTTTTATTGCCGTTATACTGGTGTCACTGCTACCATGATTAATTTTATTTCTGTTATACTGCTGTCATGATATATTTATTGTTGCTGTTATTGGTTGATTCTGATGCTCTTGCAGTGAATTGGTAATCAAAGTCGTATTCACTTCAATCACTTTGTTGAGTATTTGGAATTGCTTTTCTTTCTATTTGCTTTTGTTTTCGTGTCATGCTCTGCTTTGTTTTATTTTGCTGGAGAGTTTTATTTTTTAATTTTTGCTGGATTTTTTCTTTGAATTGCTATTCCATACTTTCTATTTGTTTGACTCTATCATTGGTTGAACCCCTATAGCACTAATAGCATTAGTATCACAGAATATAGATTTGACAAAAATAAATATTTCAGTAGATTTTTCATTTCAATTAAGCTTTGCATCTTGTTCAAGTAGCATTAAAAGATTTTGGATATTACTGGGTTAAACTGCACTAGATTTTTAGGACTTTCATCCTATGTAAGTTTCTTCATTTTTATTGATACTGGAAAACATATAATGACACTACTAATCCCACCTATATAAACTAGGAATATCCCAATATCATTCCAATCAATGAATGCCAAGTAGATTTTAATCTTACTTCTGCATTCCTTCATAAGTTTCTTTCTTTTTATTGATTCTGGAAAACATATAATGACACTACTAATCCCACCTGTATATTATTGGATATTATTGGATTAAACTAGGAAGGAGTATCCCAATATCATTCCAATCAATGAATGCCAAGTAGATTTTAATCTTACTTCCGCATTCCTTCATCTTTTTATTGATTCTGGAAAACATATAATGACACTACTAATCCCACTTGTATATTATTGGATATTATTGGATTAAACTAGGAGTATCCCAATATCATTCCAATCAATGAATGCCAAGTATATTTTAATCTTACTTCCGTATTAGATTTTTATTAATACTGGCAAACATAGACATGCATTCACTGCCTTGGTATATTATTGTGAAACATAGGCAAAATCCCACCTATATATAATTTTTCTACTATAGGATGTTTTACTTAGTAATGATAGTCTGATCTCATGTTTTACTTTTTAAAGGTTTTGGTGCTTCTAAAAGATTGTGTAAGTTTTGTTGTACTCTTATTAGATTCATTTATTTGTTGTTGTTTGTTGGGGAGGTAAATTGATAAAAAATTTAAACAATGGTTTGAGAAAATGTTTACATTCTTAAAGTATTTTTTTTTTTTTGATTGATAAAAGGTCGAGTCCAAAGAATTTTATTAATTTTAAAAATAGATAAATAACATTTACACCTCCATTCGGTGTGGGCACTGGAATGGAGGGAAGAAAACCTCCTGTCTAGCCTAGATCCCTCAAGGATCAAAAAAATTAAGAATGCGATACAAAATGGAGATACAAGATCACAAAGGGAACTTGTCCAAAATAATGAAGATTGTATGTAGAAATCCTCTGTGTAAAGTTGAGCAACAGATTGCCCATTTTTTGGGGTGATGTTGTCATTTGTGGGCGACAGTTCTTGCTATTCTTGAAACACAGGGTTAAGCATGCTCTGCTCCATATGTTGCACAAAATCTTGAGAAAATCTCTCACCAAAATGTTAGGAAAAGGAAAACCGAACAGGTCAACTTATACAATATATCATACTTGCCCGGATGGTCACCCTGTTAGGATACACAACTCAAAATATTAGTCTAAAAAAATCTCCAGAAACATAATGCAAGGGTGATTACCCACCAGAGAGCATAGACTCAATAAATATTAACGAGACAAATTCCATAAGTATTCCTACAAAGAGATCGCAAAGCTTCTTAAGAACAAAACAAGAGACAAAACATCAAGAATATAGGGGACCAAAAAGATAAAATAGAGATCAAGGTAGCTAGGTAAGTGTTAGTCCTAAAAGAAGGCAATATCTACATAAATAATAATACTTATATATCCATGATCACATATATCCGGGAGTGAGATGCCAGTACGTTTCTATACCTATGCTCATTAATGTAAGGTATTGCCTCCTTCTAGTCTTAAAGCTTAACTTAGCAGAGCGAGGATGAACTTTAGAAAAGACTCATCAAAGACAGTAATTCCATTGACAAAAGATAACGAGGAAAGCAGAGATGATTTTCATTGACGGGAAAAGGTCTTCGAGGAGAAAATACCATCAGTGTAACATAAAAAGGACTCATCGAAAGAATAATGTCGATCAGACAAAAAGAAGCTACATCGATAAAAGATATCGATGAGGAAATAGGTTTCGAGGACGCTAAAGGGCATGCCTTCGATACGCATGGTTTCACCAATGCGCCTTTATCGGTGGAAGATGATAAGGGAGGATAAAGAAAGGCTTCAGTGAGACAATAGATCCATTCATCGACAGGGCATGATGATTTCGATGGAAGAAGTGTTTCGGTGGAAAAATTAAAGGAGGTCACCGAAGCCCAAGGTTTCTTCGACATAAAAACCCAAGGATATCAGATAGGTATCGGTAAGGAAACAACCATAGTGATCGAATGCAGTATTTCGATGAAAGAAGGATTATCTATGGAGTTAAATTATAAAAGCCCCCTATTGTTAAAAGAAATCATCATTTTCATTAATACCATGGTAGCCCATAAGTCATCAAGTGGGTGTAATAGCATCCTATTAAGATATCTGGGTTAAAATAATATCGATGAGACCCAATGATGTCTCATCGATATAGAAGGGCCATCGAAGAAAGGAAGTGTCGATGAACTTCAGAAAAGATTCATTGAAGATAGTAATTCCATTGACAGAAGATATCGAGGAAAGCGGAGTTGGTTTTCATCAACAGGAAAAAGTCTTCGAGGAGATAATACCATCGGTGTAACGTAAAAAGACCTCACCGAAAGGAATGTTCTCATCGAAAGAATAATGTCGATCAAACAAAAGGAAGTTACATCGATAAAAGATATCAATGAGGAAATAGGTTTCGAGGAAGTTGAAAGGCATGCCTCTGATACGCATGGTTTCACCGATGCAACTTTATCGGTGGAAGATGATAATGGAGGATAAAGAAAGGCTTCAGTGAGACAATAGATACATTCACCGATAGGGCATGATGATTTCGATGGAAGAAGTGTTTCGGTGAAAAAAATGAAGGTCATCAAAGCCCGCGGTTTCTTTGACATAAAAACCCAATGGATATCAGATAGGTATCGGTGAGGAAACAACCATAGTGACCGAATATAGTATTTTGATGAAAGAGGGATTATCTGTGGAGTTAAATTATAAAAGCCCCCAGTTGTTGAAAGAAATCATCATTTTCATTAATACCATGGTAGCCCACAAGTCATAAAGCGGGTGTAATAGCATCCTATTAAGATAACCGGGTTCAAATAATATCGATGAGACCCAATGATGTCTTCATCGATATAGAAGGGCCATTGAAGAAAGGAAGCGTCGATGAACTTCAAAAAAGATTCATCAAAGACAGAAATTCCATCAACAAAAGATATCGAAGAAAGTGAAGATGGTTTTCATCGACGGGAAAAGGTCTACAAGGAGATAATACCATCGGTGTAACATCTCATCGAAAGGAATGTTCTCATCAAAAGAATAATGTCGATCAGACAAAAGGAGGCTACATCGATAAAAGATATCGATGAGGAAATAGGTTTCGAGGAGGCTAAAAGGCATGCCTCTGATACGCATGGTTTCACCGATGCAACTTTATCGGTGGAAGATGATAATGGAGGATAAACAAAGGCTTTGGTGAGACAATAGATCCATTCACCGACAGGGCATGATGATTTGATGGAAGAAGTGTTTGAGTGGAAAAAATTAAGGAGGTCACCGAAGCCCGCGGATTCTTCAACATAAAAACCCAATGGATATCAGATAGGTATCGGTGAGGAAACAACCATAGTGATTGAATACAGTATTTCGATGAAAGAAGGATACATGCATTGAGAGTGCTTATCTGTCCCAAATAATTCATGGAAGGGTCCTGGGCCGCAAGAATGTGAGATAAAACCTCACCTTGATTCAGTCATCCATATATATGTATATGTGTGTGTGTGTGTGTGTGCCAAAGAGGCTGAATATGAGGATAGATGACTGAATCAAGGTGAGGGTCTGATAATGAGAGTTCCCAGATAAGTATATACAAAAATATTAGATGAGGGGCCTCTCCTTGAGCTAAAGGATGGAAGACTAAATGGGTATGAAGGAGAGGAATAAAATCTATGATTGAGATTTGTGTTTTAATGATTATATTTGAACATGGATTGAGCCTAACTACCGGAGTTAAAGTCTCGGAGAATAGATATATGGGCATATTTAAACTGAATGTTTGTTTGAGTAACTGCACGTAAATACAGGGGGCAGGAAGAGGAATAAATAAGGGGGTTAAAACAAAGTTTGGGCAAGAGAAACATAAGGGGATGAAAGGAGAAACATGCTAACGACCACCTAGGACACAAAAACAAAGGAGGTGGTTGTCTTAAGGTGGCACAGATAGGAGATTGATGCCATCAGCTCCCAAGTTGGCAACTCATCCGCTCTTTTATTGCCCTCCTTATAAATATGATTGACTATGAACCTATCAAAATCTTTGCATAAGTCAAGAGCTTTTGACAGCAAAGTATTTAGTCTCCAATTAGGCATACTACCTTTCCTTGGAGCATTGACAACTATAGTTGAATCTCTTTCAATTTCCAAATTCTTAACTCCTAGTTTCCTACATAAATGCAGACCCTCCACCAGGGCCATTAGTTCTACCCAATTGTTGGTGTTGATGCCACCCGTAGAAGCAAGGGTTGCTAGTTCCTTGCCTTCCCAATTGTGAACAACACAACCTATCCCTGCTTGCCCTGGGTTGCCACGGGATGCCCCATCAAAGTTTAGCTTCACCCAACCTACGCCTGGGGGCAGCCATTTGCATGCATCCCTTGATCAAAGACTTGCAATAGGACCATCTCCTACAAAGGGAGGAAAGGATAAGCCTTCCCATCGTTTTATCATTTTTTCATCCCAACAAGAGACAAAGGCATTCTTCAATGTGCCTGATGACAGTCGGTTGTTCATGAGCTCAGTGATAGCTGACTCTATCCTGTTAATGATTATGAGAACCTCTAGTTTTTCATTCTTAAAGAGACGTCTATTTCTCTCCTTCCATAGTTCCCACATAATGGAAGAAGGAGGAGTTGTCCATAAACCTTCAAAGAGACAGCCACGCTTGAGGAGAGGCCATGCCTTGAGCATTCCAAAGATGGTGTGGGGGAAGGTCGTAGACCATTCAAATTTGTTGTTGAACCAGATCCAACATTTGTGAGAAAAGGGGCAGTTAAGGAGGATATGATTCGTGTCTTTCTCGTTTGCCTCGCAAAGAGGACATTTACTAGGGCCCTCATACCCCATTCTTCTGAATTTGTCCGCAGTTAGGAGCTTGTTCTGAACTGCAAGCCAAGAGAAGATACCTGCCTTAGGCAAACAGTATTTATTCCAGCAAAGTTTCAAGGGAAGCTCACTCATAGGTCTTAAAAATGATTTGGAGATGAGAGAGTACCCATCCTTGGAGTTGTATTCTCCTCTTAGGGAGCCATCCCAGACGAGCTTGTCCTCATTATGACCTAAGGCAATGTTCCTTGATTTAAGAATTGCCATAAGTTTTTGTTTATCCCTTATTGGGATATCCTCATCTTCCTTCTCGATCCACTGCCAACCAGCGCCATCCTCTGAAGGGGAGATATAGTTGTTTAACAGGGGTCCTCTTTGAGATTCAAGAAGGATACTAGTAGCACCAAAGTCATGGATATTATCAGTAGCCTCATATCCACCCCATGAATCCGACCAGAAAAGAGCTTTATCCTCGCACCCCAAGTTCCAAGTAAGTTTGTCTAAGATAATCCTCCTCCAGTCTAACATAAAATTCCATAGGCAGGACCCTCTGGGAGGGTTGGTTTCTCTGAATATTTGGATAGGATTCCCTGCATTAAGGTATTTGTGGTGCAGCAAGCGAGCCCATTTGAGGTGGGGGGTTCTGAACATCCTCCAGACCAACTTGGCACCCAAGGCTTTGCCCTGATCACGAAGGTTTTTAATGCTAATTCCTCCTACTTCTTTAGGTTTGCATATCTTGTCCCAGGATATGAGTGATATTTTACGATTGTCATGAGCACCGTGCCAAAAGAAAGTCCTGAGATGCTTGTTGAGCTCTGCAAGTTTAGAAGAAGATAAATGTTGACAGGAGAGTTGGTAAATGGGCATAGCTGACAAGACCGATCTAACCAAGGTTGCTCTACCTGCAGATGAGAGCCATTTTCCTTTCTAAGTGTTAATCCTAGACTTGATTTTATCCACCAAGTTGTCCCATAATTTTGAGGGTCTTCGACCCTTGTCAAGGGGAATGCCTAGGTATTTGCAGGGAAGAGTTCCTTCACTAATCTCCAGGACATTATTAATCACTTTCCCTAAGGAGGGGTCTATGTTGAACATAAAAACTGGAGACTTGGCCAGATTCATCTCTTGACCCGAGGCTAGCATATAGGAATTAAGGATGCCTTTGAAGGCGCTTGCTTCCCTTACACTTCCTTGCCCAAAAAGCATCGTGTCGACAAATTGCTGGTGGGTAAAGGGAGGGAGGCCGCTGGTAATGGGGATTCCTTGGATCCCTCCTTCCTCTTTGGCCTTAGAGATGGATCTACCTAGTGCTTCAGCCATGATGATGAAGAGGAAGGGGGACATAGGATCTCCTTGCCTGAGCCCTCTTGAGCTGCTGAAGAAACCTTTCAGAGAACTTGTGAGTGATGTAACTTGGTTGACATTCACTTGGATTTGAGGCCACTAACTTTTTGCTTGTGCATTGGCATCCACTTATTATTTGTGAGTTATCTACCTAAATTTTGGCTTCTCCTTATTGTTTAATTGCAACTTTGTTACTCCATGTGTGTGTTTGTGCGTAAATAAACTTTAGCATTCACTGCGTGTGTAAGTTAACTTCAACATTCAACTATGTGTGAGAGAGGGGGAATTAAATTTGACACACTTATTGTCAAGTGTTATGTGTGTGTTTGAATTAACTTTGGTAGACCTTGTGTGACACCACACCTGTAGATAACAACTCCCCTAAGAGGATTGAGCTATTCACAAGATAAGCCATATGCCTATCCTAAATAATGCAACAACACAAAGATTACACAACACCTATGTAATGAAAACATCAGCACTTGATTGGAGTAGGGACCACACATTCTTTATTGAAATTCAAGCTACAATGTAGTTGAATCAACTAAATACTCTATATATCCCCACACTTAGAAGTCAATTCTTCCAAGTCAAGCTTGGTATTTTTGCAACAAGTCATGTCCCACAATTTTCAGCTATTTGAGTTTCAACATAAATGCAACAAACCAACATTAACATAAAGATTAGATAGCAAACATTCATTGCAAGACAAATCATTCAATGCAACTCTATTGCAATAATCAAGTGAACTTAATTTTTTCGTGTATCGATGCATGAGTCAAGTTCATGTGATCATAAATCATATATAGACAATTATTCAGTTTAGTATCGGCCCTACTTTGTTTTAGCCAGAACTCCTAAATTTTATTCTTGATAGACTTAGATCTTGGAAATTATGTTTGAGAGATCTAAGATATTACTAAGTTTTGAAACTATGTCAATCAAACATTCCTTGTGGTCTAAGTTTATTTTAGGCTAGAGAGATTCGCTCATTATTGACTATGTGACTTTAATCATTTCTTTAGTATTAATAATTGCTTAGGTCTTAGGTTAATATTAGTTTGTAATGTCTCCACTTTGAAATGCAATTTAATAATAATAATAAAATTAAAGTTAAAATATAAAAGAATATAATTAAATTTTAATTAAGTTAATGAATTGTCAAAGGCATGAAGTGAAAAGTTGCGACTCCCTCAAACATGAGATAAAAAGGGAGAAGAGAACCTCATTTGAGGGGGACAATTTGTGAAATTAGTAGTGCAGATCTGATTTAAATGAGAAGTGCATAATTGATTGTGAAAGGTTGTGTGTGTCCCTTGCAAAGGGTAGAAATAATAAAGAGTCACACTCTTTCAAAGGGTGCTAAGGGTGAAAGGGCGTGTCTCTTGCCAAAGGGCATACATGATGAAGAGGTATGACCTCTCCGCCACATTAAGTGATATAAAGGAAAGGAATAAAAAGCCTCCAATGATATGACCAATAATCTAACTAGATCAACATTGTTATTAAGTTACAAGCATTAATTAGCCATGGGGAATTGGATCATTTATAATAAAATATATTGGGTTATAGAATAAGTAGATCAACAAAATCATCAACCAACAAATGAGGTTAAATTCTCAGCCATAGAGCAATATATTGAATGTTAAATGGAATGAAAAGTAGATCATATTAGACATGCAGATTTGCAATTAGTAATCAATTTATTGATAATCAAAGGAGGGAAATAATTCAATTAGCATCAGTGCTCATAAAGAGTAGATCAGTCATGAGATATAAAACAAATCAAGTAATCATTCCAGAGCAAGCATCGAAAGAGACAAGCAAGTCAATCAATCAAAACAAAATATCTGATTTCATAATTAATCAAGGTAAAAGTTTGACAGGTGCTTGGGCAAGATTTAGGGAAAATCCCAAAAAGGGGATGTTACGTACTTGCTTATCAATGTCTTAAAATTTTGAGAAATGAGACAACATCTGGTAGTCATGGGGCTTGTATGCTACGTGGTTTATTGTAAAGCACTTTGGGACTTGGAGTCATAGTCATCGGACTTGTATGCTACATTGTTAGTGTATATCGTTGTTCTTGAGGACTTGTCATTTATGTGTCTTAACCAAAACAAACGAAAACAACAAGGAACAAACAATAAGACAAAAACCAACAATTTTCTATTGCCACCAAACGCGACATTAGAAGCATAGTGGTATAAGGACAAAGAAATATCAATTATAGTTTTTCTAAATTGCTACATACATTTAGCTATTTTTTAATAATTCTAAAAAAATTATGTTTTAGACCATTTTTTAAAAATTTTGTTTCCAAGCATGCATATAACCCTTGAATGATTATTTGCATGCTTTTATTTTGGAAGTCAAACACATAGGCTAATAGTAATAGGCAAGCACATCGCCAACATAGGCATGAATAATTACAATATGAGTATAGACTGCTTGTTGGATGCAATTTCAAAAATGGAAAGAAGTCCACATCTAAACAATAAAGGTGGTTCTTTGATTGACCCTGCCAATACAAGCCAAAAAAATGAAGAAAATTAAAGTACAGTAGTCAATATACTAGTGAGAGGAATATTGCAATCAACACTCTAATTAGAAAAGTCCAACTCATGGCCATCGAGAAGCTCCATTCTATTGGCTTAGGGGAAAGCAATGTTGAGATCCTAGTGAAACTATTAGATGAGATTTGAGAAGATTTACACATGAACCCTTACGAAACAAAGTTGGTCAAGCATGTTAGTATAGGAAGAACTCAAGAGTTTATCATGAAGGATAGGTTATTGATGCTCATTCTTAGCTTCCATCTGTGCGTGGAAAAATATAAGATGTGAGATTCTATCAGAATTTCATTATTCGATTTGGGTTTGGCATATAGGGTAGAAGCAAACTCTGGAACTAGTGGAAAGTGGGTTTAGTTGGCCAAGAATGAGGGATTATAGGTTGTAGTAAATGTCAATAATTATGTTACCTTCTAATAAGACAAGGTATTCACTCAAGCACCAAGTAGAGTAATGCAACCCTTTCCCATTCATTGTTTTGAATAGGGATCCTTGATTTGCAAGTAACTTTTGGATAGATATGTTTAAACTCATGGGCACAAAGATATTGATGTTGACAAGTCATCGTCTAGAGATAGATGAAAATACTAATTAGATTAATGTCATTTTAGAAACTACTTAAGACACTTTATACAAATGGAGCAATCCAATTGGCACATTTATTGGATGTCATCCATATTTGTTATAAAATGCCAAATACCTTGATGAGTTAGTATTTTCTTTTCTAGTTATTAACTAGGAAATAGTTGTTAACTCCACATATAAAGTGTATCTTTGTGAGACTTTGGTAGCATCAAAATATTTGATAGAATTGAATAATTGCATATGATTTGTGAGATACCATTTGACTAAGGAAATGGACAAAATGAATAACTATGTTGATGTTGATAAGACACTTCTTAAGTTCAATTGAGTTGATATATTTCTCTTAGAAATGAATGTGATCTACCTTATACCTTTAATTTTTTTAGTCATATGTTGCTAAGGTATTTCAATGAATCCTTTTATATTTTTGCTTGAGTTGGAAAGTTTACCTATAAATTTCCCTACACATGAATATTTACCCTATGCTCCACGCCTACTTATTGGTCCAAACAAGAATGCCCTACCTAGAGGACCAACTAATATAATGGAAAAGTTGGTAGACAAGACAATGCAGATTTGGAAATCAAATTTACAAGGAGTGAGGAGAGTCAATATGGAAATGAGATTTCCTTAAGAAAAAAATCATATGTACACTTGGGGTAATTTACACTAATGCCAAGGGCAATATGTCTATTTTTTTGTGGGGATGGATGGAAAGGAATATGAATGGATTTGAGTCCCAACTCAAGTTGCATTGGAATTGAATGTGAATTTACCAAATGTGGGAAAGGTTGGTGGGGGTTATCAAAATCATCTAATAAGGATTATTGCATTGAAAAATTTGGTCATGAATTAGATTTATGTATTAATGCAAGGGGAATTTGAGTTGCCTTAAGGATTGTGATGTGAATGTGTGTGGATGAAGTCAAAGATTGGTTAGACTTCTATAAATGAAATGATCGACACTAATCTAACTTTTTTAACTTGAAATTCTAGCAAGTGACATGTTTTATGTTTTATATTTAAGAAAAATGATTTAACTCTATAATTTAGTTGATAAAATGCTATAAATGAGGTTAATGGGTTGTTGGTCGTTATAAAGCAAATTTAATTTTTTTTCTTAAAGTTTCTTGTATATTTTAAACTTAAAACTTTAGTGCACAGGTTAAGTTTTTTCCTATTTTGATTAAGATGTTCAATAAATCTTAAAATTCGCGTGTAATGAAAATATAATTATTTCAATAGACATCACTTTTTTGTCTTGACATCGAATCTCTTCTCTAGTGAATCATATTTTTGATAATTTCTTTTCTTTTCTTGATTAGTAGTAGTACCCATTGTAAAAATATCAATTTTTTTGAATATATATATTGAAAAATTTAATCAATATCTAATTTAATTAGAATAAATCTAGCTAGACCATATTTTTGATAGTCATTGTGCATGCACGTGTGTTTCGGTGAACTTTGGCATTCACCATGTGTGCACGTGTGCATGAATGAACTTTGACATTCAATGGTGTGCATGTGTGTTTGAATGAACTTTGGCATTTACTATGTGTTTGAATGAAATTTAACACTCAATATGTATGTGCACACATGTCTACATGTGCAAAAAAATACTCTTGTGCTCACTTTGTGTGAAGTAAATGTATATAAGTAATTTTAAGCTTCAACATGCATGTGTGTTTAAATTAATTTTTATTTTCACTATATGTGTGTTCATAAGTTAAAATTATCTTTCACTATGTGCTTGCATTTGTATGTAAAAGAACTTTGGCATTCACTCTATATGCATCCACATGCATATGTGTGTGAACTTTACACTTATCCTTTCTCTTATAATTAGTAGTGACCTCTTTGAATTTATAAAATTCAAGATAATCAACCACTGCCACTTTGTCTTCTCTTTGGAATTGGAATTATAAAATTTGAAACACTACCCACTTATAAAATTCACTCCCTATTCAATACTAGGGCTCTTGATAGACAAGTTGGGATTATCCAAGGTCAAGAAAAGATTAGAATATTACTTTTGTGATAGGGATTTCCTAAACCAAATTCTTCTTAAGTTTATTACAAAAATGATGTAGAAATGAAAAGGGGAGGGGAGTTTATTGGGAGGCATAATGATAATGGTAGGCTTCAAGGAAATAAAATGATTGACCAACAATAAGGTAAGAGATTGACCTAGGGGAGAAACACCTAGTCGCCCTTTAAATTCCTAAATTAAGTGTTCTAAATAATATAGTAAGAAAAAAAGTTAACAAAAAAGAGTGGAAACAATGATTCAACAATATTAAATGAAAGATGTAGATGGATTGGAACCACCTTTCAAGTGTGATACAACTTATAATTTGTAGATCCACTTCATTGGATGAGTATAGTAATGAGGCTTTGACAAATAAATAATGAGGTCTCTTTAGTTGCTCTTCATTTCTCAAGAAAGAGGAGTAAGCTTCCTCCTTGTTACATCTATGTAAATTTTCATTCCCTTTGTCAAAAGACTTGTGATCTAAGCAATAAGCTCCTTCACAACCTCAGTCTTAGACCATCTCATCTTTGAAATAGTGGAGTTCTAGCTGCTCATAAAAGCAATAAGAGAGGTGTTATGTGCTCAAAACCTTTTCATGCATATGGTGATCCCACCTTGTCTTAAAATCTACCAGACCTTGGCATCTTATTATAAAAATTTAAAGGAGATGGGCTTCACTCCATATTCACCACCCATGGAATTTTAACCTTGATTTAACTTAAACTATTGGATTTTCTACCCACATTAAATAATAGAGGGGCTACAACAATAATATTTTATCCAAAAGGTGATCCACTTTAGGATGATCCCACCATAAAGGAAGTAAGTTTTGTAAAGGATCACATGTCTTCCCCATTATATATCTTAATCTTCCTTTCTTTAATGTAAATGAGGGTGGCATAAAGGCATACATCAATTAAATTAAGGGTTTTTATAATCAAGTAACTTTCATCAGTATTTAGCATCCCTCATGGGAAAAAATAGACTTGGCAAAGAAATTAGATAGAGATATCCCCTCATGATAGACGTACATATTTTAGACTTTAGGAATAAATTTGAACATATTAAGGGAGTCAACAACAAAAATATTGATAGACTCGCAAAAGAGTATACACTTTAGGAGGTAGTTAATGATATTTAAAGAATCAACTTCCACTTTTAGTTGTTGATTCCTAGCTCTTTGACAAGGGATAAAAATGATTTGTTTGGGTTAAAAATTTGGTGGTGAATGTAACATTCTCTCTTTTCAAATTATTTCTAATAACTCTAGCACTTGAAAGCCTTAGGGTTGTCCTCTGGGATAATATCAATATTTAAATCATATCAAGAGATCTAAGGATAGGCGTAGTGAAATTGGGGTTGCCTAACATTGATATTTTAAAGGGAGATCTCAACATCATCTTCACAATTTTATCCTTCCATCACCCTTAAGTAACTCTAAGACACCAAATGAGGGGTTTAAAAGAGAAGCTTGATTATTGTAAGAAACAAAGAATGCTTTATAATGACAAGATATATCCTTGATGTTAAAGCTTTTTAACTATTAGCATTGTTTTTTTGCTCAAGTTCACTCAGTGTGCTTCTAGTTTAGCTATAGATGTGATTTTTTTAGTTCCTCATGCTTGCACTTTAGTTCTCATAAATTTATCTTAGGGTGTCTTTGCGCTTTCATAAGCACATTATTGTACAATTGTAATTCATTATTGATGCAAGGACTTCGTGGGGTCATAACTTTGGACTCGGTTGTTTGTTTGGGCTAAAATTTGACATGGATGTGTATTGTGAGGAGTTATTTGGATTGCTTGACTTCGAATCGATCAACTTTTCAAGGTCAGATTCCTTCATTTGAGGCTCCAAGAAGAGCTTTTTTTTGTTTTTTGTTTTGTTTTTAGAAAGTTGGTTTTTTAGTTATTTTTGAACTCGCAATCTTTATGGGGTTAGAAAGTTGGCAATTTGTGTTGAAATAATATTTTTTAGATTTCTAGAAGATTTCGTGATGTTTAGGATAGATTTGAAATTTTTCATAAATGACAAATTTCAAATTTTGTAAAAATCTACCCAACAATGAAATTTTTTAGTTTGTTGTTAAAATAGGCATTTTTTCATTGTAGTGACATAATGGTTGGAGTTGGCAGAAAAATAATATTGAAGAAAATTGATCCATACTTGTGTTGTTTTGTATGCTTTCTTTATTGATAGTGTTTGTGTTTTGATTGGCTACATCATCTGGCATCAGAGCAGGAAGATGACTAGGAGAGGAAGAGGAAGAGGAGGTCTTTCAGAGATGCATAGAGACATGCAAATCCTCATGAATATGATGGGAAAATAGAGATTGAGACAAAGGGGGGGTAACTCTGATGATGACTTAGATCAAGGAGACAAAGATCAACCTGAAGAATTTGAAGAAGATCCAGTAAACTGTGTGAATTTTGAAGAGAGGATGCGTAGGGCATTAGAAGAGAAGAATGAAGGAACTAAAGTTGAAGTTTCAAAATATGCAGTTAGTCTTAAACCAGAGGAGTTGATCGATTGGCTGAATGAGATGGAAACACTTTTTGAATGGAAGTCTATGACAGGAAAAAAAGGTTAAATTTACATGCACCAAGTTAAAGGGTCATGCAATGATCTGGTAGGATCATCTACAAAAGGAGCAAACTAGGAAAAGAAAAGAAATGATCAAGACTTGGAGCCAAAAATAGAAGAAATTGAGAGAAAAATTTTTGACCATAGATTAAGCACAAACTCCTTTTCGCAGGTTTCAAAATCTGAAACAAAATTTGTCTACTGTGCAAGATTATATAGATGAATTTTACCAGTTGTCCATTCGAGTTAAGCATCAAGAATTTGATGAACAAATGGATACTAGGTATGTAAATGGATTGAAGTTTTTAATTCAAGATGAATTAAGCATCCATTGGATCAACAGTATGGAAGAAGCCTACTAGTTGGCTCTAAAAGTAGAAGAAAAGCAAAACAAAATATTTATCAGAGGAATAGAGGAGGCAGAAGGGGTACATCATCTCCTTCTCAAGGAGGTTCAAATTATGGTAGGGGAGATTCATTCCAAGGAGTAAAGAAGCAAGATGATACTTGTCCAGAGTCTTCAAATCTACAAAGAGGAAGAGGTTATGGTGATGGTAGAGGATGGGAAAGTCAAAGGAAACCTTTCACTTGTTTTAGGTGTGGAGAAGGCGGCAATAGAGCATTTGAGTGTTGAAATTGTAACATGCAAGATAGAAGTTTCCCCAAATGTAGGAGAAAGCCTCATGATAAGGAGAACCATGGTAATCCTAGAGAAGGAGAAAATAACGATGCAAAGTTTTGTTGACTCATGGATTTCAACCAATATCTTCCAAACCAGGTGCACTTTAGGGGGGAATGTATGTCAAGTTATTATTGATAGTGGTATTTGTGAGAGTATGGTTTCTAGAGAGATGGTACATAAATTAAACTTACAGTATGAGAAACATCCTCATCCTTACTGTTTTGCATGGTTTAAGAAGGGGAATGAAGTTACTATTGACAAGAGGTCTCTAATCAAGTTTTCTATAGGAAAGACTTATAAAGATGAGGTCTGGTGTGATGTCATTCCAATGGATGCATGGCATGTATTGTTGGGGAGGCCGTGGCAATATGATAGAAAATTCATGCATGATGGGGAAAGAAATACATATACATTTTGGAAGGATAGATCAAAAGTCATCTTACTACCCCTTAACCATGAAGGGGAAGCTAAAGACATGTTGTACGAAAAAGAGTTTGTTAGAGAAATGAAAGTGATAGGATTATATTATGCACTAATGTTACAAAAGGAGGAAGGAGAAGGGATACCAATACCTGTTGAAGTAGAAATTTAGGTACTAGCAGAGCATGGTGATGTTATACCAAATGAGTTACTTGATGGTCTTTCGTTGAAGCGGGATATTCAACATCATATTGATCTAATTCTGGGAGCATCTTTACCTATTCAGGTAGCATATAGGATGAGTCCTACACAACATGCAAAACTCAACAAGCAAGTGATGGAGTTTATAAAGAAAGGTGTGGTATGAGAAAGCATGAGTTCATGTATTGTACCAACTGTATTGACACCAAAGAAGAATAGTACATGGAAGACGTGCGCAAATAGAAAAGCAATCAATAAAATTACCATCAAATACCAGATTCCTATACCTTTCTTGGATGACATGATGGATGTTCTTGCAGGGGCTAAATATTTCAATAAAATTGATTTGAGAAGTGGGTATCACCAAATATAGGTTCGAGAAGGGGATGAATAGAAAATTACTTTCGAGACTAGAGATGGACTATATGAGTGGATGGTGATGCCATTCGGGTTGTCTAATATGCCCAGTACTTTCATGAGACTAATGAATATAGTGCTTTGACCTTACATTGATAAATTAGTTGTAGTATTTTTTGATGATATTTTAATTTTTAATAAGAGCAAAGAGGAGCACTTGCAACATTTGCCAATCATATTGGATGTGTTGAGGAAAGAGATACTTTATGCAAACCTGAAGAAGTGTAGTTTTATGCAAGAGAGTTTGGTATTTATGTGATTCGTTATCTCTGCAAAAGGTATCAAGATGGATTCAGAGAAGGTTAGAGAAATTTTGGAGGGGTAAGAAGTTTTCGTGGTCTAGCCACATTTTATTGAAAGTTTATTCGTAATCTTAGTAGTATTTTCACACCCATAACAGATTACACCAAATGAAAGGAATTCATGTGGACCGATGAAGCTGAAGCAAGTTTCAAGTTTCTAAAGAAGAAGGTAACTGAAGCTCCCATATTAGCATTACCAAACTTTGAAAAGGTATTTGAAGTTGATTGTGATGCCTCACATGTAGGTATTGGAGTTGTGCTTAGCCAAGCGGGTAAACAATAGCCCTTTTTTGGTGAAAAGTTGAATGAGGTAATGTAATGCCCGCCAAAATACCCTAGAGAAATACACTAACTAACATACAATAGAGATATAAAAAAATTTAAAATATCAACTAATGCAACCATTACCATCAACTACTCAAATGTAGTAATCATTCATTAACTAAATAACATCTAACCATCATAATCAAATTCACATAAGAACATAACGCAAGCAGAAATAAACACAACATCTCAAAGCATCCTCTAGGGCATCTCAACGTCATCACTTAAACTAACCATAAGCAATAACATTATAAGCATGATAACACAATTACCACCATAGACTAATGCATACTAATTCCTAGCATGATTTATTCTTACAATGCACACATGATTCTTTACTATTCTATATCATGATTATATCCATCTACTAAGCATACTTAACCAATCCTTTTTAAGTTTATTTTAAAACACCAATACCAAATGTTCCTACTCCCAAATTACTTATACATTTGTATCACCATGAACTAATCACAAGATAATCTAACATATATCCAACATTACATAAGACCATATAAACATCCATGAATCAATTTCCATTAATGAGCCAATATTACAAGTTACATTATTTATTCTCTTAACATACTATTACAACATACTATTTGTCTACCTCATTCCCCCACTCTATTAGCTCCACCCACGTCTCTAAAAGCCCTAAAAATTTCATGAGTCCGAAGGCCGACCCCAAATCCCAGACAAATTCTCCCTCCCCGAATCTCAGGTTCGAGAAGTTGATGGTGGTGGAGGAAGTGAGTGGCATAAAGGAGGAAGAAGACAACAACCTGGCAGAGTTGGGTAAGAAAGTGGAGGGTTTGTTTGATAATGTGTAGGAAATCACCAATAGAATGGAGGCCATGGAAAACAAGTTGCTGGACATCTCCAAGTTTGCTTTGAACATGATGCATTGCTCGGCAACCACTCTGTGTCTTTTGTAGGAAAGTTCTATCAAAGGCAAAAGAAAGGAAGACAATGACTACATGGCCCTATTCAAATTCCTCACCAAGGAATGGGCTAGGAAGCTCCTCCCTAAGAGGAGCCAGGGAAAAAATAAATAGTTTGTTTCTATGTATCGGACCTCCGGTTTTTTGTTTATATTTGAACTTATCTACCTGTTGCTCTGCATGGCAAATGTTTAAAATTTTTATTAATACTTTTATATATCTGTTGAACTTACGTAGAATGATCATGGTTTTTGATAGAGGAAAGTGAGATGGTTGTAATTTTGTGGATGCTCTGCTAACAGTTGGCTTGCCATTGTTTCTTTGTTCTATTTCTGGGTCACCCCCCTTGTTTTGGCTGCTTTTAATATCAAAAACATATATTATTACAATATCCTTCACCACAAGGAACATGGTCCTATTTACATTTCATGTACATCATGAATCACTACATACATTGTCATATAATCATTTACATCAATCTGCTACAAGAATCCAGGCAAATCTGAGAAGACAAGATATCCACATCCACACAAGAGCATCCAAAGAACATCCCAATGGAAGAAGGCATCAAACCACCTGACCATGTGGAACCTAATTAACCACCCCCGTGATAGGAGATAACACAAGATACCACACATACTCTAGATCTAGGCCGATGCCTAACAACCAAAGGAAAGACCCATACAACAAGGAACGCTAAGCAAACACTAAAAAAACAAATGATAACCATCAATGCAAACCCTCCAGAGGCAACACAACCAAGAAAGACTCAAGGCGCTAGGACCTACATGTAGGGAGCAAGAGTGTCATCACATGCAACATGTAGCTACCCGAGTACATGTCCCAGATGTCCCAATGCACATGTGGAGCCATCTCAACCTTTATGGAGTGAGGGAGATTAGCTTACTTGGGTTACCAAGGCCTTCCTAGTCTTATCTTGATCCACCACTGTAGGGCAAGGCAAAGGGGCCAACATAATTTTATTATCTTATTAGGATGTACTATTCTACCCAACCCAAGTATTATTAATTAAGTTATCACTTGTTTATATTAGAAAACTTCCCGTGAGATACCCAGTGATCTAAACCTCGGGTACACTTGGTAGTCCACTCCATGTGATTGCAGTCACTCACTAAGAAGCCCAGTCTCCCCATAGCATGCACCTAGACCTTAGGGTAACAACATAAAATACTTCAACATATTCATAGGCTCACAATAATACAAGACCTAGCTCACCAAGGTATCCAATCCAACTGAAATCATCATACAAGAATCCAATAAATGATACCGGCTACAAGATAATCACATACATAAACCAAATAATCAAAATAACCAATAATCAGTCAATGAAAAATTTCTGGAACATCTTAGGTATCAGTTGCAGTCTCTGGATTCCGGAAACCAAGAACATAAATTTGGAAAATGAACTAAAACTAGCAAAGTGACTCAATTGACAAATTGGGGCATTAACACTATAGATTAGCGCATTTATACAATCGTTCAACACATATGTCTAATTATTCAACACATATGTTAAATAAAGTAACACATATATTCTCTGTTTTAGCGCATTTGTACCCGAGACTAGAAAACTTAGAAAATGGAAGATAAAATTACGGCTTGGAAAATAAAATCAGACAAATAAGTTTGTCCCGAAAAATACAACCAAAAGGGACGCAAATCCAATACGAAACTAAGGAACATAAATTCCACACTCAAAATAAACTCATAGAGGCAAAATTCAACTCAGAAATAATTACTCCAAACAATCTCTAGCCATGAAAAATCACATGAAACCAAATATAAAGCTCCCAGGCAACTAAGAAACCAAATAGCTTCTAGAATCCAAAGCCTAGCCTTCAAACCCAACAAGAATCATATCCAAGGAAGCAAAATTCACAAACACAGCAAAGAAGAGCCGAACATTCACGACAATCAAAATATTCAGGCAAATATATTTTCCCCAAACTATATATTTTATTCATTCTATGAAATATTATTTATCCAAAACTATATTAAGTAAATATTTATTTCCCAAGCAACCCTGCAGACAATCTTTCTAGAAAACACAATGTAGACAATCTTTTCTGGAAAAAAAAATCTTAGGAAGAGGATTTCTCCAACCTGGAAGATAGAAGTAATGGAAAAGAAATTTTGAAGAAGTGCAATCCACAATCCAAGCAAGACAAGAAATCTCCAATTTCCAAATCTTCAACCAAAAATCTAAGCTTGCAAGAGAAAATTCCAATAAATAGAAAATCAAAGCATAAACTATAGAATATATCAGCCAATCAAAATATTACAAAATAATATATTTATTATCAACCTTTCACGTAAACCAAGGTAAGAATAATAAAATACTATTTAATTAACTTACCCAATAATTCAGCCAATAGAATAAGAGGGTAAGTAGAAAGAATATATTAATTATCCCAAAGTGTAAAAAGAGAAATAATAATGATAATAAAACTCATGGCACAATTAACTATAAAATCCCATTAGCAAGATAGCCAAGGGTGTATAAACAAACACCCAAATTAATAGATAATATTTATCCAATGATCATAAATCAATAATATAAAATCACTTATTAAATATAAACCCCAATAAATAAATAAACCAAGGGCTATAAATTAAAGCCACAAAAATATAATCAAAGGCTATATAAATAATTAAATATCAAAGCCTTGTTATTACAAAACAATATTAATAATAATATCAATAATAATTACAAAAGCCATTATCTAATAAATAATAAACATCCAATGATTATAAAATCATTTACCAACATTACTTTTCAACTATATTAAATATTATTACCAACTGTTAATTTATTTTTATTATTGCCAACTATATATATACATTATATATTTATTTATTTATTTTATTATTATAAACTATATGTCCATTGATTTAATTTAACATTATTAAACTATATAAATTATTTAATCAATTAATTAATAATTACACACAAAGCAAGCCACCATAAAATAATCCAAGAAAACATTACACACTAATCATGACTTGCGCCAAGACTCTAAACTGACAAGGGTAATCAACTTAAACCTAGAGTATATGGTGGGATATCATGTCAACTCCGATCAACTTGCCATTGGGATAAGACACGCTCAAACCTATGAAGCCAGGTGGAGTCGATGTCTAGTACCTGCAAATCCTGCATCCACAAGGCCACTATACAACATATACAATATATAATAACATGCAAGTGATAGAGAATCGCAATGGCACATCCCGCTCACAATGAGTGATATGACATTATCCCTATCACGAAGACAATAGAAGACACTCCCACACAATCAAACAATATCATGAAATAGGGTTAGTACATAATATAATATCCTCAAATCAACATCAAGTAGACTACACTATATCAAAGAGATCTATTGTCATTCAAAAGAGCTAAATGGCTTAAGGAGAGACACTACAGGATGTGCGTAGATAGCAAAACAATCAATAGAATTACCATCAAATACCATATTCCTATACCTTGCTTGGATGACATGATGGATGTTCTTGCAAGGCTAAATATTTCAATAAAATTGATTTGAGAAGTGGGTATCACCAAATACATATACGAGAAGGGGATGAATAGAAAACTACTTTCAAGACTAGAGATGGACTATATGAGTGGATGGTGATTCCATTCAGGTTGTCTAATATGCCCAGTACTTTCATGAGACTAATGAATACAATTGGTAAATTGGTTGTAGTTTAGTTTGTTGACATTTTAATTTTCAGTAAGAGCAAAGAGGAGCACTTGCAACATTTGCAGATCATATTGGATGTGTTGAGGAAAGAGAAACATTATGCAAACCTGAAGAAGTGTAGTTTTATGCAAGAGAGTTTGGTATTTATGTGATTTGTTATCTCTGCAAAAGGTATCAAGATGGATTCAGAGAAGGTTAGAGAAATTTTGGAGGGGTAAGAAGTCTTCATGGTCTAGCCACATTTTATTGAAATTTTATTTGAAACCTTAGTAGTATTTTCGCACCCATAACAGATTGCACCAAAGGAAAGGAATTCATGTGGACCAATGAAGTTGAAGAAAGTTTCAAGTTTCTAAAGAAGAAGGTAACTGAAGCTCCCATATTAGCATTACCAAACTTTGAAAAGGTATTTGAAGTTGATTGTGATGCCTCACATGTAGGAATTGGAGTTGTGCTTAGCCAAGCAGGTAAACAATAGCCTTTTTTGGTGAAAAGTTGAATGAGGTAAGGGAGAACTATTCGACATATGATCTAGAGATTTATACAATTGTGCAAGAATTGTGACATTAAAGGCATTATTTAGTGCCAAAGGAGATTGTCTTGTTCATGGATCAGATTGCATTAAAATACTTGAACACACAAAAGAAGTTGAGGAATAGACATGCAAAATGAGTTTCTTTCTTACAAGCCTATACATTTGTTTTGAAGCACAAATTAGGAAGGCATAACCAAGTTGCAAATGCATTGAGTAGACACATTGTACTTTTGACAACTATGAAGAATGAGGTAATTGGTTTTAATGCAATTAAAGATTTGTATGTGTTTGTCAATGATTTATGGGAGATTGTGGAATAGTTGAAGAATCCAATAGCTATAAATATGGCTCATATTCACAGAAAATACTTTATGCAAGATGGATATCTCTTCAAAGGAAAGTAGCTATGCATTCCAGTTGGTTTTGTGAAGGAGAATATCATCAATGAATCTCATAGCAATGGCTTGGCTAGACATTTTGAAAAGGATAAGACAATAGCCTTAATAGAAGATAAATAGTACTAGCCAAAGATGAAAAGAGATATAAGTATATATGTGGCAAGGTGTAGGATTTATCAAGTTGCTAAAGGGCACTCACAAAATACAAGGTTGTACATGCCACTACTAGTACCTCTAGAACCATGAACAATTTTGAGCATAGACTTTGTTTTGGGATTGCCAAAACACACAACGAGGTAATGATTCTATTTTTGTGGTTGTTGATAGGTTTTGTAAAATGGCTCATATAATTTCCTACAAGAAAACCAGTGATACAACAAGAGTGGCAAAAATTTTTTTTTTCAGAAGTTGTTAGATTGCATGGTGTGCCAAAAACCATTGTCTCTCATAGGAATACCAAGTTTTTAAGTCATTTTTGGAGGACTTTATGGAAGAATATGGGGACTAAGTTATAGTGTAGTAGTGCCTACCACCCTCAAATAGATGGGCAAGTGCAGGTATTCAATTAGAGTTTGGGAAACCTGTGAAGGTGCATTGTTGGAGAGAAGCCCAAACAGTGAGATTTGGCATTGCCCCAAGCAAAATTCGCTTACAATAGTTTAGTGAACAAATCTATAGGTAACACACTATTCCAATATTTTTATGTTAGGAGTCCTAAGGTTGTTTTAGATTTGGTGTAGTTTCCACTTGGAGAAAGAATAAGTGATAACGTAGAAGCATTTGCAGAACACCTTCAATAGTTGCAAAAAGCGATGAGACAGAAGTTGCAAGAAAGTAATTAGAAGTAAAAATCTATAATAAAATTGGTCGACGACATTAAATCTTTAATGAAGGTGATTTAGTGATGGTTTATCTATGGAGAGAGAGGTTTCCCACAGGCACATAGCACAAGTTGAAGTATAAGAAAATTGGTCTTTGCAGGGTTCTCAAGAAGATCAATGACAATGCTTATGAGGTAGATTTACCAGCTGATCTCAATATCTCTATTGTATTTAATGTTTCTCATTTATACACCTTTCATGATGAAATTCATGATGATGCTAGTGAGTTGGAACTAAATTGGCTTTTGTTGACTCATGGCTTTGAACCAATATCTTTCGAACCAAGTGCACCTTAGGGCAAAAGGTATGTCAAGGTATTATTTATAGTGGTAGTTGTGAGAATATGGTTTACAGTGAGATGGTAGATAAATTGAACTTATAGTGTGAGAAACATCCTCATCCGTATCGTATTGTATGGTTTAAGAAGGGGAATGAAGTTACTGTTGATAAAAGGTGTCTAATCAAATTTTATATAGGCAAGACTTACAAAGATGAGGTTTGGTGTGATATCATTCAAATGGATGTGTGTCATGTATTATTGGGGAGACCATGGCAATATGACATAAAAGTCATGCATGATTGGGAAAGAAATACATATACATTTTGGAAGGATGGATCGAAAGTCATCTCACTACCCCTTAAGAATGAAGGGGAAGCTAAGGATATGTTGTCTGAAAGAGAGCTTGTTAAAGAAATGAGAGTGACAGGATTTTGTTATGCACTAATGGTATAGAAGGAGGAAGGAGAAGGGATACCAATACCTGTTGAAATAGCAAAGGTACTAGCAGAGTATGGTGATGTTATACCAAATGAGTTACATGATGGCCTTTTGCTGAAGTAGGATATTCAACATCTTATTGATCTAATTTCGAGAGCATCTTTACCTAAGTAGGCAACATATATCATGAGTCCTACACAAAACATGCAAAACTCAACAAGCAAGTGATGGAGCTTATAAAGAAAGGTGTGGTGTGAGACAACATGAGTCCATGTGATGTACCAACTTTATTGACACCAAAGAAATATGGTACATGGAGGATGTGTGCAAATAGCAAAACAATCAGTAGAATTACCATCAAATACTGGTTTCTTATACCTTGCTTGGATGATATGATGGATGTTCTTGCAAGGGCTAAATATTTCAATAAAATTGATTTGAAAAGTGGGTATCACCAAATCCGAATCCAAGAAATGGATGAATGGAAAACTTCTTTCAAGACTAGAGATAAACTATATGGGTGGATGGTGATGCCATTCAAGTTGTCTCATGTGCCCAGTACTTTCATGAGACTAATGAATACAATGCTTCGACCTTACATTTGTTGGGAAAATGGTGTCTCAACCTTACATTTACATGAAGTTACTATTTATATTGTTTTTGTTTGAGCATACAATGATGTGAAATTCTCACAGAAGTTTCTAGTTGGCTAGATAACCATGCTGGTAAATTTCCATCACAAGATCATAGCTATTTTGTAAGATATTAAAGTTTCGATTTTTGAAGAGTGTAATGAAAGGTTTAAAATTAATTTTGAGGAATTTAGAGGCTTTGAAACACCTTGAAAACTTGAAAAGTGGGTGTAAATAGTGTCATGGTTTACAAGGTGATAAAGAACTTTGCAAGCTTTCTGACACTTCAAACAGTTCGTCAATCGGACACATGATTCACAAAGTATGGCCTCTGAAAGTTTGGACTCCTGAAATAGGAAATATAAAATGCATCACACATAAATGAGCACTAAAAGGAGGAGCATGTTGATGTGTGTTTTGACACGTCATAGGGCATCTAGATTGGAGATAAGGTCTACTCTACTTTATTGTTTGATTTTAGCCAATGGTTTTGTAACTGTTTGACGTTTGGTAAAATGCCTATGGAAGCATGGTCAAGTCACAAGCCTTCATTGAGACATCTTAGAGTTTTTGGTTGCAAGGTAGATGCACATGTGCCAAAGGAGAAGCGAACAAAGTTGGAGAACAAGGATGTGAAATGTATCTTCATCAGTTACAGTTATGGTGTGAAAGGATACAAGTTTTGGGACCTTGTTGCACAAAAGGTATTTCATAGTAGAAGTGTTATTTTTAGAGAAATTAAGTCTCTTTCTGTTACATTGCAACCAAAATAGACTAAACAAGAAGATGTGATTCAATTACCTTCTATGCTCGAAAGAGTTCAATTGAGACCACTTTATAGGCAAGAAGTTGAAGACAACTCATCTAGCTCTGAATCTTCAAAAGAGGGGGAAGAATCTCCAACTCAGCTTGTTTGAGGGTCTACATGACATAGACAACCACCTAAAAGGTATTCACCTGATGATTGAAGATGTATTTTTACTTTGAATATTAAAGTGGATGAACCTAGATATGTAGAAGAGGCATTAGATATGAATGATGCAAAATCTTGGAAGATTGCTATGGAAGAAGAAATGGTAACTTTGAAGAAGAATGATACATGGGATCTTGTACCATTGCCTAAAGGACAGAAGCCTATTGGTTGCAAATGGGTGTTCAAAAAATTCAATTCATATGGAAGCATTGAGAAGTATAAAGCAAGTTTGGTTGAAAAAGGCTACTCTTAGGTTGAGGGTGTTGATTATGATGAGATATTTTCTCCTGTTGCAAAAATGACATCCATTAGATTTTTCCTTTCTGTTGTTGTTGCTTATGATTTAGATGTTGAGAAAATGGATATGAAAATTGCTTTCCTTCATGGTGATTTCAAGGGGTATATATGTATGACACAACTAGAGCATTATGTGGTGTAAGATAAAATTAATTTGGTTTATAAATTGAAGAAATATTTGCATGGCCTCAAATAGAGTCCTAGGATGTGGTACCAGAAATTTAATACATATGTGTTGAGTTTGGGATTTGAGATTTCTAAATCAGATCATTGTGTTTATTATAAATATGATGGTGATCATTTCCTGCACATTGCATTATATGTTGATGATATGCTATTCATTGGTAAAGGGAAAGGTGTGATTTCAGAACTAAAGTCTTAGCTTGCTGCTAAATTTGAAATGAAATATCTTGGTGCAGTGAAACACATTCTTGGGATGGAAATTAGAAGAGATAGAGTGAAAAAAAATTTATGGCTAGGCTAGAGTAAGTATGTGAATACATTATTACAAAAGTTTAACATGCATGATTGTAGACCATTATGTGTTCCCTTCATAGTTGAAACAAAATTATCTATTTCAGATTGCCCTACATCTCCATCAGAGATGGAAGACATGAGCGGAATGCCTTACTAGAGTGTAGTTGGGAGTTTAATGTATGCTATGGTTTGTACTAGACCAGACATTACCTAAGCAATGGGATTTTTTTCCAAATATATGTCTAATCTTGGTAGAGTTCATTGGGATGCAGTCAAAAGAGTCTTTAGATATTTGAAGGGTACCACAAAGTATTCTTTGTGTTATCATGGTAATTTGGTTGGAGACTTGATTTCCCTTCATGTTCATAGTTATGTGGATTCAGTCTGGGCAAACGATATTGATAGCATAAGATCCACCAATGCTTGTGTGTTTACTTTATTTGGTGGTGCAATTAGTTGGATGAGTAAGCAATAAACTGTGGTTGCTTTGTCCACTACAGAAGCAGAGTATATGGAAACTAGACTCATGCTTGTAAAGAAGCAATTTGGCTTAAAATATTGTGTTCAGGTATTGGAATAAAACAAGGTGCAACAACAATTTATTGTGATAGAGTGCAATTTTCTTAGCTAAGAACTCTACATTTCATGCTCGGACCAAGCATATTGATGTTCAGTATCATTTTTTTAGAGATATGCTTGAAGATGGAAGGGTGAAGCTGGTTAGGGTGGAGACTTTGATGAATGTTGCAGATTCTTTAACTAAGGTTGTGAGCATAGATAAGTTTGGATGGTGTTCGGAGTCTATGGGCCTCATGGCCCCTAGCAATTAATTTATTGTGTTGATACTCCCTTTTCTCTTGCAAGGTTTTCAACAAGTGGGAGAATGTTGGGAAAATGGTGTCTCAACATTGCATTTACATGAGGTTTCTATTTATAAGTTTTTCATTTGAGCATGAAACGGTGCAAAATTCTCCTCGAAGCTTCTAGTTGGCTAGATAAGCATGTCATTAAATTTTTGTCACAAGATCTAGCTAGTTTTGAAGATATTAAAGTTTCCATTTTTGAAGGGTGCAATGAAAGGTTTACAATTAATTTTGAGGACTTTAGAATATCTTAAACACCCTAAAAAGATGGTGTAAACAACAACAATTTACGAGGTGATAGAACACTTCACGATCTTTCCAACGCTTTAAACAGTTTGTCAATCAAACACACGGTTCACAAGTTATGACCTCCAGAAGTTTAGACTCCTGAAATAGGAAATATAAAATGCATCGGACACATAAATGAGATGTAAAAGGGAGGAACACATGTTGATGTGTGTTTTGACACATCGTAAGGTATCTAGATTGGAGATAAAGTCGACTCTACTTTATTGAGTGGTTTTAGCCCATGGTTTTGTAATACCGTTTGATGGTTTCTTGTATTGTCTCTCCTATATATGAGGTTCGTGAAATAGAGGTTATGTGTAAGAGTCTTATGACTATTTCATTTCCTTTGAGTCTTTGATTATTGGTACTCCTGTGAAGAGCTTTCTCTACAAGTATATTGTAATTTGTTATTGATTATTGAATAATATATTAAGATGCTTTTGAAGTGTGGGGTTTTTCTCCCAAAAGGGTTTTCCCCACATAAATCATTGTGTTGTTGTGTTGTGGTAAGCATGATATTTTGTTTATTTATGTTAAGTTTTTGTAACTGGTGTAACGATCTGTAAAAAAATTTGCATTACCCTCCTCTCAAGAATGGTGTAGGAAGTTGTTCTGCTATTTAACTTCCTTAAAACGTTGGTAAATTGGTTGTAGTTTATTTTGATGACATTTTAATTTTCAGTAAGAGCAAATAGGAACACTTGCAGCGTTTTCATATCATATTGGATGTGTTGAGGGAAGTGAAAAATTATGTAAGAGAATTTGGTATTTTTGGGATTTGTTATCTATGTAGAAGGTATCAAGATGGATTCAAAGAAGGTTAGAGAAATTTTGGAGTCGCCTAGTCCTAGGAGCATAATAGAGGTAAGAAGTTTTCACGGTTTGGACACATTTTATCAAAAAATTATTTGAAATGTTAGTAGTATTGTCGCATCCATAACAGATTACACCAAAGGAAAGGAATTTATGTTGAACAATGAAGCTAAAGAAAGCTTCAAGTTTCTAAAGAAGAAGGTAACTGAAGCTCCCATATTAGCATTACTAGACTTTGAAAAGGTATTTGAAGTTGATTGTGATGCCTCACATGTAGGTATTGGAGTTGTGCTTAGCCAAGCAGGTAAGCCAATAGCCCTTTTTAGTGAAAAATTGAATGAGGTAAGGAAGAACTATTCTACACATGATCTAGAGTTTTATGCAATTGTGCAAGCATTGCGACATTGGAGGCATTATTTATTGCCAAAGGAGTTTGCCTTGATCACGGATCATATGACATTAAAATACATGACCATGCAAAATAAGTTGAGCAGTAGACATGCAAAATGGGTTTCTTTCTTCCAAGGCTATACATTTGTTTTGAAGCACAAATCAAGATGGCATAACCAAGTTATAGATGCATTGAGTAAACGCATTGTACTTTTGACAACAATGGAGAATGAGGTAATTGGTTTTGATACAATCAAATATTTGTATGAGTCTAGCAATGATTTCTGGGAGTTTGTGGAATGATTGAAGAATCCAATAGATGGAACTATGGCTCATATTCAATGCAAATACTTTATGCAAGATGGCAATCTATTTAAAGGAAAGCAGTTATGCAATCTATTTGGTTCTATGATGGAGAATATCATCAGAGAATCTCAAAGCAGTGGCTTGGCTGGACATTTTGGAAAGGATAAGATAATAGCTAAAGGGCACTCACATAATACAAGGTTGTACATGTCATTACTAGTACCTCTAGAACCATGGACATATTTGAGAATGAGCTTTGTTTTGGGATTGACATATACACAATGAGGTAATGATTCTATTTTTACGGTTGTTGATAGGTTCGGTAAAATTGCTCATTCCATTTTTTGTAAGAAAATGAGTGATGCAACAAGGGTGGCAAAATTATTTTTTTCAGAAGTTGTTAGATTGCACATTGTGTGCCAAAAACCATTGTCTCTGATGCGGATGCTAAGTTATTAAGTTATTTTTGGAGGACTTTATAGACGAAGATGGAGACCAAGTTACAGTTTAGTAGTGCCTAGCACCCTCAAACAGAGGTAGTCAACCAAAGTTTGGGAAACCTGTTAAGGTGCATTGTTGGAGAGGAGCCCAAACAATGGGATTTGACATTGCCCCAAGCAAAAATTGCTTACAATAGTTCATTGAACATAGCTACAACTAAATCACCATTTCAAATTATTTATGGTGGAAATCCTAAGGGTGTTTTAGATTTGGTGCAGTTGTCACTTGGAGAAAGAATCAGTGATGATGCGGAAGCATTTGCAGAACACCTTCAACAGTTGCAGAAAGAGGTGAGACAAAAGTTGCAAGAAAGTAATGAGAAGTACAAATCTATAAGAGATACTGGTCAAAGACATCAAGTCTTTAATGAAGGTGATTTAGTGATGGTTTATCTGTGGAGAGAGAGGTTTCCTACAGGCACATAATACAAGTTGAAGTATAAGAAAATTTGTCCTTGCAGGGTTCTCAAGAAGATCAATGACAATGTTATGAGGTAGATTTACCAGTTGATCTTGATATCTCTCCTGTATTTAATTTTTTTGATTTGTACACCTTTCATGGTGAAATTCATGATTATGCTAGTGAGCTAGAAGTAGATTGGTAGCAGACAATTCCTAGTAGGAAAAGGGAGATGATTGCACAGTTTTTAAATAAGAAGACTATTTATTCGGACTCGGCAAGGAGAATACAATAGGTACTTGGTATAGTGGGAAGGATTAGCACCAGCAAATATTACATGAATTACATAGTGGGAATTGAAGAAATTGGATCGAGGTCAGTGGCAATAGTTTGAGGACAATAACTTGCAGGAGCTATGTTCTTTTCAACCAAAGGAGAATGATGCAAGGACATTTAGAGGTCTTAACTTTTGACTCGGTTGTCCGTTTGTGCTAAAATTTGACATTGGAGGTGTATTGTGAGGATTTTTTTTTATTTTCAACTAGATTGATCAACTTTTCAAGGTGAGATTCCTTCGTTTAAGGGTCCATAAACAATTTTCTTTATTTTTTAGGTTTTTAGAAAGTTGGTTTTTAAGTTATTTTTGAAATCCTAATCTTAATGGGGTTAGAAAGTTGAAATTTTTTTTGAAATAATGTTTCTTAGATTTCTAGAAGATTTCGTGATTTTTGGGATAGATTTGAAATTTTCCATAAATGACAAATTTCGGATTTTGTAAAAATCTTCTCAAAAAGGAAATTTTTAGTTTGTTGTTAAAATAGGCCATTTTTCATTGTAATGGTAGAATGGTTTGAGTTGACAAAATAATAATATTGAATAAAATTAATCCATACTTGTGTCCTTTTGTATGCTTTCTTTCATGATATTGTTTGTGTTATAGTTGGCTACATCAATTATGTAATTTTGCTTTTGAGTAATATAATATTTATTTGGCCTGTTAATGGGCCTAAAAGGGTTAATAACTACATCAATGGTGTAAATGGTGATGGAGATTGAAGGTATACCTTGCATGTGTAACGAGTGGTCAAGAGGGCCAACATTCAAATTACTAATTACATCAGGTAATTAACTCTGACTTTTGAACATGAAACTCTAAAAATCCTCCAATTTGGTGTGACTAGGGTGGATTGTTATGATGTACCGTTAATTGGATGCTTGAAAGATTGTTTGGAATGAATTTTTATTTAAGGCAATCTTGAGTGTGATTATTTCATTGACATCTTGGAGAAGATTGATATGCTATGAGGGCTTTCTCAAAGGTGATAGGCATGGAGGATAATTTTTCTCTGCAATCTACGAAGCTGGTGGTGGCTTTCTAGGGCTAAATAACTAATGAAAGGTTGTTGAACATTTTCATCTTCGAAGATTTAGATTTCCTTACTCAAGCCAAAATAGTTATGGGAAATGAGTATATCATGACCCAATTTAGATACCACAAAAATACAAATATCATCTCCATGTTCCTCGCTTGGTGCTTCAAGTTGGAGTCGAGGGACACTATTAAATGGATAATGTAGAGTTGTGTAAGGAAGGAGTGGTTGCAGGGCCTAGATATATTCTAAGGAATGGCATGACATGGTGAAGGATTCATTTATCCGGGTGGAGATTGCATACATGTGAGAAAATTTGCCCCACCCTTGAGGCCATTTCTCTTATGGAGTGCAAATTGTAATAAGGAAGTACGCAGGGCTTTTGCATAGATTAGTGTGAATGGAGTGAAGTCTTTTATCAAATCTCGGGAGGTTTAGAAAATTCAAGAGGAACTTGCTAAATGGGGTCTGCATAGTGAGCATGTGGCTAAAAGGTAAACGAATCTCCCCCAAAATGCAAGAGAGGTCATCCAGTGGGGTCGAGGAAAAGAAAAAGGGTAAGCTGTTTACTACTAGGTGAGTCATACGGGGTGAGGAATGAACTAGAGACCATGATAAGGGAAGATGCACAGGTGGAGGTGGTTGAAGGAAAAGGAAAGGCGATAATGTAGGCAAGTTAGGAGGAGCGCTACCATTTTGCCCTATTTTGGTTTTGTTGATGATCATTGAAATGTTGAATGTAGAAGATAGATACTAAATGTTAAGGATTCGATCAATAGGTAGCTTAAGGATGTTTAGTATATTTTTGAGTTTTTGAGAATGAGGAAGAACTCTGAATGTAACTTTTTTGATATCAATATACAAACTTATCAACCAATCAAAAAAAAATATAGCATTTATTTGTGCAACTCTCATTTGTGGAAGGTGTTTTTGTTTGATGTTTGATCCTGCAAGTGCTTGTGCTACAAAATTCAACATGGTATCAGAGCTTAATATTTAAATTCAACACTTTAAAAGACATGAAAATTTCAAATATTTAAAGAGTCTAACATTCCTTTCATGACACAAACCCCACAAAACATGACGAAGGTAGATGTTAGACATAAAAATTTGAGGGAAAATTTGGAAAAGGGATATGATGACATACAAATAAGGTCTACAATGAAGGAGTTTGGATCTAGAAATAAGAGAACCCCGAAATAATAAGACACCATCTAGTCTAGGAACAAGGAAAAAAATAAAAAAGTTGAAAGGTTAAGTTAGTATTACCCTCACACAAGGAGTACAAATGCAAATTTGTTGTGAGCCACTAGCTAGAGGAAATAAAAATATTTTAGAATGAGAGGTTTGAACCATAATGACACCCAAGGAGGGGGAGTAGGTGTAGATGGCCATAGGTTAAGTGTTTCCACTTAACCTCTCCCGACAAAGGTAAAAGATGATGAAACCTATCACATCCCAAGGTTTCGGGAGTTAGATCATGACAGTGTTGGATAAATCTATGGTCTAATAAGACTTGTTTAATAATAGGGGACATGTTGGTTTATTATCTATTTCTAAACCAACCAAATTTAAAAAATATATAAAAAATGGGTTAGGGCTGCAAGACAACATAATGTACAATATTAACTTATACCAATAAAATTCACCAAATCCAAAGAGTAGTTGACACATTTAACACATTAATATGCAAATGATCAATTTAACATACTAATGAAGTACAATTGAAAGATTTTAAATTTCAAAACACATTCACAACTAATATTAATTACCATCTACAGGCATAGATCAATATTAATAAAATATGATTTCACAGTAACTTATAATTATCTTGGATTTTAGAAAATTAAACTAGGCAAGAGAAATACCAAACATTCATGAGATAGATGCATTGACATTGTAAACTCCAAGCACACAAGTCTTTTTTTTTTTAATTTTTAGTTCAACTCCATTGACATTTTCTTTATTTTGTTTCCCTTTGATGTTTCTGTTGCCTGGTGGTTATTTGTGTACATCCTCTATCAATTTCAGATTTGTTCACTTTCAATGTGTCCCTCCTCATCATGTTGTCATTCTAGATGTTTCTCTAGAGGCTTGTCTCTTTCTAGCTCATGATTCTTCTCCCGCTCTTTCTCTTCATGTCTTTCTTCATAAAGTTCATCTTCTTGATGTTGTTGATCAAGTTCCTCTTCATGGTGGCCTTTCAAAATCTCTATCTTTTTCCACACCCCTACTTCCAAGCATTGAATGTAATGATTCTTCACTCTCTTGATTTATGGTGTTCATCTCATTTGTTGCATCACCACCCTTATCACCCTCTTCCATTATTTCTTCTTCTTGCACATTGTACTAGGGAATCTCTTATATCCTTTGATCCTCTTCATTATTTTCCTCTTCAACACTAAATTATTTTGCTTTAGTCTATGCAGTCTCTTCCTCAACATCATCCTCTACATGTATTGTCTCTAGATTGTATTGTTGAGTAATATGTTTTGCCGATTCTTCTTGAGCAGAAAAAGACATAGGAATGCCTTCTTCTATTGTCAATGATGGATCCGGATGAGAATCTACTTGTTCTCTTTGAATGGAAGGAAAATGAGCATTTTATTCTTGTTCACTATGAACCTCTAATCTTATATTTTTTCTTTTGTGGAGTTATTATTCTTCTTCTTTTTATGAGAACTCAATGATTGCCCATTGAGGACCTTTTCTTAATTTGTTGTAAATCCTTAGTATCTCATTTGGTTCCCTTTTACTTTTTTCCTTAGCCTTAGATGATTTAGTTCTTTGATGAATTGTAGAGGCAGTGATGACAACTGTAGTGGTGGTATGAGTAGCTAGATTCTCTTTACTTGGTTTCTCTTTACTTATTGAGGGAGTCTTGAGGGTTTCTCCTTTTCTTTGCCTTTAGATATTATTGGGGAACTTCTCTACTTATATCCTTGTATGCCTTCTTGGGTTGGCAGATGTCTATGGCTGTAAGGACCCGCTTGTCCTAACCCTAATTAAACTACCATAGTAACTCACAACTACAACTAAATTAAATATTCCATTAATTCACATGCACAATTCATGTTAATTTACATGCAATCGACAAAAGAAACTTAATGTTCATGCGGATCACATCTAACATGCAAATTAAATACAACATAGAAAAGCAAAGTAAAGTGTGCATGACAATAAAATAACATGCATAAACCATAATTATCAACGATTTTGAGCTAAAGTGCGCACATGCATTCAGAAGTAATGTTGCATGAATTATTATGAAATTAATCTAGCATACAAAATGCATAATTAAGTTAACTAACTAAAAATTAAATATGAACATGCATGCATACGGAAAAGAAAATTAATCTAAGGAAGAAAATCATGCATGCTAGTGGGTTAGTATGTTAGTAGTTTTTCTCTTCTTTCTGTTAGTTACTGTAAAGCGGAAAAATCGAACCCTAGTTGTTCTCCCCTCCCCAACTCCAAGGAGAGAGAAGGGAGAGTCACTAGGGTTGATGGTTTTCACTTAGGAGAGACTTTACATTCAAAAGAGGGGTTGAAACCCACAAGATCCAATCCCACGCAATGCAAGATTGGATTCTAAATAAGCTTCAAGGGTTGTGACATCAAGGATACCCTCTTTTGTAAAGAATGTAGATAGAATGATTGAACTAAGAATGCATGTAAAGTAGGAAAGATTCACTTATAAACAGAGATAGGGATATGGGATGAAGTTGCGGACCTGGAATTAGCAGTAAAATGTCGAGACGGTGTTGTTCTGCAAATTTGAGCGAAAGTTGACGGGACGATGGCGCCCGGAGTGCACACGGTCCTCCGAAAAATCCGCGAAACGAAGGTGGATCTGTTCGTCTCTGCACAAGGATTCCAGATCTTCAATTACAGCCGCGTACTTGCAACCTACACACATAAAAGAGAGGACGATTGGGGGGTTAGGGATTAGGGGTTTGCCTTTAGGTCAAACCCCAGTTTTGGAATTAACCAAGAAATGAGAATGTTGTAAATGTAAATGTTTGTAATGTAAACAAATACTGATACCTTGTTGTAAGAATTTTTGTATTCTTACATGCGAAGGTGTAATGTATGTTGTGTGTTATGTGTTGTAAGTGATCTCCTCTTCAATGGTTGAATCCTTGTCTTGAATGCAACACCTAGCCTTGAATGGAGACTTAGAATGCTCAATTGCTTGAAGGAATACTTGAATGCTTGAATGTTTGAATGTCGCTTTCGCCTCTTGCTCTTTCTTATTTCCTTCCTCCCTTTCTAGGAGAGGAAAAGTAGTTTATATACTTGTCAATTAGGGTTGATAGACTGATTTTCCCGACCTTAGGCCGACCAGGAAACATTATTTCCCAAATTGCAAACTTAAAGACCCGATGCCCAAAAGAGACCGGGCCCAAAATAGGGCCAGGGACCAGGGCGCTGGGCGCCATGGTCCCACCTCCCGGGACAGCAGGGTGCAAGGAGGGATCATGCCAAGGTGCAGAAAATGCAGTTTTTGGTGTCGTAAATAGGTTTCGGGGTCTCCATTCAAGTTCAACGTTGTGCCGCCATCGTGAAGACCCAAATGCAGGCAAAATTGCAAGTGTCGCAATTTTAGGACGCTACATTTAGCCCCCATTTTAGCGGGAGTATAAGCGTATGCTCATACTTCCGGTAAAGTACAAGGAAACAACATTGAGAGACTTTCACCACGTCAAGGAGGCAAGATACACCAAGCCCCCAGTGGACTAAGGATCTTACGACTTCGATTGACAAAGTAAAAGGGAAGATCATGAGGGAGAACCATGGCTATCAGTAGTAAGGTTCCCTCACTATGAGTCATGCAAGAAAGATATCAAAAATTTTCAAGGCAAAGCTAAATTTGTCAAGAAATTTTCAAGTATCTTGAAAAGATATGAATGGGATGTATGCCCCCCTACGTTAAAGTGATCGCACACGCCTCATCGGGGGTGATTGCTTTAAGGTAGTGATACATATAAGAAATGAGAAAGGAGCACGTTATCACAAGGATTTAGCCCCCAAGTGTGAGATAAGCCCAAGGATAATAGACACAAAACACAAAGCACAAGGTGACTTCGCTTTCCTCGGGGTTAGTATGCTGTATGATAATTCATGTATATCATATGTATGTATGCATAATTGTTCTTCATTCCCCAATCAAGGAAGGTCACTTAGAAGAAGGGAACACATGTGTCTTTTGAGTCAACATGAGAGAGACCAAAAGAGATCTCAATGCTTTGCATCATCCTCAAGTAGACAACACTAAGGAAAACAAATAGAAGAATGAGAATAACATATCGAAGAAGTAACAAAAGAGGTCAAGAGAGGAGGAGAGAGTCTGCTATGCTAATGAAACTAGTCTAGCACGTCATCTACCCCCCGATCTTGCTGATCAATATTTCAGGAAGGCAGGAAACGCGCTAGAGGAGGAACATCCAACACAGCAGATGGAGCTATCACAAGATCCAAACAAGGGCTATGTTCATGTTCCGAGCCACGTTGTTCTTGTCTAGGAGCTAGGATAAGTGCTTTAGAAAATTCGTTAGATAAATGGTTATCAACATCAACATATTCATATTCACTATCAAAATGAAGAGGAGTAACATTTTCATCATGAATAACATTTTCATCTATATCATCATCAAGATTTATAAAAATAGGATCTTTAACTCGCACAGGATCAAGACCATCATGCATCTTATGTTTAGGAGATTTCGGCTCAATCGTCGGCTGAGGAGAAAATGGAATAATACTGGCTGAAGGTGTTTTTGGGGATTGCAAAGTTTGAGCTCTAAGACGACGCTTTCGTCGGCGTTCACGTGCAGAACGATTCCGTCTAGTCTTAGTAGGGAGTTGAGAAGATTGAGGAGGAGGAATGTTCTCATCCTTTTCACTTGGGTGTTTAGGTTGTGGTCTCTTAGGTTGAACAATAGGAGAAGAGGAAGGTCTCTTCTCTCTATAAGAAGAAGGAGGAGGAACTGCTCCATATAAAGGAGGAATATTTGGTTTAGGAAGGAGACCAAGTCCATCATGATGAGGAGGGATAGGTCTACTTTTAGGAAGTTTATTAGATATAGGCATAGTCACATTCATAGGAATGGGTTGGGAATCTTCTTGAGGAAAGACATTAGTTTTATCTTTCAAAGGAAGAACTTCCTTCTCAAGAACGATAGGAATGTCAAGTTTGGGTGTTCTAGGTTCACTTAGAGATAGGATCATATCTTTCTTCCACTTTTGATAAGATTTGAAAAGATGATCACTTCGCGGAGGAAGAGATTGGAATTGTTTAGGCCAAGAATAATCAATAGGAACGCTAGAAGTTCTTTCAGCTGGTTTAAAGAGACTATGATTGACAGAAACAACTTCACCATTATGGGGAAATTTCAAACACTTGTGAATAGGAGAAGCAATAGCTTTCATGGAAGATAGCCAAGGATAGCCTAGCTTCACACGAAATTGTTCGGATGATGGAATAATAGAAAAGTCCACATCAAGGGATTTGTTATGGACCTCAATAGGTAATGTAATAGAACCAATTGCAGGAGAAGAAAATGCATCAAATAGTTTCACAACCACATTTGTTTCATCATAGATCACTTGATTCAATTGCAAAGTAAAAAGAAATTCTTCAGTAATGATATTAACCATACAAGAAGGATCAATAAGAACTCCACGGCAAGGTGTATTCTTGACTTTTGCAACTATATATAAAGGACCATCAGGTGCCCTGATAGTTTCACTGGAATCAAATGTGATGGAAAGTTCTTTAGGGATTTTTTGCTGTTCCACAAAGTTAATCACATTCGGAGTCATAGACACAAGATCATCAGGTGAGACAGAGGAATCATTAGTATCAATCGCATTAGAGGTATGAGAAGGCAATGGATTAGTAAAAATCTGAAGATTTTGGTCAGGAGGAGCTACAGATGTGTTGCCTTTATCATTCACTCCAGAAACAGAAATAGTATTATTATCAATCAAATCTTGAATTTTACCCTTTAAAGCAAAACATTTTTCAGTATCATGCCCAGGTTGACGATGAAATTGACAAAAAGATTTGTTATCAAAATAGGGTGAATTAATCTTTGCAGGATCTATTTGCCTTATAGGAGGAAGAGTAAGCACATTTTGTTCCAATAACTTATTCATAATACTATGCAATGATTCATTCAAAGGAGTAAACTTTCTTTCTTTCTTGAAAAACTTAGAAATAGGAGGCACACCTGATGCTGCATTCACATTGTTGTTGATGTTGTTTTCATTGAATTTAATGGACTCTCTATTCGGTTTAAACTTCCCAAATGGTTGTTGACTACTATCACCCTTATCACTCGGAGCCATAGGATTTGCTTGTTCCATTTGACTCACAGTCAGTTGATAATTGTGAAGAGTAGCACACAACTATTGGAAAGAAGTATACTCAGAAAACAAAAGTTTTTCTCTAATATCTTTTTGTAAATTAGAAATAAAGATTCTTTGAATATCATTGTCAGGTACTGGAAAAGAAATTTGAGTATACAAATGCTTATATCTACCAATGAAATCAGTCACTTTTTCTTTAACACCTTGTTTACAATGCATTAAATCAATCAAAGTAACTTTAGGACTTATATTGTTTTGAAATTGTTGAATAAAAGCATTTGCAAGTTGTTCAAAAGAAGTAATAGAATAAGAAGGCAACGAGCAATACCATTGTAGGGCTTTATCTCTTAATGTTCTAGTAAACAGTTTTGCAAGCAACCTTTGGTCATAAGCAAAATCAGTACATATTGTTTGAAAGGTCTTAACATGTGTTAGAGGGTCACCCTTACCATTATAAAGCTCCAAATGCGGAATTTCAACATGTTTAGGGGGGATAGCTCGAACAATGTCAAGAGAAAGTGGGCTCGCGACATCGAATGTGGGCACACTAAACTTAGATTGATTCATAGAGGCAATTTGTTGCTGCAAAGAAGAGACAGTTTGTGCAAGATTGTTAATGGTCGCTTCAGTCGAAGAGTTCATATTAGATGTGTTAGATTGTGATGGAGGTATTATGTTATTGAAAGAAGGTATTGATTGAGAGTAAGGTGGTGGGACACTATGATAGTTAGTCATAGGAGATGATTGGAAAGGAGGAACACTACAAGGAGGAATGGAATGGTTAAATGAATTGCCCCCTTGTGTCATGTTTATTTGCGGAGATATAATAGGAACACTTATTGAAGGAATGAATGAAGAAGTTGGATTTAATGAAGGAAGAGGGTTGATTGAAGAAGAGGGATTTCCCCCATGACTAGTGATCATAGGTGGAATGTCTTGTATTGAAGTAGTCATTATGTTTGATGTAAAAGTAGGTATACTAGCAATAGAAGTTGTCAAAGGGGTAGAATGATTAACTTGAGTAGGAGGTTGTGTATAACCTAAAGTTTCAGCACAACTCTTCATAGGCATCACATTTGAATCCACAATGTGTGCAATACCACGCAAAATATCAATTCCATTCCTGTCACTTTGAACCATACGTTTTAGACCCTCAATTAATGAAAGAGCTTCGCTATCAGGGTATTCTTGAGACATCCATTGTCGAAAATCATCAAATTGGTTATCCAATTTCGACAGTTGTTCTATAGAAACCTCATGGAGAGCTTCTTCATCATTAAGAGGATTAGAGGAATTACCCATGTCCTCGTTAAAAAGGCCATTCAAATTAGGTTCCATCTCCTCAGTAATTACACCTTGGAAGGACTTAATTCTAAGGCTTCGTCTAACGGGAATAGTGTAAGTAGGGCTTATTGTTGTAAAACTCATGCACTAAAGAGAGAGAAGATTTTGAATTTTAGAGGTAGCAAATTTCAATAAAATCAGCCAATCTCCTAGATTTAAGCTGTTAAATGCAATCAGGACAATCTCCCGAAATTTCGGAAAAAATGTCTGGGACCGTGGCGAACGGAGTGCACACAGTCCTCGCAACTTTTTTTGAAATTTTCAGGGATGAAAGTTATGATGATTTTAAAGCTAATCTGAAAAAATTGAGTAATTTTACGATCTGTAGATAGGCCAAATTAAAGTTGCAATCTCAAAATTGAACCCTACCAAGATTGTTGAAAAATGTAAAATTTTGAATTTTGAAAAAGAGGGGGAAACTGAAATTTTGAATTTTATGATTTTAGAGGGAATACTAAAAGCAATGCAAGTTTTGAAATTTAAAAGTTGACTCAATTTAATGCAAGATTAGGGGTTTGCCTTTAGGTCAAACCCTGGTTTTGGAATTAACCAAGAAATGAGAATGCTGTAAATGTAAATGTTTGTAATGTAAACAAATACTAATACCTTATTGTAAGAATGTTTGTATTCTTACATGCGAAGGTGTAATGTATGTTATGTGTTATGTGTTGTAAGTGATCTCCTCTTCAATGGTTGAATCCTTGTCTTGAATGCAACACCTAGCCTTGAATGGAGACTTAGAATGCTCAATTGCTTGAAGGAATACTTGAATGCTTGAATGTTTGAATGTCGCTTTCGCCTCTTGCTCTTGCTTATTTCCTTCCTCCCTTTCTAGGAGAGGAAAAGTAGTTTATATACTTGTCAATTAGGGTTGATAGACTGATTTTCCCAACCTTAGGTCGACCAGGAAACATTATTTCCCGAATTGCAAACTTAAAGACCCGATGCCCAAAAGAGACCGGGCCCAAAATAGGGCCAGGGACCAGGGCGCTGGGCGCCATGGTCCCACCTCCCGGGACAATAGGGTGCAAGGAGGGATCATGCCAAGGTGCAGAAAATGCAATTTTTGTTGTCGTAAACAGGTTTCGGGGTCTCCATTCAAGTTCAACGTTGCGCCGCCATCGTGAAGACCCAAATGCAGGCGAAATTGCAAGTGTCACAATTTTAGGACGCTACAGTTACATTGCATGGCGACTTTCTGTTGCATTGTTGGCATTGTGTTGTCATTGATGTCAACCAGTATTGGATGGCAACCGGTATGGGAGATGTATTTGCAGTACTGTCATTGATACATACATGATGTGATGTCTTTGATGTCACCTATCTTAGCAGGTAACCAGTAAAGAATAGAATGTCATTCATCACAATGGCCATTAGAGTCACCGGTACACAAGTTAGTGTTTGACTTGTGTTGAAGATATGGACAGGAGATCGGTATGATATAACAACCGATAAATGATGACATATGTTAGAGGGCAAGATTTTGGGATGGTGATTGTGATGAAGAGGGGGAATATTATAAAAATTCACATCAACACCGAAGGTGAAGTATGTGTAGGCCACCAGTATGTTGATGGATGTCAATCTACAGGACTCCCACCGAATTAAGAGAAGTCTGATAGAAGCAGAATGAGATGACAAGGACCATCTCCCATCGGTAAGTGGAGCTTATCTCCTATTATGCATGGAATGCATCATAGTCCTCTGAGATAAGACAAAAGAGTTAAAGGTAGGTGATTGAAGGCTCACACCGGATGAACTGGTGAAACACTAAGTTGCCTTAGGTGCATGAAATCAGAAATGTGCACTGATTAGCCAGGTAGACATGATGAGTTGGTACAGAGTAGGAAGGATATGTTTTTCACTTTGATAATCCAGTTGATAGGAGAACCGGTCAAATGATGAAGAAGGCAAGGTTGAGTATCATCCTCACATCTAACCAGTATGTTTGTTTTTTGTTAGATCAATTAACCAGTGTACTCACATAGGATAGAAAAGGGTTAAGTTTGGAAATCACTGATTCACCGCCCCCCCCCCCCTCTCAGTGGCATCTTATTACATCATGGACCTTTTAGCCCTTTTACATAACTTTTGCATGTGACTATTATGGTTGATTTACAAGTAAGATACATTATACATCATATAATTATTACAAAATTTATTTGAATTCTATGATTCTTTGTCCCCAGATGTGTCATTTTTGTTGCCCTGGACAAACTTCCACTTGCAAAACGGAAGACGAACATATGACCCAAGCATTTTATCTGCCCAACCAAACGAAGATTGCACTTCTCGGTGCTCATGATGAGCTCTTGTCCCTCTCGACTGAGTGTCCTAGCAAGCCAATACCAACTGGCAGGAATGGAACGTGTGCATGCATGTAGAACTAACAACCCATCCTGTTGAACTAGCTACATGTGTCATGGCAGGGAGAAAAATAAATAAATTGATGGCCATCATTACCCTATTAGGGAGGTGAAGAAAAATCACCCTTCAAGCACACTTTTCCAATTTTTCCAATTATCCCTCATACTTAGAAAACAAATTAACCCCTCTTGAATTAATTAAATTAATATAATTTTTCCTTATTTCTCATTTATAGAAATAATCTATTATAAAATTTAAATTAATCAACCTCTTTCATATATATCTATACATATATTTATAACGATTTATTATATTTTAATCACTCGCTAATCTAAAACCCTCTTATTGTTAGGATTTCCCAATCATCTATAAATTTTAACATATTTCCTTTACAATATTTGTTATTGCTGAATAAGAAATTTCAACCGAATAATGTAAACATTATTAAAAAACTAGCCAAATCTATGAGAAGACGTATTTTTGGGTAAATCACAGACAAGTTGTATTATGCCCTTTTTTTTGAGTTTGTAGGATCAACCAAAACAACAACGCCTAATAGGAGATGTCGTGGGAGGTGGGTAAGGCGTGGTAGAAGGATGAAGACATGGGAGATAAGGAGTGAGGCATGGAAAAGATAAACCATCACCATCCCTCTATTTCTTGATGCATCCCACAACTACCCATGTCATGGTGGAGGAGGGTGATGTAGGCTTGGGGAGAAGCAGGTGTAAGGCGGAGAGGAGAGGCATGAAGGAGCAAGGCACGGGGTAGGAAGGAGACAAGAGGAGGGCGATTCCATACAACCCACTCCTTTCGCTATTTTCCCTCTTTCCTCAATCAAATTTCCCATGTCTGGTTGGCGCTATGAGGGCGGGTTGAGATTGGTTAAGAATGTAAACCAACAGCAGTTTACTCCAAAACTGAACCTCTCCCTGGCAAATCCCTACAACTACTATGGAGGCGTGGAGGTGAGAAAGGGAACTGAACCTCTCCCTGGCAAATCCCTACAACTACTATGGAGGCGTGGAGGTGAGAAAGGGACATAAGGCGTGGGACAGATAGGAGAAAGGTGTGGGAGATCAACACTCCTAGCCTAACACATCGCTCCCCCCTTCCATCTTATTTTCCTACAGTCTTAAGGCAATGAGTATCAACAGTAAGGGGGTGCTTCCTGGCAGAATGAATTAATAACAATTTTAGGAAAAAACAACTATACTGATCAGCTAGGCATGGAAGAAAGATGCAAATCCAAGGTAATTGATTTAGATCAATAAACAATTCAAAGACAAAAATTTCAAAAATAAAGGAAAAAGTATCAAACTCTGATAAACTTAGGATGGGGAAACGTGACCTTTCTATTTGACTTCCTTCACCAACGATAGTCAGACCACCCAAATCACACGGAGATAGATAAAACCTCCTACAAGTTAGATGTGTGAATATGGGTGTGAATCCTAGATTTTATTAAAAAAAGGCTAAGTTTTGATTTCATGTATGACAGATGTATGATTTTGTTTTTAATTAAGTAATATAAAATTTAGCCAATTACAATTACAAGTGCATGATTTTATAATATTTAGCTAAATACAACTATGAATTATCTAATTTACATATCTTATGCATTCAAGATTTAAATCTTAGTTTTCGAAATCAATTAATTTTTTTTTTTTTCATGATTATATTTTAATCTTAAATATCAAATATATTTTATCTTATTTATTAATATCCTTGCATGTCAAATTTTACAATATTATAATTTACAAACATTCTAACTTTCGAATAAATTGATTATTTTATTTCTTTAATTGATCTATTTATTTTAATTTATAATTTTAAATATTATACTTTATTTATTACATCTCTTAAATAGTATTTATTTATTATATGTATATTTTTTAAAATTTAATTATCGAATAATTATTATATTTTAATTATTCAATTGATTTCTAATATTGATTTATTTATTTTAATTTCAAGGTTTAATTTATTTAATTATTATCAAATTGTGTTTTTGCGCAAGGTCCTATTCCATAGGTCACTACCAGCAAGCTAGAAAACTCCTCGGTCATATGTCCGCCTTCGACAGTCAACCTGCAACCAGCTCATACTCGACAAAAAGTCATCAGATCGGGATAAAAATGCAGTCTACATATCATCGCAATAAAATCAACATTAAACATCGTCATTAAATAACTAAAATGATATTAAGCATCATAAATAGCATCTATCATCATTAATATCATTAAATAACATAGTATCATCTAACATCATTAATTATATCAATAATCTAATCAAATTGGTCATGTGCAAAAGTGTCAACGGTATAAGTATTTGGCATATAAAATTAATCTCTAACTAGGTGGTTTGAATCGGGTTGTGACATCCTTCCCCACTAGGAAGAGACATCGTCCCGATGTCTTATTATAAAGAAAATCATGCATGAAATAATAACTAAGTCTATCAAAGTAAATGTGGGAAAGAACGCTCAATATCCTCAGTGTTTTCCCATGTGACACTATCCTCTGAATATTGGTCCCACTGGACCTTATACTGCAAGTTCTCTCTCTTGTGCAACTTAATAATGCGCCTATCAATGATTTAAGTGGGCTCCACTAGCACCACCCTTGGGTCCTATACCTATAGTGTATGCAAATCAAGGATATGAGAAATATTGGTATGATAGAGCTTAAACAATGAAACATGAAAAACATTGTGGATTCAGGTGAGAGCGGGCGGTAAGGGAAGTTGGTAAGCAACTGGATTAACCACTTCTAAGATGTCAAAAGGTCCAAAATATCTAGGTGCTAATTTTGAAGACTTCCCGAAAGAAATGGAACTCTTTTGAAGTATCACTCTCAGAAAGTCCTTATCTCCTATTGAAAACTATCAGAAAGTCCTATTCTTATATACATAGCTCTTTTGTCTATCAACTACTTCCTTCAATCTAGCCCTTATTGGCACCATCTATTCTTCCATCTCCTTGATTAATTCTGGTCCAACTAAAACTTTGTCTTCTACTCGGTCCCAACTGACAGGTGTCTTACACTTGCACCCATAAAGAGCCTTAAATGGTGTCATGCCTATAGAGGAATGATAGGAGTTGTTATATGTAAACTCCACTAAGGCAAGAAAATTCTCCCATTTATACTGTTGATCCATATGGTACATCCTCAATAGGTCCTCTACTACCTGATTTACCCTCTTAGTCTGCCATCTGTCTGACGATGATAGGTTGTGCTAAAGTTCAACCTCGTTCCTAGAGTTACATTCAAGGTGGTCCAAAATCGTGAAGTCATCCTTACATACCTATCAGAAATGATTATCTTTGATACCCCATGTAACCGAAAAATATCTTGAACAAACTTCTATGCCAAAGTTATTGATCCATCCTTAAGATTGTCGGGTATGAACTGAGCTACCTTGGTCAATTTGTCTACTACAACCAATATCATGTCATGCTTATGTCTGGATATAGGTAGTCCCTGAATAAAATCAATACTAATCACTTGCCATTTGTAATTTGGCACATGGTGCGAAAGTAACAACCCTGCCGGATGCATATGCTCAGCCTTGACTTGCTAGCATTCAAAACATTGCCTTACATAGGTTATCACATCCTTATTAAGTCTCAGCCAAAAATATAAGGGTTTCACATCCACAACCATTTTATTCACACCACGGTGTCTAGAATAAGGTACATTATGTATCTCCTCTAAGATCAAATCCCTTAATCCTCCTTTGTTGGGAATGTACATCCTCATCATGTATCAAAGAAGTCCATCTGGTCTTAGGTGTACCCATCAAAAAGGTGGTCAGAAGGATTAGTTTCTAAGGCATTTTTTACTAAGTAATAGTGCTCATGCCCTTGAATATTTCCCAACACCTGTTGTCTCAAGGTATACCTGGTTGTGGCTATCACTGTTAGGTGCCTTCTTCTGCTTAAAGCATCACCCACTCTATTTTCTCTCCCTTTGATATAGTCTATTCCAAAATCATACTCACTTAAGAATTCTAACCATCTTCTCTGCCTTGCATTCAGATTTGGCTGGGTAAAGATGTACTTCAACGCATGATGATCAGTTTTTAGCTCAAATGGCTTACCTAAAAGGTAGTGTCTCCATATTTGGAGGGCATGGACAATAGCAAACAATTCTAAGTCATGTGGTGCATAGTTGACTTCATGTAGCTTTAACGCCCTAGATTCGTAAGCTACAACTTGTTCATTTTGCATTAATACTCCCCCTATTCCATCTCCTTATGCATTGACGATAACTATGAATGGTCCATTTGGGTTGGGTATGGTGAGAATAGGTGTTGAGGTTAACTTATGTTTTAATAAGTTGAAGGCCTATTCACATTCTTCTATCCAATCAAATTTTCTTCCTTTCCTTTGAATTGCAGATGTAGGGGTTGCAATCTTAGAGAACCCTTATACAATCTTCCTATAATATCTAGCTGACCCCATGAAGCTACAGACCTGAGGAACATTTCAAGGAGCTGGTCATTCTGTGATTGCTTTGATCTTCTCTGGATCAACATGATATGCCCTAGGTAATGAATTTTATTTTGGAAGAAGGTACATTTAGAGAATTTACCATGGAGCTTGTGTTCCCTTAATCTCTGCAAAACTATCCTCAAGTGCTTCTCATCCTCCTCTATAGATAGGGATTAAATACGGATATCATCTATGAAAATCAAGATGAAGTCATCTAGGCAATCTCTAAAGACACTATTCATAAGGTTCATAAAGTTTGTAGGAGCATTTGTTAGTCCAAAGGGTAACACCACGAACTCATATTGTATGTAGCGAGTTTGAAAGGTCATCTTATGTATATTTGCATCCCTTATTCTAAGCTAGTGGTATCCATACCTGAGATAAATCTTGGAGAATACTTTTGCACCTTTCATATTATCAAACAACTCACCAATTCTAGGGAGTAGGTACCTATTCTTGATGGTGACTTGGTTCAACATTTTGTAATTGATGCATAACTAGTGTATATGGTGAAAATGGATAACAGTAATAACGATATTGAAAGGCTAAATGAATTCAACCACAAAACCCTAGCCTAACAACAACAAAGATCCACCATAACATATGAAGACTACCTAAGACAATGCAAATCAAATGAAATCACAAAGATTATACCATCACATGTCCAATAGGGTTTGGATCTCCATTCTTCCTATCTCCATTGATCTTGCTTGATATATTTGCTCTCAGATGTTATGTGCACAAGAGCTCAACAAAGAACGGAATGTGGTTGCAAGTAGGATCGCATATGCCAAGTAGTCAATTGATCAAGTAGTCAAGTCATTAGGATGATTGATTAGGGTTTGATAATGAAAGAAGCATCTCCTTATATAGAAGACACTATATGAAATGGAGGGATAAGATTGAGAGGTGTAAAAGGAGGTCGGCTATGATTAGAGGGTAGGTAAAAGAAATAATAAAATAATGAAAGGGGTAAGTAGTGTATGAATTAAGAGATGAATGACATGTGTCATGGGTAGAAAAGGTTAATGAATTAATTAAATAAATAAAGATTTATTTAATTAATAGAAGAAGTGGGATCAATTAAATAAATAAAATATTTATTTAATTTAAGAAAAGGATAATTTAAATAAATAAATGTATTTATTTAAATGAGAAATAAGGCTAGAAGAGGATAAATGAATTAATTAAATAAATAAAGATTTATTTAATTAATAGAAGAATTAAGCTAAAATAATTAAATAAATAAAGATATTTATTTAATTAGACATGACAATTTTGGGTGTCTACATTTTGCCCCTCTTTGAGACAATGCGGCTTGTTGCGTTGTTTCAAAGAAGATAATATGAACTGATACAAAGTTACCCCAAGATGGGAATGATATGCCCCCTCGAGAGATTGGATGAAAATATCTGAAAAGACCACAGACAATCTCTTGATAAGAAAGAAAGGCTAGAAAGGACTAACCAGATAAAGTGACAGAGTCACGGGATAATGAAGACTGACTCGGGAAACAAGGGCTAGGGCTGGGGTAGTCTATAAGATAGACCACGAGGGAAAATATATCCTCATTGCCATCCACACATCCACAAGAGCAGAGTGCAAAGCGAAATAGAGCAACAACAGTCAGCAGCGATGGTTTTTGTTCATAGATTCGATCGCGTTCGCCAATTCCAGAGGCCAGCAGAGGCAAGAGAACCGGTAAGTACCACAAAACCTCTTTGTACTTTGTTGCATTTATTGTTGTCATTAATGCATGCTAGATAGGGTAATAAATGCACTCTAGGTTAGGGTCCAAAAAATGTCAAAAACATCCAGGCGCGTCTGCGTTGGTGCCAGGCGCGTCTATGCTCGCCAGGCGCGTCTGTGTTTGTGCCAGGCGCGTCTGTGTTTGTGCCAGGCGCGTCTGTGCTGGAAAACGCGTGTGTGAAAAATGCGGCCATGTCTGCGTTGTGAAGGCACGTCTATGCTAGGAAGGCACATCTGTGTCTTCTAGGCGCGTCTATGCAGAGCATAGGCACGTCTGTGTGCTGTAGGCGCGTCTGTGTAAAACAGACGCGTTTATGCAGTCTCCAAGTGCGTTTATGTCAGAAAAGCGCGTTTGTGTCCAAAAAATGTGAATTTGTGTCTTCTAGGTCAAATCGACAGTTCTGTGATGAACATACGTTGTCGATTGGATAAGCTGCTGAGAGGATACACTCAAGCAGGTCCTCTAGGGAAGACTAGGATAGCAAATAGGACTAGGATTGACAATTCTGTGATAGAACATACGTTGCCAATTAGGAAACTACTCAAGAGGATTCACTCAAGCAGAGGCCCTAGGATAGGATAGATCAAGGCACTTTGTGATGAACAGTGAATACCAAGATATAGTACTTTGTGATGAACAAGGAGTACTAAAATATGAGTAGCACTTTGTGATGAACAGTGAGTGCCAAAACACGTAGTACTTTGTGATGAACAGGGAGTACCACTAGGACAGAAGCAACACTTTGTGATGAACAGGGAGTGTCACTAGGATAGAGTACCATATGCACTTAGATAAAAAGTAGCATTTTGTGATGAACAGGGAATGCCACTATGACTGACATGATTGATTTGCTTGACTGCAGGAGTATTTGCCTATGTTGGAGTCACGGGAGAGATTCCCATCGACTCAGAGGTTGCGACCTGAGATGACCTTCGAGGATCGAGCGGTTATTGAGGCTATGGGTCTCAGACATATTCTGTATGTGCCTGAGTTTCGGGCAAACATGGGACTGCTGACTGCACTGGCGGAGAGGTGGCACTCCGAGACTTGCACATTTCATTTGCCGATGGGTGAGATGACAGTCACCCAGGAGGATGTATATAGGATTTTGAGGATACCGATCGATGGGGAGCTGATTCCCTACGATCGAGATGGAGACAGGGAGGCCCTGAGATGAGTATTCTAGGACCCAAGACTGGAGATGAGGGCAGGACATGTGGCTTGGGACACCATGACAGCTACAGGATTAGCGCTGCCAGCAGTGATAGGAGGAGCGATCAATGGGTTCTTGTGTCCAGAGAGAGCGACAGGAGGGTTGGTTGTGGGCTGGGGAGGTGCATTGGAGACACTAGTGACACAGCACACCAGATATGCCTGGGGACCGTGCGTGCTGACACACTTATATTATGAGCTACATCAGTTTGTGTACCATGGGTCAGTGGGATTGGGCTGCAGGGTCACATTGTTACAGGTGTGGGCCTATGAGCATCTACCGATGACGAGACCGATACACTTCAGGGGCAGAGGTCACAGACGCAGTTTCATGCATTTGTATGACATGATCACCTCTCAGCCACAGATTGGCAGGTTAGAGCACTGGCGGCGGGTTATTGATGACATTGATATGGTTATATGGAGGTCGTACCTGGGATGTGAGCCGTGGGAGGATGATGCAGTAGAGCTGCCCTACACCTTCTGGAGCAGGTATCTGATTGGGCAGATGCCCTATGTATTGGAGAGGCAGCTAGTGGATAGGGTGCGCAAGCAGTTCGGCAGGATCCAGCGAATGCCACGGGGTTCAGGCATGTATGCACGGACTGTCAGGGATCAGGCACAGTTTGGGCCATTAATATCATATGATCAGGCTATTACATAGCTAGTAGAGATGATGCCCCTACCCTGGGACATATGGCCAGAGATCGCGGATGTCGGCATGGATGCCAAGTACACAACATACTGGGCCTAGCATCCATTCCCACGCTTGACGAATCCAGGAGAGCTACTAGATGGAGATGGTGGTGGGGATGGTGATGATGATGGAGATGATGGGGGTAGAGGCCAACAAAGGAGGAGGGGGGTAGTTGGAGAGAGGAGGGTGGCACCGCAGAGGGAGGGTAGAGGGGACAGGCAGGCTCAGGTGGTGAGGGGTCGCGGTGGATTACCGCTATAGGTGCTAGCAGCACAGGGTCCCAGACAGGTGCAGGGACAGGGACAAGTATAGGGACAAGTACAGGTACCGCCACCAGTACAAGCACAGGCACAGAGGTAGGCACCCATACAAGGGGAGCCACAGGCAGAAGTACAGGGGGCCAAGGCGGAGGAGGATGAGCTGACCGAGCTGAGGGAGATCTGCCAGGGATAGGTAGATGAGATCCAGGACCTGGAGAGGGAGAGGGATAGACTCAGGAGGCGGCTCAGAGATACTGAGCGGGAGCAGGACCAAGCCATTTAGTGCTACACAGAGGCTGAGATAGCACTAAGGGCTGGGAGGTAGGCAGTAGAGGACACGGGGGCTGGATATGCCTATGTCCTACGGGCAGGGGAGGAGATTGCCTACTGGCGGGATCTCTACTATGGTGCAGTGTCAGTTGATCAGCGGGCGAGGAGCTTCCATAGACCATCGCAGACAGCGATAGCTACGAGAGGGAGCCGAAGGAGACAGGCGTCTAGTGGTGGGGTTATGGGTCCTCCACCACCACCAGATAGAGGGGACAGGAGGGATGATCCTAGGGCGGGTCCTTCGGGGGCTCAGATTCCATCGAGGCCAAGTGGCTCCGAGGGAGGGAGTTCATCATAACCGTCGAGGGCTCCCTATGTATCAGTATTGTACTATTTTTTTGTATGATGATGTAGACACCTGCAGGTGATTGTAGCCATATGATTTTGACATCATTGTATCATGACACTTTATATATATATATATATATATATATGAGATGATTCATCTTTGCAGCAGCTATATGCATGTGTACCTATGTGATGTATGTTTCTATGTGATGCTTATGATATGGATGCAAATATGTATATGATGCAATGCAATATTTTTTTTTTTTTGTTCTTTTATGTTTTATATGTGTATGCATGATGCAAATGTGAATGTATGTAATGCAGATGAATATGATAATGCAAATGTAAATTGTGCTAACAGGTGTTGTGTGCAGGATGTGATGCAGTTGTGATATCTATATGTATGTATGAAATGCTTATATGTGGTAATGTAGGTGCAACTACATGAAATGCAAATGTTTTTGGTGTGTCATTATACTCAGTCATGTGATAGCAGGCTACACAGACTCGAGAAGGACGATGGAAGTCAATCAAAAAAGGGGGATGGAAGATAGAAGATATGAAAGTGAAAGAGCTTCTTGTGCGTTATCATCATTGAGCTTTATTATGGAAAGTAGGTTATGACAATCGAGGCATATGTTCGACCCAGAAAGTCATTGTATCTGTTTGCATGGAGATAAGACAGTCACAAACAAGGAATGCCCCAGTTCACACTAGACTCTCTGTGTCGTCATATCCTTGGACAAGTCATAGCATTACTAAGAGACAATCCACAGACAACAAATACAAATAGGTGACGATACCCCATCCTCGCCTTTCTAGTCAAAGACATCTTGGAGATAGAATCTCTAGTCAGAGACATCCTGGAAAAGCTAAAAGACATGTCACCAAAAGATAAAATCAAAAGAAAACCAAGACTTGACACCAACATCCACTGTAGTCCTCAAGTTTAGTGTCTCTTGTCACTTGTATAAGTCTTATTTGATTGTGGTCACAATGTTTACTTTCACAAAAAGGATAGATAGCACTGAACCATAATGTTGTCTGAGTCTGTTGAAAGATTTGATTTTGTTGAAGCCCATTGTTGCTGTTGTGTCTCATCTAAAACTAACTAAATCCATGAAACCGATACTTTATTGTAGAGAAGATGGAACTTTATTGTGGACTGGTGATGCCAATGTTGCTTTATTGCGGATTGTGCACAAATAGACTGAAGAAAAGTGGAAGAAACTGTACTCCTCGAAACATGTGATGTTCTCAGTTCCACACCCATCACTAGACGTAGGATTTGCCATAGCCACAGATAGGAGCTAATTTATTATGGATGGAAAGGGAGGTGAAAAGGAAGGTTTATTATGAATGGCGAACCAATCTTGGGTAGATCAATAACAAGCCACGATAGGAATGGGTAAGTTTATTCTGAACGAATAGGTTGTGCGTGTGTGCAAAGTGAAAGGATGAAATAGAATCCTGAAGGAGGGAGGAGCAATGTCTTTACACATGGCGTTGGTGACCCAGTTTTCACTATGGTACTTGCCCAGGGTGCCACCGAAGTGGTTTTCACAGTTGGACGAAATTATTTCTCTTTACTTTTTTCGATTTTTCAATGTTTTTTGTGTCACAAGGTGCCTATTTGCCAGGTTTTCACCAAGTAACGATTTTTTTTGTTTTATAATTTTTTTTGTATTTTTTGTATTTTTGATTTTTTTGTATTTTTTGAATTAGGATATTCCAAAGAGCTATGTGTAGAACCTGCGAAGGTGCATGTTGTTGATAGGATCCTCCAAAGGTTCACCTTCTATAGTTGAAAGCTGATATGCACCAGATCCATAGGCTGTTGTAATGATGTAAGGACCAAGCCAATTTGGTTCAAATTTGCCCTTCTTCTCTCTGTCTTGCTGATTTTGGGGGTTTTCTCTAAGAACCAAATCACCTACCTCAAATGTGCGAGGCTTGACCTTGTGATTGTAGCTGCGACTCATTCGTTGTTGATAAGCCTTGAGATGATTAAAACCAATTTGTCTTCGTTCATCTAGTAGCTCAAGTTCTTGTAAGCAAGAGACCCTATAGTCTTCATCACTGATAATGTTTTGCAAAGAGACTCGTAAAGAGGGTAGCTCGACCTCAATAGGCAAGATGGCTTCAGTGTCGTAGACAAGTGAATAGGGTGTAGCTCCTGTAGGTGTGCGGACACTTGTGCAGTATGCCCAAAGTGCAAGGTTAAGTTGAATATGCCAATTACGACCAACGTCATCAACTATCTTTTTTAGGATTTTAAGGATTGTCTTATTAGACACCTCAGCTTGACCATTACCTTGGGGGTAATATGGCGTGGAGAAACGATGGGAGATATGGAAGCGGTCACAGAGTTCACGAACATCCTGATTTTTTAAGGGACGCCCGTTATCAGTGATAATGGAAACAAGAATACCGTATTGGCAAATGATATAGTTGAGGATGAATGTAGCAATCTGTTTTCCAGTGACTTGTGTGAGAGGCACGACTTCAATCCATTTTGTGAAATACTCTGTGGCAGTGATAATGAATTTATGACTATTGGAAGAAGGAGGGTGAATCTTGCCTATGAGATCAAGTCCCCACTGACAAAAGGGCCAAGGAGACGCAATTAGTTGAAGTTCTTGTGCTGGCGCATGAATGAGGTCTCCATGAATTTGACATTTCTTACATTTCTTGACAAACTGATATGAGTCCTTTTCCATATTGGGCCAGTAATATCCAGGTATGATGAGTTTCTTGGCTAAGGTAGGACCACTAGCATGTGGACCACATGTCCCTTCATGTACTTCACGTAACGCAATCTGAGCTTCGTCGCTTTCTAAATATCTAAGAAGAGTGCCATCTAGACCTCACCTGTATAGGATATTAGCTAAAATGACATATCGAGAGGATTGGCAAATGAAAGTGTGATGTTGGTTATTTGATAGATCAGGAGGTAGGGTGTTGTCACGAAGGTATGTGAAAATGTAACCATATAACTGGGACTCGGGACCAACAACACATATCATCTTAGTAGGATTGATTTCATATGAAGGAACCAAAAGGTTATCCACCAAGAACTCATAGCGTGTCTCATTTGGAGGTAGATCGATCAGTGAAGTAATTGTAGCCATGACATCTGTGGCTCGATTCTACTCTCTTGGTATTTGCTCAAAGTCTATCTTTGTGAAATGTTGTTTCAGGTCATCCACCATTTGTTTGTAAGACATTAATTTTTCATCTTTTGTTTGGTAATCATCAGTTGTTTGACGGATCACAAGTTGAGAGTCCCCAAAAACACGAAGTTTCTGGATCTTCCACTGAACTGCAATTCGTAATCCAGTTGTTAATGCCTCATATTCCACTATATTGTTAGTGCAAGGAAATGATAAGCAGTATGATTTTGGTATAGAATCCCCTTGAGGAGTTATAAAGAGGATGCCAGCTCCTGCCCCATGCTATGTGTATGATCCGTCAAAGTACAGTTGCCATGGCTTTGCATGTGACATTGTTAAAATGGATTCATCTGGAAATTCTGAACTTAGAGGAACATCATCTATCATGGGGGCGTCTGCTAATTGATCTACAATGGCTTGTCCTTTTATTGCTTTTCTGTCCACATACTTGATGTCGAATTCACTCAGTATCATTACCCATTTGGCTAATCACCCAGTAAGTGTTGCTTTATTGAGAAGGTATTTCAATGGATCGATTCTTGCAACCAACTTAGTCTTATGAGTGAGCATGTAATGTCATAATTTCTGTGAAGCAAAGACCGCGGTGAGACACGCACGCTCAATTGGTGTGTAGTTTAGCTCATATCCCACCAACGTGCGACTGATATAGTATATTGTTTTTTCTTTGCCCTTAGCAATTTGTTGTGCTAAGAGTGCCCCCAGTGCTGTTGGAGTAGCTGATATGTATAGTAACAGAGGCTGATCTGGAACTGGTGGCATCAGAACTGGCGGATTCAGAAAATAATTTTTGAGTGTCTAGAAAGTTTGTTGATAGTTATCATCCCATTTGAATTTGATGTTTTTATGTAGCAGGTGTTGAAAAGGACTACACTTATCTACAAGTTGCGCTATGAATCTTCGTATGGACTGGAGTCTCCCTTGTAAAGATCAAAGTTGACTGATATTTCTTGGTGGTTGCATCTCTAGGATGGCCTTGACTTTTGTTGGATCAGCTTCGATTCCTCTTTTTGATACAATGAATCCTAGGAGCTTCCCGGAGGTTACTCCAAAGACACATTTCTTGGGGTTTAATCTTACTTTGTATTTTTCCAACCGATCAAAGATGACTGAAAGTATGTCCAAATGTGTATTTCTGTCTATTGATTTGCCCAAGAGGTCGTCAACATAATCTTCCACAGTTATGTGCATGAGATCGTGAAAGATAGTAGTCATGGCTCTTTGATATGTAGCGCCTGCATTTTTTAGCCCGAAGGGCATGACATTCCAACAGAAAGTTCCCCAAGGACAAGTGAATGATGTTTTGTGTTGATCCTCAGACCCGATCTTTATTTGATTATAACTAGAGAATCCATCCATCAACGATAAAATTTCATGACCTGCCGTGAAATTGACAATCAAGTCAATATTTGGTAATGGGAAGTCATCCTTAGGACAAGCTTTGTTGATGTCTCTGAAATCTGTACATATTCTAATGCTGCGATCTGGTTTACTGACAGGCACTAAGTTGGAGATCCATTCAGGATAATCAATTGGGCGTATGAATCCGACATCCAATAATTTCTCAAGTTCTGCTTTGACTAGTAATGCCACTTGTGGATGCATCTTTCTTAGTTTTTGTTTCACTGGTTTTACCCCCGGTTTAACTGTCAAATGATGCACAACCAAATCCGGATCTAATCCAGGCATATCAGTGTATGACCATGCAAAATTGATTTGTCGTTCTTTGAAGAAACTTATGAATTTTGACCTTTCTGACTCCGTCAAAGATTGAGCTAGGAATATGTTGTGTGGAACCTCTTCTGTACCAATGTTTGTTTTGATAGTCTCCTCTACCAACATGGATGACTTTTCCTCATATGATGCTGGGAGAATGTCGAGCCTTCCATCTTCGGGTGCCTCAGAGAGGTTTTTGCCCTCAGATACGTCCTTTCTTTTTACTTTTTTGGGGTCAGACAGCGCCACAGTGTGGTTTTTGCCATAAGACCCTTGGTTTGTTCTTATTTTCACATTTTTGCGACTGGAAGGTTCGACGCCCTCACCAAAATATGTCATGCTATTGAGTTCTATAGTGTATCCCGCTTTATGGTCCCTAGGGGGAAGATCATCTCATATGCCAAGATAGTCAACAAAAGCTTCATCATTTTGGAATGTGTCAAACTGTGCAGGTCCTTCATGATCCCAGTCAATGAGTTGGTGGTGAACGAGGGGAAGGCCTTTAATGTCTTCGAAGTTAGCGGGGCTAAGAGTGAAGATGCAGTTATATTCGGGTATGTCAAGGTAATTATCGAGGTCATCGATGGCACTCTCCTCATTAGTCTTGATCGTGAACGAATCCAAATTATCATCACTAGTAGCGCATTCTGGGATAGGTGTTCTCATCCTATGTGATTTCAACCTAGGACCTTGAGACGAGGACTGTGTGGAATCCTCATGGGTTGTTTCTTGGCCAACTTTGAATCTTTTATAAAATTCCTCCTCTTCTGTGGGTTCATCTGGCTCTCTGAATGCCTCGGTGAGCTCGAAGTCACTGGATGATTTGTCTGAACCCCATTCCCATTCGTTGGAATCTATGGAATAACGATCCTCCTGTTGAATTTTGGCAACTTTGATTTGTAAGGCTTCTTCTGTCCTTTGAGTGTGGAACTTGGAAGTCAGGAAACTGAGTCCCTTTGAGCGTTCCTTTTTGAATGTCAATTCAGGTTGTAAAGGTTCAATGATACTTTCCTTTCATAACCCAAGAGGGCTTTTTCCATCATACCTAAATTTTTGTAGGATCTTGAGACCTTTGCCATATTTCTCACATGGTAGACTGATACGTTCTTGTGTATCCTCTTCCAGGTCTTTGTAAAGCATTTTGTATAAGTCTTCCTCTTCCAGTTCGCCCCATCTTCGAAAGGTAGTAGGGTCCCATTTGAGTACAATGATGGATAATTGCTTGTTAGGATGTGGTCTTCCATATTCTTTATACCAGTACATAGATATAATGTGCCTACCTTCGCACCTTTAGCTACTACTAATGATCCTTTAGTGACCTTCCACATATTGTCTGAGAAGGTAACTATGCAACCTTCACTACCTAGTTACCCTACAGAAATTAAATTTCTTCTTAAATTAGGAACATGTCTTACCTCCTGCAGAAACCAGTCATTACCATTCTGCAACTTGATCTTTATCTTTCCTTTTCCAACAATTTGATAGGGCTCATCATCACCCAAATATACCTGTCCAAAATCACCTTGAACATAATCTAGAAAATATTTTCTATGGGGTGTAGCATGAAATGAAGCCCCAGAATCTATTACCAAGGAATCATTAACATTATCCAAACATAAGATTAAAGCATCTTGTAAAGTATTACTTGCAATATTAGCTTCCTTACTGTCATTTTCATTTTTGTCTCCTTCTTTGTTTTTTCGAGACCAATAGTCTTTCTTTAGATGACCAGGCTTTCCGCAGTACCAACAATCTTTCTTTCCTCTAGATTGAGAGCGTCCTTTCTTTGACTTCCCTCGTGACTTCTCATTCCTAGGGCCTTTTCCTCTTTCCTTTGATCTTCCTCTGTTCTCCACATTCAAAACACTACCCGGTGATGTTGGAGTCTCACTTGTGCTTTTCCTTCGCATTTCCTCGCTTAGGATAACACCAACAATATCATCAAATACCAAAGTATTTTTACCAGAGATAGAGTTACTTACAGCCATAACCAAGCTATTCCAGCTTTCTGGCAAAGAACATAAAATCAAGAGAGCCCTAACCTCTTCTGCAAAGGTAATTTTTATCGAAGACAATTGACTGGTAATTGTATTAAATTCATTTAAGTGCTCCGCTACAGATCCTTCCTCACTCATTTTCAAATTAAACAAACGCTTCATAAGAAATACCTTATTCAAAGCTGAGGGTTTCTCATACAACTTAGCCAATGTTGCCATCAAATCTACAGTTGTTTTTGCTTCTGTTATATTGAATGCTACAGATGGTACAAGGCACAATCGAATGGATCCCAGTGCCTTTCTATCTAAAATGTCCCACTCTTCATCTGACATTGTGGTCGGTTTCTTTTCCTTTCCTTCCATGGCCGCCACAAATCCTTTTGATACAGGTAATCCTCCATCTGCATTTTCCATAACTGATAATTCTAGCCGTTAAACTTTTCGACCTTGAATTTGGAATCCTCCATTGCTCCCACTCAAATTTGAAAGTCCTGCCAATTTACAGAAAACCTCGCTCTAATACTAATTGTTAGGGTTTCAAGCAGATCCGAAGCAAATATGAACTAACAATTATATGCAGATTTAAATACAAAAGATAAAGAAATAAAACAAGACACAGATAACACAGAGATTTAACGTGGTTCACTCAGAATGGGTTACATCCACCATACACAGTCGCCACATTTCAACATCTACCTCTCTTCTGAGATACTCATTGAGAACTTGGCTGATTTTCTCTTACATGTAGAAGTAACACACTTCGTAGCAGCACAATATTCTTCTATTCAGCAACCCTTAACTATGTCTTTGGCCTGCATATTTATAGTCTAGTTTTCCCGCCAAAAGCCAATTCAAAATCTAGGCGGTTAGGGTTTCCTCATCACCCTCAAGGCAAACCAAATCCAATCAGATCTACCCCGATCTAATCTCTCTGACATCCAACTGTACACCTCCTCCATTATCACACCTTCTTGTCCACGCCTACTATCTTTGGAAATCTGCTTTTTACCTTGTCGGTTGATTTCTTGGTCAACCACCAAGATCGATCTTGTTGTTTCCTTCATCCGCCTCGATCTCCTCAATTAATCACTTTTAGCTGGCTCGTAGTTTTCCTCCAGACCTCAAGCCGTAAATCTTTGTAAGGACTCTGAAACACGTCCTGTGATTTATGGGAGCTTCCATCAATGTCGACCAACTCTGCAACTACCCCATCAGTGTACATTCCTTCTTCATATGAATGCAAGTCCGCCACCTTGACTCCATGTGGCATCTATGTCGACCAACTTCCAGCTTGACTCTTCATGTCTACACTTAGTTGAATTGTCAGTGAAACCCCTTAACCAGTTGCGAGACATGTCTATCCAAAACATGCATATTCCCACAAGGTGGGAAGACATATGCATGGTGTCCATATTATTGGTGGACTTACATATAGTAAGCACTCTTGATAACACAATGTCATCAACTTTCACCAAGCTCCATCTTCAGTCAAGCCACATTCCTCTATTTGCATATGCTCAGTCGGTTTGTCAAGAGGACAAACACATCACTCTTCTTCTGTACCAGCATCTTAACATGCCTTCTTTGTCGGTCCAGTGCATAACCCTAATTTGATGCACTTGATGCACACCTCTTCTTCCTTATCTCATAAAACTATGATGCACACAATGCATGATAGGAGATAAGTTCCACTTACTGGTGGAGTGACACCTTGTCTTTTGCATCCTGCAATGTACTCATGTGACTTCCCTATTTGTGCAACATATCTTCAAACAGGCACATGTGATCCAGTGTGGGCACTTTCACTATCAGTCACTGCTTCTCATGATGATTGCATCTTCATCAGGTGGGAGTCCTATTGTCATGCAACCTTACAACATACCTGTGATTTGTTCATTCTTCTCCTCCAATGTTGATGTGATTTAGGTAATATTATGCCTCTTCATCACAACAAGCACCTTGCTCATCCTTCTTGTACACTAGTCATGACCTTTGCAGTCTGACAACCACTTACTTGGTTGATCTGACTTTCCCATGTCAACACAACACTTACCAGTTGACATCCTTTCTTTACCGGTGATACATTGTACTAGTATTGATCACCTTACCATCTCATCTACACAAGTTAGGCACTAACTTGTGTATTGGTGTCACCAGTGGCCACTCTTTCTTACTTTACCGGTGTCCTGCAACACAAGGTGATATCAAAGATATCTCAACCTGCACTCCTCCTTAACAGTGTTGCACATACATCTCTCATACCGATAGTCATCCCATATCGATTGACATCAATGACAAGCCAATGCGAACAATCTCTCCCTTTGGCATTGATGTCAACTCATGTAGTGTCCAGCATACTACATGATCCTTATCCTCTTTCACCGATCTATGGATTATCAGCACATGTAGTATGCAATATACTATAGATTCTTTCTCCCCCTTTGACAACAATGGAAAAGGACATTGTCAGGGTATCATTCCTCGTATTTACTAGGCACTGACAGAAATATTTCTCCCCCTTTGTCTTTACCAGATGTCTCTCCTTCTTTGATACCAATTGTTGTATTTTCTCAAGCCACAACACTTGAGATGGATGACTCAACTATCAACTAACACCAATCGATTATGCAAATGTTATACCATTTTTTACACTACTTAATTTCATAGGGATGTGCTAGTAAACACTACTCACCTGCCGGTCAACCTGCATCACCTCCTATTTGATCCCAAAAATCTTTAGGAATCAAATGTGATTGTACTACCAATACAACCAGCCAACTGACAAGTAGGAATCAGATGTGATTGTACTATGAATACAACCAACCACATGACATGTAGATACCCCTTGCAATGAAATTCTCCTGGGTATTTCTACTATGGCTTTTCATCATCTACAGGTTTGGGCATTTAGTGCACTTACTCTTCCAAGTTCAAGCATCTCGGCTTTACATCATAGCCACTTGAACTCCCCCTGAGTCATACATCTCAGGTTCTTATCTTTGGTGAGGCCTAATACCAAGGCTCCACTTGTCTCCATACCAGTTGAGTTGTGCAAATGTGATCGTCTGATGATCTTTTAGTTCTATTATATCCACCATAGCCTATGACATGATCCTAGATTAAAACAATGTCATACAATGTCAGCATCAAGTCATAAATCTAATCGGTTAGCCCATAAACATGCATGCCTGCATGGTCAACCACTAGGCTAGCAAATGTCATTTAGGTCTTTTCCAATACCACCTGAGACATGAACTCCACATTCCATGCTACTGGGGCTATTGCAATGATCTCCAACTTTATTGTCTTACATAACTTGCAATTACATGTTTAGCATTCATGTTGGTAACATCCTGTACATATCGGTCTCTTATACTAGTCCACTATCACTACCAAAGTACCTTTTGTTGGTGCCCAAAACCACAAATTGGAAAACCCAAAGACTTGTCAAATCCTCAAGCAGTCCAATCAGCCTTGGCCAATGAATAGGGATAGTCAAAGACTAAATCCCTCTGCACTTTAGGCTCCACTAAACCTAGGCGAGTGTACCTCACACTCTCAAGCACAAAAAAGATTATTTAAAGTGGATTTAAGCCTTTGAGCAAAATAAAAACTAGCAAATTGTTGTTTGCAATTATGCTTTATTATGTGATTTAACTGAATGCTTTGAAAAAAAATGATTGTGAATGTATATTGAAAATGAGATTGCTTTTAGGACCTAAAAGACATATGCATAGATTAGTTCATATAGGATTTGGGAAGAATGTTTTTCTATCAAGGACCTTGAATGCATACAGATCAAAACCTTGAAAAATCAATAACAAACCAGTGCCTCTATCCAAGGATATATATGACACTTTGTGGATAGAATATCTTATCAACTCAAGAGACAATTTCTCATCAACTATGAAGGTTCAATATGTGTTACACAAACAATAAGAACTCAATCTTTCACCTAATGCAACAACATGTGATTCACATCATAGCAAAACTATAAATAGATTTATCAAGAGGACAAAGATAACTCATCAACACAAAAGTGTACACAATATTTGAAAAAAGAGACAGTGAACCTTGTATATTAATCTTCGGGAAATAATTGTATACATAAGTTGCACTTGTAAATACTTCATTACAGATTGTTTGCACAAAATGATACTTCTTGTTTCTATAGACTTCTCTAATACAAAATTGTATTCAATCCTTACAACATTATGTTGTTCTTATGACTCCCCCCTCCATATCTGCATTTTTTAACCACTTATATATGTGGTTTAATGGGTGCCATACCCCTTTTGGGGTGAAAATTCACCATTTTACATTAAAATTAACAAAACCCTTTGAAATTAATATGCAAACTAGTTAGTCAATAACCTTTCTTTAAGCTATCTTTCAGGTTTTTGTTTGGTCAGCTTCTTTAAACATCAGATATGAATTTGAATTTTTTTGTGGTGGTAGGAAACATCCACTTCTAAAATGGGTCTTCATCAAATTTGATATTTGCATACATTTTCATTCCAAGTCGATATCTTATTTCATGCAAGTTGAAATAACAGACTTTTTAGCCTTCTTACAATCTTCTGGATGGTCTACAGCCAAAAACACATTGCATAGATCTAATATTTTATAGGAGCTTCAAAACTTGATTTTATGAAATGGGTATTTCTTATATTTTTATGTTTCATTCATTTTAATTCTCTGTTCATATCATCTTTTTAACAGATCAAAAACACTAGTCTTTCATGGGGTCCATTGGAATTAATTTATTCATATCTTCCTTTACTCTAGTTGTTCAAATCATTAATCATCCATTATTCCATGAAGTGACCACCATTTTTAATAGTAGGGTGCTTGAAATTATTTGAAAATTTGAAGCCTCAACAGTGGCTCTGTCTGGGGATGTATGCCCCTTGTGGGCATAGCAAGAATCTAGTTTTCTCTAGTAGAGTAGACCATTGCCAATCACCTCCCTTCTGTAGATTATGTTAAAATTGCATCTGGTGGCCTCTAGGTCCCAAAAACATGAACACTCATTTTTCTTGGATCAAACACCTGGTTCTCATTATGCAAAAATATTTAAGTTTGGCACATATCATCAACCGATCCAATTTCATCATAAATCTTATCAATTGTCATATTTTCATGTTCACCATATATGTTGTAATACATTTTATTTTTGTCTTGATATTCCATGCTAAAAGAATCGTAACAATCTCCTTTTGTTTTCACCACATAGGGCATCAAACTTTTATAAATCGTTATATCATTTGATTTATAAATTTTTATCTTTTGAGACTTTCTAATATTTTTAAATATCACATTATCTCTCTTTACTTTATGGACATGCTCCAAATCATCCCCGACATATTGCTTTTTACCCCTCCTTCTTGAATTTACCATATAGGAAATCAAATTCCTCTGAACCATCATGCTTTTATCCTTATAAGGGTTTTTCCTTTGAAATACTCCTCTATTTAGAAATACATCAATATTCATCCCTATTTTATAGGGTTTCTCCATTTCTCTCGAGAGATGTTGGCTTTCAACCTTTATTTCCTTGTTGTGGTTAGGTGAAATCATACTAACAATATCAACACCAAAATTGGGAGAATTTTATTTTTTCTTTGTTACTCCCCTATGTGATTGATGTAAACCTAAAGTCAAAAATTCATACTTAGGCTTACTTTTCAATTATACCTTTTGTTGGAGAGATAGATTATTTGGAAACCCTAAACTTTTCTTATGAACATTTTCTTTTATTTTTGAAAAATTTATATCACCAATTTTATTTGTCTGAGTGTTCTTTGGAGAGTGGAACTTTTTTGATCCATAACGATGCTCCCAATTATCATCATTGTTATTTATGTCATTTCTCAATAAGATCTCATGATCATCTTGAGATATTTCTTGTTCTTCATATAGTGGATTTGAAAACACATAGAGATCTTTGTTAGACATACTCTGGCAGTATGTCATTTCATCATTTATATCTGCATTATTATAAAGAGGATTTGTAAAACATTTAAAATGATCTTGATAGTTATATGACTCTTCAATTTTTTGGTCATCATATGTGCTCTCACTGCCATTAATGTATTTATCAGAGAAATAGGAGGACTCATCACATAAATTTTTTTCCGAATGGCAGCCATCCTTTGTCATGTCATCACACAACTGATTTGAAAAAGATTTGAACCTATTTCCAAGTACATGTGCACATTCTATCTACTGTCCATGACACACCTCTTTTTCCTTTGCTACATTTCTTTGATACTCTCTATCTAGAAGATCTGAAATTTGTTCACTACTGAGCAGACAATCTTCCTTTTGATATTGCATGTTGTCTATATCCACACAGGTCTCATCAACAATGGACTTTTCTTCAATTTGGTCCAAACTTCCCTCTTCATTAGGGTTTTGTGTTCCCTCTGTAGATCTCATCCTGCATCCATTATCTTTTGCAACAATTTCATCATGTAGATAGTTGAGAAAACTATACAACTGAGAGTCATACCCTAACTTATATATTTTGTTTAATAACTCATAAAATGGAGGCTTTACATTTGAAGGTATCTCTTGATAAATATTGAACATCCTCATGAAGAAATTTACTACAAATTCATCTTCTTGTTTTTTTATATTTGAAAATTCATCCAAGGGAGATGCACAAAATTTTGTTTCCATAGTGTATTCTTGGTCTTCCTCTAGCTCATAGCACATGCTTCCTTCTTCACCTTCATCATGAAACACATCAAGGAACCATTGCTCCAACTCCCTCCATGATGAGATGCTCTATGTAGGGAGTGATTCATAGGCTTCTCTTGCATTATCCTTCAATGTCCTGACGAATAACTTCATCACATAATCTTCTGCATAAATCTCATAATCCTTTACGAATATATAAAATGAGCCCAAATGATCAAGTGCTAATTCATCATATTCCCCATGGAATTTTGGTGAAAGTTGTGAAAGCTTAAGGAACAACTTGTTTGGGATAAATTGAAAGCTTCTGAGATCCAATGGCCTGATTCCATCTGGAATAAATGGTTTTATTTGAAACATTCTAAACCAAAATTGTTATTTCTTTCAAAAAGGAAAATTTCCATCTCCTTCTAGATCTTCTCCCTCAGTAGAGTCACCAATTGAAATAGATCTTGTTATGTAGAATAGAGTCACCACCTCCTATGGAGGAAAATATTACTTACTGATCTCTTGGGTTCTTCCTTCCAGTAGGGCACACCTTAACAGAGATTCTAAAATTGAAATTTTGTAGACAACTCCCCAGCAGAGTCGCCAATTTGTTTGTGCCCAAAACCACATATTGGAAAGCCCAAAGACTTGTCAAATCCTCAAGCAGTCGAATCAGCCTTGGGCAACAAATAGGGATAGTCAAAGACTAAATCCCTCTAAAATTTAGGATCCACTAAACCTAGGCGGGTGTACCTCACACTCTCAAGCACAAAAGAGATTATTTAAAGTGGATTTAAGCCTTTTACAAATTACAAACTGGAAAATTGTTGTCTGCAATTATGTTTTATTATGTGCTTTAATTGAATGCTTTGAAAAGAAATGATTGTAAATGTATATTGAAAATGAGATTGCTTTCAGGACCTAAAAGACATATGCATAGATCAGCTCATATAGGATTTGGGAAGAATGTTTTTCTATCAAGGACCTTGAATGCATACAGATCAAAACCTTTAAAAATCAATAACAGACTAGTGCCTCTATCCAGGGATATATATGACACTTTGTGGATAGAATATCTTATCAACTCAAGAGAGAATTTCTCATCAACTATGAAGGTTCAGTATGTGTTACACAAACAATAGGAACTCAATCTTTCACCTAATGCAACAACATGTGATTCACATCATAGCAAAACTATAAACATATTTATCAAGAGGACAAAGATAACTCATCAACACAAAAGTGTACACAATATTTGGAAAAAGAGATAGTGAACCTTGTATATTAATCTTCAGGAAATAATTGCATACATAAGCTGTACTTGTAAATACTTCATTATAGATTGCTTGCACAAAATGATACTTCTTCTTCCTATAGACTTCTCTAATACAAAATGATATTCAATCCTTACAACATTATGTTGTTCTTATGACTCCCCCCTCCATATCTACATTTTTTAACCACTTATATATGTGGCTTAATGGGCACCATACCCCTTTTGGGGTGAAAAGTCACCATTTTACATTAAAATTAACAAAACCCTTTGAAATTAATATGCAAACTAGTTAGTCAATAACCTTACTTTAAGCTATCTTTCGGGTTTTTGTTTGGTCAACTACTTTAAACGTCAGATATGAATCTGAAATTTTCTGTGTTGGTAGGAAACATCCACTTCTAAAATGGGTCTTCATCAGATTTGATATTTGCATACATTTTCATTCCAAGTTGACGTCTTATTTCATGTAGGTCGAAATAATAGGCTTTTCAGCCTTCTTACGGTCTTCTGTATGGTCTACATCCAAAAACACATTATATAGATCTAATATTTTTACTGGAGCTTGGAAACTTGATTTTTTGAAATGTGTGTTTCTTATATTTTCATGTTTCATTCATTTTAATTCTATGTTCATATCATCTTTTCTATAGATCAAAATACTAGTCTTTCATGGGGTCCATTGGAATTAATTTATTCATATCCTCCTTTACTCTAGTTGTTCAAATCATTAATCATCCATTATTCCATGAAGTGACCACCATTTTTAATAGTAGGGTGCTTGAAATTATTTGGAAATTTGAAGCCCCAACACCTTCCTGTGACTCCTGACCTTTGTCAACATTGTATCTGATTCCAATTGTTATCTTGTCATATATTGATACAACTGTTTTGATCCAATCTTTCATACTAGCAACAACATGTTCTTTCATGTTGCCTTCATCACTGAGGAGGTGAATGATAAATTAAGTATATTACTTCCCCTAAGATCTTGCATCTCCTTTAGTTCTTAGGAGATATCACCTATGCATTGGATGCACAGTGCCAGTCCATGATCTTCTTCCTCCATACATGCTTGGTCTCATTCTTCTTCCCATTTTCAGGCTTGGGAGCAGGTCTTTCCTTCTTCTGCTAATGAGTCCTTCCATTTCCTGATTCTCCATCACAACCAGTAGTAGTGCTATAGTAGCACACAACATCCATCCTAACTTCATGTTTGGGGAATCTCCTATTGTACTGGTTCGCTCTTCTTCTTCTTTTCATGTCATTGTAGCCATCTGTCGGTCTCCTTAGATACCTTGATTGAACAGGAACACCACTCATCTTGTTCCATGTAGGTCTATGATGCTCATATCCCCTGTAACTTCTCTTATACTGAGCATGATTGATTTTTCGGCTACCATAGGACTGCAAGTTCTTTCTCCTGCAATCATAACTTCTATGGTTGGGTCTATTGTAGTTATAACATACAACATTAGCAATACTAGGAGAGGGGGTATGCATGCTTCTACCCCTAGATGCATTATGCTCATATGCATGATATCTAGAGTCATCTGATTTATTACACCTAGGAAACACATTCTATCTATTCCTAGACCTCATTTTACACTCTTCTGCCCTATGGTCATAATCTTTACATCAAAAACAATAATCAGAGAGAGGAGGCTTATTACTTACAAATTTATTCTGCCAAACATGAGGTTTTCTTACCAATTTGGCATTTGCTTTTCCAAGAATGGATCTAGGGTTGTCCATTCTCTGCAGATCTTCCATCTAATCTCTTCTTTTGCCATGCATGTCTTGACTTGGTGGCAACAACATTTCTTTGTCTTCTACCGGTAGGAGATCTTTTCCTATTCATGCTACCAGTAACATTTTTTTCCCTCATCTTTCCTTTTCATTTCAGATCTGCATTGTATCCCCATGTAGCACCAACTTTCCTCTTCATATTTTCACCGATTGAAGTCAGGTCAACCTTTTGTCTTGGAGTGTCTTTGACTGTGAACATTTGGCTTTTGCCATTTTCATTTGGGGAGACAAATTGAATATCTTTGTGGGAGATTTCCTTTCTTGTAGAGCATTCACCGGTAGCACGTCCTAATCCTCCAGTATCCTTGGAATGTTTTTGTTTACATAACATTTTTTCCAAGGCCTTAGTACTGCCATCATATCGGATCCTTATCTTGAGCTCATTTTGACACTTCTCAAGGTCTTTCTTGATGCTCTCCATTTCCTCTTTCAACTTCAAACACTCTTTGTCCTTTGTTTCCACTACTAGCTGGAGATCCTCACATCTTCTCTCCTTATCATTAAAGATTTATTTCAACTCACCAGTCAATCATTTAGCCTCTTCAAGTTGAGATGTCAATATGCAGATATTTTTATTTGATTCTTCAAGGCATATTCTCAGCCGACTGCATTCATCATGAATTGAATCTTGGTAATTCTTAAAATCCTTTCTAACACTTTGCAGCTCATCTAGTGCACTTACCAGTTCACTTTCAAGATCTACTTCGGCTTCATCTTCATCATCACTCCCAAACACATCTTGTCGGTGGGATCTGTCTGCCTTGTCGCACTCTGATGTGTGCATATCACTTTCTGTCTCTTGTGCCATGAAGAGATGAGTTTCCCCTACATCAAAACTGCAGCAACTGACCGATATGTTATCAACACTTCTACATGTGTCTACATTGTTGTCCTTCATGCTTCCATAATCCGATTCAGTAGTGCATGGCTCATTTCCATAAAGCTTCTTCTATCTAACCCATAGACTCTTTGTTGTTATGCATCTATTCACCTGTGAGGAGACATCATTGGTGAGCCCACTGAAAATAGCCTTCATGGCTTCTTCATTAAATATACATCTTCTTTCTTCTTCAGTGTTGGTGAGGGGACATACATTCCTAGGGCGACCATTAACAACTGCCATCCAGACATCATAACCTAGGGAGGATAGGTAGACTTCTATTCTACAACTCCAAAAGGCATAGTTTGAACCATCAAATATTGGAGCAGGGATAAACATTAAACAAACCATTGTATCCTTAAGCCAAAATCTACCCAAGCTGGAGAAAGCTCATCTAGCTAGGAACCTAGGGTTTGATACCAATTGTTAGGCACAATGCACCACTGAAAGGGGGGGTGAATCAGTGGTTCTCAAACTTTTCGCTCTAGCTACCCTATGTAAGCATATTGGTTAATAGATCTAACTCAATTCAAACTTACCGGTTAGTAGGGAGACCAAAATAAATGCAATCACACAAGGGTCATCACATAACACTAATATATACGAGTAAAACCCAAGATGGGGAAAACCTCAGTGAGCATTGTTTTTGGAGTCTACTACTCCAATCCAACCTAACAATGAAAAAATGTTACAATGTTTAGGGCACCAACCCAAAGAGCACCAACCCAAGGAGCACCAACCCCTAACTTGTTTATGGGAAACAACCCAAAGGAGCGACAACCCCTGCACTGAGCTACAACTCAGTGATCACAATGAAAACATCAATTACCAAAGTAGTTGTCTTGTTACAAGTGAATCTTTCAACCATTTCATATACCTTACTCTGTCGGTGAGATACCTTCTCTGCTACACTGACTCACTCTTCTGTTTCTCACATTAGTTGCTTAACTACTGGTAAAATCTACCTGTACACCTCTCCTCTTCTTCTTCTCTGTTTAATCTCCACCTTTCTCTCTACTCTTCACCGATACAACACTTTGCTATTTTTTTGTCTGCCTTCTCTGCAGCTTCCTTCACTTCTGCTCTGTAGGTATGGACACTACCATTTTTTCTCTGCTACTGGTTGAACACTTTAACCTGATTCTCACTCACTCTCCCTCTCTTCTGAGATACTCATTGAGCACTTGGTTGATTTTCTCTTACATGTAGAAGTAACACACTTCATAGCAACACAATATTCTTCTATTCAATAGCCCTTAACTATGTCTTTGGCCTGCATATTTATAGTTTGATTTTCCTGCCAAAAGCCAATTCAAAATCTAGGTGGTTAGGGTTTTCTCATCACCCTTGAGGCAAACCAAATCCAATCAAATCTACCCCAATTTGATGTCTCTGACAACCAACTGTACACCTCCACCATTATTGCATCTTCTTGTCCACGCCTTCTATCTTCGGAAATCTATTTTTTACCTTGTCAATTGATTTCTTGGTCAACCACCAAGATTGATCTTGTTGTTTCCTTCATCCACCTCAATCTCCTCAATCACTCTTAGCTGGCTTGTAGTTGTCCTCCAGACCTCGAGCCGCAAACCTCTGCAAAGACTCTAAAACACGTCCCGTGATTTGTGGGATCTTCCATCAATGTTGACCAACTCTGCAACTACCCCGTCGGTGTACATTCCTTCTTCATCTAAATGCAAGTTTGCCACCTTGACTCCATGTGGCATCCACGTCGAACAACTGCTAGCTTGACTCTTCATGTCGGTCCAGATAGGATCATCGACCAAACACTCTATCGATTAACCTTTATGTCTGCACTTAGTTGAACTATCAGTGAAACCCCTTAACCGGTTTCCAGACATGTCTATCCAAAGCATGCATATTTCCACAAGGTGGGAAGACATGCACCTTGTCCATATTAGCAGTGGACTTACATACGGTAAGCACTCTTGATGACACTATGTCAGCAACCTTCACCAGACTCCATCTTCAATCCGGCCACATTCCTTTGTTTGCATCTACTCAGTTGATTTGTCAAGATGACAAACACATCACTCTTCTTTTGTACCGGCATATCAACATGCCTTCTCAGTCGTTCTAGTGCATAACCCTAATCTCATGCACTTGATGCACACCTCTTTTTCCTTATCTCACAAAAATGTGATGCACATAATGCATGATAGGAGATAAGTTCCACTTATCGGTGGAGTGACACCTTGTATTCTACATCCTGCAATGTACTTATGTGACTTCCCTGTTTGTGCAACATATCTTCAAACATACACATGTGATCCGGTATGGGAACTTTCACTATCAGTCACTGGTTCTCATCATGATTACATCTTCATTAGGTGGGAGTCTTGTTGTCCTGCGACCTTACAACATACATGTGATTTGTTCATTCTACTCCTCCAGTGTTGATGTGATTTAGGTAACATTCTGCCTCTTCATCAGAAACAACATCCAAGCACCTTGCTCATCCTGCTTGTACACTGGTCATGACCTTTGCAGTCTGACAACCACTTACTTGGTTGATCTAACTTTCCCATATCAACACATCACTTACCAGTTGAAATCCTTTCCTTATCGGTGATACACTGTACCGGTATTGATCATCTTACCATCTCATCTACACAAGTTAGACACTAACTTGTGTACCAGTGTCACTAGTGGCCACTCTTTCTTACTTTATCGGTGTCCTGCAACACAAGGTGATATCAAAGATATCTCAACCTGTACTCCTCCTTGATAGTGTTGCACATACCTCTCATACCAATAGTCATCCCATACTGGTTGACATCAATGACAACCCAATGCCAACAAGTTGTAATCCTTTGCAAATTGTGTTCCTCTTGATGAGATTGATTCTTCATATGTGGATCACACTTCTTGTGTTGATTCAAATATCAATGATAACTTTGGTTACTTGAACTTGGGTTTTCTCACATGTGACCTCATTCTTGAGACACACATTACAGGTTTGTTTGTGGAGACCTACATTGCCGATTTGGGAGACATCATTGATGACATTCATCTTCTCTTTGATGAAGGTGATCCTTCTTCAGTTGTTGCGAGGGAATACTTTGACCCTCTTGTTCATCCTCTACATGATCATTCTTTTGAGGTTGACATGATTGTGGATTCTTATGTAAAACACTTGGAGAAGGTCTCTTTATCCTTAGAGGATACATGTGAGTCTTTGGATCATGTTCTACATTCATCCCCACTAGAACTTGGATTACCTTTTCTAGCAATGTGGATCAATACACCTGATTTGGAGGGGGGAACTTTCAACGTCAACATAGAGACACTTAAACAGTTTTCAGAGACTCCATACATCTTGAGTTTTTTTCCTACATCTTCCCTTCATGATTAGGGAGACTTCATGGACACGCCTTTGCTTTTGTTTCTTTCTAAGGGTAGGAACGTTGTTCGATGATCATGGAACAACTTCTTCATTCAGTTTTGAGCTTTTACCATTGGTGCACATTCTATATTGAGGGGGGGGGCTACTTGGTCTCTCTTCTTCTCTCTTATAGGGGGACTTTTTCCTCACATGGGGTTTTGTCCTTCTCATACTTCTTCTTTGAGAGTTCTTTTGTATTTTCATATCTCTTTTGGGGGGAGTTTTTTCTCATTGCATTTTTCTCTCTTTCTTTGTTTGTGAGAGATTGTATTGGTTTGTGTGTATTCACATTTGTACATGGGTACCTAACATGACCTCGTATTCGGGTCTCATCTTTCTTTGTTATCTTGAGTCTTTATTCCCCTAAGTTGAACTTAAGGTGGGGTATCGATGTCAATTATGTCTCATAATTACACATTACTGAAGTTGACTTAAGGTAATGTATTTTATAGTAGTTTGGATATGAGACACTTAGGGAAGTGTGTACATAGGGATGATGCATGTAGGAGAAATTCCACCTTTAGTGGTCTTATCTTGTTGTTACATTTCATTGTCAGTGGGTGATCCACCTCTTATGGAATATTTTATTATTTCTCCTTCCTACCCTCACCCACCCTTGTTTATGGACTATGTTGGACCTCTAACAAATCAATTTGCTAATTCAATGGTTTCTTATAGATGGCTAGGGAGTTGTGTATTCAAATGTTCTTTGTTGCTACATAAAATTTCTCATGATTGGGATTGAAGAATAATTAGATTGTGTGGGTTCATTAGTATCTTGTGTCTTTTGCCACAACTAGACTCTTCATTTTGTGCAAGAATTTTTTTTATTGGTTTGGCTCGATTCATTCACTGGAATTGCATTGGCCAATGCGAGTTCTATATTCTTGTATTAGAGAAGGATATACTTGTAGCTTCATGAGTTGGAGGTTTGGTAGTACTTCTACTAGTTGGCCTATGCATTTACGGGTGGATCCATCAAGTGATTTTGGAGGCTGGTGTATTTTTTTGTATGGTACTCCATTTTAGAGTGTCTAGGTTTCTTTGTTGATCAACAACTTCTCTAAGTCATGTTCTAGCTCAACCTTTTTGGCTTGAGCCTTGCTATCTATCTTGGGCTTTGTCTGCATTGACTGGTTGAGTCTACCTTATTAGGTGTTGCGATTTGAGGCATTTCCCTATGGTATTTGTGTGGGGGTCACTCTTCCATATTGTTTGGTGATATTCACTTGGAGAAGTTTGACTGGTTGAGATCACTTGGTCCTTGTGTAGTGTGCTAGTTGACGTGGGAACTCGCCAACATATTTCCATAAGGGCCCATTCCCTTATATCAAATCAATTTTATTTTTGTTGGGGAATTTCCAATTTTTGATGGCACTATCTTTGATATTTTGAAGAATTGTTATAATGGGTTTTTCTTTTTTTTTTGGAGAGGAAGAATTATCAACAATGGCCTGATTTTATTATCACCTATCTTAGTGAGTGTAATCTATTTCCATATTTGTATAATGAGGTTCCACATCATAGCACAAATTTTAAGTTTAGTATTTGGAAAGGCTTTAAGGCTAGAGTCTTTAGAGCTATTTTTGAAAATGTAAATGATGACATTCTAGAGTCACTTATTCATTTTGAGTGCTTACAAGCTCTTTGGACTCACATTTGAGAGGTATATGGAGATCATGATACTCCACCATCACTTGATGCTCCTCCTTCCAATTATCATGTGCTTCTTCTTTCTTTAGAGCTAATAACACATGTGTGTGATCCTTTATAGGATTTGGAAACTTCAGATGAGGTTGTAGATGCTTCAAAGGTTATTGATTATTCATTAGAGGTAGTTGATCTACCTTCACTAGAGATTTCCATCATTGTTGAGCAACATGTATCTATTTGTCTTCTTGATTAGGTATTTCTATTTGTCAAAAAATTGGTTCATTGTTCATGGAGTCTCACATTTCAGATTTGGAGGACACATTTGAGGGGATGTCTCTCCTATTTGATGATAGTCATGAAACATCGGTTGTCACTTCATCTTTGTCTTTGGAGCTTGTTCAAGATTAGTTTCCATCGGTTCCTTGTTTGTCACCTTCTCTAATGATTAGGTATTTACCTAATCGGTTCATGGCATTTTCCTCCAAGGACATGATGACACATGAGTAGATCTTAGAGGCATCACCATTCTACATTTGGATTCATGTTCCAATGAGTTACCCTGGTAGCCACTTTGGGCCCTGACCCCCATTGAGAGCCACTCCCCTTGTAGACTCTACGCACCCGCACCTAAGCTCAAGCATAAAAAGAACAATGCTTAGATACATGTATGATAATTATCATAATTGTTGGAGTAAATTATATTTACTCATATCTTAAGCTCTTAGATGAATTATTATTCCCTAGGTCTTAGGTAAGGTTTAATATTTTATTGCCAAACTACATTTAGTTATGTGTGCCATTAGTTGGTAGGTGGTTATACCTAACCTTGTCTCGTATTGGTGCTCACCTCTCCTCTCTTGCCTTTATGAGAATATCTCATGTACATCTCAATCTTAATCTCCATACATTCATCTATTATCTAGTGAATCAGTTTTCTCTCCATTGTGAAGGTTTATAGTTGTTTGTATGTCTTGAGAGGTTTATCACTCCTACATTATATCAAAGTTGACATCCAGCGTTTCCTATTTTTGAGAATCTTCATTAGGCTGAGTTTGAGGTCCCGAGTCACAATGATAAATGCATCATTTCATTTGGTGCATTATTAGTTTCAATTATTTCTCGATTCTTTAGTGTGTTAGTAGATCCATTGTTTGGTCAGCCTGCACTACTATTTGGCCAGCTTGGATCAAATTATTTTCCAACAAGGGAATTTGTTTTGACGATTGTTGTGCCATTTTAATTTGTCACAAATTGATTTTGTCTTCTTAGTTCTCAATTTTATTTGTGAACTTAGTTCTAATTGTAAGGAAGTTGAGTAGTGAAACAACTTCCTATACTAAGCTTGAGAGGAGGGTAATGTGAACACTTTTACAGATCATTACAATAGTTACAAAAACTTAACATAAATAGACATAAATGCCATTCATACCACAACACAATGATTTACATGGGGAAAACCCCTTAAGGAGAAAAACCCCACAGTCCAAAAGCTACCCAATATATTATTAAAAAATCAATAACAAATTACAAATATACTTATAGAGAAATCTCTTCACAGGAGTACCACCAACCAGAGATTCAGAGGTAACTCAATAGCTATCAAACTCTTACACACAACCTCTATCTCATGCACCTCATATATAAGAGATACAATACAAGAAATCGTCAAATGGTATTACAAAACCATGGGCTAAAACCACCCAATAAAGTAGAGTCGACTTTATCTCTAATCTAGATTCCCTATGACGTGTCAAAACACACATCAAAACGTGTCCCTCTCTTTTACAACTCGTTTGTGTTTGATGCATTTTATATTTCCTATATCAGGAGTCCAAACTTCTAGAGGCTATAACTTGTGAACTAGGTGTCCAATTGATGAACCATTTGAAGCTTTGGAAAGCTCACAAAGTGTTCTATCACCGCGTAACCTACTATACTCTTTATGCCCACAATTTAGGGAATTTTAGAGGGTCTAAATTCTTTAAAATAAATTTAAACTTTTCATCACACCCTCCAAAAATGGAAACTTTAATATCTTCAAAACTAGTTATGGTCTTGCGACGAAAATTTATCAACATGGTTATCTAGCCAATTTGAAGCTTTGGAGAAATTTTCATACCATTTCATGCTCAAACAAAAACTTACTATAAATAGTAACCTCATGTAAATGCAAGGTTGAGACACCATTTTCCCAACATTCTCCCACTTGTCCAACACCTTGGAAGAGAAAATGGAGTATATACACAATACATTAATTTCTAGGATCCATGAGGCCCATAGACTTCAAACACCATCTGAACTTTTCTTTGCTCACAACCTTAGTTAGAGAATTTGCAGCATTCATAAAAGTCTGTACCTTAACCAGCTTCACCCTGCCATCTTTGGCCATATCTCTGACAAAATGATACTTGAACATCAATGTGCTTGGTCCGGGCATGAAATGTCGGGTTCCTAGCTAGGCAGATTGCACTCTTACTGTCATAATAAATTATCATTCCACCTTGTTTTATTTCAATATATGAACATAGTCTTTTAAGCCAAATGACTTCTTTACAAGCATGAGTAGCTTCCATATACTTTGCTTCTATAGTGGACAAAGCAACCATAGTTTGTTGCTTACTCTCAAATAATTACACCATCAAATAAAGTAAACACATAAGCACTGGTGGATCTTCTGCTATCAATATCAACTGCCTAGTCTATCCACATAACCATGATTTTCAAGGGAAATTATGTCTCCTACCAAATTACCATGATAACACAAAGAATACTCTGAGATACCCTTCAAATATTTGAAGACTCTTTTGACTGCATCCCAATGAACTCTACCAGGATTAGACATATATCTGGAATGAACTCTCACTACTTTGGTAATGTCTAGTCTAGTAAAGACCATAACATATATCAAACTTCCAACTGCACTCTAGTAGGGCACTTTTCTCATGTCTTCCATCTTCGATGGTGATGTAGGACAATCTGAAACAAATAATTTCACTCCAACTATAAAAGGAACACACAATGGTTTATAATCTTACATGTTGAACCTCCATAAAACTGAATTCACATATTTACTCTTGCCTAGGCATAGCTTTCTATTCACTCTATCTCTTCTAATTTCCATCCCAATAATGTTTTTCACTGCACCAAGATCTTTCATTTCAAATTTAACAAGAAGCTAAGACTTTAGTTTTGAAATCATACCTTTCCCTTTACCAATGAATAGCATATCATCAACATATAATGCAATGTATAGGAAATGATCACCATCAGATTTATAATTGTATGCCTAAAGTGTGGTATTAACTTGCAAGAGGAGAAAACAACCAACAAGCACACACATGAAATATTATGTTAGAGTTAGAAATCTGAAATAGAAACTAAACTAGCTTCATAATCAAAAACCCCAAGTGCGTCTCATGTTCCTCTATCAAATCAAGGTGGCTCTCATCTTGGAAGAGCACTTGATGTCTAGGATGACTACCTAACAAATGAGAGATATGTATGATTCTGAGATCTAAATGGAATGCAACTAAGATCTTAGTGAGATGATCAAATGATATGAACTATTAATATGAAAATGACATGAAAGATGGAGTTGTGTTTCCAAATTGAAGAAGTAAGTGATATGATTAAGCTAAGATGAAGATGATAATGTTATGAAATGATGTGCAATTAATCTAAATGATTAATCTAACATATGATAGATTCTATATATGATGCAATTAAGATGGCCTGATGCTTGAGAGAGGCACAATGAGAACTCCTTGATAACCTGCAAAACAACTATAATAAGGATGCATACAAAGTGGATTTTGGATCAATAATCATGGACCCTTGGATATGAGACAAGGGCTCATTTTATAGAGTTGAAGGCTTAGGAATGGATGGTCAAGATTGATTACCAATCAAGGGTCAAGATTGAAGGAGGAATGTGGTCCCAAGTTGAAAGGCTTAGCCTTGTGACAAATGTCACAATGGGGAGAGGGTGAGGATCAATGTGGTCCCAAGTTGAAAGGCTTAGACTTGTGACAAATGTCACAAAGGGAGTGGGATGAAAAGTCAATGTGGTCCCACCTTGGGAGAAGGGGATATGTGCTCACACATGTGTGAGCAACATAGGAAGAAACAAAATGGATTAATTAAGATAATGAAGGGATTAGATAGGTTCTAGAAGGATGTTTAGGAGGCAAGTGGGATATGTAGGATTTTGCAAGTGGTTGAGGGAACATAGGAATTTTAGTAAATTAAAAAGATTTAATTCAGCCAAAAGAGGATGCACCTTGCATTTGTAGGATTTCACAAGTGGGGGGGATTTACAAATAAATATTGATTTTATTTAGATGCAAAGGGGATTTTAACTAAATGTAGATTTAATTAACATGGGAAAGGGACTAAATTGATATTTTTAATTAAATGTGAATTTAATTAAAATGGCTAGAAGGGGGGGATATTTAATTAAATGGCTTAGATAGAAGAAGGGTATATTAATTAAATCTGAATTTAATTAAAAAGGTCAATTAGGGATATTAATTAAATCTTAATTTAATTAATAGGCGATTCAATGATGATTAAATGAATAAAATGAACAAAATTAGTTGTGCCAATTTTAGGTGTCTACAACAATAAACATAGTGATCTAATTTAGAATGTTCAAATCCCAGACTCTATGCATATGCATCAAATTTTTGGTAACAAATCTTAGGACTCTATTTGAGGCCATACAAAGATTTCTTTGATTTACAAACCAAATTACATTTACCTTTCACTAAATAGTGTTATGGCTATGTCATATAAATATCCTCCTCCAAATCACCATGACCGAAAATAATTTTCATATCCATTTGTTCAACCTCTAAATCATAAGCAACAACAATAGAAAGTAACATTTTAATGGATGTCATTTTTGCAACAAAAGAAAACATCTCACCATAACCAACACCCTCAACATGAGAGTAGCCTTTTGCAACCAACCTTGCTTAATAATTCTCAATGCCTCCATCTGAACCAATCTTTTTCTTGAACACCCATTTACAACCAACAGGTTTCTGTCCTTCAGGAAATGGTACAAGATCTCATGTATTGTTCTTTTTCAAAGCTATCATTTCTTCTTCAATAGCAATCTTCCATGATTCTGCATCATTCATACCTAATGCCTCTTCTACAAATCTAGGTTCATCCATGTTAGTATCCAAAGAAAAAATACATCTCCAATCGTTAGGTGAATACCTTTCAAGTGGTTGTCTATGTCTTGTAGACCTTCAAACAAGTTGATTTTGTTAGTGTAATCGGGTCTTTACTTGATTAATCAAACAATATTTGTTTAATTAATTAAGTTCCCTTTATCTCTTTTACACTTAGGCTAACATTAGGTGCATAATGTGCAAGCCTAGGGTTTTCCCTTTTAGGGTTTCTTGACCTATTAGAGGTTAATTTCTTTTCTTTGCATTATTATCACATTACACATTTTTGTGAATATTGAGCTCTCATCTTTTTGAGCATTTTTCTGTGTATTTGGTTTTTCTCTGTTGCTTCCTTGCTTCTCCTTGTAACATGTTTATTTCCGCTTGCAGAGATCTTTTGGGTTGTTGTGGTGTTGTATTTCTCAACTCTCACATGGTATCAGAGCTCCATATCTACAACTACCTGTTCTTGTTTTGAGTATTTTACATTGGAAGTAGATCTGGGGTTTTTTAGAAGTTTTTTTGTGCACCTAGGGATAGGCCTTTTCTGAGCACTTTGGGCCTAAACGAACCTCACCATCATGCTCAGAAGGCCCAAAAACCCCTATGGTCATATAAAACTTGACCAATTTTGACACCTGAGCCTCTGGGGGTATATTTTTCTTTTGTACCAGGTCGTATGACCCTAGCACACAATTCGAGAAAATAATTTTTTTTTTTTTTTCCTCAAGGACATAAAGAAGAGGAGCAAGTGGGTAGCCTTGGTTAATGGACTTTTGTAAAGGAAATTGAGGGGAGAGAGGCATTGATCAGAACTTGACATTATCGTCCATAAATAATTCAAGATTAATATCTTCAAATATTTTTTATATAGGCAAATTTAAGATATCTGTAATTAAGTGACTCACAAAATATTATATAATGTTTTATTAAGATTCATTTTATTTTTTTAATTCATCTTTATGAAATGATATTCCATATATAATGATTCATAAAAATTATCTTTTAAACATAAATAATTCACTTAATATTCATTATATCAAAGAATTACCAATCAAATTATTCTTACAAATCACCAACCCTAAAAAGAAAAATTCCTCCTTCCACATAAATAAAATTTCTTTAAAAATCAAACTCAACTTAGGCAGTTTAAAGAGCAAACTCTTAAAAAACATGTTAAATTGGAACTATACCCTGTGGAAAACTTTACCAACGTCAAATTTCATAGGAAAATTAACGAAACTTTAAGAATTATCAAATAAATTTTTATTAAAAAACCGCGTAATAATTTTCTTCGGATATGGTAAATGGTGCAAATTGCAAACCCTAAAACTCTGGGTTTGGCGATATCATTCTTAAGGCTTCGAAGAATTTTAGGGTTACAGGAGAGGGCTTTCGGGGAAGTAAACGCTGCTGCGAGGAGTCTGGAGCAGGAGCAGAGATGCAGATTTTCGTAAAAACACGTATGTTCTTCTTCTTCTTTCCTCTGCATTACCCATGTTTTCATCTCCTCTGCTGGCTGCTCAACATGCTCATGCTTTCATTGTAACTAGGTCATATCTTATTTTTATTTTTAATGGAAGGTTTTGTATGTATGTATGTATGTGTTTTTGTATATCAGTGACTGGTAAGACAATAACCCTAGAGGTAGAGTCTTCTGATACAATCGACAATGTGAAGGCTAAGATCCAGGATAAGGAGGGTATTCCTCCTGATCAGCAGAGGCTAATCTTTGCTGGGAAGCAGCTGGAGGATGGGAGAACCCTGGCGGATTACAATATTCAGAAGGAATCCACCCTTCATCTTGTCCTTCGCCTCAGAGGAGGTGCGAAGAAGAGGAAGAAGAAGACCTACACCAAGCCCAAGAAGATTAAGCACAAGAAGAAGAAAGTCAAGTTGGCTGTTTTACAGTACTACAAGGTGGATGACTCTGGCAAGGTGCAGAGGCTTAGGAAGGAATGCCCTAATCAGGAGTGTGGAGCTGGGACTTTCATGGCTAATCACTTTGATAGGCATTACTGTGGCAAATGTGGTTTGACCTATGTTTATCAAAAAGCTGAGGCTTAAGATGAGTTTGCCCTAAATTAGGTTTAGAGATAAATTTGCTTTATCTAGGGCTGAGGAGGGCTGGTTTATTATATGCTGGGGTTTGAAATTTTCGAGATGTATAAGAATTTTTGTAGAGTGATTTAGATTCTATTTATGCAGTTTTATCTGGAAACTGGATTTATGAATATTTAAAATTTATCGGTTTAAATCTGTAGATTGGTCTGATTTATGACAGACGTGCCTGGGTGGGATTGTCATGGAATCGAAATTTTTCTTTTTCTGATTTGGTTCTTATGTTAAATGATATTGAATCGGATTTCCAGATTAGGTGGATGTAGAATAAAAATTGTTCGATTTTGGGGGGGAGGTGGGAGGGCAGTGGGGCGGCTTTTGACGTTTTTTTGTTTTGATTTAAAATCGTTTAAATGGTTTAGGTTTTTGCAACTGTGATTAAGATTTTGCTCATGTATTTGTCGTTCAGCATTTTTAAATTGTATTTGTGAATATCTTACTTGTTTTCGATCAAAATGATGACACTGATGTGTTTAAGATAAATTTTTTTGGTTGATTTTTCATGAGATTAATCCCATCTTCTCTGATGTAGCTTAAAAATGAATGGATGTTAGGTCTAAATTGGGCTTGGGATTCAGTTGTCTCTGGAGTTGAATTCAATAAGTTATTGTTTCGAAAAGTATTTGTGAAGTTTTGAATAGGTTAATGATTTGTAACAGATTTTGTGATTAATTTTTTTTTTTTCCGATTCTTACATTGTTCATCCGAAATTCTAGCAATTTCTGTTAATTGTACTAAAATTGTTTTCTCGCTTGATCCAGTTTGTGCTTTTCTGATTGATTTTTGAGCTTCTTTTGCAATTGTTTAGCTGGATTGATGAAAGTTACAGTGTTGGACTAACAGTTTGAAAGCTTTGAAATGAGTTTATCGATCATGAAAATGTTCTTGTCCATTGGTTGCACATCGTATATAGATTTAGTGTATTGCTTCATTTAGGAAAACTGCAAGTATGGAAGAAGAGAGGCTGCAGCTACCGAAGGATCCATTGTATGCAATAACAATTGCAGGTTGTGAAAAATCCAATGGAAATGTACCTTACACCATTTGCTATCGGGTAAAATTTGTGGAGCATGGGCGTCCAAGACACAATGACCCTGTTTTTTAGTGCAGGTAAGGCATTCAGTTCTCTCCTGTGTGTTCGAAAAATACCAACCGAATTACCTGTACCAAAATACAGAGCAATTCACAATGTTGATTCTTTAATGTTTTTGCATGAACTTGTTACTGAAGCAGTATTTCTTAATGTCTGATTTTTTTTTTCTTATATTTATTAAATATTAGATAGAGAGTACAAAACAGAGTACATTAGGAGGAGCTATGCTTCATTACTCAAAGATATAAATCCCCAGTACATATTGATCTGCTACTATCAAGCCCCATACAAAAAAGATTTAAGTTATATGCGACATAATATCAAAATATCAAAACCGATTTATATTAAGCTACTGTAACAAGTATATTACTCCCATAAGCCCTTGGCATTGCTAATTTGCTACTATACTAAGCATAGTCACAGTCATAGGTACCAATTGGAGGCTCAAGCGTGTCCTCAGGATCAACATCTTTCACGATGGGCTGATAATAAGTTTGCTGTCCTCTTTTAGGCCTGGTACTTTCTTCTTCAGGGGGTTTACTGATGTTGTTTTTGCCCACAATCTTTCAAGAGTGCAAGCTCCTCGTTCAAGTTGTTTCTTCCATGTGGGAAGAAATGTGCAAACTTGATCTCTGTTCTGTACACAATTGTCAAAATCTTCTTTGAGCAGGATCATAAATCTGCAACACAATTAGGAAGGTGAGTTCATTTGTTAACTCGTGCCTGAGATTCAGACCAACTCAGTGAATATTTGCAGTGGTCGTTTGGAATGCTGTTTCTCAAATACTTTTGATAGAATTTTGTCTGGAGGCTGTATTTTGTAAGAAAACGCTGACAAACAATTTCAAAGACTTGCAAGTTGCAACCAAAGGACTTCAACAATTTAGGGCAAAAGTTTAAATCAATTAAAATGTTAGTCTACTTCTAATTTGAACAGATTTTAAAGAACATGTTATAGAGTAAGGGGAAGAGAAAAGTTTCAAGATTTTATCTTGTCATTTGATTTCGAAAGTAAACAAATTCAATTTGAAGCCAATCCTTATTTTATCAATCCTCAAATGGCCATGAGCACATAGGATGGTGCAATTTAAGAGGGCTTGATTGACTATCATAATCAATGCTGAAATTGGAAACAAACTGTGACAAATGTAGAAAGATGGAAGGCCCACAATTAGAATGTTTAGGTTAAGCACATAACTAGTCAGCATCATGCTATGAAGCATTCAGTTTGATTCATTTAATGCTTAAATGATTGTAGATAAGATATTGATTCATTATAGCTCATTTGAAAGTCGTCAAGCAAGCACACATAATGGTAGTTCAATATAAGTTGCAAATAAATGGACATCTAATGCATATAAAATGAGTCATATTGGAATACTACAAACAATCATAGATAGAAGAAGAAAATAATGGTATTTCAATGTACTCGATGCAAATGAATGGCTTACAATGCATATAAAACAATAAACAGTAACAGATAGAATTAGAAGATAATGTCATTTCAATAGAAGTAAATGGTTTATATGTATTGCAAGCAAATGCTTTATATGTTTTGCTAATTTCTTTCTAGTCGGCAATCGAAGAAAAATGATTTTGATTTGATTTTACAATAGGGGCAGCCCTAATTGAATTGTAACAATAGGTCCTCTTTGAGATAATCAATTCAGCCCATGTCTAAGTAGTAATGCTACAATTAGACGATCTTAACAAGTTCTAGATTCCAATACTAGTCTCAACAATCGTTGGTATTCAATTAATAGCTTCATGGTCCCAAATGCTTTTTAAATTAGCAACTAGTCTCTTTCAATTAACAACTAATATAGTTATCTTAAATACATCTATTTATAAAATGTTGAGAGTTATAATTTGGAGTTATTTATTTATTTAAAGTTATTTTATTTTACTTTGCAACCATCTCAATTATTACATATGTAAGAATAAATTTGATGTCTTGTTTATATTAGAAATATATTATTTTTTGATTGGCTAGCTTGGTCCATAACCAAGTGGTCTTCATCCCTCGACATTGCAACAACTTCTTGAGGGCTTTCAACCTTGGTATTTGTGAGATTTTGCCAAGATCAAGAGTTCAATGAAATGTACAGAATAGAAACACAATATAAGACAAGAATAAACTGTATTCTCATCAATAGAAAATGATCAATTGTTAAAAAAAACATACAATGTATATGAGCTTGCTTATATAGGCAAGACATATGGATATGTGAGCACACAAACATGGCATGTGGCTCAATAAGAAACAAGGGTATGTAAGAAATAAGTGTGGGTAGGTAGGAGAAACAATATAATAGTCCACATGAGGTGGATCACCCACTGAATGTGGAGTGTAACAACAAGATCAACACCATAAAAGGTGGAATTTCTCCTACACACACTATCCTAATGTGGCACAAACACCCAAGTGTTTCATACCCAAACTACCATGAAATGCATTTTTTAAGTAATCTTAAGTGTAATAATGCACAAGAGTTCAACAAAAAATGCAACAATTTCATGAGGGCTTTCATCCTCGGTATTTGTGAGATTTTGCTAAGATCAAGAGCTCAATGAAATGTACAAAATAAAGATACAATATAGAACAAGGATAAATTGTATTCTCATCAATAGAAAATGATCAATTGTTCAAAAAAACATACAATTTAGATGAGCCTGTTTATATAGGCAAGGCATATGGACATGCGAGCACACAAACATGGCATGTGGCTCAATAAGAAACAAGGGTAGGTAGGAAATAAGTGTGGGTAGGTAGAAGAAACAATATAATAGTCCACATGAGGTGGAGCACCCACTGAATGTGGAGTGTAACAACATAATCAACATCATAAAAGGTGAAATTTCTCTTACACACACTATCCCAATGTGGCGCAAACACTCAAGTGTCTCATACCCAAACTACTATGAAATGCATTTCCTAAGTAAACTTAGGTAAGTGTAATAATATCCAAGATGAATAATTATTTACACCAACACTCCCCCGTAAGTGCAACTTAGGGGAATGCACTTAAGTCTACAATGCAACTAAGCAATGCAAGATGGGTCCCGACTATTAGGCCATGTTAGGTACCCATGTACAAATGCAAATGCATGAAAACCAATGCAATAAAATCTTTCACAAGGTGAGGAAATAGAGAAAAACCAAATGGGAAAAAACCCTCCCCCCAAAAAGAGATGGAAAACATACAAGAGAACTCTCATAGAAGAATGTGAGGAACAAAACCCCACGTGAGGAAAAAGTTCCCCACATATGAGAGAAGAAGAGAAGCTAGGAAGCCCCCCTCAATGTGGAATCTGCACCAATGATAGAAGCTCGATGTATGAAGAAACTGCTCCACGAATGTCGAACAACATTCCTCCCCTTAGGAAGAAACAAAACCAACGGTGTATCCATGAAGTCTCCCCACCCAATCATGAAGGGAAGATGTATGAAGAAAACTCACGATGAAAGGAATCTTTGAAAACTACTCAAGTGTCCCCATGTCGATGCTGAAAGATACCCCCTCCAAAGGTGGTAAACTGTGCCACACTGTTGAAAAAGGCACTCCAAGATCTAGTGATGGATGTAGAACATGTCCCAAAGACTCACATGTCTCCTCAAAAGATAAAGAGACCTCCAACTGCTGTACATAAGTATCCACAATCATGTCAACCTCGAAAGAATGATCATGTAGAGAATGAACAAGAGGGTCAAAGTGTTCCCTTGCAACAATCGAAGAAGGATCATCTTTATCAAAGAGAAGATGAATGTCATCAATGATGTCTCCCAAATTTGCAATGTAGGATTCCACAAACAAACTTGCAATGTTTGTCAAGTAATCATCCCATGAATTTGAAGCTAGAAGACAATGAATATCCTACTACATTGAATCACATGAAGGCAAAACTGTCGCACTATCTGCATCATCAGGTGCAATAGGGGATGTGATATCAATATGAGGAGATGAAATACAAGGCTTAAGAACGGGGTCACATGTGAGAATCCCCATGTTCAAGTGCCCAAAGTTCTCTTCAAAAACTGAACCATCACAAGAAGTGTGATCATCATGTGTAGAATCATCAAATGTGAAATCATCATCATCAACAAAGTCTGAAAAGGAGTATAACCAAGATGCACAATCAACCACCCCAGTCGCAATGATAGCTTTATTCTCCTAGTTTCTAATGAAAACTGACTCAGGTGTGAACTCCACAACTCTCTTAGTTGCGCCATGTGTGATTTGATAGATGGAAAAGAGATTGTTTGTCAAGTGGGGTACACACAACACATCATTGAAGGAGTTATTTCCAATGTCAATAGATCCTTTCCCAATCACATCCATGTATGTATGATTTCCCATCAAAATCTGCGGCATGGTGCAAGACTCAAATGTAGAGAACATAGACTGTGAAGATGCCATATGATGAGAAGCCCCTGAATCTAGAAGCCATCTATCTGAATCATGACTGATAGTAGCACATAGAGATTTTCCTTTTCTTATCCCAAAAGAGTGAGTCTTCCCACTTGTAGAAGCCATAAATGCTTGCCCTTTTCCTTTTGAATGTGAGAAAGTGGAAGTTGAAGAATCATCCTTCTTGTAGACGTTAGACAAATCAATGTTATACTTTTTGATGATATGTGTGAGCTCATCAATCTTCTTAGAATGGCAACGACGCTCCTCATGACCAAACTTTTTACAATAGGCACAAGTAGGTTTCTCCCTCTTTGGTGAATTATCCCTCTTGGAAGAGGATGTATCTCCTTGTTGTGGAGAGGATGATGCTTTGTCCTTAGGCTTTGATTGCCATTTCTTCTTGTTTGAGTTGTCCTTTCCTTGGTTTCCTTTGTTCCCTTGATTTGCCACTAATGCTTGAGACTTAGAAGCTTTAAGAATGCCCATGCTTATCGACTTAGTTTGTTCCATCATCAACATTTCATTGAAAGCATCAAAATTAGGCATTGTGTAGCTTGAACCCATTGTCATCCTATGGGTTTGAAAACTAGAAACAAATGCTGCATATTCTTGTGGAAGCTTGCCTATCAAGTTGAAGATCAATTGAGTATCCTTCTTATCAATGCCACAATCTTTGAGTTGTGCCCTCAACTCATTTGCCTTAGTGACATAATCTTGTATAATATCAAAGTTCTTGGGATCTAATATGGCGAGATCACTATCAATTTGATAGCCCCTAATCTCATCAACTTGACCATACAAGTCTTGAAACTTTTGCCAAGCATCCTTGATTAGAGTGCACTTCTCAATATGAAAAATGAGATCCTTTGATACATACTTTCTTAAGGTACCAATTGCCATGATATTTTTAATGAGCCAATCCAATTGACCAATTGGATCAACCTTAGGATCAGGGGGAACAACAATAGTTCCATCAATGTAATGAGTTAGTCCTTTTCTCATAAGTTTACTCCATGCATCAATTTTCCAAGTAGCATAATTATGAGGAGTTAAGAGAGGAAACTTAGAAGAACCCATAGCAGCAAAAAGGAAGTAACACAAGAACACAAAAGCACAAGAGACACTCCCCCAAATTCACTCAATCAAGTACCCCCTCAAAATGATGATTTTGACACTTTATATGTAGTGCGTGTATAATAGGCCACTTGCAAACAATGGCAAGGTGGACTTCTGATTTTGTTTTACAACTGCCCCAATACGCTAAGAACTACAAAACAAAAGATCAGAAAGATAGATCTATGTAATACAAATGCCAAATTGGCCAAATAAGACTATATTATGAAAGTACAATTTCTACCCACAATTGTTGTAAACTGATAGCATATTTTGAGAGTAGACAAAAAATAATGCACTTTCAAAAAAAACTACACCTGAAAAGGAGTTCGTATGAGCCTGAACAGAGACCTGGAAGTTGTAGAAACGAGGATTAGATAGGTATAGTCACCAAAAACTAAGAATTCTGAAAAATCTGTGCATCAAAATCAGAAAATAATTCCACCACGTGAAAGTACACAAAATTCTAGCCCATTTCAAAAAAAATTGCACCAAAAAAGGAGCAAAAATGAGCAAGATATGGCCATTCGAAGTTGAACTGCAAAATAAAAAAGCTCAATGAGAGGGGCTTGCAAATTTTTTGAAAAATGATGACGTCAGCGAATTGAGGGGTTAAATTTGACGACTGTATGACCGTCGTCAAAACTTCATGGCTGATTGGGCACTGACGTGGCGCGATCTGATTGGTCGAAAAAAATGATATGGCAGTGTGATCGGGCAGCCAACTGGGCTGTTGACTGTTGATGTGGTGGGTCCCAGGGTCCACGTGGCAGTCACTGGATGGGTCAGGGCTTGCCGGAGGGCCAGTTGGAGTTGCCGGCAGGAGGTGTCGGCGACAGGTTGCGGTGCCGGCGGTGGGGCTGGCAGAGCCAACGGGGGTGGTGTGGGGCCGACGGGGCCGATGGGCGATGCGGCAGGGCAGGGTGGCGCGACGTGGCAGGGAGCTCCAGAGGGAGATGCTACGGGAGCGCCGGTGGAGCTGCTGTGCTGATGGAGCTACGCGGGGAAGCCGTTGGGGGAGTTGTGCTGGGGAGCTGGGCGGTGAAGCCGCTGGTGGTGGAGCCCTGCAGACTTGCGGGTTAGGGGGGGTCTTTGGACCCCCAAAATAATTTTTTTGATATTCTTTTTTTTGAATATTTTTTTTTGAAATTTAATTTTTTCGAAAATATTTTTTTTTCCAATTTTTTTTTTGATGAAATTTTTTATTTTTTATTTTTCGGAAAATATAATTTTTTTTTCGAAATTCATACAATAATAGCAAAATTGGCGATTTTTTTCTCTCACCAAAATAGGTCGACTTTATAACCAAAATTCATGGAAACGACCTTCTGGATGCAATGGCGAGGTTGGATCTGGTCTAGGACGCCTCCAAAAGATGCTGCTCCTCAGATCTACCTCTTGACGTCACAATAATGCCTCTTCAAGATGAATCGATGACGCTCTAATGGCTCTAATATCATGTGAGATTTTGCCAAGATCAAGAGCTCAATGAAATTTACAAAATAGAGACACAATATAGGACAAGAATAAACTGTATTCTCATCAATAGAAAATGATCAATTGTTAAAAAAAACATACAATGTAGATGAACTTGCTTATATAGGCAAGGCATATGGATATGTGAGCACACAAACATGACATGTGGCTCAATAAGAAATAAGGGTAGGTAGGAAATAGGTGTGGGTAGGTAGGAGAAACAATATAATAGTTCACATGAGGTGGATCACCCACTGAATGTGGAGTGTAACAACAAGATCAACACCATAAAAGGTGGAATTTCTCCTACACACACTATCCCAATGTGGCACAAACACCCAAGTGTCTCATACCCAAATTACTATTAAATGCATTTCCTAAATAAACTTAAATAAGTGTAATAATATCCAAGATGAATAATTATTTACACCAACAGTATTGCAACAACCACCTAGTCTAATGACACAAAAATGAACATTTGTGAAACAAGCAACATAAACGTTGCAATGGTTCACAATCAGACTAACATGGATTTGAACCTTGGTGGCAACATCAACAATGCCACAACTTAAACATCACACTATGAAATGAATTGTCATTCAACATTGTTTTTGTTGTTTATATTATTTTTATTATTATATATTAAAATTTTGACATATAAATGATTGTTAAATTTAAGACAAAATATAAGAATTTTGTTAACACTATTACACTCTAAATCTTGTTGGTATTGCAATCCCTCTCAACATTAATGAATAATTCATGATGTTTGTGAGAAGTATCCACCATTCCAATTGATCCTTGGTCCCATAGTCATTTCAACTCATAGTAATATCAAACTCTACTAAAATAGTAAAAACTATCAAATTACGAGTCTAAAAAATCAACATGTTTTCTATAGAGAATATTCTTAAGACCAATAATTAGATAAATAAATTCATGATTGGCACTTGGTTTAAATATTTTGGTTCATGGTCTAATTAAAGCACGATTACTCAATAAAATTAGGATGTAATTATCCATCAACATAAAATGTGAACTCAATCATATGGGCATGTGTTAGGGTGTTTATTAATCTTTAAATGTAGATTTGGTGATAATTGGCCCCTTATGTAGTATTGCTGCCTTGCTGATTGTTGAATAGGTTTGTAATGGCCATTCAAACCTAAATATATAACGTGCACAAGGTGTTGCAGAATGACAAAACACACAATTATGCATATCTAGATTAGTAAGCTTTTGAAGTAAAGTTATGCAAGCTAGTTGTAGTGAGTGCTTTTAATCAACTTCAATTTCTCGAACGTGTAGTTGTTGTCAAGACTCATGGGCAACATTAATGCTATTCATGAGGTTATCAACAAGGGCATTCAACAATTGTAAAATACAATAAATCGTATTTAGAACCAAAGTTAAAGTTTTGAGCATTTGTGTTGAAATCAATGAACATTGACAGGGTGGGCGGGGGGGGGAAAGGGGGGTGAATTAGTGTTTTGTAATTCACAAATTTATTAAGCTGATTCTTCAACCACCATATGCAAATAATTGAAAGCAAAGTGCAGAAACAAAAACCAAAGAAACATACAACCATAACACCAAGGATTTTACGTGGAAACCCGAAAAGAGAAAAACCACAGTGGGATTGAGTACCCACAATGTTACTATACTATGGCTAGTAGTAGAACAATATTACATGAGAGGATTGCACATGCATTTAGGTACACTGCCTAGAGCTCACTGCTCAAATACAAAATAGCTACAACTCGGAGGAAGACCCACTGCCTTACAGGCTAATACAAAATGATTACAATGAATGGTGAACTGAAGAAAAACATTTAACTATGCCAAATGACAGTTCCGGTTAGGCACAAGGTGATCCGTTGTTGCTATTCTGATAAACTACTTTGTTATGCTTTGCTACTGACTACTGGATCAACAAAACTCGAGGTGCGCACGTGAAACTATGCTCAATCGCTCCCAAAATCATCTCACATATCATATCGTCACCCAAATAGCAACAAATTTTTATTTTATCAATCCTCAGTTTGAAGCCAATCCTTATTTGATCAATCCTCAAATAACCATGAGCATGGGATTTTGCAATTTAAGAGGGTTTGATTGACTATCATATTCAATGTTGAAATTGGAAACAAACTGTGACAAATGTAAAAAGATGGAAGGCCCACAATTGGAATGTTTAGGTTAAGCATATAACTAGTCAACATCATGCTATGAAATATTCAGTTTGATTCATTTAATGTTTAAATGATTGTAGATAGGATATCGATTCATTATAGCTCATTCGAAAGTCGTCAAGCAAGCACACATAGAAGTCGAAAATAATGGTAGTTCAATATAAGTTGCAAATAAATGCATCCAATGCATATAAGATGAGTCATATTGTAGTACTATAAACCATCATAGATAGAAGAAAATAATGGTATTTCAATGTACTCGATGCAAATGAATGGCTTACAATGCATATAAAATCTCTATGCATCTTTAACTCGCACTGGAAAACTATAAATAATAACAGTTAGAATTAGAAGATAATACTATTTCAATAGAAGTAAATAGTTTATATGTATTGCAAGCAAATGTTTTATATGTTTTGCTAATTTCTTTCTAGTCGGCAGCCGAAGAAAAAGGATTTTGATTTGATTTTACAATAGGGGCAGCCCTAATTGAATTGCAACAATAGGTCCTCTTTGAGATAATCAATTCGGCCCATGTCTAAGTAGTAATGCTATAATTAGATGATCTTAACAAGTTCTAGATTCCAATACTAGTCTCAACAATCGTTGGTATTCAATTGATAGCTTCATGGTTCCAAATGTTGTTTAAATTAGCAACTAGTCTCTTTCAATTAACAATTAATATAGTTATCTTAAATACATCTATTTAAAAAATGTTGAGAAATAAAATTTTGGAGTTATTTTATTTATTTAAAGTTATTTTATTTTACTTTGCAACCATCTTAATTATTACATATGTAGGAATAAATTTGATGTCTTGTTTATATTAGAAATATATTATTTTTTGATTGGCTAGCTTGGCCCATAACCAAGTGAGGCCACAAACGGGGGCCTTCATCCTCGACATTGCAACAACTTGAGGGCTTTCATCCTTGGTATTGCAACAACCACCTAGTCCAATGACACAAAAATGAACACTTGTGAAACAAGCAACATGAACGTTGCAATGGTTCACAATCAGACTAACATGGATTTGAACCTTGGTGGCACCATCAACAATGCCACAACTTAAGCATCACACTATGAAATGAATTGTCATTCAACATTGTTTATATTAGAAATATTATGTTTATTATTATATATTAATATTTTGACATATAAATGATTGTCAAATTTAAGATAAAATGTAAGAATTTTGTTAACACACTCATTACACTCGAAACCTTGTTGGTATTGTAATGCCTCTCAACATTAATGAATAATTCATCATGTTTGTGAGAAGTATCCACCATTCCAATTGATCCTTGGTCCCATAGTCGTTTCAACTCATAGCAATATCAAATTATACTAAAATAGTAAAAACTATCAAATTATGAGTCTATAAAATCAACATGTTTTCTATAGAGAATATTCTTAGGACCAATAATTAGATAAGTAACTTCATGATTGTCACTTGGTTTAAATATTTTGGTTCATGGTCTAATTAAAGCACAATTACTCAATAAAATTAGGATGTAATTATCCATCAACATAAAATGTGAATTCAATCATATGGGCATGTGTTAGGGTGTTTATTAATCTTTAAATGTAGATTTGGTGATAATTGGCCTCTTATGTAGTATTGTAGCCTTGATGATTGTTAAATAGGTTTGTAATGGCCATTCAAACCTAAATATATAATGTGCACACGAGGTGTCGCAAAATGACAAAACACGCAATCATGCATATCTAGATTAGTAAGCTTTTGAAGTAAAGTCATGTAAGCTAGTTGTAGTGAGTTCTTTTAAGCAACTTTATTTTCTCGAATGTGTAGTTGTTGTCAAGACTCATGGGCAACATTAATGCTATTGAAGAGGTTATAACGAAAATACAACAAATTGGAAAATACAACAAATCATATTTATAACGAAAGTGAAAGTTACAATTGGAAAATACAACAAATCATATTTATAGCGAAAGTTAAAGTTTTGACCATTTGTGTTGGAATCAATGAACACTGAGAGGGGAGGTGAATCAATGTTTTGCACTTCACAAATTTATTAAGCCGATTCTTCAACCACCAGATGCAAATAATTGAAAGAAAAGTACATAAACAAAAACCAAATAAACATACAACCATAACACCAAGATTTTTACGTGGAAACCTGAAAAGGGAAAAACCATGGTGGGATTGAGTACCCACAATATTATTATACTATGGCCAGTAGTAGAACAATATTACATAAGAGGAATGCATATGCATTCAGGCATAAGTGACCTAGATCTCACTGCTCAAATACAAAAGGGCTACAACCCAAAGGAAGGCTCACTGTCTTATAGGCTAATACAAAATGATAACAATGAATGGTGAACTGAAGAAAAGCATCTAACTATGCCAAATGACAGTCCCGATTAGGCACAAGGTGATCCGCTGTTGCTATTTTGATAAACTGCTATGTTTTGCTTTGCTATTGCTCTTTTCTGCTTTGCTACTGAATCAGTGTTTTGTAGTTCACAAATTTATTAAGTTGATTCTTCAACTACTAGATGCAAATAACTGAAAGCAAAGTGCAGAAACAAAAAACAAATAAACATACAGCCATAACACCAAGATTTTACGTGGAAACTCGGAAAGGGAAAAACCACGGTAGGATTGAGTACCCACAATATTATTATACTATGGCTAGTAGTAGAAAAATATTACATGAGAGGAATGCACATGTATTTAGGCACATTGCTTAGAGCTCACTACTCAAATACAAAAGGGCTACAACCCGGAGGAAGGCTCACTGCCTTATAGGCTAATACAAAATGATTACAATGTATGGTGAACTGAAGAAAAGCATCTAAATATGCCAAATGATAGTTTCGGTTAGGGGCAAGGTGATCCGTTGTTGCTATTCTGATAAATTGCTCTATTACTAAATCAATGTTTTGTAGTTCACAAATTTATTAAGTTTATTCCTCAACCACCAGATGCAAATAACTGAAAGAAAACTGTAGAAACAAAACCCAAACAAACATACAACCATAACACCAAGATTTTTATGTGGAAACCTAGAAAGGGAAAAACCATGGTGGGATTGAGTACCCATAATATTATTATACTATGGCCATTAGTAGAACAATATTACATGAGAAGGTCTACAACTCGGAGGAAGGCTCACTGCCTTACATGTTAATACAAAATGATTACAATGAATGGTGAATTGAAGAAAAGCATCTAACAATGCCAAATGACAGTTTTGGTTAGGTACAAGGTGATTCGTTGTTGCTATTCTAATAAATTGCTTTGTTCGACTATGCTACTGAATTAGTGTTTTGCAGTTCACAAATTTATTAAGTTGATTCTTCAATCACCATATGCAAATAACTGAAAGCAAAGTGCATAAACAAAAACCAAATAAACATACAACCATAACACCGAGATTTTTACGTGGAAACCCGGAAAGGGAAAAACCATAGTGGGATTGAGTACCCACAATATTATTATACTATGGCTAGTAGTAGAACAATATTACATGAGAGGAATGGACATGCATTCAGGCACACTACCTAGAGATTACTGCTCAAATACAAAAGGGCTACAACTCGGAGGAAGGCTCACTACCTTACAGACTAATACAAAATGATTACAATGAATGGTGAACTGAAGAAAAACATCTGACTATGCCAAATGATAGTTTCGGTTAGGCACAATGTGATCCATTGTTGTTATTCTGATAAACTGCTCTATTCTGCTCTGCTACTGACTACTGGATCAACAAAACTCGAGGTGCTCATGTGAAACTATGCTCAATTGCTCCCAAAATCATCTCACATATCATATCGTCACCCAAAAACATTAACCAAGTCGATCTTATATATCCGCACCACCAAAATTGATCTCCCACAATTTGGCTTCTCAAAATATCAAAATATGAAACGTGTAGTTTCAAGTTGGCTTAAATCTTCACAAAACCATATTCCGGATCCAAAACATATGATCACACGCTTCCCATAAGTCAATCCAATTACCTTGAACTTACAAACAACCACCATAATCACCTCAAAGAATCCGGTCCACACATTACACCATCAATTATTAAGATAACCCTGTTTTACTGCTCTACTGGATACCAGACCCTCTAACATGCTTAAGAAACAACACCAGAGGATGGAATTGTTTGACAATCTGCTTGTCATATTTAATCAACTTAACTCTGATCACTGAAACTAAAAAGCACATCATCGGAAATGAGATCTGTTCACCAAAACTGTACACTGAGTATCACCAACAAACTTATACCAAAACTTACTCAAGACATCCAAATATCCCAAACTCCATATGAGATAAGATCAATAGGTTAAGTTGCCATCAATGACAACTCCTAAGAAATCTCATGCACTAGACATCATCAATCTTCACTGGAGCATTATCAAAATAGTGTCTTTTGCCAACAATCTCCCCCTTTGGCATTGATGACAACATTGTAAAAAATGATAAGTGTTCCAAAACCTTAAAAACTGTACACAACTAACTCCCCCTAAGAATGAGCATCATTTTTCACTATTTTCTCCTAACTCTCTCCCCCTTTGACATCAATGGCAAAGGGTAGGAATCCACCAAAAATTATGTACAAATGAATGCAATAATTTACATGAATTTAGAAATGTGTGCATAAGTAACCTTCAAGGATTTCAAGTACTTATTCCATCCTCTGAGGAAACAATCTAAAACATTAATTAGAGCACTAAACATGTATGCATGAACTTCAACGCCTTTGAGATCTGATGGCACTGACTGCTTCATATTGAACTCCAAGTAAGGTGTCAATCCAGGGAGTGCTTAGACTTCTCAGTTCTCCCACTCGGCTTAACACTTGCTCTTTTTCTTTATTCAAGCCCTTTATTTTGTCAGTAAAATCCATTATTTGAGCTTCAAGGGAACTTGAAAAAACTAAATGCGGGGCAAATGAATGACCAATACTTGCTAGCTTCCCTTCAAGATCTCTTATTTGCTTATCAATATCTGCAGTAAACTTGGGCAAAAAGAGACATGATTTGAATATTTTTCCGCCTTCATCTAAAGCATCTTCTACACTTTTCACTACAGACTTCAAAACTTCCCTATCAACCTCAATTGTTTTCAAATAGGTTTGAAGCTTCATCTCATTGAACCTATTCAAAACCTTTATATCTGTGGCTTTCTCTAATGATACAAAATCAAATTCTACTTTATTTAACATATCTTTAAGCTTACCAGAGGGTGAGTCATTGGAAATCTGCTTAAGGGTAGGCAAAACTTTCTCCAAAATTGTAGTTGCCAAAGATATCACCTCTTTCTCTTCTGATGTGGACTTGAGTAAGTCCTCACTTGCCTTGATCTATGCAAGGGTGGCCAATTTTAGTGCTTTAAGAGGGGATAGGGTGCTCAGATCTACCATACCATGAGAAATATCATCCTTAACTGCAATCTGCTTTCCTTTATCAAGAACAGCGGCTTTTGTCATGATTGCCGAAGCTTTGTTTATTTTCGCTTCACCCTTCTCCTTCCCAACTACTTCATTCTTATCCTTTTCACTCTCTTTTCCATCATCTTTAGTCTTTCCCGCTTCACCTAACTCCTCAGTTATCATCTCTGCAATGATCTCAATCTCTGGAGGATCATGAGTAGCATCATCGGAGTTATCCACTACTTGATTATCAAAGGCATCAACTGGAGCTTCTTGTCCAACCAGATCTACAAATGACTGATCTTGCTATCAATTAGGAACATCTACAGGCACATCTGGGATAAATGGAGTATCCTTAGGCTCAAAGACTGATTCTTGTTCTTCCAGAACAAATTTTTCATGAGAAGATTTCCAAATTCACATCAACTCTCCGATCAATCAAAAATTGTCTCAAAATTGTTTCAGTTTTCTTTATCACCTCATATCTCTTCCCTATCATAAGCTTATTTACTCTTCTCTTGCTTCAGATTCTATCCTTGGCAAGTTTTAGTAACCGAGTGACTTCAACTCTAGAAATAACAGAAGACATATTTACTAACACATATTCTTTTATTCTCTCACCCTCAAGTGAAGTTGTATGTCTCCTTGCATCCAAAATGTCATACAAGCTCTTAGGGATCATAGATGATAATTGTTGGTGTAATTAATTATTCATGTTGGAAATTATTACACCTTACTTAAGTTTACTTAGGATAATGCATTTCATAGTAGCTTGGGTATGAGACACTTGGGTGTTTGTGCCACATTGGGATAATGTGTGTAAGAGATTTTCCACCTTTTGTGGTCTTGTTGTTACATTCCACCTTCGGTGGGTGATCCACCTCATGTGGAATATTATATTGTTTCTCCTACCTACCACACCTATTTCCTACCTACCCTTGTTTCTTATTGAGCCACATGTCATGTTTGTGTGCTCACATATCCATATAGCCTTGCCTATATAAGAAGGCTCATCTACATTGTATGCATTGATTGATGATCTAGGTGATCAACATTTTCTTGATAGAATACAATTTATTCCTATCATCTATTTTGTTCTCTCTTATTTGTACTTTCCATTGCCTCTTGATCTTGGAAAATTCTCACAATAATTCTATTAAGACCTTACTAAATTTATCCATATATTCTACAATTGCTTCTTCAACAGCTTGCTGATGTTTATCCTCAAAATTATCATAATATATAGAAATTTTTTTCAAATTTCCATCTTTCAAAATCTCATCAATTAACTACTGCAAAGTCATAGGAGGCACAATTTCATATGAGCCTTCAAGCTTACCAAACTTAAGAGCTTGATCTATCTCAAATTTCCTCTTGTTGTTGGTTCTAGCCTTTTCGGATGACTCTCCTTGTGACTTAGCTTTCTTGGTAGGAAGAGCATCACCGGATGTAGGTTTTTGGACTACCCTTGCATAGGTGGCAGTATTTTTTACTTTCCTTTCCTCTTCTACTGCAACATATTGCCTTCTAGATTTATCCTTCTTCTTCTTCTCAACTCCAATGGTAGATGTTGTTGGTTTAGGCTTGGGTGGAGATATCGACTTAGCTTACTTTTCATCATTTCATTCATCGGATTACCAAATTGTCACAAATCTTTCAGATATCATCTGCATACTAGATATAGATCTTCTACAACCTTTCAGAATTAGTTACAAATCTTTGCAAGGAGGTTTTAAGGATTTGCATGAAAAACTCCCCCTAAGGCCAAAATGCCCTAGTTATCGGATGAGGTTTCATCACCGATTTCAGGTGTGGAGCCGTTTTGCACATTTGAATCTTCTTTTTTAACCCACATCTTTTTATGTTGATCTTTGATTTCATCTACCTTTGCTTTTCCTTTCTCATCTAATTTTTTCTTGTTCACCAGTGCATTCTTGCTTCTGCAATGCCTTGCAATATGACCTACTTTGTTACATGCATGACATACAACATTCCTCGGCATGGGTCTAAAGTTCATATGATTTGGTCTCATCCTGCATTGGTTAGGTATATGTCCAAACATCCCACAAGCATAACATCTTTTGTTTTGAAAGTTATTTATCATTGTTCTCCACATGTTTGACTTATGACCAATGTTGTTGCATATGCAACATTGACCGACAAAGGTAGGACCATTGTTCATATTATTCATCATCCCATTATTCATCCTACTTCTGCATTGATTTTCCATATGACCAAATTTACCACAATTAAAACATTTACCATTGAATTTATAAGAAATAGGCTGTCTTACTGGAGGTTTCTTGTTCTGCTGATGATTATATTTTGCCTTGCTCTATCCAGAACCAGAGGATTCTCCTTTCTCATATCCAAGTCCTCTTATTTCTATTTCATGTCTTTGACTTTCCAGCATCTCATCCAATTGGGCTGAACTAGCTTTGAATTTTTCTTTGTACTCATTAGTAGTAGTCAGTTCATCCCTCAGAATTATGATATGTTGTTCAAGTTCTTGTCCATCATTCTTTGTTTGCACCAATTCAAACTTCAACTGATCATTCTCATATGCCACTCTATAGCATTCATCATATCTATCCTTCAGTGACTGAGTTAGGGTTTCCTCATTCTTCTTCCGGTCTTCAATCTCCTTGGTCAACTTCGTTACAATAGACTGCATTTCATGCTTCAAAACAACATTCTCCCTGACTAACTTCTCACATTCTTCAGTCTTGTCTTGTAGGGCTTGATTGTCAACACTTTGTTCTTCTTTCTCTTGCAACTTGTCCATCAAATCCTTTCTCTTTTCTCTAGAGGTGTTCAATTGATCTTTCAGTGTCTCAATGAATTCTTTTGCTGCACTTAGATTTATTTTCAGACTACTCCTTTCCTTCATTTCTTCATCAAGATCTTCAAGTGCCACAATAAGTTGTTTTTGCAAACCGAAGTTTATTGATTCAATCTTCCAGATCTTACTCAAGCTATTAGGCTTCCTCGGAGGAACTAGGATATGATACCAATTGTTGAAATAAATGAACATTGAGAGGGGGGGGGGGGTGAATCAGTGTTTTGTAGTTCACAAATTTATTAAGCTGATTCTTCAATCACCAGATGAAAATAGTTGAAAGCAAAGTGCATAAACAAAAACCAAATAAACATACAACCATAACACCAAGATTTTTACGTGGAAACCCGGAAAGGGAAAAAACATGGAGGGATTGAGTAGCCACAATATTATTATACTATGGCTAGTAGTAGAACAATATTACATGAGAGGAATGCACATGCATTCAGACACACCGTCTAGAGCTCATGCTCAAATACAAAAGAGTTACAATCCGGAGGAAGGCCCACTGCCTTACAGGCTAATACAAAATGATTACAATGAATAGTGAATTGAAGAAAACCATCTAACTATGCCAAATGACAGTTCCGGTTAGGCACAAGGTGATTCGTTGTTGTTGTTCAAATAAACTGCTCTATTATGCTCTGCTACTAACTACCAGATCAACAAAATTCCAGGTGCACATGTGAAACTACACTCAATCGCTCCCAAAATCATCTGATATATCATATCGTCACCCAAAAACATTGACCAAGTCAGTCTTATATATCTGCACCACCAAAATTGATCTCCCATAAGTCAGCTTCTCAAAATATCAAAATATGAAACGTGAAGTTTCAAGTCAGCTCAAATCTTCACAAAACCATATTCCGGATCCAAAACATATGATCACACGCTTCCCATAAGTTGATCCAATTACCTTGAACTTACCAACAACTATCAAAATCACATCAAAGAATCTGATCCACAAGTTACACCATCAATTATGAAGATAACCCTATTTTACTTCTCTACTAGATACTGGACCCTGTATCATGCTTAAGAAACAACACCAGAGGATATAATTGCATGATAATATGCTTCTCATATTCAATCAACTTAACTCTGATCACTGAAACCAAAAAGCACATCACTAGAAATGAGAACTGTTCACCAAAACTGTACACTGGATATCACCAACAAACTTATACCAAAACTTATTGAAGACATCCAAATATCCCAAACTCCATACGGGATAAGATCAATAGGCCGAGTTTCCATCAATGACAACTCCTAAGAAATCTCATGCACTAGACATCATCAATCTTCACTGAAGCATCATCGGAATAGTGTCTTTTGCCAACAATTTGAGTTTAATAGATGGGTTTCTAGTTTAAGAACTAAGGCATGTTGTGTAAGCCACAACAAATGCCCCCCCAAACCAGAAGGAAAATTGAAGCCTTCACATAATCATATCAAAATGTATAATACAAATGTTACAAAATTGCTTCAATGAGAAAAAAATTATAATGGCTTGAAGACAAAAAGTAGTAGTTCAAGCACATAAGCACTCAATCAAGATGTCTCTCAACACTTATAATACGATTTATTTAAGAATTGAGAGCTTAATTATCCATAACACTAAAAACAAATGAATGAACTCATGATTAGGATGAAACAAGCTAACCATAAATTATAATTTAGTGTCACCATAACCATAACGTGCATACGTGATTGTTGTCATTTCTTTATTTACAAGATTTGATCACTTTAACTAGGTATCAAGCTGCGATTGCTCATTCACCTTTTACTCAAAAGAGGTACATTTAGATAAGCATTTGCCTAAATATATTTCCATTGATGTTTAGAGTCCTAACAAAGTTATTTTTAGTCCCTCCCTAGGAGTAACTCTATTGTTTGTGAGGCATCTATAGCCTCAATAAATATATTTGAATAAGTTAGATAATTGAGTTTTTCACATTAAAACTTTCTTTTCTTTCACCTTTTTAAAAGACAAATTTCAATATTCTTTTTGGCTTCAAATACTTTCTTTTCTTTTCTTTTGTAGCTAAATCATAGGCATTACTATCTTTTTCTAGGTTGGGGACCAACAATCAAAAGGACAAAATTATAAAGTGTTTCTTGATATCTTGATTGTGACAACTTTGTCCAAACAAACCCATAATTCATTCATATGAATTTTGAGAAGGTTTTGAGGTAATATCATCATGTCTTAAAGTTCATTATAACTAATCTCAATAATGAATAGCACCATCTCTATAAATAATTTTATTGATCACTACTAGCTTTAGTCTAAACAACTTCATCCAAACAAACTCATAAATCATTCATATGAAATTTAAAAGAGGTTTGAAGGTAATAAATCATTCATATCATCGTGTCTTGAAGTTCATTCCAACTGATCTCAATAATGAATAATAGCAACTCTATAAATAATTGTATTGATCATTAATAGTTTTATTCTAAACAAACTACGTATTTTGATAGTACATAGAAGACAATTAATTATAAAATAAATCAAAGTATCTATTTACAAACAACCATATTTAGATCAAAAGATATTTGAACTTTTCAGAACAAACCAAATTGAAAGCAAGGGGTGATGTAGAGGAAGAAAATCAAACCACTACGAAAGGTGGTCAAACCCCTCAAAGATTCAAAATCCAATTCTCCACTCCAAGCAAACCTTTGGGGCACTATGACCTCTAAGTTTGCCCACTAAAAGGGAAATGTGTTTGACTGAAGTATACTAGTAGATAAATAAATTTAGTTCATAGAAGATGAAAATACAAGTTACAAGGGTTCTTCTAGACATCTGCGTAAGCTTTCTACCCAGTACACGTGTGAGTCTAGGACAACAATATGGTGCGCAAGCGTACTGCGTAAACAAAGTGCTAGTAGCCTATCAAAAAGTACTTGGGAACAAGTATAGTATGATCTAAACTAAATACTATAAAAGATGCTAAAAAGTAAAGTGTAGGACAAAAAGAAAATAACATAAATGGCAACAGAAAATGAAGAGATACTCATACAAGGCCCACAATATAAAGCTTCTCATCACAAATGACCCTCCTACGTTGATGCCTACACATACAACCAGGGATGAAATATTAGGGTGGCTATGTTTAGAGGTTTGCCATGGTCAAACCCTTGTTTTGGTGTTTCCATCTCCACAAACAACCTAAGAACACAATTGTGATAAAATGATAAAAGAGATATCAACGAGAACAATGAAGTAAAGAGATATACTAAAACTAAAGAGAATGGAATATGCAAACACCCCAGAAAGAGTTACCCTCCATGTAGCTTGTTGGAATGAGGGATGACAACATAGTATGTTGATAGAGCTTTGATAGGTGATAATGGTGACCTAATAATATTGAAAATGGTATATAGAGTGTAAGAAAGCTTCAAAATGTATGAGAAAGCGATTCTTATGAGCTAGGGGGATGAAATGAAGCTCAAATTGGAAGCTATAGGTAATTAATAGTCATCTTGACATCGATGCAAACCCAAAATGGCATTATACACCAAAAAAATTAGGGAGTGTAATGCTCCAAGCATCAACCTAGTCACGGATATTTGTGGGACACTAGCATAACACACAAACATCTCTATAGTGTGCACACATCCATGCACAGTCGAAATCTAACAATTGGAAAAGAAGACATGGCAGGTGGCAAGGAAGGTTGGTGGAATGGAATTTGAGCATAGTCTTTAATTTAGCTAAAATGGAAGCATATGCGACGTGAAATTACATGCAATGCAATTTACGATGCTAAATTTTTCTCCCACTTGAGTGAGTGTATCAAAAAGGGGATGTAAGCTAAAGTAGAGAGAAAGGGTTAGGAGAGATATACCCAAGATGCGCAAGGGGAGCATAGTCTTCTATCTATGTAGAGTTGCTTCCAGGGAAGAGACCTTAGTCAAGCCTTCATGAGATAGTGTTGAGTTGTATCATCACAAACATGTTAGCTATCAATAAACATGTTAGATTGAAAGTGAAAGTTAAAACATAAAAACGATCATAAACATTAGCAAAGACCATAAGAAAATGATCATTTATACATAAGATCATTTAGATAGTATCAATATGTATGGGTGGAAGGTTATGTTATGCTAGATTTCCATATGATTGATCATCCTATGACTGCTACAAACTGTATTGTAGGACAATCACAAAAAAGACAGATAAAAAAGACACAAGCGCAGTGGTTGGCCCCCACGCTAGGGAATAAATAAGAAATATGGGTGCAGATTATGTGATAATATATCTTAAATAAATATGATGATATCCCCCCTTAGAATGATATGTACTACATGGAGAGGAACACAAATCATTCTAAGGAGAAGAGATGATGTGTCATGGAAGCATAAGGAGATGTATCCATGGAATGCTACCTTGCAACAGATAGCACATAGCACCTATAACATCCACAAGAACATGAAGAGACAAGGGGATCTGATTATTTGGGGCAATGTAACTTGTAGAAATGAAATTAGAATATATATATGGTTGCATATGAATACTCATCATATTCCCAAAGTTTTCAGATCATGAAGAAAAACACATGAAAACAAAGAAAAAAATAAAAATCTAGGTCAATATGGAAGAAGGCCTAAATTCCCTTAATGCTTTATATCATCCCTGAATGTCAAAAATCAATTATATGACACAAAGAAGAATGATGAAACAAATAGAGGAAGTGCATGACAAATATTATCTCTTGTATCTAAGTACCTCTAAGGTATCTTGGGTCCTTTAGGAGAGCACAAACATATAAAGACAACTATGGGGGAACATGAAACAACAAACACACTCTAATCTAAAGATAAGGAGATGAACCTCTCTTGTAATCATCCACAATCAAAACATTGTCCTCCTTATCTAGATCACAAGGGGAGGGAAGAAAATTCCAAATAGGCATGACAACCAAAGAAGTACTAGGCATTTCATTGATATCAAGTGCCAAAGATGAGGCTTCCTTAACATTCTCATTCAATAACTCTTGTTAGGAAAGAGTCAACAATCTTGTGAGGATGGCTGTCAATGTAGAATCTCCTCTAAAGAGTCAAACATATATTTTTCTAAAGAAGAAACAGGTGACTTTGCTAAGGATGCGAAACATGAGGTACATCGTTGACCTCTGGAAGAGGCGCAATAGAAATATCAAGAGAAGGTGGAATCTTCTCAACTACTAGAATAGAAGAAAAAAAAGTTGTAGGAGCAAACTTATTGTGATGAAACTCGAGGTTGAGACCCTTCTCAAACTTACACTTCGGCGGACCATCAAGGTAGTGGATCCCATAAGAAGAACATAAAGAACAACATGTGCATGAATGTTGTCCTTACACTAATCATACCTTACCTTGTATAATACCTTAATAAAAAGGGTCTCCTCCATAATCACAATGAATTTGTAAAGAGGGATCTTGACCATAACACCTATAAAAACATTACCATTGATCTTAGTAGGATTGTAAAGAGAAACAAGCTCTCCAAACTGCGGTGAGTCATTAGGTGTGAATGATGTGTTAGGAATTTTGACCTTTTGACTTGGGGGAGAGATCAAAGTTATAGTCACCACGTTAACATACAAACAATCAGTTGGTGGAGGAGAAGATGATCCAAAGATAAATTTAGAAGAAAGAGGAGGAAAAGGATCATTGTAGATCTGTAACTCACTATTGGCCTTAACAACAAACTTATTATAATTCTGCTTCTTATCACCAACTTGAATAGTACCATTATCTAGGTGGTCTTGGACAATATGCCTCACACACACAACATTTAGTCTCATGTCCGGGCACATGGTGATATTGATAGAATATTCTATACATCATACCAATGAGAGTATAGCCTGTTGTTTGGGAGTTTTTGGATCTCTAGAAGAGTTACAAGGTTATATTTTAACATTATTTTTGATACACTTAGATAAGAACTAGATAGTTTGGTAAACACTAGACCATGTTGAGACCCCTATGTGATCTTCTCAATTGCCTAAGGTATAGTTATCACATTTGCAAAATTACCTTATTTTTCCTTGACCCTTTCAACTAGGACATAACATGAATGTTATCAACACAAGAATTTGAAGTAGAAGCTCCAAATTGAGCCAATGTGTGTTGATAGTCTTTGAGTGCAGTAAAGAGGTTGGTAAAGGAAGGATACTTAAGAAAATAGACTTTCTCCCTAAGTGCCAAATGAAGACTATTGATGAACATCCTTTTCAGATCACCGCTAGGGAGGGCATAAAGAATCTTGGGAGAGACAAATTGATAGTGATATTTGAAATCATTGAGATTCTCATTATTTTGTTGGTTCCAATGAAGAAGGTTAGCAATAGTGACCTTTCTATTGATGTTTGTTTGAAACCTTTGTAGAAAAAACATCCATCAATTGATCAAAATAATGGATGGAGTAATCTGATAAAGAACAATACCAATTTAAGGTGCTCCCTTTAAGATACCAAGAGAACAAGTTAACCAAAATATGATCATAATGATGAAAATCAATAATACAGTGTGGTAAAATAAATGATATGTACGTGCAGATCATCATCACAATTAAACTTATCAAACTTTGGAATCTCAACTGCTTGGAGTAATAGAGCATTCAAGATATGAAGAGAAAGTGGGATACACAAATTTAATATGGTGCAAAGAGATGACTAATTAGAAACATTTGTGAGATTAGCAAGTTGTGACTGCAATTGCCCCATATTTTACAATATGGTATTAAGAATTGCATTGGCAAGTGGAGGAGGTGGAGGCGGATTTCCCATGCCAATGGAAACATTAGCCATAACACACTAATCTGTAGTAGCATGTATAGTGGAAGTGGCAACAACAAGGCTAGGAGGTGGAGGAAGGTTATACCCAAAGGGATTTGGTGAAGCATTGATGCTAGGGGTGATGGGACTCACAAATACATTAGGTCTAAGAGATAGAGGATTTGTAGTGGGATCTATATCAACCTTGTGCATTAACACCACATGCATCTCAACACCTAATTTAGGACTAGTGGCATTTGAATGTGTATCCTATGAAGGGAAAAATAGGGTTAAGTTTGATGGCACATGCACTTCCACTATATGCATTAAAGCTCTAAGAAACTCCAACCCTTTACAATTTAAGATAAGCATCTCTTTGAAATTAATAACAATGGGAGATGCATTAGGAATGATGTTTATCTAATTAAGAAACCCCTCAAAATCCCTTAATTTATCCTTAAGGGATTCAACTAATTGAAGTTGACCCAAAGGGCTTGCTCATGGTCAACTACAGGAGGAGATTCGAGATGAGTGTTATTATGAGAGCTAGATTGAGAGTGTGAAGTAGAAGTGTAGACGTATAAATCTGACCACCTTCTTAAATAAATATTTAATATTTATTTAAAACAATCCCTTTATTAATTAAATCTTATTAAATCAATTTCTTCATTTTCATCTATTTGATTAAATGAATTATTTAATTTATTTAATCAAATTCATCTAACCCCTATCTAGCCTTTAATTAAATAAATCACTTTATTTAATTAAATTCCCCTTTCTTCCTTTTAAATTGATCCTTGCATATAAATAAATCAAATTTATTTATAAAAATCCGCCCACTTGCATTTATGCAAGTTACATCTATTTTAGTTGAAATAAAGCATTTTATTTTAATTAAAATTCTATTTCTCCCACTTGCATGATTAATATTCTTCTAGAGCCTTCTAGATTCATCTAATCCTAATCAATTAGCCTTAACTCATCCAATCATGTCATTTCCCCAAGTTTAAGGAGGTCACTTCTCAAGTTTGGAGGAAAGTCTTCAAAATGCATTAAAGGCTTAAGCCTTCAACAAGTTAACCCTCAAAGTCTCCCAAACCATTAATGGTTAACTCAACCTTACCACATGATTAGAGAATTTCTCTCAAACTCAACCCTCATCCAACCCAAGGGTCTCATCAAGCACTTATGGCTTTGACCTTGGTTATCTTATTTAATCCTTGCACAAGAGTTTACCCTTTGGGTAAAAGCTTTATCTATTGGTTAATCCTAATTAACCCTAACCACACTCTCCTAGAGTGACACTCATGTCTCTTAGGCATTTAATGCCTCTTACATCCCCTCTCAAGCCACCTCTTGTTGACAATTGCCACCATTTCATTGGTGAAAATTGTAAACATGGTTTGAGTAACTTTCAATCCTAGTCTTTGTTAAGATTATTGAATCTTAACCATCCATTGTCCTATTTCATCTATAAATAGAGCTCACATTCTTCATTTTTGAGATATCCAAGTTTCATGCATCTACATTATAGTCTAATTGTATCAAACATTTTAGCCTCTCTTTGTTAGAGTATCATTTAAGCATTTAGAAGCATTTCATATCATAATATATCCATGCTAGTATATCATGTTAGGATAATTTGTCAATATCTTTATCATATCACTATCTTCATCTTAGCTTAACATCATAGTTTGAACATACCATGTAGGTCTTAAAATTCATTCATGCATGTAGATCACAATATCACTCGTTCTTGGAGTTGTCATTCCTAAGTCATTTGCTCAATGATCTAAGAGAAAATATCGACTTTAGAGATCCTATGAGATAGAGAACAATGGGACACACCTTGGGAAGTTAAACTAGTTTAAAATCTAGTGAATCCTTGCACTCAAGAGTCTCATTGGTATGTTGTCCATTGTTATCTCAATCTTGATATTTTAATCACCACAATTCCTGTATACATTTTTGGCACCCACAGAGGGGCCCGTCCCAAAAAATAACATCATTTTTTTGTGTAGGTTGAAGACAACAATCACGTCAGAACACCAAAATAGTGTATTTGAGACCTTCTATAGCGCATCTGCAGTCAACTTTAGTGCATCCATTCCACTGTTTAGTGAATAAAAACCATCTTTAAGCGCATCTGATCTTCTTTTAAGCGCATATTCCTCTGCTATTTTAGCGCATAGGAGCACTAGACTAGTGCATCCAGGCCTCAGAGTAGCACATCTACCTTATTTTCTAGCACGTAGGGATCATTTCTTAGCACATCTGTTCCACAATTTAGTGCATAGAGTCGACGGAGGCAAAAATTTAGTAACAGAGCTAAAAAATTAGGCTTGTGAAGCCCACCATCAGAATTGGATTGTTGCTGACTAATTTGATTGCAGGTTTTGATATTTTTCTACAAGAGTAGTTAGAATAGTTGTCTTTGCTTAATTTTTGGTCAAAAGAACTCATCTTTATTGCAAGAGCTTAAAGCAAACCTCACATTTCGTTTGGAAGCTTAAAAATAACCTCACATTTCTATTCCAAAAAGCTTTCAAAATTGCAAATTGTTGTTGTTCATTTGGTGAATTTACTTTGGTTGACCAGAATTTCATTTGTTGAAAGCTTTTCCTATCTTCAAACATTGCTATCTTGGAATAAAAAGAACCACATGACTTTTGGAGCAAACATCTACAAGATAGTTTTTTAGAAAACATATGCAATATTGGATAAAAAGAAAGTGTGTATTCCGTGTTTCAAAGGTGTTAGGTATATGCTCTCCCCTTAATTGGGCGATTAGAAATTCAAATATATTTTTAAATATTTCTTTCAATTTAGCAAATACAACCTTTAGAGGGCCTGTCTTCCCGAATGCCTTGAGAGGGCTAGTGAGAAGAGAACGACCCAAGTGAGTATGGCTAAAGCCAAGTATTTTAACTCACTATAATCAAATTGCCTTTTGAGATGAAAATCTCAGGGGACAGAGCATATTAGAGTTATCTCATATTGAGCACTTTATAGGGCCTTGAGGTCTCAATCATGCTTGTGTGACTACATCTTGTTTGGTACTTTGTTGGGCTATAGGCGTCAATCGTGCTTGTGCGACTTCAAAGGGTATCTTCGAACAAAAGCCTTTATTAAAAGCCATAGCGATAGAAACTTTGAGCCAAGCAAGTTGCCAAATATTGGCAGTATCATAGTGCAAGGGTGGGGAAGAATCCGCCCCCAAGATTACTCACCATATATCTCCCAAGATAACTACCCAATTGTGAAACAATTCACTTTGGATTAATTTCTAGAAAAAGGCAAAATAACAGGCACCCTCTAGAGGATGACAAGGTTGTTTGAGCTGACAGAGTATCGAGACTAGTGGGCTATGATATTGTCAATGACCCTTGAATAAAGAGTCTACTTGATATGTCTTCTTTGTATCAAAACTAGTGAAAACATGCATGATTTGAACACATCCTCAAAAGAACATACACTATTTGTTAGCATAGACAAACTGTTATTGCTTTTGTCTACTGTGTTTTCAAATCATTTATCAGAAAATCATCCATCAAACACGAAGACCATTTTCAAATGTTCAAAAAAATTATCAAACCGAGAAAAGCAAGATAGTTAGCGCATAAGAGCATCGGTATAGCGCATTTCAACCAAACAATAGCGCATTCAAACCAAAACTTAGCGCTTAAACATATCAAATTAGTGCATAATCAACTAAACATTAGTAAAAATCAGATAGCGCTTGCAAACACCCTCTTAGCACATAAAAGCATCAGTATAGTGCATAGAAACTATAAGATAGCTCATATAGACCAAAACTTAGCGCTTCTGCAGAACATATTAGCGCATAACAAAATCAACATTTGTGTTATCAGACAGTGATAAATAGCACATTTTCGGGGCAGTATAGCACATCTAGAAAACTTTGTAGTGCCTTGGAGTCATCTTTTAGCGTGTCAGAGTTCTATTTTAGCGCATGACCAAAATTGGCTAAAAATAAAGAGCTATCTATCAATATTTTGAAATTTTCATAATGAGTTTCAGATACCCTTTTTGGTCTTCAAAAAAATCCAACCCAGACATGAGAAATTGTATCAACACAATATCAGTTAGTGATCACAAGTTTCAAATCAACAAATCCAAACATCAACATACCAAGTTAGTTTTCTAAAGTTGGTCAAATCAGCTTAGTTTCCAATATCTGGGAAACTATATCATATCATTTGACACACTTGGTCATATCAATAGAGGCATATCAAACCCTCTATTCAACTGAGTAGACTTAGAAATCAAAACAAAGTATTAATCCAACCAATCTCAGTGATCACAAGTTTCAAATCAACAAATCCAAACATCAACATACCAAGTTAGTTTTCTAAAGTTGGTCAAATCAGCTTAGTTTCCAATATCTAGGAAACTGTATCATATCATTTGACACACTTGGTCATATCAATAGAGGCATGTCGAACCCTCTATTCGACTGAGTAGACTTAGAAATCAAAACAAAGTATTAATCCAACCAATCTCTCAATTGAAACTTTGATCACTTGCATGAACACCCTTCAGTATATAAAGAAGAAACATCCTTCTCTAAAAACTGGTCTAAAAAAGAAGCAACCTAGTCCTAAAGCGCTTATCAAAAGGAGAAAGTTTCTCTATATCAACCGTCAACTCTTTAAATCCTATTGTGTTTTCCTACATCATACGTGAAAAACTAACGAGTTTGACAAAGAGCCTTTGAGAAGTAGGGCCTTTACACAAAAAACAACATTCAACCAACAACTTAACAAAGGGGGAAAGATCAATCTCGCTTTCTTTCCAAGAATTTGCATCACTTACAATGAAGCTCGACCTGAGCCACCAACTCCACCAAGAACCCCACTAAGAGAAAAGGAATTCACTACTTTAGAGGTATATTGATGCCCATTGTCACTCGATCTCAGAAAAAAAGAGGAAAGGATCCACAACCAGAATCAAGTATGAGTCAAATGGAGTTCAATCCTTTTAAAATGAACATGGAAGAAGAAGAGATCATCGAGGAGATTTTCCAACAATGTCAAGAGAATTCCGCTTTCCAAAAACTCATGGAAAGGCTTATAGACGCAAATAAACAAAAATATCTCCTCATGCTAACTAGTAAAGGAGTTAGGATTCTTGAAGATTTTGACATAGGAAATTTAAGGAATATTGATCAAAGAATCTCACAAACAAGGGCAAGGACCTATACATACAATAACCAAAATCAAGAGCACCTAAGAGGAGATAACACCCAAGATCACATCCATGCACAAGACAATACCCGTCATCATGACAACATTAGTGAACAAGGGGATGTTCATCATCAAAGGTCAGTTATTATTACACAACTCCAAGCACTCCAATGAAAAAAGCAAGATTTGCAACAAGGGTCTACAACAAGGTCTTCTTTGGAGGACATTTGTCCTTACCCTTTTGATAGGAGGCTAAACATGATACCTTTCCCACCAAATTTGAATATACCAAAGTATGATAAATACAATGGTAAGAATGATCCCCAATCACGTCAGGGAATTTCGTACTATGAGCTTGGAGTTTTCTCATAATGATACATACATGGTGTGGCTATTCCCAAGAAGTTTGGGAGGGAAAATAATGAAGTGGTTGTCAAAACTCACACCTCCCATCAGATCATTTGATGAGTTGGTGAATAAACTCATCACACAATATTCCTACAATATCCAATATGAGATCACCATGCTTGACATATGCAATATGAAGCAAAAGAATAATGAAACATTCATGGTGTTGTTAAAATGATGGAGACACATGGTCTCAAGGTATCCACAAGATATACCTGAAACAAAAAATGGAGATCTTCATAGACAATTTAAATATTGAAATGAGTTATCAGCTCAAACTACAATGTCTCCCTACTTTTGCAAAACTGATTGAGAATGACATCCAAGTAGAGGAAGCTTCAATCAAGAAATGGACCTTACAATTCTCCAAGGAAGGTGTTAGTTCATTAAACAATAACACCTATAGCAATCAATATAATAACAACAACTCAGACAAGTCAAAATTTTGGACAAGGAATAAAAACGTTGTTAATGATGGTGTGATAGACAATGTTAAATCAAAACTACCCGTCTTAAACCTATCCGACCAATCCTCAAAACAATAATAATCAGAGAACCAACAATTCAGGAACAAGCAATCAAGGCAATATCAACCAAGGGAATAACAATAACGCTAATCCAAAACCAACACCATATCGATGAAAGTTCGCACCTTTAGGACAAACCATTGAATCCACATTTTGAGAACTATTGGCAAATAAGGTCATTACATTACCAAACCCGAGAGATTTTGAGCCCCAAATCAAACCACCATGGTGGAACAATACACACTATTGTGAATATCATAGAAACAAAAGGCATCACACAAATGATTGCCTAAGGTTGATGAACTTGGTTCAAGATCTGATCGATAATGGTGACATAATGATAGATGGTCATAAAACCAATGATGATCATGAAGCCTTCAAAAATCTTGTTCCTAATTATGACAAGGGAGGAGCTTCAACTTCAAACAACAACAAAGGAGCTTGCATCAATCACATATACGAAAACACCATAACCACATATCGGCATGTGACAATCAAGTGAATGTCATAAAGATTAAAGATAAACAAGAACATGCACTAGTAAATGTGACAACAAAGGCTCATAAATATATCTTAAAGGGGAGTACTGTTAATCCTATGAGGATCCGGTTAATATAATGAGAGGGGGGTGGATTAGTATTAATACCAATTGAATCTTAAAACCCAAAATCAAACTTATATTAGATCTGAAACCATTTATCAAAAAACTCAACTTCTTTTATCAGATCTAACAACCTCTTTATCAGATTTGCTTCACATTAATCAAATCATTTACCACATTTATCAAATCTTTCACCACTTAAGCAATCATATAAATTTTATCATTTACCAACTCATTATCAGATCAAATAATTTCTCTAACAACTCATATCAGTACCGGTTAGCTTTGATAAAGATCTGATAAAACATCATAACCGGTGTCTCAGAAATTGTGCATGAAATGAAACATAAACAAGAACATCACATGAAAAGAATTCCGCACATGAACACCATAATTTTTTGACGTGGAAACCCAAATAGGGAAAAATAATAGTGGGAGTTGGGACTCACAAATATTTGTACTCTTTTGAAGTACGCCTTGATAGGAGCTTACAATATGCCCTGTTAGGAGTAGACCCTATTAGGAGTCACCCTATTAAGGGATTTGCCTAGCAACCCGGTTAGGAGCTTGATGATCTATTAGGATCAAACTCATGAGAGGATTTAACACTCTTTTGAGAGATGCCCTATTAGGGGACTTAATGTTTAAGGCCTATGAGGACCTACCCGGAAGGGATTTAACTTGTTGCAACTGTTAGAGAACAACAACGAATAAGTGATCTGTTACTTGCACTTCTCTGCTTGCTTGATCAGATCTAGTTATACTCAACACTTTGCAACTCTCAGGCAGATCTCACACTTCAATTGGACAACTCAACACATTCTCTTAAGACCACGGACATCATAAACATTAGCTGTGCCATCCTAAATAACCATCTCAATTAGGTTGACCACTAAACCCTAATTACATCATGAATTTACAATATAAATCATAAGAGATCATCACATATCGATATACATATCATTAAAACAAATTACAATGCAATATCAACCGTTGGTTGATTGTAAACCATCATGAAAATCGGATCTGTACCAAAGTAGAAACCTGAAAGCACTCTACTAAGCATTTCACTAATTCCCAAGGAATTCTTCCTTGAATTGCACCAAAACAATAATCAAATATTTTCACGCAGGTTGTGCCGTGTTATCACCTTCATCTAGACTCATCGTTGATCACTGTAATAACAAAAATTATTACTGGTTTGATGATTTCTTCACCGGTCTTAAACCCTACTAAAACCCTAGCAAAACTTCATCGTAAATTTGAAACATGCCTTTTGGTAATCATCACAAATTCCAGTTCTGATTAGATACACCTTTCCATGATACAAGCTCACCATCCAAACCACAAATCACCAATCATCGCCAATCGCCCAATTCAATCAAAACATCTCTCCTTTATCGGTTAAAGTCCTCTTTCACAGACTTCAGTTCTTTGCCGGTAAACCCTATCTTCTGGTAAACCAAATCACTTAGATGACAAAACAAAACATCAGAAACATCAGTAATCATCATTTGACATCAGTTTCCATCAATGAGAACACAAATAACTGATCATGTCATCTAATCACAAAATCTCAATCTCTTCATCACAAATAGACTTCTATCCTCTACCGGTGCAGTCATTAGTCTTCAAGTGCATCACCTCATTTGCATCAGTTATGCCAAATGCCAACAAGTACATCCAAAACTACAACTCTCCCCAAGATTCAAACAACCTGGTTGACCAATTACAAAGGACACCCGCTTAGATATCAATACTTGAGTTGCTCAAACTCTCACCAAAGCATAAGGATATCTCGGAGCAAGCTCTTGTAGAAACAACTGTTCCAAATGATCTGGATATCAATCGGTTCCAAGGCATGGTGGGTCGTATGACGATGCCACATAGCATATCCTTTTCAGAACATGATTATGTCTCCTTGAGTCATCTACACAACACCCCACTCTGTATCTAAGTCCTAGTCTACAAAAATCAGGTGAAAAGAGTGTTGATCATAGATGGAGGAGCTGGTCTCAATATACGTAACTTAAAGCTTATCCGTGCATTAGGATTCTCTGAGCAAGCTATTGACCCTAAGAAGAAGATCACTATCAAAGCCTATGATGATGAAGAAAGGTCATTTGAAGGAGTAGAGGTACTACCCATTCAGGTAGGACCTATGCAAAAATACATAATGTGTTAGTCCCAACCATTGCTGAGAGGGAGGGGTGAATCAACACTTAATCAAAATTTCACAATTAAACTTTTAACTTAAATCTGCAATCATCTAATATCTAATAATATACTTAATCACTGAAGTAAAATATGCAAGCATGAAGAGTTGACAATGACACCAAAAAGTTATCTCATGGAAACCCAAATGGGAGAAAACCACAATGTGAGTGGGAACTCACAAAATTTGTACTCTTTTGAAGTACGCCTGGTGAAGAGCCATCCCTGTTAGGAGATTACAAAGACACTGTTAGGTGCCACTCGGTTAAGGGATTTTATTCAAGGCCGATTAGTGCCTTTACCTTGTTAAAGGTAGCATGGTTAAAGGAATTAAGAACATCAATTAAGATGTCACTCGGTTAAGGGATTTTACAAAAGGGACCTGTTAAAGTCCACTCAGTTAAGGGATTTAGGTTGCAGTGGTTAGAAAGAAACATATGGATGATCTTCTTTATTATCTACTGATAGCTTGATCAGATCTCAATATGAATCACACTCAATCCACACCAGCTGTGCCTTCTCTACACAACACCGGTTTTCTTCTCACACCTTTGACTCTTCACTCAGTCGGTCACCTATTCATCGACATTGCACTCTGCCGATCCTCTAACCTTCGGCTCTCCACTCTGCCGGTTCTCTATCCTTCGGCTTTGTACTCTGCTGATCTGCCTCAAACTCACTCTACTGTGCTAAAACCTTTTAGCACTTCTCTTCTCTTTTCTCTTCACTTTGGATCACCTTCAACAAGATTTGCTTGTTGCAAATTTCATGATCAAAATATTTTGAATGAACTCAAGAACACTTTATACATTTTCTACTGACACTATCAGGCATTTCCTCAATCAAAGAAATCATGGATTTTTGAAGATTTCAAATTCAAAAATCTCCCACTCTTTCTCTACGTGCCTTACAACATTTCCGCCAAGTGTTAAACAAATTCTATCACCGCATCTCCCAAAGATAGTAACTTCTGGGTCGTGTTCAATCAATTAAGTGCAAACCAAAACATCCACCAGTAATCATGCTTGACTGCATGATAACTAAAGTTGATCTTATCAACAAGTGATTTGGCATAGACACAAGCTCACCAACTTATTTTTTGCCACCACAACTAAATAACCGATCACCACTCTAAAATTTATGGTGACCACCTATCTTCCTTCTGTCATACTGGTGTATTAGTATGCCAAACTTCTATATTACCGGTTCATCCTTTGATTCCCGGTTTGTTGTACTAGCATCAATTCTCTTCTCCTATTTTCCAATGTGATTTCGGTTTGCATATAACTTTAAGTTTTCTTGCTCGAGTCACCTTTTGTGACTGCATCATCATCAAAGTGACCGATCTTCTTGAATGACAGATCGGTTGGCTTAGACTATATTTCCTGGAGCTGATTGATCCTTTGATCATTCGTTACCAATGTTATTTCCATGTGTTTGTAAGTCATCACTTTTTCTTACTGAAAGAACATCACTGTACCTATACCACCTCACCAATAAGTGTTAGACATCAATGACAAATCTTAGCACATATACTGGTTCTCTGGATTAACTGGTGTTGTTAATGCCAACAATATAACAATCTCCCCCTTTGGCATTGATGGAAAACACATCAAAATCTGGCTAATTAGTTGCATGTTCTTTTACTTCCTTCATCTCTATATTAGTCTGGTCATTACTTTTGCCCCAAAGTAATGAATATCTCCCCTTCTCACTGGTAATACTCTGATGCAACATCTTCAACTCACTCACTACATACCAATGCTCAAGCACTCTAATCATATCTCCCCCTTTGACAAAAATCCAAAGAGTCCTTTCTATACACTTACAAGACTGCTCCCCCTAATCGGAGTAGTCCACACTCATCAATCTAGTCTCCTTAAAAAAAAAAAAAACTTGAAATGATACCAGATTGATGTAGAGCCCTGTTTGCTTACTTTACTGAATGGAGGGGCATAACCCCGAAATTACCTCTGAGATAGTCAAAGGTGTCCTTCTGTAGTGTCTTGGTGAAGATATCACCCACCTATTCTGTTGTTGGTATGTACTCCAACATCACTTCCATTTCTTGAACTTGTTCCCTTAGATAGTGATATTTGATGGCTATATGCTTCATTTTGGAGTGCATCACCGGGTTCTTGGATATATCAATGGTATTGATGTTGTCACAATGAATCACTACTGGTCCAACCACTTTTTCTTGTATTCCTTCTAGCAGTTACTTGATCCAAACTATCTCTGTGCAATTGATTGCAACAACTACATACGTAGCCTCAACTATGGATTGAGATACGTAGTTTTGTTTCTTACTTGTCCAAGATATGATCCTGTCTCTGAGAAAGAATGCACCTCCACTGGTGCTCTTTCTATCATCAATGTTCCCAGCCCAATCGGAGTCAGTGAAGACACTTAAACTGAAGTCTCCCTTATGTGGATACTAGAGGCTATACTCATCAGTCCCCTTTAGGTATGTGAATATTCTTTTGACTACCACCATGTCAGTCTCTATCAAATTTGCAGAAAATCTAGCAACCAAGCCAACAACTTGTGTTATGTCCAGTCTGCTATGTACTGCATACTACAACTTATCGATCATGGACCAGTAAAGTGTCTCATTCACTTCTTCAGCCTCATCATATTTAGACAAATTACAACCTGTAACCATTGGAGTTCCAACAGGTTTGCAATCTTCCATTCCAAAAGTTTTCAAAATTTCCCTTATGTACTTAGTCTGACTGATGAAGATGCCATTCTTTAGTTGAGAGACTTGCAGGCCAATAAAAAACTTTATCTAGCCAATCACGGACATCTCAAATTCTTGCTTCATTTTTTTCTGCAAAGCTTTTGCTCATCTCATCATCTCCCCCAAAGATGATGTCATCTACAAAGATCTCAACAATTAGGTGTTTTCCTTCATCTCCACTATTCAGATACAGTTTGCTGTTATCACTAGCTCTTTTGAACCCTATGCTTAGTAGATATGAGTATAACCTCTCATACCAAGCTCTCGGTGCTTGTTTCAGCCCATATAGAGCCTTTTACAATATGCATACCATATTCCTTCCATCTTCAAATGTAAACCCTTCTGGTTGCTCTATGTATACTTCTTCCTCTAACACCCCATTTAATAATGCCGATTTGACATCCATTTGGTAAACTTTAAATTTTTTATAAGCAACATAGGCCAACAAAATTCTGACCCCTTGTAGCCTGGCCACCGGTGTGAAGGTTTCTCCATAGTCCAAACCTTCTTCTTGAGCATAGCCCTTACAAACCAATATTGCTTTGTTTCTTATCACTTTATTGGTTTCATCCACTTTATTTCTGAACACCCACTTGATGCTTATTACATTTTTGTTTTTTGGTCTGGGCACTAGAGTCCATGTATCATTTTTCTCAATTTTCTCTAGTTCTTCTTCCATGGCTTTGACCCAGTCATCATATTTTAGAGCCTCCTTTTCTATTTTGGGATAAAAAATTGAGAGCATACAACCATTCTCTCTTGCTCTTCTTCTGGTTATAACTCCTGCATCCTTATCACCAATGATATTTTCTGTAGCTTGATTATTTCTGACATACTTAGCCAAATACCGGTTCATTCCTCAAAGATTCTTCTACCAGTTGTGCAGGTTCAACTTCACAAGATTCTTCATTAGCCACTTCAATATGATCTTCTTCAGTAGGTTCCACCGGTACATTGAACTAGAACCATTTATAGTCCTCTGGTTCACTCTTACCATCCTATTCATTTTTCTCAGAGTACTCATCTACTCTGACATTTGCACTTTCCACAATCTTACCATTCCTTTTGTTTAAACACCGGTATGCCTCTCTCTTTGTTGAGTAGCCTAAGAAGGTTCCTTCATCATTCTTGGGATCAAATTTTCCAGTGTACTCATCCCTCTTGATATAGCACCTTCTTCCAAATTCTTTGAAATAACAAATATTAGGTGAGTATCCACTCCATAATTCATAGGGAGTTTTATTTGTCCCTTTCTTTACCTGTATCCGGTTCAAAGTGTATACAACAATGGTTATTGCTTCTCTCCATAAGATATGTGGAATGCCCTTTTGTATCATCAGAGTCCTTGCACAATCAATAAGAGTTCTATTTCTTCTTTCAACAACTCCATTCTGCTGAGGTGTTATGGGTGCAGACATTTGCCTCATAATCCTCCGTTCCTCGCAATAATTCATGAACTCTTGAGAGGTGAACTCTCATCCTCTATCTGATCCCAGACACTTCAGATTCTTACTAGTTCCTCTTTCTACTCGAGCCTTAAAAACCTTAAACATGTGAAAGGCTTCAAATTTTTCCTTCAAGAATACAACCCACATTATTCTTGAGAAGTCATCCACAATGAACATAAAATACTGATCTCCATAGAAACTCTTGGTTCTCATGGGATCACACAGGTCTGTATGAACTAAGTCCAGCACATTTTTAGATGAAAAGGTTTTACTGCTTAAACTAGACCCAACCAACTTTCCTAGTTGACACTCTTTGCACATAGCATTTTCAAGTTTCACCATGTCAGACATCCCTCTGACAGGTTTTGCCTTATTGACTTTTGCTATGTTATCAAAGTTAACATGACACAATATTTTATACTACAACCAATTGTCTTCAACCTTATCCATTAGACAACTACCTATGGTGGTGTCTAGATGAAACAGATTGCCTCTTGATTGTGTACCGGTGGCAATTAGACTTCCTGATTTATCATTTATTTTACATATTCCTTCATTGAATTCTAACCTATAACCTTTATTGTTAAGTTGTCCAACACTTAACAAACTATATTTTAACCCTTCTACCCAATAGAAATCATCATAATTTGTCTTATCATTAAGGGCTATAGACCCCTTACCTTTTACTGCACAAGAAGCATCATTTCCGAATCTCATAGTTCCTCCATCGCAATCCTCCATGTTGAGGAATTTTTTTCTATCACTGATCATGTGGTGAGTGCAACCACTATCGATCACCCATTCTCCACACCAGTTTATGCTAGAGATCAATGCCATATCTCCTTCCTCTGTGCTGTCCTCCTTGACTACCACAAATGCAATGCCATCTCCATTAGATCCTTCTGATTCTTCATCACTGATCCCTTCTTCTACAAGATAACACTCCTTCTTGCTCTTGTCCCTGTAGCTTCTGAAATTATCCTTCTTGTCTCTATCATTGTCAAGACATCTTGAAGCAATATGACTTATCTTATTATAGGAGAGCACTTTAAGGGTAACTTACCTTTGTACTTTCCTTTTCCTCTTGGCAATATTCTTGCCAATAGAGCTTCAATTTAATCTTTCTCCTATTCCTCAAATGGAAGATTGTCACTTTTGTGGGAATGACTAGTTCTGGTAGTAGAACTACTACCAGTTTCTTTCCTTCTCCTTGTTGGTGCATGCATCATGGAGGCTCTGAAAGCAACATCAATCTTTGGTATGTTTTTGTCATAATTGCTCAATTCAAAAGCAGTCAACTTACTGATCGGTGAGTCAAGAGTTACATTGACTATTCCCAAGGATCCGAGTTCCTGGATAGCAAAAACCCTTATGGCATATTGTGGTAGCAAGCTTCTCAAGATTTTTCTAACCACATCCTCCCCCTCAATCTTTCCTCCAACACTTTTAATGGAGTTTACTACATCCTTTATCCTCTTTCTATACTGCTCTATGTTTTCTCCTTCCCGCATCCTCATCTCATCATATTTTCCTCTTAGGTTGTCTACTTTGGCCTTTTGAACATGAGGATCTCCCCCATGGTCTGTCTTCATCTTATTCCATATCTGAAAAGCTATTTTTAAATCTTGTACCTCAACAAATTCATTATCAGAAAGAGTGCCAACGATCAGATCCATAGCAACAGTATTATCTTGCCTTTCCTTGATCTGTCTAGAGTAAGAGTCCCTGAAGGTTCATTATACTCTATGATCACATGATTCCAGTAGTGTTCACCTAGGGATCTTAGATAGAGTTTCATTCTTCCCCACCATAAGATGTAATTCTCCTTAGAGAACTTAGGACCCTCTTTACGCATCATCTTGGATCTTTCCTTAAGCTCATTAAGCTTCTTCTGATTCTAAGGACCTGTTTCTTTGATCCCAATTGTTAGTCCCAACCGGTGCTGAGAGGGGAGGGGTGAATCAACACTTGATCAAATTTTCACAATTAAACTTTTAACTTAAATCTGCATTCATCTAATATCCAACAATATACTTAATCAGTGAAGTAAAATATGCAAGCATGAAGAGTTGACAATGACACCAAGAAGTTATCTAGTGGAAACCCAAATGGGAGAAAACCACGGTGTGAGTAGGAACTCACAAAATTTGTACTCTTCTGAAGTACGCTTGGTGAGGAGCTATCCCTGTTAGGAGATTACAAAGACACTGTTAGGTGCCACTCGGTTAAGGGATTTTGTTTAAGGCTGGTTAGTGTCTTTACCCTGTTAAAGGCAGCCTGGTTAAAGGACTTAAGAATATCAATTAAGATGCCACATGGTTAAGGGATTTTATAAAAGGGATTTGTTAAAGTCCACTCGGTTAAGGGATTTAAGTTGTAGTGGTTAGAAAGCAACAGATGGATGATATGCTGTATTAGATATTGATAGCTTGATCAAATCTCGACATGCATCGCACTCAATCCACATCGGTTGTGTCTTCTCTACACAACACCAGTTTTCTTCTTACAACTTCGACTCTTCACTTAGTCGTTCGCTTGTCCATCAACACTGCACTCTACCGATCCTCTGACCTTCAAATCTCCACTTTGTCGGTTCTCTATCCTTTGGCTTTTCTCTCTTTCGATCTCCCTCAAACTCACTCTACTATACTAAAACCTTTTAGCACTTCTCTTCTCTCCGCTCTTCACTTTGGATTGCCTTCAACAAGATCTACTTGTTGTAAATTTCATGATCAGAATCTTTTGAATGAACTCAAGAACACTTTATACATTTTCTGCCGACACTTTCAGGTGTTCCCTCAATCAAAGCAATCATGGATTTTAGAAGATTTCAAATTCAAAAATCTCCCACTCATTCTCTGTGCGCCTTACAATAATTCCGCCAAGTGTTCAACAAATTCTATCACCACATCTCCCAAAGATAGTAACTTCTGGGTTCTATTCAGTCAATTAAGTGCAAACCCAAAAATCCACTAGTAATCATGCTTGACTTCATGATAACTGAAGTTGACCTTACCAACAAGTGATTTGGTGGAGACACAAGCTCACCAACTCATCTTTCGCCACCACAACTGAATAACCGATCACCGCTCAAAAATTTATGGTGATCACTTGTCTTCCTTCTGTCATACTAGTGTACCAATATACCACTGCACTTCTATATTACCGGTTCATCCTTTGATTGCCACTTTGTTGTACTAGCATCAAGTCTCTTCCCCTGTTTGCCAATGTGATTCCGGTTTGCATACAGCTTCAAGTTTTCTTGCTCAAGTCACCTTTTGTGAGTTCATCATCATCAAAGTGACTAATCTTCCTGAATGACATACCAATTGGCTTAGATTATCTTTCCTTGAGCTAATTGAACCTTTGATCATTCATTACCAATGTTGTTTCCATGTGTTTGTAAGTCATCACTTTTTCTTACCGAAAGAACACAACTTTATCTATACCACTTCACCCGTTAGTGTCTTCACTAGTAAGTGTTGGACATCAATGACAAATATTAGCACATATACTAGTTCTCTGGATTAACCGGTGTTATCAATACCAACAATCCAACACAATGTGCCAATTCTTGGACATATAATTGACATACAACATACTCTTGGGTCATCCTTGGATCCATGAAATGTAAGTAGTACCCTCCACGTACCATCAATGTCTCAAGTTTCCCTACAACGGACAAGAGATTTCAATATCAACAGATATTAACCCCTTTCAACACTACAATGCCATGGGGGCAGCTCAAAATGTCTTAGTTCCACAAAATAGGGAGGCACAAGCTTCCTCATCATCCAACAATCAAGAAAGACTCAAGTCATTGTCCATAGACTTTGAGAAAAATATGAAGATAAAAGATCGAGGTATGGGGGAATACTCTTTTGAACCCTTATGTTTATCCAAGTTGCCAACATCACCAAGGTCACACAAACAACCTTCCACATCAAGACACCAAGCAACACAACCCATCAAGAAATTTGATGGTAAATTTATCCAAATTGGCACACAAGTGAAAGAGTCAGAAGACAAGGACATCCTTAGCTGGCTATACAAGGCCGAGGAAGAAATAAGAGCTGCTGCCCTAGAAGTGGTCATTCTCACATAACAATATGGAAATGGGTTCAAAATCATGAAACGAATGTGATACAAAGGAAAAGGGCCTATTGGCAAGCGTCAAGAGGGCATCATAGAACCCATACAATCCCATTCACAACTAGCAAAAGACAAAACATGACTTGGGTATGGCCAACATGTTCCACCTGTGCAAAAGCAAAATCACCATAAAAAACCCCAATGGAGAGAAAAGATAACACATAACGAAGACTCATGGCAAGAATTACTACATCAAGTAGCTGCAAAGACAAGAAAAGAATAAGAGCATGAAGAAAATGAGAAGAGACAAGAAGAATTCACCATCCAAAGGGAGGAGGATTCTTATAAGAAAGTACATCATGTACAAGCACCCGATCAAACCAAATGCGAGCCACAACCTGAGGAGATTGCTTCTCAAAGAAGGGAAAATGTGTATGAGCAAATCCAAAGAGTACAAACAAGCACATATCCTGAATCAGCACAAACCACCAAACTTGTATCGGTTATCAGTGACCTCTTTTCACCCTCTAACATACCTGTTAGATTCAGTGAAGTAACCTGGGACAATGATTCTGAAATAGATTCCAATGAGTATGAGTGGGACACTTGTTCTAGTATTACTGAGGATATTGAGGTGGATACAATCCATGCACACACACCCATTCCTTATGAGGGACAAGGCTTGATCTCTTGATCATTTGAATTCAACCCACAATATATCTATGAGGCTAGTGAGAACGAATAACTTCAATACAAAAGAGGAAATATCGACGAGAGTACCATCAAAAATCTTGAGACTGTTATAGACCTCACCCATGCTACATACAACTATGACAATATCTCTATCATGATCCTCACAAAAGTTTATCTTGACCCACCAAATGACTCCCTACCTCTCATATATCTTGACCTTATAGACTAGGAAGAACCTGAGCACCATAATATACCAATATTCCAAAATGATGAGGTTATTGTTCAATACCTCTGCTCTGTTAACTCAAAAATAGTCTCCACCAGTGAATCACATAACAATATCTACAATCAGGGAAGTGCCAAGTCTCTCAGTCACAAAAAAACTAAAATAAAAAATCGATCTAATGGTGAAAACCATTTAATGGTAGTATTAGATCGCAAAAAAGTAAAAAACAAAGGATGCATCTAATGGTGAAAACCTCTTTGAGGCACCTGAAGATGGGAGACTTAACACTCTTCCTGAACATTACTAGGAGATGTCACCAATCTTGATTGAGTCAACTCAATCAATTAACATTGGCAGTGAAGCAACAAAAAGAACGATACATATTGCGAAATCACTCACAAAAAAAGAAAAACTGGACTTTGTCAAATTATTCAAGGAGAAGCAAATCAATTTTGCTTGGTTTTATGCAGACATGTTGGGGATAGATCCAAATCTCATCATGCATCACTTGTCCATCGCTCTTGAAGCTAAGCCTGTCAAATAGAAATTAAGGAAGATGAACCCACATGTCACCATAATGGTCAAAGCAGAGCTGAAGAAGTTACTTGATGTAGGATTCATCCAACCCATCGATTATGCGGAATGGATCTCTAGCATTGTGCCACTATCTAAACCAGATAAAAGAATTAGGATCTATACAGACTTCAGGGATCTCAACAAGACTTGTTCGAAAGATGGTTTTCCTCTACCAAGCATCAACACCATTGTTGATCTAACCGCAGGTCACACAATGCTATCCCTCCTCGATGGTTTTTCCGACTAAAACCAAATCAAGATAGGTCTAGAAGATCAGGATAAAACTACATTCACATGTCTGTGGGGTACATACTACTGGAACGTCATGCCTTTTGGCCTTAAAAATGTTGGCGCAACCTATTAGAGAGTGATGACAACTATCTTCTATGACATGATGCATACTTTTATGGAAGATTGTGTGGATAAATTGCTAGCCAAATCATTCACAAGAGAAGAACACCTGGACATCATGGATAGAATCTTTCAATGACAAGCAATTCAATGTTAGATTGAATCCTAAAAAGTGTGTTTTCGGAGTCACATCCAAAAAACTCTTGGGCTACATAGTATCAAAAAAAAGGCATTGAGGTGGACCCCACAAAGGTTCAAGCTATCATGAAATGCCACCTCTAGGGAGCATTAGTTAGCTACGATCTCTTCAAGGAAAGCTACAATCTATTAGAAGGTTCATTGCTCAATTACCGGACAAATGTCTCCCATTCAACCATTTACTTCATAAAAATGTACCTTTCAGATGGGAGGACAAGTGTACAGAATCATTCCACCAGTTGAAGCAATATCTCATGAATCCAACTATTTTAGTACCACCAATAGAAGGAAAGCCACTCATCCTCTACATATCAGCAATGAAAGTGTCACTAGGGGCATTAGTAGCACAAGAGGACTCAACAAGAAAGGAAAGAGCCATCTATTACATTAGCAGGAGACTGAATGGCTATGAACTCAATTACAATTTTATCAAAAAGGCTTGCTTGGATGTAGTGTTCGCTTCCCAAAACCTGTGACACTATATGTTAGCTCATACTATCAAGATAGTAGCAAAGATCGACCCACTAAAATATCTACTCAACAAAGCTACTCTCACACGAAGGTTAGCAAAATGGGTCATGATCCTCTACGATTTTGACATTTAGTACACAAAATGATGGGCTATCAAAGGACAAGCAATAGCAGATCAACTGGCAGAAGCACCTCTACCAAACGAACACCCACTACAAGTGGAATTTTTAGATACTGATATACTCACTGTTACACCAAAGAAATGGACTCTATACTTTGGTGGATCCTATACACAACATGGATCAGGTGTCAACATATTGTTCGTCACTCCAAAAGGACACATGATTACGAGATCCTACAAATTGATGTTCTCATGCACCAATAATATAGCTAAGTATGAAGCTCTAATGACAGGTATCAAAGTAGCCGTGGAATGAAAATCACAGAATTGAAAGTCTATGGGGATTCTCAATTAGTTATCAATCAGATCAATGATGACTATCATATGAAAGATGATAAGATGATTCCGTACAAACGCATGGTGAAGGATTTTAAGAAATACTTTGTACACATCACATTTGAACAGATTCCAAGGCTAAACAATAGAGTTGCTGACAAAATTGCCACTATCGCTTCATTTCTACAAATTCTAGATAAACAAAATCACTATGAACTCCTGGTGGAGCAATTTTTTTCCCTCGCCTATGATAACACAGAATCCCAAGTCATCTATGCCCTTAACAATTTTGATTCACCCCTATATGGGAAGATTTATGCCTACCTCAAAGACAATACCCTCCCACTAGACCTATCTCATAATAAAAAAATGAAGCTTTATCTTACAAGAAACCTACTATACCTTAACTGCTGCTACGCTTTATCACTAAGGTCTTGATGATACTCTTCTTTGATGCTTCGATCATAACGAATCTGATTTCGCCTTACATGTGCTTCACGAAGGTATTTGTGGTACACATTCAGGTGGTCCTACTCTTGCCAAAAAACTACTAAGGATGGGATACTACTGGCCGACAATGGAAAAAGAGTCCTATCAGTTTGATAAGAAATGCCCTAAGTGCCAAATTCATGGTAACCTCATACATGCACCAACACAAGAGTTGCAACCATTCACTACATCTTGGCCTTTCTGTCAATAGGGACTAGACCTAGTGGGAAATATTCATCCTTCCTCATCAAATGGAGACAAGTTCATCATCATGGCCACCAATTACTTCACCAAATGGATTGAGGAAGTTTTATTGTCGTAGTTACCGACAAAGATATAGCTTCCTTCATCCTGAATTACCTCATTTGTCAGTATGACATCCCTAGCTTCATTATCACAGATAATGGAAGACCTTTCAAAAATAAAGATGTTCAAGAGCTTTGTGAGAGATTCCATATCTAGCATCCCTTTTTGACACCTTATTATCCACAAGGGGATGCCCAAGAAGAGAGGCTTCAAACAAGACAATCTTGAAAATCCTCAAGAAAACAATGAATGATGCTAGTAAAGACTGGCATGTCTAGCTTAATCTTGCACTTTGGGCATACAGAATGAGTATCCACACACCTACAAGAGCTACACCTATTGAGGTAGAGATTCCATCACTCCAGGAATCATTGAAAGACCTCATTCGGGATGAAGAATATCGAGTCAACAGACTGCAAGAGCTAGAGCTGCTAGATGAACATCACCAACGTGACTTTGATCATCTCAAGGCATATTGTCACGAACTATATTTATCTATAATTATTTTATTAGGAAAATAATGCTTATTTTTCATTTATGAAATTGAAATGAAATGGAAATAGAATTGTTAGTGAAATAAGATAGGAGATTAAATGCAATGAAATGATTTACATGCAATTGAATGATCGGTATTATTTTAATCATAAAATTGGGATCATGATTGCTAATGAGCAATTGTGTGCAAGTGAATGCAAGAACAGGTGAACACGTATGAAGGTGAGAACATGGTTCAGGTAGAGTTGTTTTAGCTCTTGGACATCGCTAGAATAGATGAGAATCTCACACACCACTTTAGAATGCGCATTTTCATTTTAAAAATATTGAAGATTTATATAACTTTAATTGGGTGTTTGTTCAAATTCGAATGATGAATTTGATATGACTAATATTAAATGATATTTCTTTATTTTAAAACTATGATTTATTCTAACATTGTTAAAAGAAGATTAACTATAGATATTGATCATAGAGATGTACGATCTTTGTGTATAAATATGTGTAATTGGATGAAATATTGTAATTATGTGCTCACTTTTGTATTTTGATAATAGTATATGCGTGTATGAGTTTGAAATGCGATTCAATCATATACATTTATATATGTGTATAATTATAATATATATATATATATATATATATATATAATTATCATGAAAATGAATTACTTCACTTTATGAATATTAAATTAATTGAGAGTATACATATATATATGTCTATTGACTTGCAAATTGCATGCATTCATTATGCAAAGTGGGAGTCGATGTTGATATTGACTATTCCACATAGCATTCTATTTGGAAGACTTATAACTAGCATTTAATTAATATCAAAGCATATTGTATTACAAGGAGGAGTCAATAATGTATCAACTATGCAAAGTAACAAGCTTTTTTTTTATTGTTTAGAACAAAAGGGAGTCAATAGTAACATCAACTACCCCCATTAATGATAGAAAGGGAGTCAGTATTGCTATTGGTGACTACCCACTCAAACCTCCACTTTCACATGCATTGAACAAACAATTACGTGGCATGAACAAATAATTACGTGGCATGAACAAACACACGATAATAATGAACTCAAACGGTATGCCACTAATACTTGGAATCGAATTGCAAGGGAGTCAATATTAATATTGACCATGCAACTAACAGACACTTAGTGTTTGAGTAGAACACAGACTATAGGGTGAACAAGAATTGTTAGATGTGGTGAAAGCCATTGGGATAAATGTTGCATGGCATGCGAATTGCTTGACGTGCCATTAGATATGCATGAGTGACAAGGTAAAACTTTAATAACAGAGTATGTAAGCCTGAAACATAGAAGATTATATAGCATGCGTTTAGCATAAATATGGAGCATTAGTACCCATAAAACACACAGAAAAGATAGAGAGAGAGAAGATGGTATTGGGGATAAGACAACAAGAAATATAAAGTAAATTAGTGAGAATAGAATAGAGAAAAAAAGAATAGTGAATAGAAAAGAGAGGGAGAGAATAGAAATGAGAGAACTCAAGTGATAGAACAACATAGAGAAGGAAAAGCATTTGAAATATAGACGTGTTGCAAACAGATTTAGAGAAGATCATCATTGATCATATCATACTTGGGTCAAATTTCAGAGGTAGGCTCTTAAACAAGCAATAGTTTGTTTTATTATTAGAGAATAAGAATAGAATTATCTAGAGATTTGATTGTTTTAGATCTTTAGTGAAGTAAAGAGTTCTATTTCTGAATAATTTATTGTTTTACAAGTCACAATGATTATATGAAATTTTATTTTAATAGGCCATATAGGTATGTGCAATCAGAATTATCATTTTAGATCATGAAAAACATCTGTTAGTATCAAATTCGAGAAAAGAAGTAGATAGTCAAGAACATATGGAAATATAGAGAACTTATGCACTTTAAACTTAGAAATTTGAAACCATAAGATGCATGATTACGCTATTGGATTTTATGAGAAGAGATAAAATAATGTGTACTCATAATTTCTATTTTAGAATTTTACTTTTGTCTATATGCTAAATATGCATACATGTGTTACACCTTCTTATTTTTAATTCTTACCCTTGTTTTACTTAAAAAAATAGAAGCGAAAGAATGTTTTCTTATTAAAAAGAATTGGTTGTAAACAAAGGATTCTTCCTTATCTATCAAGCAAAATATTGTCTTCTTTAAATACCTTACAAATAGTAGGAAATCTTTATGTGTTTGTGTTTGTGGGAAAGTTACCTTCTGGGATGGGTGCCGAATGTGGAGTCATAGAGAGAATAGTTTGCTTTTCCAAACTATATTTTATTGCTATGCATTTCATTATACTCGGTCGAGTAACTTATTGACCATTGAAATATATGGATTTATTTATGCTCTATACCATATTCTTGATTGATCTTGCTTGTTTTCTTTATGGAGTTAGAAAATTGAAAATGCATGCATCATTCTAGGCATGCACCAGATTCCATCTTGTCTATCAAATTCTTTTTCCTAAGCAATTTGGGCAAGCTCGGGTATTCTTGATTGACCAAGAATTCTGGGGAAGTGTAAGCTTCAAGGTTGGGTGGAAAAAGCACCTGAATCTTGTTCTCGTATCCATTCTAAAGATTGCATTGAAGATAGCTTGGATTACAGATCAAAGGTTGCATCTCATCCTTTACTTTTGTAAAGCGGAAAATCGCGATCGAACCCTAGTTGCTCTCCCCTCTTCCAACTCCGAGGAGAGAGAAGGGAGATTCACTAGGGTTGATGGTTTTCACTTAGGGAAGGGACTTTACATTCAAAAGAGGGGTTGAAACCCACAAGATCCAATCCCACGCAATGCAAGATTGGATGCTAAATGAGTTTCAAGGGTTAAGAAAGCAAGGCTACCCTCTTTTGTAAAGAATGTTGATAGAAGAATTAAGCTAGGAATGCATAAAAAGTGACAAAGATTCGCTTATAAACTGAGATAGGGATATAGGATGAAGCTGCGGACCTGGAATTAGCAGTAAAATGTCGATACGGCGCTGTCCTGCAAATTTGAGCAAAAGTTGTCAGGACGATGGCGCCCGGCGCCATGGTCCTCCGAAAAATCCATGAAACGAAGGGGGATCTGTTCGTCTCTGCACAAGGATTCCAGATCTTCAATTTCAGCCGCGTACCTGCAACCTACACACAGAAAAGCGAAGACGATTGGGGGGTTAGGGATTAGGGGTTTGCCTTTAGATCAAACCCCGGTTTTGGAATTAACCAAGAAATGAGCAAGAGATGTAAATGTAAATGACTGTAAAACAAGTACTAATACCTTGTTCTAAGGATGTTTGTATCCTTATGTGTGAAGGTTTAGATGTTGTTGTTTGTTGTATGTAGCATGTAGTATGTGATCTCCTCTTCAATGGTTGAATCCTTGTCTTGAATGCAACACTTAGCCTTGAATGGAGACTTGAAATGATCAATTGCTTGAAGGAATGCTTGAATGCTTGAATGCTTGAGTATAGTTTCCACGCTTTTTCCATCATGTCGAATGAAAGAGGAAAATGTAGTTTATATACTTGTCAATTAGGGCTGATAGACTGATTTTCCCGACCTTAGGCCAACCAGGAAAGTTTATTTTCCAAATTGCAAACAAAAAGACCCGAAGTCCAAAGGAGACCGGGCCCAAAATAGGACCCAGGGACCAGGGCGCTGGGCGCTCTGGTCCCACCTCCCGGGATAGCAGGGTGCAAGGAGGTTCAGGCCAGGGTGCTTGAAAAAAGCAGTTTTTAGTGTCGTAATCAGGTTTTGGGGTCTCCATTCAGGTTGCGTGTTGCATCGCCATCGTGAAGACCGAAATGCAGTCAAAATTGCAAGTGTCGCAATTTTAGGACGCTACATTTAGCCCCCACTTTAGCGGGAGTATGTATGCTCATACTTCCGGTAAAGTACAAGGAAACAACATTGAAAGACTTTCACCACGTCAAGGAGGCAAGATACACCAAGCCCCCAGTGGACTAAGGATCTTACAACTTCGATTGACAAAGTAAAAGGGAAGATCACGAGGGAGAACCATGACTGTCAGTAGCAAGGTTCCCTCACTATGAGTCATGCAAAAGGAATACCAAAAATTTTCAAGGCAAAGCTAAGTTTGTCAAGAAATTTTCAAGTATCTTGAAAAGATATGAACGGGATGTATGCCCCCCTACGTTAAAGCGATCGCACACGCCTCACCGGGGGTGATTGCTTTAAGGTAGTGATACATATAAGAATGAGAAAGGAAAGGAGCACGTTATCGCAAGGATTTAGCCCCCAAGTGTGAGATAAGCCCAAGGATAATAGACACAAAACACAAAGCACAAGGTGACTTTGCTTTCCTCGGGGTCAGTATGCTGTATGATAATTCATGTATATATATCATATGTATGTATGCATAATTGTTCTTCATTCCCCAATCAAGGAAGGTCACCTAGAAGAAGGGAACACATGTGTCTTTTGAGTCAACATGAGAGAGACCAAAAGAGATCTCAATGCTTTGCATCGTCCTCAAGTAGACAACACTAAGGACAACAAATAGAAGAATGAGAATAACATATAGAAGAAGTAACACAAGAGAGGAGGAGAGAATCTGCTATGCTAGTGTAACTAGTCTAGCACGTCATCTACCCCCCGATCTTGCTGATCAATGTTTCGGGAAGGCAGGGAACACGCTAGAGGAGGAACATCCAACACAGCAGATGGAGCTATCACAAGATCCAAACAAGGGCTATGTTCATATTCCAAGCCGCGGTGTTCTTGTCTAGGAGCTAGGATAAGTGCTTTAGAAAATTCGTTGGATAAATGGTTATCAATATCAACAAGTTCATATTCATTATCAGAAGCAAGAGAAGTAACATTTTCATCATGAATAACATTTTCATCTGTATCATCATCAAGATTTATAAAAATAGGATCTTTAACTCGCACAGGATCAAGACCATCATGCATCTTATGTTTAGGAGATTTTGGCTCAATCGTCGGCTGAGGAAAAAATGGAATAATGCTTGTTGAAGGTGTTTTTGAAGATTGCAAAGTTTGAGCTCTAAGACGACGCTTTCGCCGGCGTTCACGTGCAGAACGATTTCGTTTAGTCTTAGTAGGAAGTGAAGAAGATTGAGGAGGAGGAATGTTCTCATCCTTATTACTTGGGTGTTTAGGTTGTGGTCTCTTAGGCTGGATAATAGGAGAAGAAGAAGGTCTCTTCTCTCTATAAAAAGAAGGAGGAGGAACTGCTCCATATAAGGGAGGAATATTTGGTTTAGGAAGGAGACCAAGTCCATCATGACGAGGAGGAATAGGTCTACTTTTAGGAAGTTTATTAGATATAGACATAGTCACATCCATAGGGATGGGTTGGGAATCTTCTTGAGGAAAGACATTAGTTTTATCTTTCAAAGGAAGAACTTCCTTCTCAAGAATATAAGGAATGTCAAGTTTGGGTGTTCTAGGTTCACTTAGAGATAGGATCATATCTTTTTTCCACTTTTGATAAGATTTGAAAAGATGATCACTTCGCGGAGGAAGAGATTGGAATTGTTTAGGCCAAAAGTAATCAAGAGGAACGCTAGAAGTTCTTTCAGCTGGTTTAAAGAGACTATGATTGACAGTAACAACTTCACCATTATGGGGAAATTTCAAACACTTATGAATAGAAGAAGCAATAGCTTTCATGGAAGACAACCAAGGATAGCCTAGCTTCACACGAAATTGTTCGGATGACGGAATAATGGCAAAGTCCACATCAAGGGATTTGTTATGGACCTCAATAGGCAATGTAATAGAACCAATTGCAGGAGAAGAAAATGCATCAAATAGTTTCACAATCACATCTGTTTTGTCATAAATCACTTGATTCAATTGCAAAGTAAAAAGAAATTCTTCAGTAATGATATTAACCATGCACGAAGGATCAATAAGCACTCCACGGCAAGGTGTATTCTTGACTTTTGCAACTATGTATAAAGGACCATCAGGTGCCCTAATGGTTTCACTGGAATCAAATGTGATGGAAGGTTCTTTAAGGTTTTCTTGTTGCTCTACAAAGTTAATCACATTCGGAGTCATAGACACAAGACCATCAGATGAGAGAGAGGAATCATTAGTATCAATCGCATTAGAGGTATGAGAAGGCAATGGATCAGTAAAAATCTGAAGATTTTGGTTAGGAGGAGCTACAGATGTATTGCCTTTATCATTCACTCCAGAAACAGAGATAGTATTATTATCAATCAAATCTTGAATTTTACCCTTTAAAGAAAAACATTTTTCAGTATCATGCCCAGGCTGACGATGAAATTGACAAAAGGCTTTGTTATCAAAATAAGGTGAAGTAATCTTTGCAGGATCAATTTGCCTTATAGGAGGAAGAGTAATCACATTTTGTTCCAATAACTTATTCATAATACTATGCAATGATTCATTCAAAGGAGTATACTTTCTTTCTTTCTTGAAAAATTTAGAAATAGGAGGCACACCTGATGCTGCATTCACATTGTTGTTGATGATGTTTTCATTGAATTTGATGGAATCTCTATTCGGTTTAAACTTTCCAAATGGTTGTTGACTGCTATCACCCTTATCACTCAGAGCCATAGGATGTGATTGTTCCATTTGACTCACAGTCAGTTGATAATTGTGAAGAGTTGCACACAACTGTTGGAAAGAAGTAAACTCAGAAAACAGGAGTTTGTCTCGAATATCTTTTTGTAAATTAGAAATAAAGATTCTTTGAATATCATTGTCAGGCACTGGAAAAGAAATTTGAGCATACAAATGCTTATATCTACCAATGAAATCAGTCACTTTTTCTTTAACACCTTGTTTACAATGCATTAAATCAATCAAAGTAACTTTAGGACTTATATTGTTTTGAAATTGTTGAATGAAAGCATTTGCAAGTTGTTCGAAAGAAGTAATAGAATAAGAAGGCAACGAGCAATACCATTGTAGGGCTTTGTCTCTTAATGTTCTAGTAAACAATTTTGCAAGCAACCTTTGGTCATAAGCAAAATCGGTACAAATTGTTTGAAAAGTCTTAACATGTGTTAGAGGATCACCTTTACCATTATAAAGTTCCAGATGTGGAATTTCAACATGTTTAGGGGGAATAGCTCGAACAATGTCAAGAGAAAGTGGGCTCGCAACATCAAATGTGGGCACACTAAACTTAGATTGATTCATAGAGGCAATTTGTTGCTGTAAAGAAGAGACAGTTTGTGCAAGATTGTTAATGGTCGCTTCAGTCGAAGAGTTCATATTAGATGTGTTATATTGAGATGGAGGTGTTATGTTATTGAAAGAAGGCAAAGAGTAAGGTGGTGGGACTCTATGATAGTCAATTATAGGGGATGATTGGACAAGAGGAACACTACAAGGAGGAATGGAATGGTTAAATGAATTGCCCCCTTGCATCATGTTCATTTGTGAAGATGTAATAGGAACACTCATTGAAGGAATGAATGAAGAACTCGGATTGAATGAAGGGATAGGGTTAATTGAAGAAGAAGGAGGATTGCCCCCATGACTAGTGATCATAGGAGGAATGTCTTGTGTAGAAGTAGCCATTATATTTGATGTAAAGGTAGGTATGCTAGCAATAGAAGTCATCAAAGGAATAGAATGATTGACTTGAGTAGGAGGTTGTGTATAACCCAAATTTTCAGCACAACTCTTCATAGGCATCACATTCGAATCCACAATGTGTGCAATACCACACAAAATATCAATTCCATTCTTATCACTTTGAAGCATACGTTTTAGACCCTCAATTAAAGGAAGAGTTTGACTATCTGGGTATTCATGAGACATCCATTGTCGAAAATCATCAAATTGGTTATCCAATTTTGAAAGTTGTTCTTCAAAAACCTCATGGAGAGCTTCTTCATCATTAGGAGGATTAGAGGAATTACCTATGTCCTCGTTAAAAAGGCTATTCAAATTAGGTTCCATCTCCTCGGTAATTAAACCTCGGAAAGACTTAATTCTATGGCTTCGTCTAACGGGAATAGTGCAAGTAGGGCTTATTGTTGTAAAACTCATGCACTAGAGAGGGAGAGAAAATTTTGATTTTAGAGGTAGCAATTTTCAGTAAAATCAGCCAATCTTCTGGATTTAAGCTGTTAAATGCAATCACGACAGTCTCCCGAAATTTCAGAAAAAATGTCCTGGACCGTGGCGCTCGGAGTGCAACACGGTCCTTGCAACTTTTTTCGAAATTTGCAGGGATGAAAGGTATGATGATTTTAAAGCTAATCTGAAAAAATTGAGTGATTTTACGATCTGTAGATAGGCCAAATTAAAGTTGCAATCTCAAAATTGAACCCTACCAAGATTGTCGAAAAATGCAAAATTTGAATTTTGAAAAAGAGAGGGAAACTGAAATTTTGAATTTTATGATTTTAGAGGGAATGTCAAGAGCAATGCAAATTTTGAAATTTAAAAATTGACTAAATTTCACGCAAAATTCAATTTTGAAAGCGGAAATTAAAGTTGTTGTAATTAAGCACTTAATTTCAAAAGTCACAAATTGCAAGAATTTGAATAAAGCACTGAAATTTCAAATGAATGCAAACACACTTTTCAGATTTAGGACAGTAAGAACACAATTTTGACACAAAATTTCAATTTCAATGATTTTTGAATGATTAGAAGCGTTAATCCAAGCAATCCCTAGACCAACTTTGACTTTAATTTTGAAGGTGTTATAATTGATAAAATCAGCCAAAATTCTGGATTTTAGCAGGAAAATACAGTAAGATCTCGCTCCCGAAATTTCAAAAAAAATGTCGAGGACGATGGCGCTCGGAGTGCACACGGTCCTCGCAACTTTTTTCCAAATTTTCAGGGATGAAAGATATTGTGATTTTATTGCAGAATCCAAAGTTACAGCTGATTTGGAGATGTTTTGATCAGTGAAATTGTCGAACAAAGGTTGAATCAAGAGGGTTTCAAAAATTAGGGTTTTGACACTTAACCACTTAATTTTCAAAATTAAAGCACAAATATGAATTGATAATTTGTAATAGAAGGACAGATCTGAAACAAGCATTAACAATTAAATATTTCACAAGTTTAATTACTAAAAAGAAATTTTAGGGTTTTTATGCAATCACCTCTAAAATTTTGCAAAAGATCAAACATGGAAATGTAATCAATTTTTTCAGATCTAAGCATGAAAAATCAGAAAGGATGTTCACGTCGGGTTCACCAAAATGTAAAGCGGAAAATCGCGATCGAACCCTAGTTGCTCTCCCCTCTTCCAACTCCGAGGAGAGAGAAGGGAGATTCACTAGGGTTGAAGGTTTTCACTTAGGGAAGAGACTTTACATTCAAAAGAGGGGTTGAAACCCACAAGATCCAATCCCATGCAATGCAAGATTGGATGTTAAATGAGTTTCAAGGGTTAAGAAAGCAAGGCTACCCTCTTTTGTAAAGAATGTTGATAGAAGAATTAAGCTAGGAATGCATAAAAAGTGACAAAGATTCGCTTATAAACTGAGATAGGGATATAGGATGAAGCTGCGGACTTGGAATTAGCAGTAAAATGTCGATACGGCGCTGTCCTACAGATTTGAGCAAAAGTTGTCAGGACGATGGCGCCCGGTGCCACGGTCCTCCGAAAAATCCGCGAAACGAAGGGGGATCTGTTCGTCTCTGCACAAGGATTCCAGATCTTCAATTTTAGCCGCGTACCTGCAACCTACACACAGAAAGCGAAGACGATTGGGGGGTTAGGGATTAGGGGTTTGCCTTTAGGTCAAACCCCAGTTTTGGAATTAACCAAGAAATGAGCAAGAGCTGTAAATGTAAATGACTGTAAAACAAGTACTAATACCTTGTTCTAAGGATGTTTGTATCCTTATGTGCGAAGGTTTAGATGTTGTTGTTTGTTGTATGTAGCATGTAGTATGTGATCTCCTCTTCAATGGTTGAATCCTTGTCTTGAATGCAACACTTAGCCTTGAATGGAGACTTGAAATGATCAATTGCTTGAAGGAATGCTTGAATGCTTGAATGCTTGAGTATAGTTTCCATGCTTTTTCCATCATGTCAAATGAAAGAGGAAAATGTAGTTTATATACTTGTCAATTAGGGCTGATAGACTGATTTTCCCGACCTTAGGCCGACCAGGAAAGTTTATTTTCCAAATTGCAAACAAAAAGACTCGAAGTCCAAAGGAGACCGGGCCCAAAATAGGACCCAGGGACCAGGGCGCTGGGCGCTCTGGTCCCACCTCCCGGGACAACAGGGTGCAAGGAGGTTCAGGCCAGGGTGCTTGAAAAATGCAGTTTTTAGTGTTGTAGTCAGGTTTCGGGGTCTCCATTCAGGTTGTGTGTTGCGTCGCCATCGTGAAGACCGAAATGCAGTCGAAATTGCAAGTGTCACAATTTTAGGACGCTACAACTTTATATTTTTCTTGTTATTTGAACTTAAGGAATTAGAAAGGCATAAGTATTGTACATAGAGATGATTGAGATACTACCGCATTTTCCTATTGAATAGATAATCTTAATCTCTTTATAAAAATCTCATGTATGTTATGACATCAAAGGAATGATCATTTAGAGCTAAGAATGGAATAATGGAAGATAATAGAGTTATTAAAGGAATTATGAGTTTATTTAAGAATAAAGAGTATTTCATTTTATTATTGAATTAGAACATTTTACATCATTACATTTTGGTATCAAAGCACTAGGTTTGTAACACTAGGGCCTATGACCATTACGCTAAAGAAGAATTCCTTGATTGTTGAATTGCAATGGGTTCAAGAACTACTACAGCTGGATCAATCAATGGGAATGAAAGACTTGACCAGATTCTTGATCTTTTAAATTAGTAGAATGCTAGGATGGATGGAATCGAACAAGAAGTTTGAAGGGTTGGTGAGGTTCGAAATGAACAACGTCTACAGGAAGAGCAACCTAGAAATGAAATTGCTAGAGTCGAGGAACAACCTGATTATCGAGATATGATTGAAGGGGAGTTTGCCAAATTCTTGAAAATGATAGCCCCACTTAAGTTCGATGTTAAGACCATTGGTGATGGTGCTGAATCTTGGGTAATAGAGATGGAGAAGTATTTTGAACTTCGTAACATGTCTAATGAAACTAAAGCAATATGGGCTACTTATCAGCTTACTGGAGAAGCTACGACATGGTGGGACAATGAGAAATATGAAAAGAAGTTACAACTTGGTGATATTACTTGGGAACTATTTCTACAATCTTTTAGGAAGAGGTGGCTTCCTCAGTTATTCTTCGACAAGAAGATGAAAGAATTCTAGAATCCGACGCAAGGTGGTATGACAATTACTCAATACTGGGAGAAGTTTACCAATGTCCTAAAGTATGTTCTACAGTACCAGATAGATGAACAATTCCACATTCAGAAGTTCATCTTGGATTTGAGGACTCACATTGGAGCAAAAGTGGATATTCATAATCCATTGAATATGGATGAAGTTTTTGAGAAAGCAACTAAACAGGAACAAAAGTTGCAGCAGTTGGCAAATTCTAAAAGAATGTGAATACCAAACTAGGTTTTGGGAATAGAAATTTTTAAAACAATGATGAACAAAAGGGTAACCAATAGATAGGAAATCTGAAAAGAGGACCAAATACTCTGGAGAGAGGAGGAGTGAACCAGGGTGGAAACAAGAAAGTGAACAATAACACCAAATTCACTAATCCCAATACTAGGCAGAACTTTGACAGGAATAGATCTAGTGGACACCCAGGACCTAGAGATGGATGTTATAACTGTGGGGGAAATCATTATGCTTCAAACTATCCACAACGTACCACTGCTCAAAGAGGAGGAAATCAACAAGGAGCTTCACAACATCAGATTCATGCAGTGGTTGACAACCATCAAGCTGTTTTTTAGGCTTCACCTATCCAGATGAGAAGTAAGCTTTTTGGTCAATCAATTTCTCTTTTGATAGATATAAGAGCTACTAAATGCTTTATTTATCCTAAAGTAGTTTTTGGATTATCTATTAGACATGGTTATATGTCAAATGAATGGATGGTTCGATATGGAAATCAAGCATAGAAGAGGGTAGATTCATGTCTATTTTGGAGTGACTTAGAGCTTCCTAGTTTCCAAACTCAGGTTAGTCTATATTTGACACCACTAGGATCGTATGATGTGATATTAGGTATCAATTAGTTAATTGAGCACAAAGTTGTAGTAAACTGTGAGGATAAGGTTGTTAGTTGTATAAATGATTTTGGAAATCTGGTTGAGATTCTTGGGTCTCAAAAGCCTCTTGAACTGAGACACATCTCAACTATGTAACTTAAGAAAGCCCAAAGGAAGGCATGCTCTATTTTTGTCATCATTGTAAGTGACTTAGATAATGCCAAGAAAAGCCCTAAGGATCATCCAATTCTGAGAGAGTTCTTGGATGTTTTTCTAGAAGACCTTACTAAGTTACCACCAAAAAGGGAATTTGATTTCTCTATAGAGCTCTTATCTGGAACCGAGCCACAATCCAAGTCTCCATACAGAATGACTACCACAATATTGTATGAGCTTAAGGCTCAATTGCAGGAGTTGCTTAGGCAAGGTTTCATAAGACCTAGTGTACCTCCATGGGGTGCACGAGTAATCTTAGTGAAGAAGAAGGATGGTACCTTGAGATTATGTATTGATTACAGGATGATAAACAAGGTAAGCATAAAAAATAGATATCCTTTGCCTAGGGTAGATGAGTTATTTGATCAAATGAAAGGTGCTATAATATTTTCTAAGATCAATCTTCGATCAGGTTACCACTAGCTGAGGATTAAGGATGCGGATATTCCTAAGACGGTATTTCGAACTCAGTATGGACATTACAAGTTCATGGTCATACCTTTTGGTCTAACCAATGCCCCAAGAACATTTATGAACCTTATGAACAAAATTTTTAGAGATTGTCTGTATGATTTTGTGCTTATATTCATTGATGACATATTTATTTATTCCAAGAATGAAGAGGATCACAAGACGCACTTAAGGATTGTTTTGCAATGGCTAAGGGATCAAAAGCTTTTTGGAAAGTTTTCGAAGTGTGCTTTCTTTCAAGAAAAAGTGCACTATTTAGGTCATGTTATATTTGCTGAAGGAATTTCAGTTGGTCCCGCTAAGACAGAGGCAATTATAGATTGGCCAACACCTCAGAGTGTTACAAAGGTTAGAAGTTTTATGGGTCTTGCAGGATACTATAGGAAGTATGTGGAAAGTTTTTCTAGAATAGCAACACCTATTACTTCTCTTCAAAAGAAGGGAAATACATTTGAGTGCACTGAGAAGTGCCAAGAGTCATTTCATCTCTTGAAGCATAATTTACAACAACACCAGTCTTAGCTATACCAGATCCTAATGGACACTTCACAGTGATCACAAATGCCTCAGGTGAAGGTGTAGGAGCAGTGTTAATGCAAGAAGGAAAAGTGATTTCTTTCGAGTCTAGAAAATTGAAATAATATGAGTTGAACTATGCACCACATGATTTAGAGATTTTAGCTATTGTGCATGCATTACAAATGTGGAGGCATTACCTTCTAGGGAATCCATTTGAGTTGAAAACAAACCACTTAGGCCTGGAATATATTTCTACACAACCTAATCTTAATGCAAGACAAAGAAGGTGGCTTGAATTCCTAAGTGAGTATGATTTTGGTATTGAATATATCAAAGGAAAGGAAAATAGGGTAGTAGATTCTCTCAGCAGAAGAAGAGATCTATCTGTTATGGTTACTACAAGGTCTAACTTGAAGCATCAAGTATTGTAGAATCCTTTTGAAGATGAGCATTACCTAAGGGTTAAGCAAGCCTTGGGAGTAGATCCTTTAGATCATCGATTTGATGAATATGAATTAGAACCTGATGGTATTTTGAGATACCAAGGAAGGATGTATATTCCTGAAGGTGGAAACCTAAGGAAATTAATATTGCATGAGGTGCACAATACACCTTATTCAGGATATCCTCGAGTGACAAAGATGGAAGCTGAATTGAGACTGATGCTCTACAAAATACCCAAAGGTTAGACTAGAACTCATGGTCGTATAACACACAAAAACACACAAGAAATAAGTGTTAAAGTTAGTGTTATTCAACCAAAGATTAACCTAAGCAGGCATATCAAAAGAGATACTAAAAGCATGAGAGAATATCTAACTAGGAAAGTAAATATGATGAGGAATCTCCAAATGCCTCCTAACATGCTCTCAGCTCCTTCTCCTTTGTTCCTCTCCTCTCCAAGTTCCAAACTAGTGTAACTCTCAACAACTTTTTGCACTATGGATGCTTATGGAGGTTTGAGATTAAAGTATTTGCTCTAAATGTGAATAAAAAGCTAATACTAGAGGCTTTGATGCTAAAATGATTTATTTTAAACCAAAATGACAAGATATTAGTGATTTATGCTAAATGCTCTCTAAAATTCTCTATAACTTAGATACATACAAGTTTTCAAGATCTAGATTATGAAAAAATGGGCTCTATTTATAGGAAAAATGAAGCAATGGATGGTTGAGATTGAGTAATCTCAACAAAGGTTAGGATTGAATGATATTGAATCTATGTGATAGTTTTCAACCCAATCCCAGGATGACAAGTGTCAATGTGAGATAGGTTGAGAGGAGAGGGAATGAGCATTAAATGCTTGACATGACCTGAGAGTTAACTTGGGAGTTAAGGTCAAGGTTGGGTTGAGTGAATAAATCCTTTATTCAAAGAATAAAGCTTTTATCCAATGGATAAACTCTTGTGCAAAGGCAAAAGGGATAACCATGGTCAAAGCAATAAATGCTTGAGGAGACACATGAGTGCAAGTTGAAATAACCATAAATCGTTATGTAAGAGCCATAAATGGTCATGTAAGAGCCATTAGTGGTCTTGGAAGACTTTGAAGGTTAAATTGTTGAACACACAAAGCATTTAATGCTTTTCAAAGACTTTGAGGTCTTTGAGAAGTGACTTCAAATTTCTTAGGAATGTGACAATAATTAGGGGATGGATTAGGCTAATTAGGAAGGGGTGAGAAGAATCTAAAAGGGGGTTTAAGAGTGCAAGTGGATTTGGTGGGTGAGGGAAAATATGATTTTTATTTAAAATAAATTAATTTATTTCAATAAATGTGTGCAAGTTGCATTTGTAGGAAAATGCAAGTGGGGGGGATAAATGATTTAAATAATTGTTTAATTTAATTTATTTAAAATAGGAAAGGGGATTAAATTGAAGAAATATAATTTATTCATTTAATTGAATGTGAATTTGGTTGAATGAATTAATTAAAATAAATTGAATAATTTATTTAATTAATAGGAGAATGTTTGAAGATGAATTAATTAAATATTAATTTAATTAACTGATGGCTAGTGGATTTTTAATCAAATAAATAGGAAATATTTATTTAATTAAACTGGACAGATTTATGTGACTACATTTGCCCCTCTTTGAGACAGTGCGGTTTATCACATCGTTTCAAAGAAAGAAAAATAGGTGTGAAGAAATGCCCCATAAAATGTTAATTTAATGGGTGGTATGCCCCCTCGAGAGATGGGCTGAAAAATTTCAAAAAACGGGCGATCGCTCGAAAAAGAATGAAAATTGGCAGGGTGATAGAAGAGAAGAATTTAGCAATAAAGGTGAAAAATAGAAGAAATCAGAGATAAAATGGAGAAAATGGGAGACTTGGGAAGTTCACGGGGACCACGACGGTGAGCGGGGGAAAGTTAGGGGTACGACAAAGGGTTTATATGGAGAGAAAGGGGTGAAAACAATTTCATTTGTTACCACGACCATAGTGAATTCAAAGCTCTAATAGTGACATTTTGGAGGAGCGAGCAACAGTCAGGATGCCGATACCTACTGCAGAGCACTGATTTGAATGAGTCCGTCAATTCTAGTGGCCAGAGGACTACGAACCAGCGGTAGGCAAATTTGAAATTTTGAATTTTATGCATTTTTGACATGTTTTTTGCTAAGTCCAGGTTGAGTCAGGACAATAGCGATGAAACTATGTTTTGACGTTGTTGTTCAATTAATTAGCGCTTTTGTGCTGCAATGGCGCTATTGTGCTATTGTTTGAGCGCTTGTGCAAATATGAGCACTATTGTATGCATGTTTGAGCGCTATTATGTATCTAGCACTTTTGAGGGGTCAATTGAGCGCTTTTGATGTGAAGAAGCGCTATCGCATAGTCATTGTAGCGCATTTGCAATTTGAATGCTTTTGCATGGTTGATTAAGCCCTTTTGTTAGGGTATTAGCGCTATTGTTTGTAAGATAGCGCTTTTGTTTAAGAGAAAAGATGCCCCAGTTTGTGTGAACAAAAATCTCCCGATGCCAATGATGGATGGATATGGATGTGAAGTGAGAGTTGTTTTGAACCATAGCAACCCTGATGAGACTTAGGTTGATTGCTTACCTGTTGAGACCCGAAGATACTTGATCAAAGTATCTATAGTCTAGGTTTAAACTTAATAAAGTTTGAAACAAAACAACTGATGATGATGGTTGATTGCACTTGTGCAGGAGGATCTACGCGTCTTACAGTTGCACGAGAGACATCTGGCTACACAAGGGCTACGTGATCGACTGATAGAGGTCAAGATTGATTGCATTGCAGTGACTAGGCTGTATGATGTGATGCATATGCCCGTGATTTGGATGAATCATGGTGTTGTTCACCAAAAGTAATAACCCAAGAACACCTGCAATCCTTCTATGAAATGGCCAATTCTAGTCTACAAAATACATCAGGGCTTGGAAAACATAACATAGGACCCTAATTGATCCTCCTACACTTCAGGTTCTGCTAGACCTAAGGGGGGACACCCTTTGATGCTTTGAATACAACAATTACAAACACACAACTGCATCAACTATAAGCAGATAGATCATTTCACAAGCTCAATAGGTTAGGAAACACTACAGATTGGCTAGATCTGTACAAACAAAAAGATGAAATAGAGCTTGGAAAGAATGAAACACAAACCCCTAAACATAAAGGGAAATAGATTTATCTTTTAAAATGTATATCTGAAACCATCCCCAAATCTGTCAAAGACTAGTGCCTTGTTCATTGGGCAGCAAAGTCACACACAGAACTACAAATATAAATCATAGATGCAAGTTTGTTTTCCTTAAACAAGATACTCATGCATCAATACCTTATATTAATCCACGATTTGATTCATTCACAAATTTATCAGATCTAGATACATATTTCATCATTTATGACTGCCTACAAAATTTAAAACCTTCACTGAAGGATACCTATCAACAACCACAACAATCTCCTTGAAATTGTCAAATTTCATCCTCCTTGAGGATTCAATTTATGATAATGAAATACATACCTAGAGACAATACTGTGTGGAATTTACTCATGCTTGACACAAGTAAGACCTGCAACTAAAACCACATTTACAACCCGACACTGCAACCTCTATACCCTGAAACAAACCATAGAACTTTACACATCTGGGTCAAGAAATTTTAGAAGATGGAAGCCATGAAAACTGGAGCATTCTCATAGAATTCTGGAACCCTTACAATGAGAAGAAAATTGGAATAAGAAGAAAGAGGGAACAAATTAGGTCTGCAACTGAAATTGCCAAGTGTCTTTCTTTCTAACTAAATTTCATTATCATCCAAACTTCTCCCAAAATATTTGATCTTTTCCAAAATTAACTACATAGCTACATTCCTCATTCCAAAAGCTTTCCAGAAACATATAATACTTCATATTTTGGCCAAAAATTGAACCCTGACCAAATTAATTCCTCATGTGTGCACATCATTTAAATTTTTCATTTTTTTGATATAGTCTCAACTATATAATAATCTGCATTTAACTTTGATTTTTGGCTCCTATTGTGCTCTGCTGCTTTGCCACATGTCGGTACCTAATTGGCTAATGGGATCCATTGGGTGCCACCTCAGATGACACCTCATCACCACCACGTGCACGCTTTGTCACTGCCACTTGGCTGCCACGTGTACACCACCTCAACGCCACCTATGCGCCAGCTGCGGCCACGTGTGCACCACCTCAGCGCCATGTCATTGCCATTAGACAAGACCCATGAGTTGGACTTCCACTTGGACCTGCCACCTATCTTTCGCCATTTTGCGATGGCTAACGATCTTACATCTTCGGGTCACGAAGTCGCGCAGGCCGTCGAATCCTCCGAACTTGCTCATTCTTTAACTCTTTGTGATCCGCCTAATCTTTTCGCCATTTCGCAACCCTTATCCTTCGTGCATCTTGCCTTCACGAAGTCACACCGATCGTCGATCTATCTCGGACATGCTTGCTGGTTAAGTCGGCCTTTCTCTGCAAAATTTTGCCTGTTTGCCTCGGGAAGCGTGCCTGTGTGGGGTCCACCTATCGCCATCTGTCACCACCTCCTCTGGTCACCTTGGGATCTATGCCCACATGCGTGGGGTCCGCTTGGGCACTCAACGACACCATCCCTCAAAAGTCTTGATGGCTTTGACATTATACTTGGGTGGGGTTTTAGTTTTAAATACCAAAAAGTAACATCGCCTAGCCAATGTGGGATATTGTGTTTTGCCTAGCACTGTGCATTTGAAAGCTTTTCTGAGACCTTTAATGGCACCTTTGCATCCGCCTGGAAGTTTTAATGTCCATCGCCATGTAGGAAGAGAGAAGGTCGAATGAACTACACTTGCCAGATGAAATTTGATTAAATTTTAATGCCTCCCAAACTCCTCCATTTTCACACAAAGAAAAACACGCCATAACAGGGAGAGGTTGCTGGCAAAAATTGTGGAATGTTGGTTTTACATTTGCTAACTTTATTTTTTGAAATTTTTAATTGCCCCTTTTTCCATCATGCTCTGCATAGGGTTTTCACTGGGATTTGCCATTTGCCAATGCATTTTCTTGAAAGACTATGCTATTCAAAAAGTAAACCACGTAGAGGAGGAGTATTGTTTCACTAGTTTGATAGTTTACTGTTGCTGAACATTGGCCACAAAACCACGCAGAAGATAAGGGAGGATTGTTGCTTGCACTTGCTTAAAGGTTTCTTAAGCATCTTCAACATGTCATAGATGGGATAATACTGGGAAAGGTTGTAGAGTCTGGGCCTTACACGAGCCAAAGGTATTTGCTAATCAATGTTTCAAATTGCCTCTTCAAACTCCTTCCACCACGCAGGACTTCCAATTTGCACCTGCTGCAATCTACAATCCTCCCACGTGACCTTGTACAACCAAAGCTTTTGCTTGATGGTTTTGATATGACCTCCCAATAGCCATGCAGAGAGGAAGATGAGGAAGCACGTGAGGAATGGATTTTTCTTGGCATTCACTTGCCTTGCTAATCTGTTGCATTTTCAACGCCCAACCAGCACTCTTCTACACTCCATGCTAAACTCCACGCACATTGCATTTGCTTGAATGTGTTTTATTTCTGTTGCTTTTAATTGCTACGTGGGGGGAAGGAAGACTTAACGGTTTCAAATTGCCATTTGCTTGAAACATTTGCTGTTGTTGTATTGCCTCCCCTGCAACTTAGAGAATCCACACATGGGAACTGGAGAATATGACTGGCATTCAATTGCTAAATTTCATTGCTCCATGTTTCAATAAGCCTTTTACCATGCCATGTGAGGGGGAAATTGATTTGTAACTGAGAATTTGCATTTGGTCAATAACAGTCAACCATCCTTTTAGAATTTTCAAAGATATCCATTTGAGAACTGGATCCTAATACTCTTGTTGACTATTAGACCATACAAATCTCATATTCTAGACAAGAAGGGTCATATTCTCCATATTTCTATTTGAAATCTCTTGACAATTATTAGAATAACAAAAATCTAGTCTACAACTTTCGCTAGCATCATCAATTGTCAAATAGGAGATTGCATGCCATGAAATAAGAACAGTTCGCCACAAGAATTAATGCATAAGCATGAGCTAGGTCGAGCCTCAAAGTGGGTCCGACTAGATTATTTTTTTGTTTTCAAGCAACTGACCTCTGAAAAGCTTCAGGAACCTTACCCATACCTTTGGAAATGATTGACATCCTTTTCGGATCATCAGACTGAATTTCACAACCTTCAGGCGATTACGCCACATTTTTGCATTTAATCGTGAAGACGTATTTTTCAAAGTGGTCAAAACACCTTTCTGGACCTCGCCGTCTGACAGGCATGTACTCTGAAATACAAGGATGAACTCTACCAAACAGTTTCTGAAAATGAATCCCGAGCGAAGAGATATCAATCGGCGAAAATGGCCAACTGGCTTTGTCGACACTGCGGACCTGATGAAGTCAATGTTCTGGTAACACATGATGCCCTTCTCAAAAATATCAAACAACCTCTGTAGATCCTCAAATTTGAAACACAGGTAGCTTGAAGTACATACTAAATATTTGATTTCTCAGTTAGACCAAAATCCTGACTGGATGCAAATAGTGTGCTCATGAAAATGGCTACATTAACTGATATAACATTGAAAGTGCAGAAGACTGAAAATGATAGTTCAATGAACCCTTTTGCAAACCGACTAAACGGATTGGTAGGAGCCTGAAACTGGAAACATAGCTCATCATTTACACTAACATTATCTCAGAACAAACATTGTGTCATAACACTCACTGAGGCAACTTTTACACTTATGCGAAATAGGGCTCCAACTAGCTGTCGAAACAGGGACTTATCAAAGCATGCAAATTGCAAACGAATTGATCTTCAAAACCTGAGCAAATAGATATGTTAAGACTTGAAACTTTGCAGGATAATTCACATTTATACATATAATTGAATCCATTTTGAAATTCTCCATGACGATCAACAGGGCAAAAGATACAAACACTCAATGTAGGCTACTCAATAAAATCTGCATTTGTGCCTAAAATGCACTTTCAGCTCACCCCTTGAAATGGGTACATCATAAACTGATCCAAACTGAATTCTGAAAGTTGCACATCACTGAATAGGCCAAATGAAAGGTGTGGGACTTAATTCTCAAGCCTAACCCCCTAAAAATCAATTGGCTCCATTTTGCCCCCTCTCTAACTAGGCCATTCAAACTGACTCATTTGGAAATGCAAAGCAAAAATTTGAATTGGGCCTCTAAACTTGAATCAATTTTAATGAGTCCCAACACACGGTTTGATTACAGCCTTGGCAGAGTGCTGGCACAGTGAGACTTGCACGTTTCACTTAGCACAGGGGGAGATGACGGTGACACTGGAGGATGTGTGGCGCATCCTGCATATTTCCATTAGGGGTGAGCTGATCACTTATGATAGATCATGGGGGACTCTAGCGGTGCAGAGATTCTTGGATGAGGACATGTAAATTGATGACGGTTCGATAGCCTGGGAGGATATCACGGCTTTGTACGAGCCATTACCAACAGTTTTGTCTGGGATCATGGGAGGGCTACTATGTCCGGATAGATGATCACATGGTCTGGCCGTTGGTTGGGGGTAGGTGATAGAGCAGATGATGACAGAGGGGACCCGACTTGCCTAGGGACCGTGTGTGTGAGCGAACATGTATCAGGAGCTACATGAGGTAGTGTACCGCGGGAGAGGCTCCTTGGCAGTGGGAGTGACGCTGCTGCATATATGGGCATGGGAGCACTTACTAGTTACGCGACTAGTGAGTCTTAGATTCCGGGTAGTTGACCAACCCTATATGTTCATGTACAATGGTATGATGAGTCAACCCCACCTGGGGAAGTTAGAGTGGTGGCGACGGGCGCTAGATGACATGGATGCAGTTATTTGGAGACCCTACATTGAGTGCGAGCCCTGGGAGGATGATGCAGAGGCATTGCCATATGTATTCATGACCCGATTCCTCATTGGGAGGACATGCTATGATGTAGAGAGACAGGTGTCGGGCAGAGTGATGAGACAGTTTGGGCGGCAACAAGGATTACCAAGGGGGTTAGGAGAGTACGCCAGAGTGGTCCGAGAGAGATATGCATGGGGGCTAGTACTTTCTTATGATTAGGCATTGACAGAGTTCCAGATGCTTCAGGCAAGGCCATGGGATATACAACCGAGGGTGGTAGATGCAGGAGTATCAGAGGAGTATACGCAGTATATGGCGGCGCATCTGATTCCACAGATATCAAATCCAGCAGAGTCGATTCCTGATTTTGAGGAAGAGAGGGGATGGAGACGGAGGAGGGGAGGAGGTCGAGGACCGATGATAGGTGGACGAGGGAGGGGGGATGGTGGAGGCGGAGGAGGAGGAGGAGGAGGAGATGAGGATGGTGGAGGTGGAGGAGGAGGAGGAGGAGATGGTGGAGGTGGTGGAGGTGGTAGAGGAGGTGGCTTAGGTGGTCAGGTCCAGCAGAGAGGGAGAGGCGGATTGCCACTGCAGATATCACAGGGACCGTTGATGCCGGGAGGAGTCAGATTAGGTGGCCGAGGTATAGAGAGGGAGATATCGATGGATAGAGGGGAGGGAGCCACTAGAGAGGGAGCTACAGGTGAGGCACCTATGGATACATGGGAGGGAGCGATAAGGGTTGGTGATTTGTGGGATCATATACTATTACATTTGCAGACTCGACTGGTAGTAGCCGAGACACGGGTGGAGGATCTGGAGGCGGAGGTTACAGTGAGAGATGTGCAGCTATCTGCACGAGAGTCGGAGCTGACTGTGGTGCTGCGAGAGAGGGATAGTGCAGTGGAGAGATTAGCGAAGCTGCAGGAGAGAGTCTGGGTTGGAGTAGGAGCACAAGGTCCTACTGGGGAGGTGATGAGATAGTTTGGATAGGCACAGGCTGAGATAGAGTATTGGCAGGGATTATATGAGCAGGTGGTGCCAGCTAGTCAATGAACTAAGCTATTCACAGATGTGGTAGACCAGGTTAGAGCGGTCTCAAAAGATGCAGAGCAGTAGGGGTGTGATGGGACCTCTACGAAGAGATAGGTCAAGGGGTGCCAGAGCTAGTGGGGGTTTGATGGGGCCTCCACGAAGAGATAGGTCGGATGGTGCAGGGACTAGTGGGGGAGCAGGTGGTGATGGTGGTGCAACATCTGGTCAGAGTGACATCTGAGAGAGTATTTTGCATATTTTGATATTGTCATTTTGGACTATGTCTTGGATGGCTCTTGGTAGCCAATTTTGTAGACTTCATTGTACTCTGATATATGAGATGATATATATGAGGAGATCCCATAGTTTTGATGATATGCATTTTGATATGTATGGATGTTTATGCTTAGATGGATACTTGGACTTTGCTATATGTATGCGTTTATGAGATGATTCCTATATGCATGTTTTTATGATGATTTATCCTTACATGATGTCTATATGCATGTGTGATACTAATATGTGGATGCAGGTTAATGTATGTGTACTTTTGATGGCTTTTGGGATAGAATGCTTGATGTATGCAATGTCATGATGCTTATGTATGCATAACAAAATGATGATTTATGGTGGTATAGATAGTAGTTTGTACTTTATATTAATACAAGGATGAGATAATGATATGTAATGATGTTAATGCAATGCTTTGAATGAATGATTCTTTTATGGATATGCATCTGTATGGTTGAAAAATGAATGTAACATGGATAAACAAATCTAATGTACAAATGTTTAAATGATGATTTCTAAATGAATGCATATGTTTATAATGTATGAACCAATGTTGGAAACAAATGGTTTTATGATTCCAAATGCCCAAATATGATTAAGTAAAATGATAATGTGATGATAATGCAACTTATGGTTAATAACTGCACCTTAATGCATTTAAAAGGGATAATGAATGCAATCTAAATGAATCCTAAGTGAGATAAAAATGGATGAATGAATGTAATTTAACTAATGAAGAGATAAATGAATGTATGCAATTTATGGAAACCTAAACAAATGTATGATCTATAAGTGTGGAAATGATGATAAATGATGATCACTAATGGATGTTTGGATGAATGTATAGTAAGGAGTTATCATGGTAAGAAATGCAAAATGAGGATAATTATCTATGCGAGTGAATCTAAATGTCATGAGTGTAATAATGAAATGATATAATGATATTAATGCAAGTTCATGTGGTAAGTACAACTAAATGATATTAAATGCACGCTAATAAATGGCTAAAGAATAATGCAAATGCAACTAAAAATGTAATGAAATAATGATGGGATGATGATAGATGAATGCAAGGTGTTTTAGACTTTGCATGATGCACGTGATGATGTATCAGAGTACTCTATTGCGATTGTATCCAAAAAACCAGCTCAATTGTCGCAGAACTGCTCATTTTAACCTTGTTCACACTTTCATGCAAAATTATGAAAATAAATGAGTAAATGGATGGACGGTATGCAATAGAATGCAATAAAAATAGATGAGATGAAATGACGATCCATAGTGCTTTATTTTCATCATTGAGATTTTTAAAATGTTGTAAGAAAATACAAGCAACTTGACATAATGATTCAAGATGACCTGAGTATTCCTTACATGGATTTTGATATAGCAAGTTAATACAAGCAACATGATATAATGGATCAAGTTGACTTGAGTATTGCTTGCAGAATAGACAAGGGACATCTCCGTTCATGCATGAATTGGATCGTCCTCCTTGATCTTGGGCTGATCATATCCTGAGACAAGTTCATACCTTAATAAGAGACAAAAACCTTTATCCAATTTGGATGAGGTAGGAGGAACCAAAGAAGGAGCATTCATACCTGCAAACAAATAGTATATATAAAGAATATGGATCCTTGCTAATGGTTCATGCTCATATGGTCGAGGTATACGCTATAGTCAGTAAGCCGTAGTGATCTATGGCTGCATTTTTGCCTATGATCACGTAGCTTAGTGAGCTTCCCACGTAGACACCATTAGTACATGGCCCATAACTTCATCGGAATAATGCGCCCAAGATACACCAACAATGCTATAGGAACCTGATATGAATAAATAACCCACAAATCAACCAAGTATTTGATAGCTTAAACAAAATTTTCTTGTCAAAGAAAATGATATCATGTCTTTGTTTTGGTAAGGAAGGATGCATCCTTGTTGAAGACAGTTTTGAGTGTTGATGTTGATTGTTTGGTCGATTTTGAGAAGTGATCATCGTGCGAGTATTTTTCAATGCTTGTTTTGGTACCTGCTCGGATGAGTATGTACAATGTGTTGCCATGTTTTTGTGTGATTTTCAATGTTTTCTGATGTTTTTGGATTTTGTGAGACATTTTGAATGTTTTTGGTATTTTTGCGAGATAGTTTTGAATGTTTTTGGTATTTTGTGAGATAGTTTTGAATGTTTTTGGATTCTCTGAGACAATTTTTCCAATGTTTTTGGTATTTTGTGAGATAGTTTTGAATGTTTTTTGATTTTCTGAGACAATTTTTCCAATGTTTTTGGTATTTTGTGAGATAGTTTTGAATGTTTTTGGATTTTGCAAGATAGTTTTGAATGTTTTTGGATTTTGCAAGATAGTTTTGAATGTTGAACTTAATGAATCACAAAACAATGTAGAATCCACTTCCATCAATAGGTTAAGGGCATTGCCCCCAATTTAGACATGACAATGAAAAAGTGGGATGCAAGACGCATGAAGTACTTTCTCAATTACAGATTAATAACAAGCCATGGTTTGGACAGATGGATGTGTGTATGTAGTGGATGTGATCGCAACAAGTCTGAAAGACAATGGAGCCATAGCCTTTACGAGTGGTGCCTGTTTGCCAGGTTTTCACCATCGTACTTACCTAAGGTGCCACCGGAGTGGTTGTCCACCATTTGGATGTATGATTTTTCTTTACTATTTTGATGTTTTTGTATTTTCTTCAGGTCATTTATTTGGATTTTTTTGGTATTTTTGCCAGTATATACGGGAGCCTGATGCTTTGTGCAACTCATGTATAAAACCATTTGAGGTGCATGTTGTTGATCGGATCTGCTAGCGGTTCTCCTTCTTAAGTAGCCAACTGCTATGCCCCGGATCCAAATACAACAGTGACAACATATGGACCCATCCAGTTTGATTCAAACTTTCCCTGATGTTCACGGTTGGGTTGGTTACGAGGATTTTCTCGAAGAACAAGATCACCTACCTCGAATGTATGAGGTCTAACTCGGTGATTGTAGCTTTTGCTCATGCACTGCTGATAGGCCTTGAGGTGATTGTATGCAGCTTGTTGCTTCTCATCAAGTAGCTCTAAGTCTTGAAGACGTGATACTCTGTATGCTTCATCATGGATGAGATTGTGCAAGGAAACCCGTAGTGATGATATCTCGACCTCAATAGGTAAGATAGCTTCTGCACCATAGACCAATGAGTAGGGAGTTGCGCCTATGGGGGTTCGAATGCTAGTTTGATACGCCCATAGTGCTGAATTCAATTGAACATGCCAATCCCGACCGACATCATTGACTGTCTTCTTTAGGATCCTTAATATGTTCTTGTTTGATGCTTCGGCCTGACCATTGCCTTGTGGGTAATAGCGGGTGGAAAAGCGGCGTTGGATGTGAAACTTCTCACAGAGTTCACAAACATCTTGATTTTTGAAAGGAAGACCGTTATCTGTGATGATGGACATGGGTACGCCATACCGGAAGATGATGTAATTGAGGATGAATGAGGCGATCTGCTTGCCAGTAACTTAGGTAAGTGGAACAACTTTGATCCACTTTGTGAAGTATTCGGTGATGGTAATAACAAATTTGTGGCCATTGGATGAAGATGGATGAATTTTACCCACAAGGTCAAGATCCCATTGACAAAAGGGCTATGGTGTTGTGATTGGTTGCAATTCCTGTGCTAGTGCATGTATCAGGTCTCAATGAACTTGGCATTTCTTGCACTTTCTGACAAAGTAGTAGGAGTCTTTTTCCATAGATGGCTAATAGTATCCAGTGCGCATGAGTTCCATAAATTTCTTCATGTACCTCTTCCAAGGCCTTTGTTATCTCATCCTGTTCCAGACATTGAAGGAGAGTACCATCAAGACTGTGTCAGTATAGGGTTTCAGTAATAATGGTATATAGAGCGGTTTGGTGAATGAAGGTTTTACGTTGGTTATTTGATTGGTTAGGAAGAAGTGTGTGATCGCGGAGATAGGTGTAGAATTCACCATACCATGGGGATTCAGAACCGATAAGGCGACATATCATCTCAGATTCAGGGATATCATAAGCAAGAATCCAAAGCTGTTCTACCAAGAACTCGTAGCGTGTTGAATTCTGTGGAAGATCTAGGAGAGATGCGATGGTAGCCATAGCATCAGCAGCTCGATTATGATCTCTTGGTATCTGCTCAAAGGTGATAGTAGTAAATGATGCCTCTAATTTGTCCACCATTTGTTTGTACGACATGAGTTTGTCATCTTTGGTCTGATATTCATCAGTTGCTTGTCGAATGATCAGTTGGGAGTCGCCATATACTTGTAGTTCTTGTAACTTCCATTGTATGGCTAGCCTGAGTCCTATGATCAAGGCCTCATACTTTTCTATGTTGTTTGTGCATGGAAATGTGAGCCTGTAAGACTTCAGGATGCTATCACCTTGAGGTGTGATAAACAGAATGCCTGCCCCCGAGCCATGCCTAGTGTATGAACCATCAAAGTATAGTTTCCATGGTTGTGCTGTTGTGATTATGATTATCTCTTCATCTAGAAAATTGGAAATGAGAGGATAATCGCCTATGAGTGGTACATCGGCCAACTGATCTGCAATAACTTGACCTTTAATAGCTTTACGGTCCACATACTCGATGTCAAATTCACTGAGAGTCATCACCCATTTGGCCAAGCAGCCTGTCAATGTTGCTTTACTTAGTAAGTATTTGAGTGGATCAATCTTCGCAATGAGCTGTACCTTGGTGTGTTAATAGATAGTGCCTCAGTTTAGTGGCTGCCAAGATTACTACTAGGAAAGCTCACTCAATAGGTGTGTAATTGAGTTCATAGCCAACCAGTGTGCGAGAGATGTAGTAAACAACGCACTCTTTCCCTTCTGCATTGTGTTGTGCCAATAGTACACCCAATGCCATATTTGTTGCTAATATGTAGAGTAACAAAGGTCTACTTAGATCTGGTGGGATCAACAATGGTGTATTCATGAGATAGTCTTTAAGCATCTAGAATGCTTGCTGGCATCTGGTATCCCACTAAAAGCGGGTGTTTTTGTGTAGCAGATGTGTAAAAGGGTGACACTTATCTACCAGTTGTGTAATGAATCTTCAGATGGATTGTAGCCGTCCTTGTAATGTCCTTAGTTGACTGATGTTCTTTGGAGGTGGCATGTCCATGATTTCTTTGACCTTTGCTAGATCAACCTCAATACCTTTACTTGAGACAATGTATCCTAGAAGCTTCCCGGAGGTTACTCCAAAGACACATTTCTTTGGGTTGAGTCGAACATGATATTGTTCCAGTCTATCAAAGATTTTATCTAAGATGTCGAGATGACCTTCTCTGGTGAGTGATTTTGCTAGTAAGTCATCAACATAATCTTCCATTATGGTATGCATCATGTCATGGAAGATGGTGGTCATTGCTCATTGATAGGTTGGTCCTGCATTCTTGAGACTGAAAGGCATTACATTCCAGCAGTATGTGCCCCATGGACATGTGAAGGTTGTCTTATGTTGATCCTCTGGTGCGATCTTTATCTGATTGTATCCTAAAAAGCCATCCATGAGTGAAAGCATGGCATGTCCTACTGTTAGGTCCACTATGATGTCGATGTTTGGTAGGGGGAAGTCATCCTTAGGACACGCTTTGTTCAGATCTCTACAGTCAGTACAAATATAGATGCCCCCATTTGGTTTGCCGACAAGCACAATATTGGATATCCAATCTGCATAATCTATTGGTCTAATAAAACCAACATCTAGGAGTTTCTTGAGTTTTGCTTTGACTAGGACTGCAATCTGAGGATGCATCTTGCAAAGCTTCTGCTTGACAGGTTTGGCTCCTTCACTACAGTGAGGTGATGCATGACTAAATCCAGATCAAGACCAGGCATGTGTGCATATGACCATGCAAAGTTGATCTAACACTTCTGGAAGAACTCTACAAATTTAGGCTGTTCCTCTAGAGTTAGAAGAGATGCCAGATGTATGTGGTGAGGAGTTTCAGGAGTCCCCACGTTGTATTCTTTTGTTTCCTCGATGAGAATCATTGATCGTTCCTATTTTGTACTAGCATGGAGAATGTCAAACCTTTCATCCACCAGCACCTCAGAGAGGTTTTCATCATTGGATACACTCTTTCTTTTTACTTTTGTTGGATCAAACAGTGCCACGATGCAGTTTTCACTGGAAGATCCATGTGTTAGTGTTATATTTTTGCAGCAGAAAGGTTTGGCATCTGCCCCAAAGTATGTGGCGGTATTAAGTTCTATGGCGAATCCAACTTTGTGATCCCCGCTTGGTATGTTATCCCATAGTTCCAAAAAGTTAATGATCACCTCATCATTTTGGAAATGGTCAAGACATGGGGGATTAGGTTGGTTCCATTCGATGATTTCAGGATGGATAATGGGCATTACCTCATCGATAAGGTTAAGTTCGTTAGATGTGTCAGTGAGGGTTAATACATTATGGTGAAGGTTGTTGATGGTACTCTCCCTGTCAAAATCAGACATAGGATGTGATGTAGGGTCTGTGGAGGAATTTTCCAGCTTAGGAACCCAAGAGGTCTTTATCTGTGCTTCTCTGTAAACAGGGATGTCTTTGCAGGGTGGAGGTAGTGATGTGTCTTCCTCATCTGAAATATTAAGTTGGATGGATTCAAATTCTCATTCATGTGAGTCGGTCTCTAAGTCACTTTCTAGTATCCGATTACTATACCATACTGGGATGTCCTTTGAGTTAAACATTGTAGGTGTGATCGATTGATGTACCTATGTAGATGAAATAAGCAGCGCTGCAGGAAGGATGATGGGGATCAACGAATCTGATACGGGGAGTATCGGTAGTGTTGACTCTATGGCTTCTGCTGGAACTGCTGATGTTGTGGATACTGCTATGGGTTCTGATATAGTTGCTGCCGCTAATGGTGCTATTGATGTTATTGCCGCTACTGATAGTGTTACTGGTTCGATTAATGGGAGGATGGGTGTTGTAGGTGGTTATGCTGGGATTTGTAGCCTCATTGGGATAGTTGCAACAGTGTTTGATGCTGCTTTTATAATAAAAGGTGTCCTCTTTGTAATAGGCTAATATAGTGGTTTGCTGGGTTTTCCTTTGAATCTGAGCTTAGGAAGGATTTCCTTTTGAAAGCCTAGGCCTGTATTATCCTTGGGCTTTAATTCCAGCTGCAGCGGTTCATGTCGTCCTTGTTTGCAAGGTCCCAAAGCACTCTGACCATCATAACCCATTCTTTGCATAATGAGGAGGCCTTTGCCATACTAATCTGTGGGAAGCTTAGCTTGCGGCATATCAGTGGTGATGGGATCTTTATAGATCCATTCTGCTAAGTCCTCATCTCTAGTTTCTTTTTCTTGACTCTGCCCCAGGATGAAAGGCGTCAAAGGATATGCTGGTTTGATCAATGGTTGTTGAAGTAACTGCTGAGGTTTACCATGCATTCTAGAAGAAGTAGGCATTTATCCCACACAAAAGAGTTGGCTCAAATTGTATTCCCCACGACCTTCCTCTGCTATTTTCATCTTGAACTTTTCTTGCTTAGGTATAGTGGTGTTTGAACGGGCAAGAGAGGCTGGACTTACGTATGAGGTGGAAGAGATGGCTTCTCTATTGTTGGGAATGGTAATCTCTGGTTGATGATTTATATTATGACAATATGCAAAGGGGTTCGCATCGCCTAGGATTGTGATCTCTACACCATTATGTAAGAACTTGATACATTGATGGTAGGTGGATGGAACAGTTTGCATGGCATGTATCCAAGGTCTTCCTAACAATAAATTATATGGCAGAGGAAGGTCTAGGACTTGACAGATAATGCGTTTCACCATAGGGCCCACTCAGATTGGTAGTACCACAGCTCCTTTGGATGAACGCTTTGCATCATCATAGGCTTTGATTGTGATCTTTTTGTGGGGATCCACTGATTCTATTGCATATCCCAAAGTTGTGACTAATTGTAGAGTACAGATATTCAGGCCTACTCCATTGTCGATCAAGACTTGCTTGATCCTATACTGGTTGATAAATCCTTCAATGTGTAGTGAGGCGTTATGAGGTTGTTGGAAGGAAGAGTTGTCACTTTCGAAAAAAGTGAGACAAGGGGATTATTTTAGACTTCCAACCATGGCTTGGAACTGATCCGTATTCAAGTTTGCAGGGACTGACGCCTCTTGGAGAGCATGATCCAAGATGTTTTTATGAGATGGAGATAGGCACAATAGCTTTAAGATAGATATTGGTGCGGGTGTTCTGTCTAACTGTTCCACAAGGTTATACTGCTTTGGGATAGATGAGGTACCTTGTGGAGCTGCTTTTATAGTAATCTTGCTGCAACGTGCAACAACATTGCAAGTGGAGCTGAGATTTTTGATGGTTATAGTTGCAATTTGTTCATTGGCATCATATAGGTGATTCACAGTATAATTATACGCGGCTTGTGTATAATTGGTGGTATCTGTGTTTCTCCCTGAAGTGGAAGGACCCCTTTGATCTTGTGATGGAAGTGGATTTTTAAACATAAGATGATCATTGTTTGTTGTCTTTGGGTCATGTCCTTCGATTTCGATTTCACCTGGGTCAATAAGATCCTGAATAAGATCTTTCAATCTGTGACAATTGCTTGTCTTATGTCCTCTCCCTTGATGGAAATCACAATGTTCAGTATCCCTCCACCATGAATGTTTGACTTGAGGTTCATAGTTTGATGTTTTGGGTAGGGTTACTAGATTTTGAGAAACCAGTTGTTGTAATACTGTTTCAATGGGTTCCTCTAAGGGAGTGTATATTCACTTTGGTTTTTGTTGATGTGATCTAGGTTCATCTTGAGATGTGATGCGGCCTTGAATTGGAGGAGTAACTGTGTTAGTCTGAGGTGGGGGATTCTATCCTGCAAATCAAACTATAGGTTGTGCACTTTTGATAGTTCTTGCATCCACAACCCTATCATTGACAGTATTTTTGTTTTTGTTCCAGAAGCTTGGTTTGTCACTATTGAAGCATGGGAAAGGACCATCCTTTGGCTCATTATAGATTTTGATAAGTCCTTTTTTGATGAGAGCTTGCTCACATTTTAAGCTTTTGGTGATCATGTCATTGAAAGAGTCTGTGTCTTTGACATCCAGGTGAAACTCCATTTCTTCGTTTAAGTTGGAAATAAATATTTCCACCAGTTCTTGTTTAGGCAACTGAAGAGAACGTCTCCTAGACATTTGACGCCATCATTGTAGGAAGACTGAGAATAGTTCACCTGGTTTTTGTTTAGTGTTACATAGATCAGCCATGTGATATCACATTCAATGTTATGTAAGTAACGTGCCAAGAACTTTTGAACTAGCTCTTCAAATGTCCTAATGCCACCTGGTAGTCAGGAAAACCATGATGTGGTTGTTCCTCCCAAGCTTTGGGGAAAAAGGCACATGAGGTACGTATCTTCATATGCCACTTCGGGGCAAGCTGAATGGAATTCTCTGACATGATCGCGAGGATCTCCCTTTCCTCGATACTTTTCAAACTTGGGTGTTTCAAACCCTCATGGAAAAGGTGACATATAAAGATTCCTATCAAAGGGATAGGGACAAATGTCATTGAGTGAAAATTGATTAGTCTTTACACCACTACGAAGTTGTTGGGTGAGATTTTCAACTTGTTGCCACAATATCTCTATGTCATTTGGAGGAGGAGGAGGTGGTGGGTTACCTTGGGGAATGTTATACCTGATGCGATCTCTAACTCTTGCTTCCTCATTATGACTTTGTCATTCTGATGCTTGTCTTAGTTGTGTGAGATCAAAGTCAAAGGGGAGTTTGGCTCCTTCTTGAGCAAGCTTTAAAAAGTGAGCATCCGCATTGCTCCTAAGTATTTCGTCAAAAAGTCTATTAAAGAGAGGGTTGTGCTGAGCCCTTTCTATTGTTGCAGGAGTAGGAGTACTCGGGTTTTTGTCATTCGCATTTCCTCCAAGTGCTTCTTGAAATTCATTGATATTTTCCTCCTCTTCTTCTTCAATTTCTTTTTCTCATTGCCTTGACTGTGACTGGGTATGAGCCATTTTGTTTATAAGTTTTTGTTGAAGTTGGGTGAAAATGGTGATGAGTTGTTGATGAAATGAAAGATTTATGGTTGGTGTGGTGTGTTGCATATGTATCTATAGCACTTAAAGGTGGATGTTACCAAAGTTTCCTTCTTTGAATTGCTTGTTGTGTTTTGATAAGGTTTGATGTGATAAGGTTTAGAGAAATCTGAGGTGTGTTACAGACTTAACTACCTAGTAATGAGAGAATTCACTCATAGACTAGTTTTAACCTACGTAGATATGTCTCTTAAGATGAGCTTATCCTAGATGTAGAAACAATCTAAAAGTGATTTGTTATGTTTGATTCAAGCAATATCTAAAAGAGAGCTTAGGACAAGAACCTCTTTAATGTTTTGAGAGTTGAAATGAAGTGATGACATGAAGGTGAGAAATGGATGAAATGTTTAACTTCAATAAAAGCTTTGTGTCACAAATGAAACAAATTCTACCTCTTCTCTTTTGGGCGTTGGTGGCATTTCTCGAGCTATGTTGTATGTGATACAAATGTCTGGGAAGAAGTTGGGATTGATTTTGCCTCCTTGGTTTTTGTGATAACTCAAAGCTCTATATTGCATAAAAGCTCTGCGGTTCAATGACTCTGGATCAAATTCGTTTGATTTGCCTTGAAGGTATAGACACATGTGACGTAGAAAATCTCTATGAGAGACACAAATTTGTCTATTTAGATAGAAGAATTTCCTCCTTTTGATCAAATCCTTTGAGCTCAATGGTCTTCTTTTCAAGTTGATGTGTTGATGAAGATTCTTCTTTCTCAAGATGTGAAGAATGGTCATATAGTTTGATACTCGTCTCTTTGTTTTTGATCATTTGGTTGGATGAATACTTGTTCTGATTTTTGGATTTTATGATGTTTCTTTGACAAGAAAACAAAGCAAGCACAAAAACACAAGAATGTTGCCTCAAAAGGCATAAATGAGTATGGGTCTAGATCAACCCAATCCTTGGACTTTTTATGACCCTTTCCTTTAAGTGCATTTTAGGTGTTTTCTTTCCAAAACCTGAAGTCGGCTCAATTTGCACTTGGTCTTGACTAAAACAAAAACACTTCAAACACTTTGTATCCCTAAGGTCAAATGGCCAATTGCGATAAATTAAGCCCACATCTTGATATTTTTTTGACTTTGGTACTACATACCTTATGAATCCTGCCATGGCAGGTAAGGATGTGATATACTAAGTCTTGCACAAGCATAACAAATAGATGATCCCTATGATGGGGGAGTCACCACTTTCATCAAGCCACAAGTGACTTTTCAAAAAGCTATGTTTCTACTCAAGGAAATATGTATGGTGAGTATCTTGGGAGCAAAACCATATATGCTCTTGCATTGAATTATATCACAAATATCCTCAATCAATAGAATGGGTGGGCTACTACTTAAAGGTGTTTAGTAATTTTCGATGTCTTTGGACATAAGTTCATTCTGCAGTGACTCACTTAAGAGCCTTGTAACTTGTGGTGGGGCCCATTTGTCCTTTCGACAAGTTACATTGTAGGAACAACTATACCCAAGGCTACAACTTTCGCTCTCACCTGATTTCTATAGCGGCTCAAAGGATTTACCGTGCGAGGTCGTTCCCAAGAGTGATGTGTCTCTTGGCAGGCCTCTTTTAAAAAGATAAAAATTTGAGTGTTACTAACACTTTTCTCTTGCACCTAGGACTACGAAAGCCAAGGGAGAGGATAGTGTGTGTTAGAAGTAGGACCACTCGACAAACTCTTTTGCACAAGTGTGCCAAACACAAAATACACTTGTTCTTTTTAACTTGTCATTGCAAAGATTTTTTTATCTATTTTGGAGATGTTGCTCCAACAACCATGATGTTCTTTTTAACTTCAAAAAGAAATGTGTTTGAGTAAACTAGAATTTGAAATCCTGGTCAATTGAAATAAGAACATGCATGCATGAAGTAAATCATTTTTGCAAAATAAGACAAGTTGATTGTTCTTTTAATTTGCACCAAAATTTGAAGTGTTGATTGTGAGTTTTGCTTAAGTTTGATGCAATAAAAGGAAATTTGTTTTTGTCTTGTTTTAAGCACCAAAAAGAGAGTGTATCCTAAATTGCAAGAAATGAAAATTTGTTTTTGTTCAATTTTAGAGCACCAAAACAAATTTTATCCTAACTTGCAAGAAATGAAAATTTGTTTTTGTTCAATTTTAGAGCACCCAAACAAATTTTATCCTAACTTGCAAGAAATGAAATGTTTGCGTTGTTCAATTTTAAAGCACCAAATGCAAAATTTTCACTTTAAACAATAAAAGAAGTTAGTTTAGACCTGCACAAGAAACAAATAGTTAGTAAAATCCAAACCTAGGGGGGGCTTCCACAAGCCTAAGAAAATCACTTTTTCGGTTATAAGGTCTTTTTTACAATGTTCTGTTACAATAGCGCCACTCTGTGTGCAAACAAAAGTGCTATTTAACACAAACACGCTAAAAGAAAAACTCTGACAACAAATGCAAAAGTGTCAAAACAAGCACAAATGCGCTAAAACAAGCACAAAAAAGATAAATAAAGGTCAATAGCGCCAAAATTGAGACAAAAGCGCTATTGTAAAAACAATAGTGCTAGAATATCAGGTTGCAATAGCGCTACAACGTGATCAAAAGCGCTAAAGCATGACCTGTGTGTCAAATTCAACATGCAAACAAGTTAGTTGTGTTTTTATAATTGTTTTTTGGGTGTTAGGATTCACGTCGGGTTCACCAAATGATGCTTTGCAAAATACCCAAAGGTTAGACTGGAACCTATAGTCGTATAACACACAAAAACACACAAGAAATAAGTGTTAAAGTTAGTGTTATTCAACCAAAGATTAACCTAAGCAGGCATATCAAAAGAGATACTAAAAGCATGAGAGAATATCTAACTAGGAAAGTAAATATGATGAGCATCTCCAAATGCCTCCTAACATGCTCTTAGCTCCTTCTCCTTTGTTCCTCTCCTCTCTAAGTTCCAAACTAGTGTAGCTCTCAACAACTTTTTGCACTATGGATGCTTATGGAGGTTTGAGATTGAAGTATTTTCTCTAAATGTGAATAAAAAGCTAATACTAGAGGCTATGATGCTAAAATGATTTATTTTAAACCAAAATGACAAGATATTAGTGATTTATGCTAAATGCTCTCTAAAATTCTCTATAACTTAGATGCATACAAGTTTTCAGGATATGGATTATGAGGACATGGGCTCTATTTATAGGAAAAATGGAGCAATGGATGGTTGAGATTGAGTAATCTCAACAAGGGTCAGGATTGAATGATATTGAATCCATGTGATGGCTTTCAACCCAATCCCAGGATGACAAGTGTCAATGTGAGATAGGTTGAGAGGAGAGGGAATAAACATTAAATGCTTGACATGACCCGAGAGTTAAGGTCAAGGTTGGGTTGAGTGAATAAATTCTTTATTCAAAGAGTAAAGCTTTTATCCAATGGATAAACTCTTGTGCAAAGGAAAAAGGGATAACCATGGTCAAAGCAATAAATGCTTGAGGAGACACATCAGTGCAAGTTGAAATAACCATAAATAATTATGAAAGAGCCATAAATGGTCATGTAAGAGCCATTAGTGGTCTTGGAAGACTTTGGAGGTTAAATTGTTGAACACACAAAGCATTTAATGCTTTTCAAAGATTTTGAAGTCTTTGAGAAGTGACAATAATCAGAGGATGGATTAGGCTAATTAGGAAGGGATTAGAAGAATCTAGAAGGGGGTTTAGGAGTGCAAGTGGATTTGGTGGGTGAGGGAAAATAGGATTTTTATTTAAAATGAATTAATTTATTTCAATAAATATGTTCAAGTTGCATTTGTAGGAAAATGCAAGGGGAGGGGGGGATAAATGATTTAAATAAATGTTTAATTTAATTTATTTAAAATAGGAAAAGGGATTAAATTGAATAAATAGAATTTATTCATTTAATTGAATGCGAATTTGGTTGAATGAATTAATTAAAATAAATTGAATAATTTATTTAATTAATAGGAGATCGTTTGGAGATGAATTAATTAAATATTAATTTAATTAACTGATGGCTAGTGGATTTTTAATCAAATAAATAGGAAATATTCATTTAATTAAACTGGATAGATTTATGTGACTACAGAGACCTTTGTATTTTTGGCCTAAACTTAGGAAATAGGTGATTTGAGTATGTGACATAATGTTTTGAATGCTAGCGAGTGAAAGTTGAACATGTTCATCCGATAAGACTTTTATTTCAACATGTTATACCTGAGTATAAGTGGAAAGTAATTAGTATGGATTTTATCCAAGGGTTACCTATGAGCAAGAACAAGCATGATATCATCTTAGTAGCTGTGGATAAATTGACAAAAGTTGCACATTTCATACATGGAAATCTCAAGGATCGATCATTTATTCTTGCAAAGAAATTTGTGCAAGAAATATTCTGGTTGCATGGTGTACTAGAAACCATTATTTCAGATAGGGATACTAGGATGACATCAAGATTTTGGACAATATTGAATGCAACTTTGGGAACCAGACTAAACTTTAGTTCAACATATCATCCTTAGACTGATGGCCAAACATAAGGGTTAGTTAGGTTGTGGAGGATCTTCTACAGATGTATTGCTTGGATCACCAGTACAAGTGGGAGGACTATTTGCCTTTGGTTGAGTTTGCATATAATAACTCCTTACACGTATCTTTAGGGATGACACCTTTTGAGGCACTCTATGGATGAAAGTTTCACACACCCATTAGTTGGGATAGAATGGAAGATATGATCATTATTGGTCCTGATTTGCTCAAAGAAATGGATGAGCATATGAAGTTGACTAGGACAAGATTGAAAGAAGTAGCCGATAGAAACATGACTTTTAGAGAATTTACTATAGGAGATAAAGTCTTTTTGAGGGTCAAGCCTTATAAGAGCTCTATCTCATTTGGGAAATCATCAAAGTTGGCACTGAGATATGTGGGACCCTTTGATGTGCTAGAAGTTATTAATCCAGTTTCTTATAGAATTTCCTTACCAGCTGCTCTTGCTTGAATCCATAATGTCTTCCATGTTTCTTTTTTGATACCTTATCATCCTGATGCATCTCATATTCTTGATTGGCCATCTTTACATGTATAGGATCCAAGAGTGGTGCTAGTGGAGCCCATCTGAATCCTAGATCAACGTATCATAAAACTACATAGCAAAGATTTCACTCAGTATAAGGTTTAGTGGGACCAATATTTTGAGGATAGTGCTACATGGGAGTATGCTGAGATGATTGACCATCATTTTCCTCATTTGCTTTCTTAGAGTAGTGTTTGCTTATTGCACGAGATACTTTGATACTCTAATTTAATTTACATGATGTGAACTTGGATAGCATGGATGCTATTGTTATTGTTATGTTATGATGATGATGTATGGTTAATACTTTATGATGTTGAAATACTATGTGCTTATTGATAGAATAATAAGACATTGCGACGATCTCTTCCAAGTGGGAAGGATGTAACGAACCATATTTATTTATATTTATTTTATTAGGAAAATAATGCTTATTTTTCATTTATTAAATTGAAATGAAATGGAAATAGAATTGTTAGTGAAATAAGATAGGAGATCAAATGCAATGAAATGATTTACATGTAATTGAATGATCATTATTATTTTTATTATAAATTTGGGATCGTCATCGCTAATGAGAAATTGAGTGCAAGTGAATGCAGGAATAGGTGAACACGTATGAAGGTGAGAACATAGTTCAGGTGGAGTTGTTTTAGCTCTTGGGATTTTCTAGAATAGATGAGAATCTCACACACCACTTTAGAATGCGTATTTTCATTTTAAAAAGATTGAAGATTTATATAACTTTAATTGGGTGTTTGTTCAAATTTGAATGATGAATTTCATATGATTAATAGTAAACGATATTTCTTTATTTTAAAAGTACGATTTATTCTAACATTGTTAAAAGAAGATTAACTATAGATATGGATCGTAGAGATGTATGTTCTTTGTGTATGGATATGTGTAATCGGATGAAATATTGTCCTTATGTGTTCACTTTTGTATTTTGATAATAGTACATAAATATGTGTGTGTGTATGAGTTCGAAATGCGATTCGATCATATACATATACATATGTGTATGATTATAATACATATATATCTAATTATCATGAAAATGAATTACTTTACTTCATGAATATTAAATTTATTGAGAGTACACACACACACACACACATATGTATATCAACTTGCAAATTGTATGCATTTATTATGCGAAGTGGGAGTCGATGTTGATATTGACTATTCCACATAGCATTCTATTTGGCAGACATATATATAACATGTAATTAATATCAAAGCATATCATATTACAAGGAGGAGTCGATAATGTATCAACTATGCAAAGTAACAATCTTTTTATTGTTTAGAACAAAAGGGAGCCGATAGTAACATCGACTACCCCCATTAATGATAGGAAGGGAGTCAGTATTGGTACCGGTGACTACCCACTCAAACCTCCACTTTCACATGCATTGAATAAATAGTTATGTGGCATGAACAAGCACACGATAATAATGAACTCAAACGGTACGCCACAAATACTTGGAAACGAATTGCAAGGGAGTCAATATTAATATTGACCATGCAACTAACAGACACTTAGTGTTTGAGTAGAACACAAACTATAGGGTGAACAAGGATTGTTAGATGTGGTGAAAGCCATTGGGATAAACGTTGCATGGCATGCGAACTGCTTGATGTGCCATTAGATATGCATGGGTGGTAGGGTAAAACTTTAATAACAAAGTATGTAAGCCCGAAACATAGCAGATTATATAGCACACATTTAGCATGAATATGGAGTATTAGTACACTTAAAACACACATAAAAGACAAAGAGAGAGAAGACAGTATTGGGGATAAGACAATAAGAAATATATAGTGAATCCGTGAGAATAGAATAGTGAATAGAAAAGAGAGGGAGAGAATAGAAAGAATAGAACTCAAGTGATAGAACAACATAGAGAAGGAAAAACATTTGAAATCTAGACGTGTTGCAAACAGATTTGGAGAAGATCATCATTGATCATATTAGACTTGGGTCAAATTTCAGAGGTAGGCTCTTAAACGAGCAATAGTTTGTTTTATTATTAAAAAATAAGAACAGAATTATCTAGAGATTTGATTGTTTTAGATCTTTAGTGAAGTAAAGAGTTCTATTTCTTAATAATTTATTATTTTAGAAGTCACAATGATTATATGAAATTTCATTTGAAAAGGCCATATAAGTATGTGCAATCAAAATTATCATTTTAGATCATGAAAAACATCTATTAGTATCAAATTTGAGAAAAGAAGTGTATAGTCAAGAACATATGGAAATATAGAGAACTTATGCACTCAAAACTTAGAAATTTGAAACCATAAGATGAATGATTACGCTATTTGATTTTATGAGAAAAGATAAAAGAATGTGTACCCATAATTTCTATTTTGGAATTTTACTTTTATCTATATGATAAATATGCAAACATGTGTTACACCTTCTTATTTTTAATTCTTATTCTTGTTTTACTTATAAAAAAATAGAAGCGAAAGGATGTTTTCTTATTAAACAAAATTGGTTGTAAACGAAGGATTCTTCCTTATCTATTAAGCGAAATATTTTCTTCTTTAAATACCTTACAAACAATAGGAAAGCTTGATGTGTTTGTGTTTGTGGGAAAGTTACCTTTCAGGATGGGTGTCGAATGTGGAGTCATATAGAGAATAGTTTTATTTTCCTAACTATATTTTATTGCTATGCATGGCATTATACTCAGCCAAGTAACTTATTGACCATTGAAATAGATGGATTTATTTATGGTCTCTACCATATCCTTGATTAATCATTCTTGTTTCTTTATGGAATTAGAAAATTGAAAATGCATGTATCATTCTAGGCATGCACCATATTCCATCTTGTCTATCGAATTCTTTTTCCTAAGCAATTTGTGCAAGGTCGGGTATTCTTGATTGACCAAGAATTATAGGGAAGTGTAAGCTTCAAGGTTGGATGGAAAAGCACCTGAATCTTTTTCTTGTCTCCATTATAAAGATTATATTGAAGATAGCTGGGATTATAGATCAAAGGAAGCATCTCATCCTTTACTTAATTTTTTTCTTGTTATTTGAACTTAAGGCATTAGAAAGGCCTAAGTATTGTACATAGAGATGATTGAGATACTACTGCATTATCCTATTGAATAAAGAATCTTACTCTCTTTATAGAAATCTTGTGTATGTTATGATATCAAAGGAATGATCATTTAGAGCTAAGAATGGAATAATGGAAGATAATAGAATTATTAAAGGAATTATGAGTTTATTTAAGAATAAAGAGTATTTTTTTTTATTATTGAATTTAGAACGTTTTACATCATTACACATATCAACAATAATGTGTAGAAGCTACAATCTTAAAGTCATCCCACAAGCATTCAAATTTGGTGACCTAGTCTTAAAAGAAAATCCCTGAAATTAGCAAGATCAGGAGAAGAAGGGAAAATTTGAACCTAAATGGTTAGGATCCTTTATCATCATATCAACTTATGGATCAAGAGCATACCAGTTATCAACTTTAGAAGGGGGCATGCTTGATGAGCCAACCAACAACATCCATATGAAGAAATTCTACACTTGAATCGTCCAATGCACAGATCAAGCAAAAAAGCAAAAACCAAAAAAAAAGTATCAAAATCATCACTAGGGTGAAAACCTAGCAAACAAGCACCTTGTAACACAAAAAAAAATTTAAAAAATCAAGAAAAACACAAAAAAGTGTAATAAACAAGTGGTGAAAACTTGGCAATGGGCACTGTTTGTGATAGAGCAACTCCTCCATCTATTAGTACTCATATCATATCTTTGGCTCCATCTGATCTAAGCCCATAGCCATCACAAAACACTTATACACGCAACATTATCTTGGACATACTTAGCGTAGTCACTGTCCCTGATTATCTGAATCAGTTATCTAAATCATATCCCACCATGGCTTGGTGATCAATATATATATATCCACATCGAACAATGTCCATACCTGGGGAAAAAATCCCGATCTCAGTTGGGGTATTTTGCTTTAGCTTTCATAACACCAACAACAAACAAGGATCATAACATACTAAGGAGACCAATGTCAAAAATACCCATCAAAACCTGGCAAATAGGATCACTATCCAACTACACCCAAAATGCAAACACGATGGATGATGTATTTTGAATTATGATTTTTTTACATTTAGCATGAAGTTTTGACTATTTGTATCTTGATTTCTGAACTATTAGATCTCCTGAGCTACTCAAGGATGCACAGAGCTAGAGAAGCAACAAAGGAATCTAATATTTTATTTGGTTTTCTATCTATGAGGTGATCATTCATATCGTGCAAATTTGTCTCAAGACATGATTGGAAACATATCATTGAAGATATTTCCCATTATGCACATTACAATGGTCAACTCTTGTTTGTTTTATGCAAACAACACTCAGGTCATCTTGGTTCAATTATACCTCGATGCTTGTGTCATTTTTCCATATCAAAAATCATGAAAGTTATACTCAGATCATCATGGTTCAATTATACCATTGCTGTTTGTATTAACTTCCAACACTTCAAAAGCTCAATGATGACAAAAAGAGCACAAATAAGTGACTAATAGGAATGACAATGACATGATTAAAATGATCATTTAGTGACATTTCATACAATTAGTTGCATTCTTACATTTAGCTGTATTTATCATCTCATATCATTATCATTTACATCTCATTTTCAAGATACATCTCACATCATATCATTTCCTAAAAACATTACATTTAGATTGCATGACCATCACATCTCATATCAAAGTACATTCACATACATATCAATAACATACATGCATCATCACATTATAAACACATGCATATCCAAAATACCATCACAAAACATACGTTCACATCATCATGTGATCAATACATCTAATAGCAACATTGCAAAATTAAATCAAGAGCATCATAACATCATCATATCTATATAACATCATCCTATCAAATCATGCACATCATAACTCAATCATCATAAATAACACATCACATGTGGATCAAAGAGAATCAATGCCATATATCATATAAATGATGTCAAAATATACAACTAAGTATCATGTCTATCAATACAATAACAATGACCAATGTCACAAAATCAGTCTCTCAAGTGTGGCTATCCCCTGAGGCAGAGGGTCTCGTTGTGGATGTTCGTATTCCTGGATCCCCACCGAATGGATCATGTCATGCTGGTCCTGTCACCCCTTTGCTCTCCATTCTCGAATGGTTGCGTTTGGATTAGGTAGATGCCACTGCAACATAACTAGGATCTCTATGTTCTTGCGAGACCATATCCTCATATAAGCACCGATAGTACTTGACCTCCTTGGCCGAGTACTGTATCTCCCTCAGTGTATCCCAGAGCAGGGTTCCTGCGGCTGCTCTATCTAATTTGTCTGCAAGGGCCTCATCTTGTCCTATTCACTCAATGGTTGTGTCCCTCTCTATCTGTAGCTGAGTAATCTGTCATTGTTGCACTAGCACCTGTGCTTGCAACTGCTGTACAGAGACCTATAAGGCCCTGATTTGGGCATCTTGCTGATGCACCAACACCCTAATTTGGATAGGTGCCTACGTCTTGGTCCTAGTTGCACCTATCCCTGTCTGAGGTGCTGGTGGAAGCAGAACATTGGATCTCCTCCTCTGCATAGGTCGCCTACCACCCTCCATGCCTCCCACAATAGCTAGCACCACACCTCTCCCTGCACCAAGCACACGACCACCTATGTCACCCCTACCACCTCCTCCACCACCTCCATCACCCCCATCACCCCCACCACCTCCTACCTCTCCCCCCCATCTCCCTCATCCTCCTCTCTCCACCTCTGACCACCTCACCTCTATGGCCGCTCTGCCTCATCATCATCAAATGCTGGCAACGGCTCCACTAGATCAGGTATACCGGTTACCGCATGAGCAACGAAGTAAGCCAAAAACTCCTTCGTCATCCCAACATCCACTACTTGGACCTGTAGTCCCATATCTACCTCGCTAGGCTCATATACTTCACCACTGCTGCAACACTATCTATGGTAGGTCCCCACTCAGGCACATCCTGCCGCCAATGAGCATACAAACATGCTCCTTGTGGAATACCCTGCTATCTCCCATACTATCTATGGATGAGGTTGTGCAAAAATATCTCAATGAGGAAGGGCATTCACCCAATCAGATATCTTGACATGTACACATAGGGTATCTCCATCCCATCCTTGACCCACACCTCACAGTCCATATACGGTCCCCAGATGATCGTGTCTATATCATCCAAGGCCCTGCGCCAATTCTCTAATGTGCCCTGCTTACGCTGGACAACTACACCTGTGTACCCATATGCGTATGCCCTACCAAATAGTGTACATCTATCAGTAAGTGACCGCATCACTGGTATGTGCTCCCAAGCCCACACCTGTAATAATGTCACTCGAGCTGATAAACTGGTGTATCCCAGATACACTATCTAGTGGAGCTCCCTGTATAGGTGGGCCAACATGCAGGACCCCCATGCAAACATGCATCCCTATTTCACCATGACCTCTAGGACCAAACCCCATCCTATAGCTATTCCCTTCGACCTATGGTTGGGACAAAGGAAACCACCGATGAAACCTGCTAATACTAAAGGCAGAGGTGCATAACCCACATCCAAAAACTCCTGCCAAGGGATCTCATAACCACTAATGTGATAATCTTGTAACACCCGTCAAAGAGCCTATGTGCAACCCTCCTCTGTCTACTCATACGACAACAAACACCCAACCACAGGAATCCACAAGATCCGATAACAATCTTTAGGTGTCACTGCCATCTCCTCGGTCGCCAAATGAAAGGTGTTTGTATCACTGTGCCACCTCTTTGTTAGTGTTGTCAATAGACCTCGGTTAATGATATACCAGAGCATGTCTAGTAGAGATGATAATCTACATCTCTCAATGATATCTTGATCGACCTGTATCAATCATGGGATGAGTGTCCATGGCTTCGAGAATCTCTCCCAAGACTATAAAACACTAAGCTCTATCTGCAAATCACAAACACATCCACCATCAGTTCTCACTTCAATCAATTTTATCAAAACAAATCAAACTGTGAATCATATCAAACACATCATATCATGATCAATCATATATCAGCAACGAATCTCACATTAAATGAATCATATCATGATAAATCAGAAATATATTTGCAGTGAATTTCATATCAAAAGAATCATCTCACGATCAATCAGTGAAACATATTAATGAATCATATCCAAGGTATCATATCAATGACTTCAAATCATAATAGACTTCATATCATGAAATAAAACAACATCATATCAATATAATCAACATCATATCAGTGATCCTAATCAACATCATATCAGTACTCCAAATCATAACAACATATCAATGATCCATATTAGAACAATAAAACAGTGATCCATATCGGTGAAACAACTTAGTGCTCCATATTAGTGAAACATATCCGTGCAACAAACAATGGCCCATATCAGTGCCCCATATAAGTGATTCCTATCAAACCAACAACCCATATCGAGATCCATATTGTGACCCATATCAGTGCACCATATCCGAGCAACATATCAGTCAAATTGACCCAACAACCCATATCAGACAAGACCAACTCTATTAGACTCATATCAAACAGTCAAACAAGCTACCAAATTTATCACAATCTATCGAAGTTGAATCTCATCTTGAAAAAACATCATTTTTTTCAACTTTTTCACCCTACATGCTAAATCAAACCTCCAATGCACTAGATTGCCACTCATGAGCTAACTTTTTCATCAAATGTGCTATAAAATTCTCCCAATGTGCTAAAATAATACCACGCACTACATCATACCTCCAATAGGCTACCCTGTTTCCCCAATGCGTTAACCTAATCTATGCGCTAACTGTCGTATCCTATGCATTATCTTCTATTTCGTATGCGCTAATGTTCTTTAATGAGCTATTCTACCCATCCTATGTGCTAACCACCTAAGCCTAGGGTATCTATGCGCTAATGTTTGTTTCGTATGCATTAGAGTCCTACACCTACACGCTAAAACCATGAAAGCCCCGACCCAAAACATGAAAAACATGACAAAAATTGTCAAAATTGATCAAAAAAGATAGAGATTTGAGCCACTTACTGGTGGGCCATATGCGGTGAGTCTCTGGTATCACCTGACACACTCAAAATGGTAAGAATGGTATGGAATTGACATCGTGGTCAGAGCTCCAAATATCCAAATTACAAGAAGACAAGTGTAAAATGACTTTTCAGAATCACTTTTCACCTTTTACAAGGGTTAATAAGTTGGGTATGTTTTTTTCCACTTTTTCATTATTAACCTTATCAACATCTTTTTTTTTGGAGATGAATCAAATCATGCGTAGGTGACATCGCCAACAGTATCATATCAAAATCATCTCGAATGATCACAAATTTGACAAATTTTACAAATCTTTCATAGATACCCTTGATTCATATCCCGAGGGGGCATCATCAAGATCATTTATCAAATCCACATTTGGGACATCATATCAAACATTTTTGGCACACAACATCATATCGATAAAATTTTGGCAGCATATCCAGCGATTTTCATTGAATCAACATGTGCACACATGTCACTTCAAAGAGGGGCAAAATGTAGACGTATAAATCTGACCACCTTCTTAAATAAATATTTAATATTTATTTAAAACACATTCCCTTATTAATTAAATCTTATTTAATTAATTTCTTCATTTTCATCTATTTGATTAAATGAATTATTCAATTTATTTAATTAAATTCATCTAATCCCTATCTAGCCTTTAATTAAATAAATCACTTTATTTAATTAAATTTGCCTTTCTTCCTTTTAATTAAATATACATTTAATCAGATTGATCCTTGCACATAAATAAATCAAATTTATTTAGAAAAATCCCCCCACTTGTATTTATGCAAGTTGAATCTATTTTAGATGAAATAAAGCATTTTATTTTAATTAAAATTTGATTTCTCCCACTTGCATTCTCCTAACAAATCCACTTGCATGATTAATCTTCTTCTAGAGACTTCTAGGTTCATCTAATCTTAATCAATTATCCTTAACAAGTTAACCCTCAAAGTCTCCCAAACCATTAATGGTTAACTCAACCTTACCACATGATTAGAGACTTTATCTCTAACTCAATCCTCATCCAACCCAAGGGTCTCATCAAGCACTCATGGCTTTGACCCTGGTTATCTTATTTAAACCTTGCACAAGAGCTTACCCTTTGGGTAAAAGCTTTATCCACTGGTTAGTCCTAATTAACCCCAATCACACTCTCCTAGGGTGACCCTCATGTCTTCTCAAGCATTTAATGCCTCTTACATCCCTTCTCAAGCGACCTCTTGTTGACAATTATTACCATTTCATTGGTGAAAATTGTAAACATGGATTGAGTAACTTTCAATCCTAGTCCTTGTTAAGATTATTGAATTTTAACCATCCATTGCCCTATTTCCTCTATAAATAGAGCTCACATTCTTCATTTTTGAGATATCGAAGTTCCATGCACTTACATTATAGTCTAATTATATCAAGCATTTTAGCCTCTCTTTTTATAATATCATTTAAGCATTTAGAAGCATTTCATATCATAATATATCCATGCGAGTATATCATGTTAGGATAATTTGTCAATATCTTTATCAAATCACTATCTTCATCTTAGCTTAACATCATAGTTTGAACATATCATATAGGTCTTAAAATGCATTCATGCATGTAGATCACAATATCACTTATTCTTGGAGTTGTTATTCCTAAGTCATTTTCTCAATGATCTGAGAGCAAAATATTGACTTTATGGATCCTATGAGATAGAGAACAATGGGACACACCTTGGGAAGTTGAACTAGTTAAAATCTAGTTAATCCTTGCACTCAAGAGTCTCATTGTTATATTGGCCATTGTGTTCTCAATCTTGATATTTTGATCACCACAAATCCTACATAGAAGAATAATTTCTTGAGAGTGAAGAAAAGCTCCTAGGGGAAAAGGGGTCTAAATTACCAAAGAACATAGGAACATGTCTAGTTCAACTATAATGATTTAGAGGGATGCTTGGTCTCAAACTACTCCTCACCACATAATTGGAAGTGTTCAGGGTCGTAAAGATTATAGAAGGGCCCTACAACACTTAGGCTATCTTAGAGCATGAGAAAATGAAGAAAGACAACAAGCCTACAAGTTTTAACTCAAAAAGTTTTAAATGTGCTAAGGATCAGAAAGTAAGTTCACATCATGTTCACTAAAATGTAGAGGAAAATCGAACCACTATGAAAGGTGGTCTAATCCTTGAAGGATTTGAAATCCAACTCTTCACTCTAAGGAAACCTTTAGGGCACTAAAACCTCTAAGTTTTCCCATTGAAAGGGAAATGTGTGTGTGATTGAAGTATACTAGCAAATAAAAATATTGAGTTCACTAAAGACAAAAATACAAGCTACGAGGATTCTTATGGATAAATCTATAAGCTCTTTGCCTTGGATGAACTCACATGTCTAGGACAACAACACAATGTACAAGCATTCCATATGGACAAAGTGCTAGGAGCCATATCAAAAAGTACTGAGTAACAAGTGTAGTATTTTGTGGACCCAAAACTATAAAAGGTGCTAAAAAGTAAAGTGTAGGACATAAATAAAATAATAGAAATGAAAAAAAATGAAGAGATACTTATAGAGGGCCCACAATATGAAGCTTCTTGTCTAAACAAAACCCTCCTACACTGATCCCTACACACATAAGAATAGGTACGAAATGTTGGGGGTGGCTATGTTTAGATGTTTGCCATAGTCAAACCATCATTTTGGTGTTTCCACCTTCACGGACAACCTAATAATTTGATTGTGATAAAATGATAAAAGAGATATAAGTGAGAGAAATGAAGTAAAGAGATATGCTTAAACTAAAGACAATGGAATGTGAAAACACTTTGGATAGAGTTACCCTCCCTGCAACACTAGAACTTGCATAGCTCGCTAGAATGAGGAATGAAAAATGTCTTCCAAGATGACAAATCTTTGATAAGTGGCAATGGTGATTTGATAACCATGAAAATGGTGTAGTGAGTGCAGGAAAGCTTCAAAATATTATAGAGAGTGAATCACATGAGCTAGGGGGATGAAATGAAGCCCAAATTGGAAGGTATAGGGGACTGATAGTCATCTTGACATCGATGCAAGCTCAGAGACCTTTGTCTATCCAGGGTAAGATTTTCATTTCTGATGGCTGGATAGATGTTTCCAGCTCAAAGGGGCATTATATTTCCAAAAAAAGTTAGGAATGTAAGGCTCCAATGACAAACTGAGTTGTGGATATCTACAAGGCGATAGATTGTAGATGCCCAAAAATTTCCATAACTTGACAAAGTCACGAGTCCCATAGCCACAAAATCGTGAGTTATGTCTTGGTGATCTAGACATGGAGTTTTCAAGTCCTTGGAAGGGACTCAAACAAGTTTTGGAGTTGGAATCACGAGCCTTGACTCAAGATTCTCACACATCACAATACACACCCCAAAAAAATTAAAATGGTTTTTTTAGCTTTATGTTTATTTCTTTTCTCTTGGTTCCCAAAAAGAGGTCTGCACAGTGAGATGGGGTTGGAATAAGAGAAGAGGATCATACCATATCAAAATAGAGTCAAGTAAGTGATTTTTCATCTCTCTTTTTTCTTTTTCTTTTTTGTTTTCTTCAATTGAAATTTTGAAAAATCTTGAAAAATATGGGGAAATGTTGGTAAAAAAATTTCCATTTCCCTTCTTTGCATACTTTCTAGCATTTTTAGCTTATTTTTTAAATCTGTTTTTAACAAATGATTGATTATCATTATTTTGTTTACAAAGCCCTACTAGATTTTTTGTTTTTACATGTTCAAACATCAATGCCAACTTCAAGGCCATATAGAAAAGACCCTACATGGAAGTATGAGATATTGAGAAATAACAAGTTTGAGGTTACTTGTGCTGAATGCAATAAATGAATGACATGGGGAATAAATAGATTAAAATACTACATTGCCAAAATACTTGGATACAATGTGGACATATGCCTTGCATCAACTCTAGAGATGGTTAGAGAGATGAAGGCCCTTCTTGCTAATTATGAGTTGAACAAAGGAGAAAGACTAAATACTAAGGAAGCACTAACAATAGTGATAGAAACATAGAGTTTTCCATTAAAATGTCCTCTTAATTAAACTTAATTTTTTACTACACCATCAAGAGGTTCCATTGTTAAATACTCCTATTTTCCATTATAATATCCATATTATCCATTATTTTTTAGTATTATTATATTTCATCATCATTCATTAAAATTCATATATTCAATTATTCTCCATTAATTTATTTACTACATTAATATATTTTATTATTAAAACCATTTTCCAAATCTCTTGTACACCCAATCCATCCTCTATTTATATTGTTCCACTCCCACCTATTACACTCATCTAATGCATGCAAGATAAACACTCTTCATTTCTACATTACTCTTTTATCGCTTATATATCCTACAACCTGGATCACCTTTGAGGACAACTATGTAAATTTGGCTCCCTCTCATTTCTCAGCTTCGCAAATCAATTCTTCTCTTGCATATTTTCTTTCTTTCGCATTCTAGTTAGTTTACTTTTACATTCATCTCTCATATCTTTCAATAATATTTCACTCATCCTCAATCTCCGTTCTTCATGACTTCTTGTGTAGTGCTTCTGAGAGCATCCATTTTAAACACAAGATCTTGACAGATAGGATTGCAATGGAGGCAAATTCGTGTTAATGCATGTGTGTGTGTTTTGTTTATTTTAGCTTTGCATGTGTGTTTTCTTGCAAGTACTTCACTGTTTGATGTTAAATAAATCTGACACTTGGCTCCATAAGATCTCAAATCCTATTTTTGCATATACAATAGTAATGAAGCAAAATGCATCCACTTCTATGCCATTGGATTCTCTTGGTGGCCCAAGTCCAAGCATTCATCAACCACATTCTTGTTTTGGTGAGAGTCGTGAGGGTTCTTTTTCTAATGGTAGTGCTATCTAGATTCCTCCAATAGGACTGAATTAATTTATTCTACACAATGTTATAGGAGCACAACCTTCACTTGAAGGCATGAGATGAAATAAAGTAAAAAACATCATGAAGCTAGGATGGCAACAACAATTTTTTTATACTATAATAATTTATCTTTTAATGTGGTGACCAACCCATATTGGAAAGGTTTGGTGAATGCATTGATAGTTACAGGTAAGGGGTTCAAGAACCCAACAAATAGAGATTTGAGTAAGCCATTTCTAGATGAAGCTATACAAAATACATGGCTTGTGGTTGACGAACAAAAAGAAATTTGGGGGAGAAAAGGTTGCAAAATCTTGTGAGATGGATGGAAAGACAAATGGAATAGGTATCTCCTAATTTTTTTGTGTAGTTTCTAATGGTGCATTGGTGTTCATCATGTCCATAGATGCCTCACACAAAGTAAAAAATGTTAAGAATTTGTGCAACTTATCAGATGGGGTGACTGAAGAGGTTGGTGTTGAGAATATTATCCAAGTTATCATGGATAACAAAGCTACCTATGTAGATATAGATAGACTCCTTATGGAGAGCCATCCTACAATTTCATGGACTCATTGTGTTGCATATTACTTGGACTTGTTGTTCGAGCACATCAACAAGATTAGATCGATGAAAACTATGGTTGAAGATGCTAAAAATGTTACCAAATTTATCTACAACCATACTGGGTGCTTTCTTTGGTGAGGAAACACACAAACATCAAGGACCTTTTGCAACTAGGAGTGCCACGATTTACTAGCCACTTCCTTACATTGCAAAGAATTCTTGGTGCCATTTCTCATCTCAAACAAATGTTTATGTCTAATGCTTGGTTGTAGTCTCCATTTTCAAATAAATCTGGAGGGGAGAATATTGTAAGTATATTTTTTGATGATACATTCAACAAAAATGGAGAGGAGTTAGGGTAAGTAATAAACACAAACATACAATTTATACAAGATAATCTATTTGCTAATTTTTTATTTTGAGAGGTTAATTTCCTAATAATTTAAAACTCGTTTTCATTTCTTTAGGTGACAAAATATTTGGTTAGGGTTCTTCATATGGTGGATGGAGAGGGAATTTCTAATGGGTTTCATTTATGAGGCCATGGATAGGCCAAAGAGGTCATTTCACATTACTATGATAGAAACAAAAAAAATATGAAATCATTTGGTGCATCATTGATCATAGATGAACAAACTAGCTCCACTAGTTTATACATGCCTTCTCCAATTTCTTGAACCCAAAATTCTACTTCTCTAATACATTTAAGGCTGATGAGGAGTTCATGGAAGGTGTTATTGTATGGATTGTTAAGATGGTGCATGGTCATGAGTTGAGAAACAAGCTTCTTGATGAGTTGGAGGTGAGATTTACTATATCCTATTTATGAATTTGGTAATGTTGACTATTCTAGAAAAATCCATTTTATATACATAGTAACTAATTTTCTATAGTTGATTTAATTTTTTTATCTATTCAATGTCTACAAGGGTGTAGAGGAGAGACTCATTTCTTCATCTCAAGAAGTTGAAAGGAGACAAAAACAACAACTAAGTAAAACATTAATTCAATACTACATGAAAAAAATAGAAATTTGGCTCTTATATATTTTTACTTAATTCTTATATTTCTAAATGATTTTTGTAGATTTATGGTGGGAGAATTATGGTACTAGCATGCCTAATCTTCAAAATATAGCCATTAATATTTTATCCCAATCATGTAGTGCTTCTGGGTGTGAACACAATTAGAGTTTATTTGAGAACATTCACACAAAGAAGAGAAATAGGTTGACCTAACAATTCCTCAATGATCTTGTCTTCATCAGGTACAACCCTCTCCTTCAACCTAAAAAGATGGAGGGAATTTCACATGGACTTGGATAATATTGATCCACATGGTGAATGGATTTTCATAGAACAAAATGATGATGATGACCTCCTTGATGAAGAATATCTTGCATAATCAGAGAGAGGAGTAACAAAAGAAGAAGAGGCAACAAACTTGGATGCAATGGAAGAGGACAAAGACAATTTTGATTTTGAAGAACATGAAACAACTCTTCCTGTAGCACTTTCTAGTTTGAGGCCTCAAAACTCAGGCTACATTAGGAGAGGAAAGAGGAAGATACAGATTTTATTTTGTTGTTTTTCTCAATTTTACATATCATTATATGTAAACATTTATAAACTTATGATGTTGTTATACATTTAAAAGTTTGAAACTATGAGTATGATTATGAATTTATGATTCATGAATGATGAAATTTCAAATATTATGTTGGAAGATCATATGACATGTAATATTTGAATTATGGCTCTTATGTTCTCTATATGCATTAATTTTTTTTTGTTTTTTTGTAAAACTATGGTTTTCTTCTTTGTCAAGTCCTAGCCGATTTTTTTGCCAAGTCCTATTTTGGTATACCAAGTCTGCCCTGAGTTTGAGTTCTAAAACTATGTGTTGGACAATAACACAATGCACAAATGTCTTCATGATATGCACACGTCCATGCACAATCTGGACCTAATAGTTGAGATAATAGGCATGGAAGGTGGTAAGAAAATTTGACATAATAAAATTTGAGCATTGTCTTTGATTTGACTAAAGTGGAGGCCCATGTGACGTGAAATTGCATGGGGTGCAATTTACTATATTACAGGTGGATATCATGATAAAACACAAACTAATATAATTAACAAAAAACTAATACACCAAAACATGACAACAACGTAAATAAAAATTCTACAATGACTACTTTCACTTTTCCCACTTCAACTGCTCTTGCTTTTGATATGCAACCATTCCACTGGTTATTTTAGACCTAGTTAGGGTTACAACTACCGTGTCTGCTTCACCCAGTGATCCTGCCACTACCTCCACCCTTTATTGGGGTTGATTGGGTTCCTTTCCCCCACATGCCCCCTCGGCTATTGGTGGGTCAATCATTGCCTCTAATGATGGTGGTCTTGTTAGGATTAATACAAGCACCAGGGTCCCTCATGGTCCTCTTTCTAATGCTAGTGAGTGAATCTTTGCCCATGTTGCCAAATCCATTGTCACTCATCCTCCCAAGGGGAAATATCACCCTTTTCCTTGTTCCAAAACCTCCCTTATTCTGGTTTGTGGCCAATATGTGGTGGAGAATGTTGTCTTCTACCAACATTGTGGGTTGGTGTGAAAATTTGTTGGGCTTTGACCTTCCCTTGCAAATATATATCACTGGGTGAGCGATTCTTGGAAACCTTAGGTTGTTGGTAGCATTGAGCTTTTCCCTTATGCTAGGGTTTTTTTATTGCTTCCTTTGCTTCTTTTGATGCTCATGACCTGGTGTTGGGCAAGTTGTGGGTTTGGGGAGTTAACTCCCTCTCTATCAAACCCTAGCCAAATTCTTTTAACCCTCTTACAGAACCACTCAATGTGCGTTTGGTATGGGTTCACCTTCCCAATATTCCTCTTCAATTTTGGGACCATTCTTGTTACGAGGCCATTGGCAACTCTACAGACCACTTATTGAAGGTGGATGAATCCACATCCTTCATAGATCATTCTACTTTTGCTCATATTTTAATTAAAATTGACATCTTTATACCTCTCCCTAGGGATGTGGTTCTTATGATTTGGGATAGGCCATGGACTTAATTGCTAGATTGTGAGGGCCTCCCATTTTCCTGTTATATATGCTTCTTGTAATGGGTGGGAAATTAGGGTTTCTACCATGAGAGGGATGAAAACCATTAATTTGCCATTACATTCAAAAGAGGGGTGAATCCAATAGATTTAGTCACAAATTAGTAATGATAAGGACTAAATACTGATTGGATTAAACGGGGTGTGGATTGATTTTCCCTCTTTTGTGAGTTGAAATGCTGAAATTAGGGAAAAGTGCTGAAAATGAAGGTAAAAATATGGAAATAGTGAGCTACTATCATCAAATTGAGGCACACACTTAGATCTGAGCAGTATATGCAGATTCGAACCCAATCCCTGAAAAAGCTCCAAAATTTTTGGGACTAGAATGCCCATCGCTCTGATACTCCTAACTTTTTGCACACCAAAAAGGGTTGATTCGTCTCTACAAATAATGCTTATTCTGAAGAACACAACTCCGTACTTATTTCCTCCTTTTGAAGTTTTGTTTATCTCCATAAGGGATTAGGGTTTCATGAAGTCTCTGGTAAAATATAATATAAATCTCCACTTCAATGCTTGAATCTTGACTTTGATGTTGCTCTAAGGATTGAAGGAAGACTGATTACTTGCTCAATTGTATGAATGCTTGATCTCATGTGTGTGTGTTATTGTTAGATTGATGTGACTGTTCAAATGAGAGGGAAAAAAATTCCTTAAATTATACTTTCCTGTCAAAAAACTTGCTAATTTCCCAACATGAGTCAACACAAAGCTAGAACTCTTGCTCAAATTTGAAATAGGGCAAAGGGTTTGAATGGGGCCCAAAATAAGGAGGACCAGAGCATGATGCTTTGGTCCTACCCTATTTTGGGGCTAGGACAAGGTGCCTAGATCATGAAAAAGGTAAAAAATAATGTCATTCTCAGGGAATATGAGCAAAATTAGGTCCCAATCAGGCCTAGGGGCACAAACGCTAAGGTAGGGACCCAATGCAGTCAAAATTGTACAAGGGTGCAATTTTAGAATGCTACATTTAGCCCCCACTTTAGTGGGATTATGAAGTCAATCATACCCTCGGTAAAGTAAAAGGGTTCACATTGAAAAAATTTCACCAAGTCATCAAGAAGGCAAGATACACCAAACCCCCAATGGACTTTAATATCTTACAACTTTGATGACAAGATAAAAGGGACATCATGAGAAAGATTGTTGGTGTAATTATTTATTCATCTTGAATATAATTACACTTTACTTAAGTTTACTTAGGTACATGCATACCATTGTAGTTTTCATATGATACACTTAGGGAGATGTGCAGACATTAGGAGTGTGTATGTAGGAGAATTTTCACCTTTTATGGTGTGATCTTGTTGTTACTCTATCATATCCACTTATTGTGGAGTGATAATTCCTCCTTCGGTGGTTGATCCACTGCATGTGGAATATTTTACTATTTCTCCTACCTACCCCTACCCACCCTTGCATATCATTGAGCCACATGTCATCATTGTTCTCTCTCTTGTCTCTTAGCCTTGACTTTATAAGCAGGCTCATCTACATTGTATGTAACAATGATTGATGATCCAGTTGATCTCTTTTGGCATCATTGATAGGAATACAATTTATTAGTGTCACATTTTGTTCTCTCTTATTTGTGCTTTCCATTGCCTCTAGATCTTGGAAAATTCTCACATGGTATCAGAGCCAGGTCTAGGCTAGGACCCCCAAGAACATGAGAGGTGTGGCTTAAGGGGGGGTATTAGTGTTGGGAATAAGCCAAACCCAAACAAACGATGGATTGGTCCAAGAGGGGCCAGTAACTCAGTGGTAGAGCATTCCAAAAGCGTATGGAAGGTCCTAGGTTCGAGTCCTAGCTGGTCCATGTCTCAACAATTCTCTTTGATACCATGTGAGATTGTGTCACTAAGGCAAAAGAGTTGAGGGCACAACTCAAGGATTGTGGCATTGATAAGAAGGATACTCAATTGATCTTCAATTTCATGGGTAAGCTTCTGTAATGGTGGAAAAATGGTGAGTGATAGATCAAGAAGGAAACTACCCTTTCCCTCAAAGAGAGATGAGAGTTTCACTATTGATTACCATTCAAGAGCTTTTCACCATGTTACATTAGAAAGATGAGAGGATAATTCACTAGATCCAATCTCTCCACAAGAAGATGGTAGATTGAATTTTGAATGAATTGGGAATGCTAAGTTGATCCCCTCTTTCTTGTTTGATTTGAAAAGGAAATTGATTGAATTATGTAGTGCAAAAGTGACAAAGAATTGATTATAACTTGAGATTGGAATATGGGATGAAGCTGTGCACCTTGATCTGGCAGTGAAATATCGAGAATAAGTTGCCTTGCGAATTTGAGGAAAAGTTGCTTGGACTGTGGTGGGAACGTACACGGTCCTTCGAAAAAACTGCAAAATGAAAAGGGTTTTTCTGCCTCTACAAATGGAGCCCAAATCTGGAAGTATAGTTGCACACCTAGAACCTACACATAGAAAAGAGAGGAAGATGGGATAGGATTGGGGGTTTGCCTTTAGGTCAAACCCCAGTTTTGGAATTAACCAAGTAATGAAAGAAAGTACTTGCAAGTAGATGTAAATGAAAGACTGAATTGTATATCACCTCAAGGGAGGCTGTAGTAGCAATGTTGATATAAATGTTTGTGTGGAATTGAATCTTGAAATAAATATCCTCTTCAATGGTTGAATCCTTGACTTGAATGCAACACCTAGCCTTGAAGGGAGACTTGAGAATGCTCAATGCTGGAAAAGAATGCTTGAATGATTGGCTGCTTGTGTACACTTGAATCTCTCCAACTTCAACCTATCCAACTTATAAAATTTCCACTTATGGAAATGAGAGGATGAATGCCCCTTAAATACATGTTGGTGGATTTGAATTTCATCACCAGCCGACATCAGGGGAGTTTTCCCACCTGAGGCACAACCAACAATGCAAGCCTAGGAAGGGTCCTGCCCCAAAATAGGGAAAGGATAGGGGCACCACACCCCTATCCAAGGGAGGATAGTGGCACCATGCTCTTGTCCTACCCCTTTCTCTAGGGTAGAGTGTAGATAGGGTGATCCAGAGGCCAAGGAAGAAGCTATTTTTTCAAGCTGATAAATCTCTGATCTCCGATCAAGCTAGAGGATTCAAACTTGCATGTGTGAGGATCCTAATGCAATAAAAAATTTCTAGGGTCGCAATTTTATGACACTACAACTTCCACAAGAATATGCAATGTTTGTTTCTAGTTTCCAAACCCATAGGATGACAATGGGTTCAAGCTACACAATGCCTACATTTGATGCTTTCACCGAAATGTTGATGATGGAGAAAACTAGTTGATAAGCATGGGCATTCTTAAGACTTCTAAGTCTCAAGCATTAGTGGCAAATCAAGGAAACAAAGGAAATCAAGGAAAGTACAACTCAAACAAGAAGGAAGGCAAATCAAATCCTAAGGACAAAGCACCACCTTCTCCACAACAATGAGATTCATCCTCTTCCAAGAAGGACAATTCACCAAAGAAGGAGAGACCTACTTGTGCCTATTGTAAAAAGGTTGGTCATGAGGATCATCGTTGCAATTCTCAGAAGACTAATGATCTCACACACATCCTCAAAAAGAACAACACTGATTTGCCTAATGTCTACAAGAAGGAGGATTCATCACCTTCCACTTCCTCACAATCAAAGGGGAAAGGGCTAGCATTCCTGGCCTTAACAAGTGGGAAGACTCACTCTTTTCGGAAAAGAAAAGGGTAAGCTCTTTGTGCTACTACAAGTCATGATTTAGGGAGATGGATTCTAGATTTAGGGTCTTCTCATCATATGACATTTTCACAGTCTATGTTTTCTACATTTGAGCCATGCACCATGCCACAAATTTTGATGGGCAATCATACATACATGGATGTGATCGGGAAAGGAACTATTGCCATTGGTGAAAAGTCCCTCAATGATTTGTTATGTGTACCCCATTTGACAAACAATCTTCTTTCCATCTATCAAATCACACATGGGGCAACAAAGAGAATTGTGGAGTTTACACTTGAGTCAGTTTTCATTAGAGACTTGGAGAGTAGAGCTATCATTGTGATTGGGGTTGTGGATCATGCATCTCGATTATATTCATTTTCAGATTTTTTTCCTATTGATGAGGATGCTTTTACATATGGTGATCACACTTCTTGTGATGATTCAAATTTTGAGAACTTTGGGTACTTGAACTTGGGGATTCTCACATGTGATCTCATTCTTGAGCCTTGTGTTTCATCTCCTCCTATTGATATCACATCACCTATTGCACCTAGCGATGCAAATGATGCCACAGTTTTGCCTTCTTGTGATTCAGTACAATAGGATATATCTTGTCTTCCAACTTTAGTTAATTGGGATGCCTACTTGACAGACATTACAGGTTTGTTTGTGGAGTCCTACATTGTAGATTTGGGAGACATCATTGCTGACATTCATCTTCTCTTTGATGAAGATGATTTTTTCTTCGATTGTTGCAAGGGAACACTCTGACCCTCTTGTTCATGATCATTCTTTCGAGGTTGACATGATTGTGGATACTTATGTATAACAGTTGGAGGAGGTCTCTTTATCCTTAGAGGAGACATGTGAGTCTTTGGATATTGTTCTAAATTCATCTCCACTAGATCTTGGAGTGCCTTTTTTAGCAGAATGGAGCAATTCACCCCCTTTGGAGGAAGTAACCTTCAACATTGACATGGGGACACTTGAGAAATTTTCAGAGATTCCATTCATCATGAGGTTTTTCCTACATCTTCCCTTCATGATTGGGGAGACTTCATGGATACACCTTTGGTTTTGTTTCTTCCCAAGGGGAGGAACGTTGTTCAACGTTCATGGAGTAGTTTCTTCATTCATCTTCACGTTTCTACCATTGGTACAGATTCTACATTGAGGGGGGGCTACCCAGCTTCTCTTCTTCTCTCATATGGGGGGGACTTTATCCTCACATGGGGTTTTGTCCTTCACATACTTCTTTGAGATTTCTTTGTATATAGTTTTCATCTCTCTTTTGGGGGAGGGTTTTTTTCAATTGGTTTTCCTCTCTTTCCCCGCTTTATGAGAGATTGCATTTGCATTTGTACACAGGTACCTAACATGGCCTAGTAGCCGAGACCCATCTTGCATTTCTTAGTTGCATTGTAGACTTAAGTGCAATCCCCTAAGTTGCACTTAAGGGGGGGTGTTGGAGTAATTATTTATTCATCTTGGATATAATTACACTTTACTTGAGTTTACTTAGGTACATGCATAACATTTTAGTTTGCATATGAGACACTTAGGGAGATGTGCATACATTGGGAGTGTGTATTTTAACCTTTTATAGTGTGATCTTATTGTTACTCTATCATATCCACTTATTATGGAGTGATAATTCCACCTTCGGTGGGTGATCCACCTCATGTGGAATATTTTAATATTTCTCCTACCTACCCCTACCTACCCCTACCTACCCTTGCATATCATTGATCCACATGTCATCATTGTGTTCTCTCTTGTCTCTTAGCCTTGACTTTATAAGCAGATTCATCTACATTGTATGTAACAATGATTGATGATCCAGTTGATCTCTTTTGGCATCATTGATAGGAATACAATTTATTCTTGTCACATTTTGTTCTCTCTTATTTGTGATTTCCATTGCCTCTAGATCTTGGAAAATCCTCACAAATAGAAAGAGAGAACCATGTGTAGTGTCGTAAATTGTACACCCTTGCTAGGGTGGTACAATTCCACACTTAGCTCAGTACCCGCCTTAGTGTGTTTGCATCTTGCATTGTAATTTTTGTTTAAGCATTTAATTAATTAATTAAATTAAATCTAAAGTCATGTTTCATCACTCCCCACATCATAAAATTGGGCCCTTTACCCTAAGTGTGCCCCTTTTTATTTTATTCCTCCTATAAATCATTAAATCATAAACCCTAATTATGTCCTATTTCAACCTTTAAGGCCCGATTTCGCATATCAAAACATATCAAAATCAGCTATAACTTTGGGATTCGCTCTAATATCATCATATATAACTACCCTAAAAATTTGGTGAAAAGTTGGTCGAACCATGTGCAAAGTGCACATGGTCCTTGGCTTTTTTCTCAAAATTTTGGGAGCATAATTCTATGATATTATAATGATTAACCCCAATCTTGATTAACCCCAAAATATTGGTAGTAAATTCAAATCCTAGGTTGGCCTAAAGATGAAATTAAGTCAAAATTAAGATCTAGGGTTTCATACATAAGAGTCCTTTGTATTCATTTGAAGGGATGTGATCTAAGAATCTAAGACCAGATTTTTGGAGCACAAGGAGCCTTCTATGTAGTGAAAGAGAAGCCTATGTGGAGTCTTCAACAATATTCAACAAAATTCATCAAGCATTCATCAAGTATTTTTCAATCATTCATCATCAATTAGGAGCCTTGAAGACATTGAAGAATAATAGGAGATCACCCACTGACGATTGGCTTGTACCCCTCCCTTAGGGGTTGGGTATGGTTTCATGTTATTTTCATGTCTTTGCATGAGACTCATTACATTGATTTTCATATTTACATTCATGATTTAGATCACTTTACATCATTTATTTAGAGCATTTACTTTGTCATTTATAAGCAATTAGGGTTTACTCTAGATTGTTTGCTTTCATTTTAGGGTCTTGCACACACACAAGATTCCTGCACACACTATTTTACTATATAAATCAGCTGTTTGTGGAGGTGGAAAGCACCAACATAGGGGTTTGATTGAGGCAAAACCCTATATAGCCACCCCAAACCCTCTCTTTTCAGTTGCAGGTGCAGAAACAAGTACCTAGAAGGAGTTTCAGATCAGGAAAAGGCACAACTACCACCCAGAAGTCTCAGAATTACTCAAAACTATCAAGGAAAGGGGCATGGCACCCTGGTCCTACCTAGGAAAGTGGAGTGGCGCCATGGTCCCCCTCTGAATCAATGATTTTTGATAGGGTATAGGCTTAGGGTATTAGAATTGCATCCTCTTAGTTGCAACTTTATGTCAATGTCTCAGGGATAGTGGGGTGGAACCTTGGTCCTGGTTAGTTTGGCTCAGTTTTTAGCATTAGGTACACTTTCATATTCCTCCCCCTTCTCTTCTTTCAGTACTCAGTTCCAGATCTGCAAGTTTGTGCAATTTCAGTTCATATGTGCTTCATTGTTTTTCTCCTAGTCTAATTGATCAATCAAACCCTATTTTTCTCATCCCACACAACAAGAGGAATAGAAACCCTAAGAGATAATCCTTGGCTCTCTCTTTCTCACAATAAGTAGACAAAGTGAGCTATCTCCCTAGGCTCTTTCATATTCCCAATGTGTTGGCAAAAGTAGGATTAGGTCCTAGTAACCCAGTCTCGCTTTTTCCGCCTCCACACCATGACTACCAACTAGTATGGTTCTCCTACTATGAGTCATGAAAAGAAAACTACCAAAATTACAAAGAAAAAGACTATTTTTGTTAAGTAACTTAAGTATCAAGATATGCAAAAGAGAGAGATCATTGAGCAGAGTGTATGCCCCCACGTTAAAGCGGTTGTGTACACCTTACTAAGAGAAATTGCTTTAAGGTATGATACAATAAAAAAGACAAGCACATTATCACAATAATATGGCCCCAAGAAAAGGGAAAATCAAAGGATAATGATCACAAGACATAAAACACGAGGTGGTTTCTCTTAACTCTGGGGTAAGTATGTCTTTTATGATAAATAATGTATATCACGCGCGTGTGTGTGTGTGTGTGTGTGTGTGTGTGTGTGTGTGTGTGTGTGTGTGTGTGTGTGTGTCTGCATAGAGTTTTCCTCATCCCCCAAAGAAAGAAAAACCACCATGGAATAAGGGAACATGTATCTTTTGAGTCAACATGGGAGAGACCAAAAGAGATCTCAATACTTTACATCGTCCTCAAGTAGACAACACTAGGGACAACAAATAGAATAATTGAGAGACAAATAGAAGAAAGATCACAAACATGCAAGAGAGGAGAGAGAAAGAGAATCTACAACACGAATGAAGCTAATCACGCAAACCATCCGTCTCCCCATCTTTCTCATCAATGTTTAGGGAAGGTGGATGCCATGCAAGAGGAGAAACATCAAGCATAGTAGATAGAGCTATCACAAGTTCCAAGCAAGGACCATTCTCTAATGATGAGTCGCCTATTTCTTGGAGCTAGGATTCATGCTTTTAAAAATTGTTGAGATAAATCGTTGTCAACATCAATATATTCATATTCATCATCTGAAATATTAGGATCAACATTTTCATCATGACAACATTCTCACTTATTTCTTCATCAAGATTAAAAAAAATCAAAGCTCTAATAGGAATAGAACTTGAACCATCATTTGTCTTAATCATTTTGTGCTTTGGAGACTTAGGTTGAACCTCTTCATTAGGAGAAGGTTAAGAAAATGCTATTATATCAAGAGATGGTGTCTTTAGAGAAGAAATAGTTTGGGAAGCAAGTTCACAAGCTCTAACATTGTGTATCAGTCGGTGTTCTCTTGCACAATGGTTTCATTTAGTTTTAGCCAAAGGTTGTGAAGGTTTAGGTTCATCAGGTATATGCTTCTTTTATTCTTTTAAGGAATGATGCATAGGAGAAGGTTTTTTACGTTGAACAATAGGAGATGTTGGACGCTTTCCTTTGTAAGACATAGGAGGTGAAACAACACCATATAAAGGAGGGATAAAAGCCGTGGGAAGTAAACCAAGTCCATCATGAGGAGGAGGGATATGTCTATCTTTAGGAGGAATAATGTGTTTACCTTATAAGGAAGAATAGATTGACCCTTAGAAGGAAGGGATTTTCTATCCTTGGGAGGAAGAATAGACTTATCCTTAAAAGAAGGACTAGATTCTTCCTTAGGAAAAAAAATAACTCTATCCTTAGGATGAAGAATAAACTTATCCTTAAGAAGAGGCATATGATCATTAGTTGAAGGAAGACTAAGTGTTAGATTTATAGAACACTCAAAGAAAAGATCATCTCATTCTTCCATTTTTTATTAGATTGAAAAAGGGGATCACTTCTAGGTTTAAGAGGTTAGAATTGTTCAGACCAAAAATAATCAAGACAAACATCTCTTTGCCTAATCTTGGGTTGGTACATGCTATGATTAACATTTATGCTCTTGTCATCAAGAGGGAATTTCAAGAATTTAAGAACAATAGAAGGGATCTCTTTTATGGAAGAGAGCCAAGGATGTCCCAAATTCACATGAAATTATTCTGATGTAGGAATTATAGAAAAGTTAACATCTAAAGCTTTAGTACCAACCTCAATGGGAAGAGAAATAGAACCAATGACAGAAAAAGAGAAACCATCAAATATTTTAATCACCGCATCAGATTGATCATATTTTACTTGATGCAATTGTAATGTATAAAGAAATTCTCTAGTTATCACATTAACAATACAAGCCAAATTAAAGAGCACCCCTCGAGAGGGTATGACTTTGATTCTTGCAATGATATATAATGGGCCATCGGGCGCTTCAATAGTCTCACTAGGATCAAATGTTATGCATAAGTCCTTAGGAGGTTAATTTTTATCAATAAGGTTCACCACATTATTAGACTCTAGGCCAAGGTCATTGGGAGAGAAAAGAACGACAATCAATCTCAATCACATTAGTTGAATGGGAAGGTAAAGGATCAATGAAAATTTGAAGATTTTGATTAGGAGGCGCTACAGATTTATTTCCTTTATCATTCACACTTACCACATATATGATATTGCTATCAATAAAGTCTTGAATCTTACTCCTTAAAGGAATAACACTTTTTAGTGTCATGACCAAGTTGACGATGATATTGGCAAAATGCTTAAGAATCAAAGGTAGGTGACAAATCCTTAGTTGTGTCAATTGGTTTAATAGGGAGAATCTTCAACACATTCCTTTGTAACAATTGAGTCATAATACTACACAAAGATTCATTAAGAGGAGTGAATTATTTTCTAAAGTATTTGGACAAAGGAGGCACACCTATTGTTGTAGCTGCTACTTGAGTGTTGTTGTTGTCATTGAACTTGATGAATCCCTTATTTGGTTTGAACTTGGCAAAAGGTTGTTGATAACTTTCACTTTTATCATTCAGAGCCATTGAAGAGGATTGTTCCAATTTGACTCAGGGTAAGGTGATAATTGTGAAGTACTGTGCACAACTACGTAAAGGAAGTTAATTCATAAAATATAAGTTTATCCCTAATATCTTTTTGCAAATTAGAAATGAAAATTCTTTGAATATATTGATCATGCATAGGAAAATAAATTTGAGAATAAAAATGCTTATATCTACCAATAAAATCAATCACTTTTTATTTAACGCCTTTCTTATAATGCATCAAATCAGTCAAAGTAATTTTAGGACCAATATTATTGTGAAAGTGTTGAACAAAATAATCAGCCAATTGTTGAAATCAAGTGATAGAATAACAAGGCAAAGAACAATACTAGTGCAATGCTTTATCCCTTAGTGTTCTAGTGAACAATTTAGCTAACAATCTTTGGTCATGAGAAAAGTCACTACACAAATTTTGGAATGTTTTAACATGAGTCAAGGGATCACCTTTTCTATTATAAAGATCCAATTGAGGGACTTAAACATGTTTAGGAGGGACAACATGAACAATGTCATTGTATAATGGGCTCACTACATCAAATGTGGACACATTATACTTAGATTGATTCATGGAAGTTTTTTGTTGTTGTCAAGAAGACACTGTTTGGGTTAGATTATTGATGGTAGCTTTGGTGGATGGATTGAAATTGGACATGTTGGATTGAGAAGGAGCGGGTAACATTGTTGAATGAAGGAGGAGCTTTAGAATAAGGAGGTGGGACACTATGATAGGTAGGTATGGTATATGATCGCGTAACAAATGGAAGACTCATAGGAGGAGGTATGAACGAATTATGATTAGAGGAGTTTCTCCCTTGACTAACATTTGTAGGTATGACATTTTGTGTAGAGGTAGCCATGATGTTTGATGTGAAAGTGGGAACACTAGCCATAGAAGTAATCAAATGAATGGAATGATTAACTTGATTAGGAGGTTGTGTATAACCAAGGACTTCAGTATGACTCTTCATAGGCATAATATTAGTATCAACAATATGAGCAATACCACACAACACATCAACACCAAGTTTATCAATTTTAAACATTCTTTTTAATCCTTCAATCAATAGTAGAGCTTGACTTTTCGGATATTGTTGGCTCATCCATTGTTAAAGATTTTCAAATTGAGTCAATCTTTGCGAATCGGTCAATGGACACCCTAGTTAGTGATTCATCCACATCGTGAGTATTAAGAAAAGAATGAGGATAGCGGGGTCATTTTTAGGGTTGGAAGAACCACCAACATCCTCATGGAACAAGTTATCCAAATTAGGCTCTATCTCCTTAGTAATTAAACCTTGGGAAGCCTTAATTCTATAACTTCTTCTCATAGGGATATTATACGTTGGACTAATAGTAGTAAAACTCATGCACTAAGGGAGGGAAATTGGAAATTTGAAATTTGAATTTTGAAATAACTAACAATGCAAACTTTGGGTAAAAATGATTGTTTAATTAATCAAGCAAATTGATTTGCGATTTTGAAAAGATAAGAGCATATAGAGCATGCAACCCACTAGTAAATTTCAATTTAAAAAATTAAGGTTTTATGAAAATAACCACTTTATTTATAGAATTTAATTTGAAATTATATCTAAGATTGCAATTTTGAATTTGAATTTGAATTAGATCTGAAATAATTAATCCAAAATTTAGACAACTCACAAGCTCAATTTTAAACTTAAAAATTAAGGTTTTGAAATTAACCACTAAATTTTTGAAATTTAATTCGAAATTAAACTTGCAAGTGAAAATTTGAATTGTGAAAAGAAAATACTCAGATATGAAATAAATAATCCAAATTAAGCAATTCACAAGCTCAATTTTAAAATTTAAAAATTAGGGTTTTGTTGAATTTAACCTTTATTTTTTTTAAATTCACTTGGATATCAAACTTGTAAATGAAAATTTGAATTTGAATTGCATAAACACTCAGATCTGAGAATATAAATCAAAATGTAAGGAGTCAGGTTTACCAAAATGTAATGGGTGGAAAATTAGGGTTTCTACCATGAGAGGGATGAAAACTAGTAATTTGCCATTACATTCAAAAGTGGAGTAAATCCAATAGATTTAGTCACAAATCAGTAATGATATGGACTAAATACTAATTGGATTCAAGGGGGTATGGATTGATTTTCCCTTAGTTGTGAGTTGAAATGCTAAAATTAGGAAAAAGTGTTGAAAATGAAGGTAAAAATACAGAAATAGTGAGCTACAGTAATCAAATTGAGGTACACTCCTGGATTTGAGTAGTATATGCAGATTCAAACCTAATCCCCAAAAAAGCTCAAAAACTGTTAGGACCAGAGAGCCCATTGCTCTGGTCCTCCTAACTTTTCGCACACCAAAAAGGGTTGATTCATCTCTGCAAATAATGTCTATTTTGAAGATCACATCTTCGTACCTGTTTCCTCTTTGTGAAGTTTTGTTTGTCTCCACAAGGGATTAGGGTTTCATTAACTCTTTGATAAAATATGATATAAATCTCTATTTCAATGCTTGAATCTTGACTTTATTACTGCTCCAAGGCTTGAAGGAAGACTGATTACTTCCTCATTTGTTTGAATGCTTGATCTCATGTGTGTGTATTATTGCCAGATTGATGTGATTGTTCAGATGAGAGGGGGAAAAAATTCTTTTTATATTTTCCCGTTGGAAAACTTGCTAATTTCCAGACATGAGCTGACACGGAGTTGGTAATCCTGCTCAAATTTGAAATAGGGCATAGGGTTTGAAAGGGACCCAAAATAGGGAGGACCAAAGCATGACGCTTTGGTCCTACCCCTTTTTGGGGCTAGGACAGGTGCCTAACTCATGCAAAAGGTAAAAAATAATGTCATTCTTAGGGAATATGAGCAGAGTCAGGTCCCAATCAGGCCTAGGGGTGCAGACGCTAAGGTAGGGACCCTATGTGGTCAAAATTGTACGAGGGTGCAATTTTAGGATTCTACACTTCTCAACTGGTCACTTACCTTTAGATTGTTCTCTCTCATGTGGTAAAGGTGTTACTACTTGGCAGAAAGATGCTAATGCTAATCACTTGACTGTCAAGGCTCCCGATTCTTATGACTCTTTAGATTCTAATGATGACTCATCCCGAGATGAGGTTGTGCCTCATATTGTTGTTGTGGCCTTCGCTATCCCCTTGTATACTACTAGTGTGGCCTTCTTAGGCCTTAAGGTTCTTTTTCCTGTTGCTTTTCTTCTACAACAACAATTGTATTTTGGCGAGTCTACTCCAAAGTGTTGTTTTGCAATAACAGTCTGCTCTAGGTGTGAACTATCACTTTGAGGGGGTTTCCCTACTTGATCCTACTTGCAATGATGTTCCTAATAATAGTATTTCCTAGAATGTTGTTTGTCGTAGGTGAAAAGGTAAGTCTTCCCCCTCCCAAACTCTTTTGTGTTAGGTTGGGGGTGATTCTCCCCACTCTTGAGTTGGATTCATAGCTTTCTCCTTTTGTGCCATTGTTGGATTGTTAGGCCTTTTTACAGTGGTCCTCTAACCTATTGTTCATGGCCCATTATACCCGATCTTGTTCAAGGTCAACACCATTTTTTTGTTGCCTTTCTTTTTGCTGCCTACAAATTGTTTCTATATAAGGTCAATACCCTTGTTTTGATACTTTTAATAATAAAAAAAAATCCAAAAAAGAAACTAAAAATAAAAGAAACTAATATAAACAAAAAAAAAGTAAGTGCACAAAAACATGAAACAACCACAATCGGTCTTATTTTTCTTATGTAGAAAACTACACTGGTCCAAACTCGATGCAATTCTAAATATGAAAAACTCTAGGACCATTGATGTTGCCAACAATATTAGTTGACAAGAACTCAATTGTACACTATGTACCTCATAGAACTTCAATAATTAATTTGGCAAACCACCTTATACAAATAACATGAAATAAAAAAATGGCACTTGGACAAACTATATATGCTCTATTGATGCTCAATAGAAAATCTCATGACAAAATGATACATGTGTTATTATCAACAAAAGATAATCAATGATCAAGAGAAAGGATGAAAAAACAAAAAAATGAACTAGCAAACAAAACAAGCATATAACACAAACAAGAAACGAAAAATGTAACCAAATTCCTAAATTACTTGTACAACATAAACATGAAGATTCTAGACAATAAAATTTCAAGATTTTGTGTTCTATTTCATTAGGGAATTTAGGAGCAACAACTTCTTTATTAGACTACAACTCTACCAAGCACATCCTTGAACTTTTAAAAAATAAGACTCAACTATTTTATTTTAAAATTCAAGATGTGTATTGTAAAGGTTTAACAACTAAGTCGAATCATTACTATCATGATTATCCATATACATGCCATTTTATTCAACTCACCTTAATCATAGTTATATAGGTAGGTAGAAGAAAGTATCATGTTTTTTTATTCTATCAACTAAAGGTGTTCATTCATCTTTTATTTCTACATCCTCATCAAGAATTTTTATCCTCTCATGAATTACACCATGCACATCACCAACATAATCATTAATTAGTAAATCATCCAACCAATTCATATTAGTCATAATTATTATATTGTTAATAGTATCCACATGATCATCCATGTCCACACTACCATAACTAATTGAGTCATGTTCATTCATGCCTAATTTAGAGCAGTGTAGATCTAGATTTATTTGTTCATATATGCATCTTCAAGGGAAAATTCATATGATTTATCATTTTTGACAATGTAATTAGAAATATTATGGTATGCATCAATCTTATTAATGTCAATGGAATTGTTTTTCACCTTTATATGGAGTACCATATTGCTTTTATCTATGCCATCATTGTCCAAAAATATTTGTGTTTCAATACTATTATGTTCCCACAAAATGGTTTCACAACTATCTCAATCAACATTTTCAACTTTTTCTATGCTAGATTTTCCTACCTTAATTGAATGAAATATGTTCATAATGTTATTTATAGTGTCATCATTTGGATTATACTAAAACAAATTTATAGTTTGATCATTAATATTGCCCACATGATGAACTATGTCCAAATTGCCAAATTGAAAGAATCATCACATATTATCGATATATATTTTAGTTAAAATTTTGTTCAATCAATATTTTTAGCACTGGAATCATTTTTTTATTATTATTATGGGTAAATAGGTTTTAACATGTTCCTAAAAACCAACTACAATAGGACAATTGACCTACACCTAACAACAAACCAGACAACTAGGTTTTGAAAGGGTTTGAGACATTTTACAATATGACACACAATTTAGTTTCTTTTCCTTGAAATTTGCATACCCTCAACCTAGGGATGGAATTCCACCATACATGTAGGAAGACTTATCTTCCTTTTTTGAATAATGATCCAAGATACATAATGTTAAACTTTATTTGATCAATGAGAGAGAAGGGAGTCCTCAACTATCTCCACAACTAGAATCTCCTCATGTGTCAAGGAAGAATGTCTAATTGAAAAAGTCATGTGTTGTAACAAATCCACAAACTAGGTAGGAGGAATAATTGTCTTGTTGTCTATCTTCAAGGCAACATGAACAAATATAAGAGATGCTAAAATCAATTCTACATAAGAAATGAAGTTACCTAGGCCATACTAGCACCCAAAGAAGCCACCTTAGGAGTAGATTCCTAACTTGGGGAGACAAGATGAGAATCCATATTATCCAAAGAATCAAAGAAAATAAAGTATCCATGGTCAAATGATTAGGGAGGGCATTCCTCCAATAGAATCAAAATTGATATTGCATTGATATGTCTTATCGATGTGAATGATCTCATGTATTTCATCCTTGGATAGAATACTATATCTCTCTTCATTTGTGATATCAATATGTGTAGTTGTCTGAATACCATTATGTCACTTGACATGGCTTCACAACCATTTTTGTGTTTTATGAAGTTTTAGCATATTCCTTTCTTTTATTAAATTCATTCACTTGGAAAGATGCCACAAGTCTATAATTTTACTCTTGTTGGTATCATTTCAATTATATGAATGAGATTAAATTTATTAAGATAGAAGGAATGGTTTATTATTTTATGCATCTTTTAAGAGATCAAAATGAGTGTATGAGAAGTTGTGTATTGATCAAATTTATAAGTAGGCTATTTAATATTATAAATACAACTTGATTGATTTTGAACATATGATCAAAACAACATTCGCTAATTATTATAGTTATCAAGATTTGGTATCAATTATGGAGGTATATAGTAAGGGGAAGAGTTTTGGTTTGTTGGACAATTTTTCAACAATTATTCAAAACCATAATCTTGAGGCATGAATTATTGATCCACTATTAAAACCTCATTACAAACATCCTCAAATTCAGATATCCTTGGAACTTATATCACAAATATTACAAATTATCCAATGCTTGCAAGTAATGATTTTAAAGTGGCATTTGTTATACATATGTATTACACAATCTATCAAGCATCTAACAAATATCTGATTAAAACTTTAAATTGAGTCATTGGGCTCTTTCCTAACTACCACAAACTATTAAAAAGATTCTTTTGGGTATATTAGTTCTTTAAACTAATTTACAAAAGAGGTTTAAACTTTTGCCCAAAAGTGTATAAAATTTAGTGCAAGGTGGATATAACAATCAACCAAAGGTAACTCATCCTCATATTCCTTACAATAAGAGTTATCCACATGAGCATCCAAAGAGAGATTAACATGTGGTACCTTACTAATAGCCTAATATCACGATGAAATCTAGATTGACCCTCCTTGTTGATGTGAAAATACTCTGGATATCAATTAAAGATTCTTTCCCCTAATCAAAAACGTTGTTTATGTCCTCATGTCATAGGTATATCCCCACAACAAAGGAAAACACTGAGGCACAACTTAGTGAAGTATGCAACATTAGACATTTTTCTTACCATTGGACTAGCCAGGATCTAGAAGGAGCCCAATCACGACTTCTTGAATCCCCACACACAATACACCATTTATTTTATTTTTAAGTTCTTAAATCCTTGTAACTCAAAAATATAGATAAGAATTATAGATTTCCATGTCAAAAAAATCCATGAAATTATTAACCACCTTCGCTACATCCATTCTTCTTCTATTCCTTGGGTTATTGGAATTAGATATTGGCACTCCACACTTACCACATCTCTTCTTGCCTTTCTTGCATCTAGAGTTTGATGACATAAAATGTAGAGAACACCCACTAGATATACTAATAAGAAATAGTCGAATTGTTAAACCCTTACACCACTTGCTAAAAATATGTTAGCCAATAATAGCATATGGTAATTCTTCCCTTCCAAGGGCATACCAAGTTTCTTCCTAATCAAGAACTTTATCAATATCATCATGCAACAACTCTAAAAGAAACCATTGTGGTAGAACTCAAAACTTATGAAATGTTGAAGATATATTTTCAAACCCCATGCAGGATACACCTGGAGAGCAACAAAAAAACTTCCAAGATGCAATGGATAGTAAAAGCACAAAACATTCAAACACTCAAATATAAACCATTATACCTTTAAATCTTGTCTTCTCCTTCAGATTGAGCCTTCGATGAAGTTAAAGATGAACCCCTCTTCAACTTGTCTAGATTGGCTTCTTGTAGGATTGTGGATTGCTCTCCACACAAAACAACAATGATGGATTGGTGGATGGATGGTGGATGATTGCAAATGGATGATTAAGTGTTGAAACTAAAATTTCCTATGGTGGTGATGCTATGAAGGTAATCCTAAGCACAAATGGACAACATTTGATTGCATGAAGATGAGATGAAAATGAAAGGGATGAGACTCCAATTTATAGATTTGAAAGGGGCAGAATGGACGATCAAGATTGATTTGAAATGGAAAACCAAGATTGAAGGAAATAGATAAAGTGGATTGAGAGGACATGGTGTGGAGGCCAAAATATTTGCCATAAAAGGCATTTCTTGTCTCCACACTCCACAATGTGCATGGGGAAGATACCCTTACGTACATTGGGAAGACAAATAAAAATAAAAATTCCTTGGGGCAGGACAAGGGAATTAAAAATTTCCAAATAATGAGGTGCATGGAAGAATGGGAATAGAAAAGAAATTAAAAATTCCTTGGGAAGATGAGAGTGCATAGAAAAGAGAGGAAATTTGAAATCCTTGAAATGAACAAAGCTAGTGCATTTAAGGTTGGGGGTTGAGAGGGGGACAAGCCATTTATGACAATTAGTTGACTTGTAGATAATCATAAGGATTAGGCATGAGAAAATGATTAGCAAGAGGGATTAAGTGGGATAATGAGAGATTAGAAGACAAGTGGGAAAGTTAGGAGGATTTGACAAGAGGAGAGAGAATGAGTGGAGGAATTAAAAATTGGAGAATAATGTTAATACAACTTCTAGAATAATTAATTAGTTTAATTGAGGATTAGAAGACGATGATTTCTAGGAATCATATGATTTAATTAATTAATTAAAATTAATTAACTAAAGGGGACTTAGAGGAATTAATTAAATTGGATGACTTTAAAAGAATGAGAATAATAAATTTATTTGATAAATCAATTATTGCACTATAATTAGAGGATTAATTTAATTTAATTTAATTAATTATGAGAAGAATAAATGGAATAACATAATTAAATTAATTAACTATGTAGTAAGGATAAATTAATTAAATATATAATTTAATTTTAACTCCCTTTATTAGACACATTGCTTTTCAAAAGATATACTAGTATTTATATAATTTATGTGAACTACCTATATTGATTTCATTTCACTTATCAAGAGATATGTAGTTTAATTTTATTGAATTATTTATTATATATTTTTTATTTATTAGTTTCTAAACTTATGTTCCTTTATGTTTATATGTTTAACTTTAAAAATTATATATAAATTTGAATAAATATTAATAAAAACCCATCGATTGTACCTATTTATACATGAACTCCTTAGATTAAATCCAAGAGGCTTCAATTGATGGCGATTGTGCCACTAGGCACTACGTTTGTAGTAATTATGGTTGACTAGGACTTTCGAATGAAGGTCCTTATAACAAACAAAATAATTATGTTCCATCTTTTTAAATTTACAAAACTCATTCTTTTGAAATGGTCCACAACTGAGACATACCTTTATGCATCCAACCTTATAGAAGTATACTCAAAATGGAGTTCATGAATAGGTGAGAAAAATGCATCCAAAATAGAATAAAAAAATAATGACAAATTTCTTAAAGGATGCAGGTTAATTAAAAAAATCAAAACAATGTATTTATAGACCATACACCATCATTCTATTGATGGAGGGATATGATATCATCAAGGATTAACAAATATATGTAGCAATTATGAGAACACATCGAAATCCTTGATATAAGTATGAATATAAGACAATAATAAAAGTTGTGACAATTAATAATGAACAAAATAATAACAATCCGTTGTCCTCGATTTCTGCATGGCCGAAATCATGAGGCAGCCCTATGAAATTGGTTTGTTTCGTACCTCACGGGCTTCAGGAAAGATTAATCAACCTCGTCGATTAGTCACTTTTTTGTCTTTTGTCTTTATGTTTGGTTGTTTAGAAGTTAGAGAGTTTTTATGTTTTGATTGATAGGTCGAACTTTAAAGTCCGACCTGAAGTGAGTCATGTCAGCACATCGAACTTTAAAGTCTGATGTTCTAGTTTTCCTTTCTGTTTGTGATTGACAAGTCAGAATTTAAAGTCCAACCTGCAATTGAGTTGTGTTGTGACTGACAGGTCAAAATTTAAAGTTCGACCTGTTAGGATGAACTACATTTATTGCAATCCGTGTTTTATTTAATTAGGGATTTTATGGTTTTAAATGAAGTTTTTTGTTCTTTTTAGTCATTTTCTTCACATCTTTGGCTTGTCTTGGCTCCCCTCTCATCTTCTCTTCGCTTTTCTCATTTTCTGCTCGTGATTGGTGATTATTTTCATGAATTCTTCATCAAAGAGTCTATCTTTTTCTCTGGGTATGTTCTTTCTGCGTTTTTCCTTCTGCATTTTTTTTTCTTCGTGTGTGTTAGGGTTTTTGTTTGTTTTGTTGTGGATTAGGGCATGCCGGGATTTTGAATCCAAATGCCCTAATCTCCTTTTTTCCCCTTTATCCTCACATCTTAGGTTTCAAACCCTGACATGTGAGGGAATGCCCTATTTCCTTGATCTGTTTTTCCCTTCTTGCATGTCGGATTTTGAAATCCAACATACAAGAGATGCATGTTTTTCCAACTAACATATCGAGCTTTGAAGCCCAACATTTTAAGTTATTTTGATGTTTTCCCTACTAACATATCGAGTTTTAAAACCTGACATGTTAGCAATTTTTTGTTTTTCCCCTACTAACATATCGGGTTTTAAAACCCGACATGTTAGTGATGTATGATCTTCCCCTATTAACATATCAACAAACCGTGTTCTTCCCAGATGACATGTCGGGTTTTAAAACTCGAATTGTCAACCTTTGTGTCTTTTTCAATAGATAGGTCGGGTTTTAAAGCCCATAATGTCATCTATCTCACAAGTTTCTAACTCGCAGGTCAGACTTTAAAGTCCGACCTGCAAAGATTGTTCTTCCCATTTGCACATCGGACTTTAAAGTCCGATATGCAATCTATGATTTTTTTTTCCTGCACATCGGACTTTAAAGTTCGATGTGCGAATTTTGGTTTCTAACTAGCAGATTGGACTTTAAAGTCCGAACTGCAAGTTTTGATAATATTTTTCATAAGTCCAGTTTAGCTCCAGTTTCTTCTGCCAACTAATAAAATTTTCTCTTCTGATGATGATAATTTTTAAAACACTAATCCTTGGTGTTGAATGCAGTAATTTGAAAATGTCAAAGCCTGCTCAAGGAAAATCAGAGCCTTCTTCAAGTAAGTTAGAGTCCTCACCAAGCAAGCCATCTGTGAAAAAAGAAGAAGTATGATAAATACTCGAACATGTTTTTAGAAAGCTCAGTTGACTCTAATGTTAAAGAGATAAAAGATACAAAAATCGATCATGTGGACTTGCAGGAGTTCATTTATCGAGTTGAGAAATCCCTCTCACATATGTCAAACCTAATAAGGTAAGAGTTGCACAAGTATGCTTCTTTCCCAGTAGCAACCCATGATACAGATTTTGTACTTGTAGTAGCGGATCATTTTGATCCACATACCAGGAAGGTGAAGGATAGTAATCATAATGTCATCATGACATTAGACAACGTTTTATTCAACAATGTGTTTAAAGGTTCACCGATGGAAGTAGCAGATATAACCAAAGAAAATGCTCAGGAGTATTATGAGAAGAATAAAGCAAAGTGTAAGAAAATGATCAATACAGTTTTCCTATCTTCAGCTAGGGGTTCCATTATACAAGATGGCCAAAATACTTTCATAGAAGTGATTTAAATGAAGAGTATAATGATATGGTTACTATGCTAGCACGAGTGAAAGGTTTGAAAGATTCTCATTACTTTCAGAACTAGATGTGCCACTATATGAGCATAATCAGGAAATGGAATACCAAGATAGATTGGGGTGAGCAGATTTGTGATGAACTTTGTGCATAATTGAAAGAGGTCAAAACAACGTTGAAGTCCTTTATGACCTCATACCTTGTGTATGCAGCTGCCTCTATGAGGCAATATCCAGGTTTGTCAATAAAAGGCGACAAGAGGTTAGCTCCTATTTGGAGCTATTATGACCAACTCACAATCAAGAATCATGGAAGTCATTTCAGAAGGGTCAATGATGCCTTCTTTGTTGTATGAAAATGTATGTTTGATAAGGACTTACATAAGAAGAGACTTTCAAAAGCAACATACAATAGGGTTTCTCATTTTGGTTGTGTCTTTCTCCAATTTCCTACATTCACCTATATCCACATAGGATGTTTCACAAGTGAACCTTTCATTTTTCCAAGATATCCATCTGATAAGATTGTACTCATGGAGTTATGCCGACAATTGATCCATGTGCATGAAAAGCAGTCGTAGGCTCATAAGACTGGCTTAAAATTTCCAGAAGCTATTGGCCAATATTCAGTAATGACTAACCCAAAGGCCAAAAATATGGAAGAAGAAATGCAATGGAACACCATGAGGAGGTTCAAGGCTCCTAATAATTTTAATTTTCATGGAATGAAAAACAAAATTAAGAGGATCTATACTCATGTATATCGGCTCAAAGATGTTTGGGTAGACTATGAAAATGATGAAGATGTGAGGAGAATAGATTTTAGTCGTCTCACCCTGGAACAAATTGAAAATCTTGATTTGGCTAAAATCTTGCTGACAATGGAGGATACTGATGATGTAATGGATCCAGTCTATTTTGAAAGGAAAATTGTTGATTCTCCATTGTCACCCATCCAATGATCAAAAAAGAAAAGTAAGTCCATTACTCAAAGAATTGCCCCTATTTTGGCCAATACTAATGCATGGTTATTGAAGAAGAAGATCAAAATGAAGCAACTTCCTGCCAGTTCTGGGGATGATGATAATAGTGATGGTCCACTTGGTAAAACAACTGAATTGAGGACCAAAAGAAAAGCATATGTGCAAGCACCTCCATCAATCCATTCGACACAATCCAAGGGAAAAGGACCTAAAATCAAATTCACTATCAAAGGGTCAAAGAAAGGTGAATCTTCCTCAACTGTACAAGTGACACAAATAGAGGAGCCTAAGCAACAAGCTATTGAAGAGGCTGAGAAAGAAAAAGAACAAGAAGAAGGAGAAATTCCTCATGAAGAGGAAATGCAGGATGAAAAACCAACTCATCAAGGTGAGAGTGATACCCCTGCCACTTCATAGGTATCAACTCCTACAAAAGTTATCATTCATTCTATTGAATCATATTCAGATCAAGAAGAAGAAGAATATGATGATGAAGGGCTGAATACAAAATTACCACACCAAGAGGGTGATCAACAATATGTTACATTGTATAGTATGTCAAGTTTTGATGATGTTCCCACATCCATTATCAAGTCTTCAATTTTGGACTTTACTGAATCTATGGAACAAGTAATTGCAGAGCAACAGTTGGTGACCCTACCTTCCATAACAATAATGGCTGAAGCTCCACCTAGTGTGAGTACCATTGTTGCCACTAATGCACCATCCACAATTGCAACCATAGTTGTTTCCAAGGAGGCATCAAGAATGGCTATTGTGGCTCCATTAATAGAAACACCATCTATTATCGCAATCCTAGTACCTGTAATTCCATCTTTTGAAACTGCAACTTCAAGTTAGAATGTTCCTCAGATATCGGTTTCCATTCAGAAGGACACCACAACTCCATGTAATAAAGAATATTTACCACCATGGATGGATATAGTAGCACCTAAAAGGAAAAAATCAGGTAATTTCACCTGATGAATTTGATTTTGAACAGTTGGTTCCTCCCAAATCCAAAAGCACTAAAAAGCCAAAGACTGTTTCTCGGGTACCAGTGGATCCTGCTACAAAAAAGAAATATGTTGAGGTTATAGTGTCATCTTTAGATAAGAATAAGGATAATATTCAACCTGGAGATTATACTATGCAGACTGTATAACTTGGAGTGGAGACACATGAGAGTGCCAAGTTAGACTCTCAAACTACTTTCAATTCTCTTATGAGAAGTTTTGATTAAGAAAGAGATGAAAATAATGAATTGAAGCAGAAATGTGAGAAGTTGACTAGTGCGCTTCTCAAGGTCATGCAATTTTCTTAGGAAATTGAGCCAACTGTGTCCTCAATTGATACTGAGGCTCTCAAGAAAGTGGAACTGGTGGGCGTCAAGGGCCGAGTAGTGGATGAACGGATTGCTCGTTTGAAATCAGAAGGTTCTCATCTTCTGAATTCAACAATTAAGTTGTTGACTGACTTTGAAGTTGTTTAAATTCAAATGCAAGGTGTCAAAACTTCCTTATCTCAAGAGGTAGAAGATATTGAAAAGAGCATAACTCTTTGGGGTAAAATGGATGATTTTCAGAATTGACGTCCTTGTGGAAAATAAAGGAATTCCAACAAGAGAGAAATACATCCAGATTCTGTCATTGTTGTCTCATAAGAAAGAAACAATAAGGTCAATGATTATGGAGTTGGATTAGGAGAAGGAAGGTGATGATGAGATTGATCTTATTTCAGCAAGAGTAGCTGAAATTCCTTGTTATTTGTATGATGATAATCAAAATCTTGTGACCAGCGACGCCATCATACAAGAATTTATTTCCCTGATAGATCACTGTACAAAATAAGATTTCACATTGAATGCATTTGATAAGTTGCTAGAAATACAAGTTAGTTTTGAAGTTCTTGCATCAATGTTGAAAGATGGAAGGAAGAAATACGTGAAAGCTGAAGATGCAGTTTCCCGTGTTCGCGCCATCACCATTTCTACCACAATGTCGGACAAAGCTGAGATGGAAGCTGTTTTGGTCAAGTTCAAGGAATTCCAAAAATCCAATGAGGAAGAGAAAGATGAATAAAGTGTCCCCGTTTGACACTTTCTTTTCGTGTAGTTGCATTCTTAATCATTGCAAATTTTCTTGCAGTTGCATTTTTATTTGATGCAGTAGTTGTAGTCAAGTGGGAGTGTGCAATTGAATTAGTCGATTGTGCCCACATTTTTCTCCACTCTTTTCCTATATAAAGAGGACCCTCATTTGTACATATTTATCTTTTGATGCTTAACAAAACTCTGCCAAATTTTTATCTCAATTAAAACTTTGTGCTTTTGATGTAAGAAGTTGATTCAAGGAAATAAAGATAACAATCCGCTCATTTCCAAACTTTGTGTTGGACTGAAGATTGTGATTGTGATTGGAATCATTCTTATGTTTAGTTCTCATAATCATTTCTTATGATCTTGAATCTTTTGGTGAAATTGTGAAAGTTTATGAAAGAGCTTTCTAACTGTGGAAATAGACTTTGTGCTATCTACATATTTGGGAAATCTTCGGATAATTAAGTAATTGCGTAGGACGCTTTGTATTGCTGCAAATTACTTGTAGTTTTAGGAATCTTTGATCACATCTTGGAGACTTTGAGCTACAAGTTGAGATTTAAGTTGAAATAGTGGTGATTTAAGTAGTTGTACTTACATAAGACTTTGGGCTTACAAGGTTGTCTAAATGTTGAGTATCTTTGTATCTTTGTCAAGAAGTTTAATTTGGTGGTTAAGTTTATTTAGTTGTAAGAAATATCACCAAGTGAAAGGAGAATACATTAATTCTGAAAAAAGAGAATCACATGCCCAAAGCTTACACCTGAATTTTTGTTTTACATAAGTTGTTGTAATACTCAAAATTTCAATAGGGAAACTCCCCTTGATGAAAGGAAAGACTTTGTCTTATCATAGCTGTGTGTGAAATACATATTTTGTCATTAGTACACTAGTGACAAAATATTCACCCAACACAATAAAAAAATTATGAATGAAGAAGGATAACCTAGAGCAAAAGCACTAGGTGCATTTAGATGTTGGGTTCACTTAAATTTACCTTAAAAAAGAAGACACATCCTTTGATTAGTTTAGTGTCTAATTAGAAATAAGACAATAAAAAGTACTTCCACAAAAACTTAATTAATGAAACTAGTAAGATAAGGAATCCTTAGCCATTTCAATGTGATTTTTCAATTTTTATTCTCAGGTAAAATGATACAGTGTTATTGATGTGATATAATCCACATCTGATACCGAAATGATGCATAGATGGAAGGTACAAGTCCATAGAAACTTTTATGATGGTTTGAACTAACCCACATTTGCATTCCACTAATCTTGGCACAGTTGCATCTTTATAGGAAAAGTTATGTCCTGTACTTGTTGATCTCTGAAATTTGTTTGCATGTGTGCCCATGTCATGAATAGAATGTTAAAGAGTATATTAAACCCATGTCTGAAATGAATAGAATGTTAAAGAGTGTATCAAGAGTTTACTATGTGTAGAAGGAAATGTAGAAACCGTCTCAATAGTAAATCAAACTCCCTTACCAATAGGTAATTGCTCAAAAGTGCTTTTATTGATTCAAAGAGAGAGAGCAGTGACTGTTTTCACATGCCCTCCACTTAGAATGCTTCTTCCTATTGATGGGCTTGCAACTGCCTTAGCCATTTGATTTCACAGATATTAGAAAGACAGAAGTAGTAAGCATGAGCTTTCATAAGAATTTTCGAAAAAAAAACTGTATATGCTTTTTGAATCAATATCTCAAATCGCACTCAAAAATCCATCATGAAAAAGAAAAAGAAAGTAAACTCGCAGAACTTACCCACAACCACACCGACTTGAATGTGTTATTGGCTGTGCACAAGGTTACACTTAAAAAACAATTTGGGTGCTAATGGAATGGAGTTTGCTGTGAGGGACTGCAAATAGAACTGCTGTATACCCACTCTTACCATGTTGAACAAATTTATTGAAGGACATGTCAATACTTTATTTGGGATAATTACAAATTTCTATTATATTAATAGATATGAGTTGATCAGATACAGTAATTAGTTACAGAACTGATCAGAAACAAATTTGAAATATTGAAAATAATATTTTCAATTTTTTTCTAGTTTTTTTATATGTTAGTATTTGATGTTTTTGAAGTCTTTCGGGCATTTTCAGCCCTTGAAACTTTGGCCTGTCCCTTAAATTCTTTCAGGACTTCGCCTTAAGCTCTTGGAGACCTTTCCAACGAGTTAAATGGCTCGTAATTTAGAGTCCTGAGTAGAAAGTTATGCCTAGTTGAAGTTAGGACAAAATTTCATATAGTTTTTTGAAATTTTCGTAGTTTTAGATTTTATTATGTAAATAAACAGATATGACTGTTGGGTTTCAATTCTCAAGGGGTTTTGGTGACCCTTGGAATCTCATGAACTGATATATGTTGGATTTTCGAATTGAATAGATTACTTTTTAGCTTGCTTCAATTCTGCGTTTACCTTGTTCATCCCAGTGTTGTCATCCGAATCCATAATTCGAATCAAAAACAGATTTCAAATTTATTTGCATAGTTATACAATCTTCAAATAGTGGGATTACATAGTCAAAAACTATTCCTTAAGGAGTACCAAAACTAGAAAGACAGAGGACGAAGGCGTTTGTTCAGTAGCACTCATAGAGTGAGATGTTCACCCTTAGACGGAAATAAACTTCTCCCTCATATGAATCAGTAGAAATGGTAGCGATTCCTCTTGCCATGAAGAAATCACCAGTACCACCCACAACAGATATATCTCTGTACTTGGTGAGGATTGGATCTGCTCCATTGAAGGTGATGGTGCCCTTATAATCTTTTGAGTTGAGCACAAATGTGAAGCCAAGCCAAGCACTGAAGGTATTCTTCATGTCATAAAAATAGAAGCCCTGAGCTCTTCCCACAGGAGGAGAATGAAGATTATTGTCAAGAGTAATAGGATCATCAAACACAGCAAGATTTCCAAAATGGTTATTACCAGTCATAATGGTGAGATTAGCTCCTTGAGGGGCTGCAACAAGTGCAGATGTTGCATTATGGGCATTTTTACCATTGTAGATTATATCATGAAAATATAACACAAAGTTTCTACAGGGCTTTGGAAGCTTCTTATTCCATCTATGACAATCTGCAGATTTTAACAAGATGGCAGAAACTAGAAGCCATAGAAAACACAAATCTAGAACTCTAACAGCTTTCATTGCCATGGTGAAAAAATATATGTAAATATCTCTCTACCTATATATGGGACAGCAAGGCTCTCAATTCACAGAGAAGATTAGAGGTGCACATTAAAGCTTACACTTCAACTCTATTTATAGCAAATTTAGCTGCATAGTAGCTGTTCCGCACAAGTAGTGGAGATGGTTTTGGTCATGGGTTTGTTCTTCATTGCTTTCGAGTTTGATTTTGAGATTTGAGTTTTAATTCGTTGATTGTGAACATCCCTAGAAAACTAGTCTCGTCTCGATTGAAATTAAATAAGACCAAGACAAAACAAATTGAAAGCTAGACTGAATTGCAAAGATATCTTTGAATCATGAAAAAATAATAATCAAACACCCTTTAAATACTGTCTCAATAGGAGTGGAGGCGGCCCATCTTCAAATCACTTGTTTTTTTTCAACCTTGTTAGAACTTAGAATTGATCCTGCTTTGACCATGTCTTCAAGATGGATTAGTGTTAGTACATGCAATAATCATGCTTTAGTCGGCAAGAGGATAAAATCTATACGGCTATTATTTTCTAAAAAATGAAAATGATTGTAGTCCATTATTGATATTAAAAAAACAATTGATCTGTCAGCTCAACATGGTGGAAGATGACTCAGTAAAAGATCATTTTACTTTTGTAGAATGAAATTATATTTGATTCTCATAAATGTTTTTTAAGAAATATTTTATTTAATATATAAATAAATTATTTTAGTTAAAGAGGTTGTATTCAATTAGTAGGGTTGTAGGTCAAAACTTTATAAAGGTAGGATTTCAAGTGATGATACTTGGATTTTCATTGTGACTTTAAGTTTGATCTCTTTTAGGACTAAAAATTTCATTTTATCAATCAAATAAATAAATAAATTATTTTAGATAAAAGAGTAGACATAGATACGTGTCAACAATTAAAGTCGAAATATGAACAAAACAATAATAATACATGCATATTTTAGAAGTGGAGATAAAAAAGGTTGTGATAAATGATCGTTAATCAATTTCTTAATCTGGATCTAGAATGGATAAATTGCATAACCATGTTCTTTAAATTTTGAAATTAATTGTGAACTTGGTTCAGCCTTACACTTGCGACTTTGATGCTTGCAACTATAAGTTTTGACCAAGTAGCCATGGTATTGATACAACTTGCTCCCCTCCTTTGGCATTACTCAAGTCCTAGTTGTTCAATTTCACCAATTTTAGTAATGCTAGAAGATAGGATGTAGCAAATATAGTCCCAACTATGATGGTGCTAAGGTTTTTAGACTTTGATGTAATGATGTGCGATGCAATAGATGTTGGAGTGACCAAGTGCAAGAGCTAGGATTTTGCAATATATTAATGCAAATGAGGCTATTATGGAAAGTCGAATAATGATTGATAGGTGATCTTTTTGACAAATAGGTGTGAAAAGGTTTTCCTAATGATGGGTCTCTTAGATGTTTCTTCTTCTAAAATGACCTAAGGGGTAATATCTCCTTATACTTGACCTAGGTTGGTCGTCTGAAAGTTATAGCATTGGAAACAATGAATAACAACTAGTTGAAAGTGAGAAATCATGGGCTTGGGATAAATTTTGAATTTTAACAAGGTGAATAAATTCTATAGCTACACTATTGACCTTCATTGGAACCACATTGTAGTCTTGAACCTAATAAGTAAACTAATCATTTGGGACTCGGAAATGTTCCAACAAGGATCAAATTTTATTTCTATTTTTAATGAAATATGAGGTTATTAAGGGTGCCAAATCAATCAAAATCATGTGTTAGAAAAATACACTTAAGACACTCATGGTAAAAGGTGTAAAACAAAGAGTAAGAATGTAAGGTGTCATTTTAACCCATATATATTTCTCCTACTTCGATATGCATGTAAATCTATGCGAGTAAGCATACTGAAGTAAAATGAAAAGATAAACACAATTTGAATCATAATAGTTGAAACAATAATCTAAAGTCAACCTATGAATTGCACATAAACTTGAAAGTATAATTACTAAAAACATGCCCTCTTGATTGTGTTTTCCATAAAAAGGCACACACAAATCAGGATAAAAAAATATTAAATAAGAATTAAACATAATACTATGATAGTCATTGTGTAAAAAGTAAGCATAATCATGACAAACTAAATATAAAGTAAATGTCATAAATTGAACATAAGAAAACTAAATTTAAATCAGAAAAAATGCACATACCTTTGTTTGGCCAATAAACATTTGAAATGCAAGATGAAAGATGGCTTGATTTGTTTACCACCAAATTTGCATGCATCCTTAAAAATAACCTAGCTTGCTTCCAAGTAACAAGATCAAGTGAAATTTATAGAAATGAACATTGCCTAAAAGTAGAATATATAATATATATTCTACTATGTAGTAAGAGATGGGTAGATAGGTTTAATCAATGAAGTCTCACCGTTAAAGCATGTCTATATAACTACACTCAAAAGATATATCAATAAAATCTATGTTCTATATGAGACTATCCATGCTATTATGAAGTGTGTCTTTATAAACAAAAAGTGTGACGTATACTTTGAAATAAGTGGTTAAGATTGTTTACTTCTTTATTTAATTAATTTTTTATGTTGTGTGATAATTTCATATATATTTTTTCCATTAATTTATTGATTTTAATTTTTTCACTTCATTAATCTATCATGCACCTTTGACCAAAAATCAAGAATGATTTAAATATATTTTAAAAAATTATGTCAAAATCCATCATACGACAAGAGTAGTTAGCATAGAATATGTTGAATTTGGATGATCAAATTATAATATTTGACCCTTTATTTGTAAGATAATAAAATTACATATTTTATTTAATAGTAAATTAAGTCTATCTCATTTTTATTCTACAAAAAATGAAAATGAAAATAATTAATTATTGGTATTAAAAATAAATGATTGCCATCCATCAATGTTTTCTTAAGTATAAAAAATGCATTATAGATAAATCTTTTGATCTAATGCTATAAAAAAATATATTGTTGAAATCTCATCAATTTAATAATATTTGTAATATTTATCAACTATAAAGGCAAAGGTCTTGACCTCCACAAGCAAGGCCTCCTTGATCCTAGAATACATTTCCTATGATGAATATTATAACGCCCTTGTAGAATTTCTTGATAGTGTTGGGTACACCTCTTCTTAGATTGTAGACAACAAAGTAGATGCCATTCCTAGTCCTTTTGAAGATATCTCTACTAATTTGTTTTGAAGATAACACAATCCTTAACATCCAATTGATCGAGACCAACAATTTCTTGCATTATACAAAGTGAAGAATTGCCATAAAATAAAAGATTACAATCAAGTATAAAAGTAAAAACAAGTGCAAATTACCAATCAAGCACAAAATCATAATGAGTATAAAAATTGACATGCATCCAAAACTAAAGAAAAGAAAAGAAAATCATAATATGGGTCCCAAAGAAAAATAATTTGGTGAATCTAATCAAATATAAATATCAAAAGGAAGCACCTAGTCAAATTTCATACATTAGCTATAGGCCACCTTCATTGATCATGATATATAAAGCTTCATGATCAACTAAGTGATGCAGGAGCATCCCAGATCGATGAGCAATCTTGCATCATCCAAAAATATTTCCTTTCAGTTTTGTTCTTGTTTAGTTCTTTGTGCAATTTTCTGTGTTCTTATCGGTTGGCATCGGTAGTTGCTTTATTTTTGTGGCAGATCTTATTTTTGGTTTACTAGCTTGTTCGTGTGCTTAATTTCATATTTTCAGTTCATTTGGGTTCTTTTCTGGTCAGTTATCACTTTCGTTTGATTGTTTCTGGGTTTTGGGACAGTTCTTGTGCTTACCGGTTGGTTTTCCTTCATTACCGATGCGATTGTTGGCTTGTAGATATATCTTGGGTCTTGTTCGATGTACTTTGGCGTGTGTCCGACCTTCCTACTGAACCACATCTCCTGGTTGTTATTTTTCGAAAAGATTTCTTTAATTCTTAGGGCCGACCTAGTTACACGTTTCATTTTCCTACATTGGTAAATGTAATCTTATGAGGCCGACCTAGATATGTTCCAATGGGTATAAATATGTTATTATGTAATCATTTGTAAGGGTAGAGCAAGTAGAATTGAGAATAAGGATTGAGATTCACATTTTGTGATCTGGTTGATTCTTAGAGTCCCAGATTGGATTGTATCTGGTTGACAGCCTGCATGTAACCGATTAATTACCGGATGTTCTTTGATGATTATATGATAATTACCAGATGATTTCCAGAAGTTCTAAAGCAATAATATGATCTGTTTATGTGATCTTATTATGTTCTCTTGCTGCTTTTGTTGTGTTTCTCTTGCTGCATAAGCCAGTTGATTCTCTTTGAGGGTTTTACCGGTTATGGCTACATCAAGTGGTATCAGAGCTAGTTATGGACTAGCTGGTGGAATAATCGTTTGCGAACATTGAGGCATTCCTTTGGGTGGATAAATTACTGAGGGGAGGCAATCGAAACCGACAATTAGATCGCCGAGTTGAGGCAGTTCACCGGAGTGGAAGAGGAGATGCTGCCTAGAAGGACAAACCCGTAGAGGGTAGAGTAGATGATGGCAAACTTCAAGAATAAAGTGAGGAATGAAATCTGAAATGCTTTGGTTGGTTTGCGGAGAAACCTTGATTCCGAGGATGAATATGAGGAAGCCAGTGAAGAGCTTGAGGAAGCTAAAGGACCGGAAGTTGGAAGAGAGGAAAGATTCCTGAGAGCAGTGGCACAAGTGAGTAAAGTTCATAAAGTTGAAGTTTCCAACTTTTCTGAAACGCTGAACCTGGAGGATCTGATGGATTGGATTAGAGAGTTGAAGGATTACTTCGAGTTTGAGGATGTCAAGGACCCACAGAGAGTGCGGTTGGCACAAACTAAGTTGAAAGGGCATGTTGCCTTATGGTGGAAGGAATTGCAGAAAGACAGAGTGGAGAATGGTGAATTAAAGATCACCCAGTGGAGACAAATGGTTACAAGATTGAAGGCCAAGTTCATACCGAGAGACTATGAGCTGGAGTTGTTCAAGAAGTTGCAGAACCTGAAACAGAGAAGCATGACTTTGAAAGAATATACTGAGGAATTATACAAGGTGGTAATTAGATATGACCATAGAGAGATGGACAAAGAAAAGGTGGCAAGGTACGTAAATGGACTTGCTTTTAACATTCAAGATGAGATGAGTATGTTGAAGGTTTCCACAATTGAAGAAGCTTACCAGTATGCTTTGAAGGCTAAGGAGAAGATGAGAAGAAGACAACTGAATAGAGGGAAGGAGAAATTCAAAGGTCAGATAAGTGATAGTATGAAGAAACCAGTTGAGGAAGATGAATCAAAACCTAAGTGGAGTAAAGAACCAGAGCCAAAATCATAGAGGAAAGGTAGTAGCAGTATCGATAGAGAATTTCCTAGCAAATGTTACAAGTGTGGAGAAACCAGACATAGATTATATGAATGTAAGCAGGGAATGGCAAGAAGTTGTGTAGAAAATGAGGAATCGGAAGGTGAAGGTACCAGATCTGACTGTGCACTGGAGCAAGGAGAATCCCTTATGTTCAGGAGAAATGATACCAGATCTAGTCAAAGGAAGAGTCTTTTCCAGACTGTGGGTAAATCAGGTGGTAAGTGTTGCAAGGTTATTGTAGGTAGTGGAAGTATTGACAATTTGGTATCTGAGGAGATGGTTGTGAAGCTTGGATTGAAGAGGATTGACCATCCTTGTCCTTATGAGGTGAGTTGGTTACAAGATGATCAAAATATAAAGATAAAGGAGTAGTGTTTGGTGAATTTTAATATTGGGCCTTCCAGAGATGAAGTTTTATGTGATGTTATATCTATGAGTGCTTGTCATGTTTTGTTGGGAAAAACTTGGTAGTATGATTGAGGAGCTATTTATGACTATAGAAGAAACCTAGTCACTATTGAGAAGGATGGGCAGAAGTTCACATTGATTTCTTTGAAGGAAAAAGAGAAGGAGGTGAAGAATCTTAGTTTGGAGAAACCAATGGTAGAGGTTATACTGGAAGATTTGAAAAAATATTTGATAGAACCGGTTGTAGAGGTTATACCAGAGGATTTGAAGAAAGATCTAATAGAACCATTTGCAGAGGTTATACCAGAGGGTGACATGAGTTTGCAGAAGGATTTGGCAGTTGAGCCAGATGGAATCAGTTGACAGGGAGCTTATGATGACAAACTGGATGAAGTCTTGTGGTAGAACCAAATCAGAGTTGTAGAAGAAAGAAGGTAGTAAATAGAGACAATGTGTAGATTTAAAGCAAAGGAAGAGAAACATAGAGAATTAGAGGTTAGAGAAGTCGGTTGAGGCACTAGAAGAGTTAAAGCAAAGATTGGTAGATAAAGAATATGTTTGGATCAGAAATGAGCATGGGGTCTTTATTTTGAATCCTTTTAGATGATCATGAGTTGCCTCTCATGGAACATCTTTTTCTACCTGGGTTGTTTGATATAGGAGCATCCCTAGTCGATGAGCAATCTTGCATTATCCAAAAATATTTCCTTTCAGTTTTGTTCTTGTTTAGTTCTTTGTGCAGATTTCCATGTTCTTATTGGTTGGCACCAGTAGTTGCTTTCTTTTCATGGAAGATCTTATTTTCGGTTTCCTAGCTGATTTGTGTGCTTAATTCCAGATTTTCAATTCATTTGGGTTATTTTTTGATCATTTATCACTTCCGATCGACTGTTTTTGGGTTCTGGGATAGTTCTTCTACTTACCGATTGGTTTTCTTTCATTACCGATGTGATTCTTGGCATGTGGATCTATCTTGGGTCTTGTTTGATGCACTTTGGCGTGTCACCAACCTTCCTACTAAACCACATCTCTTGGTTGTTATTTTCCGAAAAGATTTCTTTAATTCTTAGGGCCGACCTAATTACACGTTTCATTTTCTTGCATTGGTAAATGCAATCTTATGAGGCCGACCCGGATATGTTCTGGTGGGTCTAAATATGTTACTATGTAATCATTTGTAAGGCAAATGAAGAAGGATTGAGAATAAGGATTGAGATTCACATCTTGTGATTTGGTTGATTCTTAGAGTCCCGGATTGGATTCTATTTGGCTGATAGCCTGCATGTAACCGGTTAATTACTGAATGTTCTTTGATGATTATATGATAATTTTCGGATGATTTTTGGAAGTTCTAAAGAAATAATATGATCTGTTAATGTGATCTTATTATATTTTCTTGCTGCTTTAGTTGTGTTGCTCTTGCTTCATAAGCTGGTTGATTCTCTTTGAGGGTTTTACCGGTTATGGCTGCATCACTGAGGTTGTTGGTTCTAAACATACTATCAACCCAACCTAAATTATCTACCAAATTCAACCTCACCTTCCAATCCCAACATGCCCCACTTCAATCAAAATCTCCAAGTATCCAATCTAAACACCAAAATCTAAAATTCAAATTCACATCCTCATATTTGAAGTCCAACTACACACACACACACAAACTTTCATTTTATTCCCCTTGGTGGCATGCTCTATCACAAGGAATTTGATGGAAATTTTCTTAGACATCACAACTTAGAGAATGCCAATATAACACATCCAATAAGTCACATTGACATATGTAGTTCTCACACCATTTCCCTAATCCTTGTAATGAAGAATGGGGCACTCCAACATTTGAGGACATTGAGATCATGGGCATATAACTTGTAACCCCTGAAAGTATTGAACTAGAGGTGCCCATGAATATTATAAGTCTCAAGAACTTATATTCTAAAATAATTAATACATGGCTGAGAGGTGGGGGGGGGGGTGAATCAGTCCAAAATAGAAATTAATACAACACATAAACAATTAAACAACAACACACATTCAACACATGAACACCAAGAATTTTTGTGGAAAACCCAAATAGGGAAAAACCACAGTGAGCACTTGCCCACAAAAATATATCCACTATGTGGTGCAGTCACCGGTTAGGAGGGATCTCAATGAGATCAATCTAGACCGGTCAGCAAGAGTAAACACAATGGAAACACAAGGATATGATGGAGGAAATGCATGACTGAATGAATTAAATCATGAAAATTGATTACAAGCAACCGATAACATCTGGGATACAAGAATTAGGCTCATTGGCCTACTACAAACATGCTCAAGTACAGAACAGGTCTCAACCGAGACCTCAAAACTTAAGATCTATCTTCTATGTTCAATATTTTTCTTTGATCTCATTCTAATGCTCAATTACAATGATTTATATGATCCAAGGGAATCCAGTTGGCCCAAAAAGGATCAAATGCCGAAGAACAAGACCAAAAGTGTAAAACCAACAAGGTTGGCCTCCACCAAAGAGATTCCTTCAGAAAATCCAAAGGATGAAGTGCGGATCAACAGGAAGGTCGACCACACGCCAAGGAACATTAGAATCAACGCTCAGGGCTCTGCAAGCTATGAAAGGGATCTGGTAGATTCACCAAAGAAAATAGGTCCAACTGGTTCCGGTACCAGAAAATTGTCTCAGAAACCAGAATTGATAACTTGTCAAAAAATGATCCAAATGCTCCGCGGTTTAGGAATAAGGAAGATGATCAATTCCTCAAGCAAAATCCAACTCCTCGAGATCTAGTGAGCCAATGCAAGAAAATGTAGAATGAAATGCTGAAACTGCAAAACAAAAAGGAAATATTTTTGGTTGATGTAAGATTGCCAAGAACCAGGGATGCTCCTGCATCAGACTTCCGGTGTTGTTGAAAAAGTGAGTCTCTCACTTTGTTGGGGTCAGAAGAAAACCAATGCGGTCTACCTCTACCTAGGAAATCCAAGATGAGTCTTCAACTGGTTTGTCCTTCCACTTCACAAGATACTCCTTATAATGACTGCTCCAGGTACTACGCCCAATCCTACTATCCAAAATGTCTTCAATCTAATTCAGTTCCTTCCAGGGCAACTATTTCTCCAAGTTTGCAATACTGTCCTCATTGGATTCTAGTTCATGATACTGATGTAGATTTGCAATGTTGAATATAGGTGAAATACTCAAACTATCCGGTAACTCCACTTCATATGTATTTCCAGAACTGAACTTCCTCAAGATCTTGTGAGGTCCAAACTTCCTCATCTGCAACTTGTTATAGGTTCCAACTAGGAATCTTTCTTTTCTCAGATACACCAACACTTCATCGTCAACTTCAAATTCCTTATGTCTTCTCTTCTCATCTAATTTCTCCTTATATTTTTTGTTCATGTCCTCCAAATGCTGCTTAACTTAAATATGCAAGGTTGTCATGTGGTCTGCAAAGTCTTTTGCTTTTTCACTTCTCTTATCTTCACTGCTAATATATCTCAATTTTGATATACCTCTAGGGTGTGCTCCGGTAACAATCTCAAAAGGTGTCCTTCCGGTACTCCTGTTTACTGAATTATTGAAGGAAAACTCTACTTGTGCAAGAATCAACTCCCAACTTCCGATTTTGTCTCCAACTAAGCATCTTAACAAATTTCCCAAGCTTCGGTTAACTACCTTTGTCTGTCCATCAGTTTGTGGGTGAAAAGTAGAACTGAACTTCAAATCTGTCTTCATCTTCTTCCAAAGTGTTCTCCAAAAATAACCAACAAACTTAGTATCTCTATTTGAAACTATGCTCTTCGGTAATTCATGCAATCTTACCACTTCCTTGAAAAATAGGTCAGCTATATGCATTGCATCTAATGTTTTCTTACAAGGTATGAAATGAGCCATCTTCAAGAATCTATCCACTACCACAAATATAGAATCATTTCCTCTCCGTGTTTTAGGCAATCCAAGAATGAAATCCATGTTTATATCCTCCCAAGGTCTTTCCAGTACTGTCAAAGGCTTATACAATCCCACATTTTGACTACTACCTTTTTCAACTTGAAAAACTCTACAGCTCTGCACAAATTTCCTAACATCCTTATGAATATGGGGCCAAAAGTAATGCTCGCTCACCAATGCTAATGTTTTATCAACACCGAAGTGTTCGGCTAATCCTCCACTATGTTTCTCCTTTATTGAATTCTCACACATAGAACTCTTAGGTATACACAACTGAACTCCTCTGAATAACATCCCATCCTGAATGAAGTAATCCAACCACTTGTTTCTATCTACCATAACCAGTTCTCTAAATTCTCTCCAAGGTTCTGCCAAATCTAGGTCATCATCATACAAGGTCTTCAACTCCTCAAATCCTAATATTGTCACTCTCATCTTTGTCAATGAATTCCTCCTTCTACTTAATGCATCAACAACTTTGTTAGATTTCCCACTTCTATGCTTCAACACAAAGGTCTAACTTTGCAAAAATTCTACCCATCTCATATGTCTCTAATTCAACTTACTCTGACTATTCAAATACTGCAAGGCTTGATGATCTATATACAACACAAACTCCTTAGGCAACAGGTAACATATCCACTTCTTTAAGGCTTGAACTATGGGATAAAATTCCTGATCATATACCAAATATCTCCTCTAGGCATCATTCAACTTCTCACTGAAATAAGCTACTACTCTCCCTTCCTGACTCAATACGGCTCCAATTGTAGTTCCACTTGCATCACAATCTACTTGAAACACTTTGTTGAAATCCGACAAAGCTAACATAGTCTGTTCAGTCACTTTCTACTTCAACAATTCAAAACTTTTGTTTGCTTTGATTGTCCACTTGAATTCCTTCCTATCTCCCCTCATTGTCTCAATCATGAGACTACAAATAGAATTGAAATCTCTGATAAACTTCTGGTAGAATCTAGCCAATCCATGAAATGATCTTACCTCTCCAATGCTTTCCAGTGTAGGCCATTCAACAATTACTTTTACTTTCTTAAGGTCCATCTTCAAACCATCCTCATATATCACAATTCCCAAATAGACTAAATCTTCCTTCATGAAAGTATACTTCTTAAGGTTTATCAACAACTTTTCTTCTCTCAACCTCTGCAAAACTTGTCTTAAATGCAACAAATTCTCCTCTTTTGTCTTATTGAAAATCAGAATGTCATCCAAATATACAATAACAAACTTACCCAAGAATTTATTCAATACCTCATTCATCAACCTCATGAAATTACTCGGTGCATTAGTTAACCCAAAAGGCATCACCAACCATTCATACAGTCCTTCATTTGTCTTGAATGTTGTCTTCCACTCATCTCCTTCTCTGATCCTGATCTGAAGATATCCACTCTTCAAGTCTATCTTTGTGAAGTATTTGACTCCACTCAAACAATCCATTATGTCATCCATCCTAGGCAAAGGAAACCGACATTTAACTGTGATATTGTTTATCGCTCTGGAATCAGTACACATCTTCCATTCTCCATTCTTCTTAGGTACTAAAACTGCTAGTACTGCATAAGGACTCAAAATTTCTCTGATCAAACCTTTCTTCAACAATTCCTACACTTGTCTATTTAGCTCTTCATTCTCTATTGGTGTCATCCAGTGTGCAACTTTGTTAGGCAAACTAGCTCTGGGAATCAGGTCCATGCAATGACTGATACTTCTCAATGGTGGTAATCCATCAGGCACATTATCTAAAATGATGTCTTCATATTCTACCAGTAACCCCTTTATCTCTTTCGGTTGTTCTTCTTCATGCTCTAGATTCTCAGTCTTCTTAGGAACTAAGGCAAAACACACATTCTCATGTTTCATCCCATCCAAGACTTTCCTTCCATCCACTAAACAAATTCTAGCATTCGTAAAGACTTCACTCCTCTAGAGTTCCTCCAAGGGTAACAAGGTTTGTTTCATCTCATTTGCTACAATATTTATATGTTCTTTCTCCCATCATATATTGCCTATCTATCAAACTGCCAAGGTCTACTAAAAAAAAGGTGACAAATATCCATAGGTATAATATCACACAAGACTTCGTTATGATAATTCCCAATTTTCAATTTCACCAAACATTTCTCACTTACTAACAACTTATGATCATCCTGAATCCATGCTATCTTATGAGGTTTAGGGTGTTTCAATATTTCTAAATTCAACTTAGTCACCATCTCTTCTAAAACAAGGTTATTTGAACTACCACTATCAATAACAACTTTACAACACTTACCGGATACCTTACATCTAGTCTAGAACAAATTCCTCCTCTGCAAGGGCTCCTCATCTCCTCCAGTATGACACAAATATCTCCTCATCATCAATAGTTCTCCATCTTCCGGTTTGTTAGCTATGGGGCTTTCTTCCACCACTGTTGTTCTCCCGGTTCTCTCTGCCTTCTTACAATCGAAAGCACGATGTCCTTCTCCTCCACACTTAAAGAAAGTTCCTTTGAACACTCTCTTATCTTGTCTTCTGTCATCTTTTACAAAATTATCATTCCGGTAACCAGCAGGTTCTCTTCTCGGGTATAAATTTCTATCATCCTTCTGGTATGAACCAACGTATTTGCTTACTTCCTTGTCCTTGTTTTGATCTGTATAGGTTCCTCTACCTTTGGTATATCCTCTTCTTCCTTGAAATCTTCCTTTGGAAAACCTTCCACCCCTACCTCTTTGTCTTTGCTCATATCTTTTGTTCAACTTCTCTTATGCTTTCAGGGCATACTGGCAAGCTTCTTCAACACTCTATAATTTGATCTAACTGAGTTCATCTTGTATAGATATCCGCAATCCATTCAAATATCTTGCAACTTGTTCAACCTCATCATCAACATGTCTGGATCTGATATTCAATTTGTAGAATGCTTCGATGTACTCTTTTACACTAGATTCCTTTTGCTTCAAATTCTGCAACTTCCAGAACAGATTCACTTGATAATCAGCTGGCATAAATTTTGATTTTAACTTAGCAATCATCTGATCCCATGTTTTGATCTTCTCTTTACCTCTTCTCTGTCTATAAACCTACAAATGCTCCCACCAAAGAGATGGATGACCTTTCAACCAGATGTAGGCATATTTCACCTTCCTTTTTTCTTTGCGGTGTTCTCAAAATCAAAATATTTCTCCATCTCTGAGATCCAATCCATCAATTCATCCGAATCCAATTTTCCATCATATTCTATTGGGGTAAAATGTGGCTTAGTATTCGCCCTACTAAAAACCCTTAAGAACCTTTCTTCATCCGGATCAATTACTGGTGGGTTTACTTGTTCTGCCGAGGCCTCTTCTTCCTCATCTTCACTCACATCTTCAATGTGTTGGCCTCTTCTTTGGGCTATTTCAATGACTTCCAATTGGGCTGCAATTCCCCTCAACATTTCCATCACAACCGAGTCTCCATTCCCATGCGCTCCACCATTCTTATTTCCTCCTCGCGCCATCTTCACGCTAGTCCTCTATAGTTGCAAGCCAGATCCACAGTCCACAACCCCACAACAAAATTCTCAGGACCATGCAATCTCCGGAATGAAGTCCGCTCTGATACCACTTGGTGCAGTCACCAGTTAGGAGGGACCTCAAAGAGATCAGTCTAGACCGATCAGCAAGAGTAAACACAACAAAAACACAAGGATATGATGGAGGCAGTGCATGACTGAATGAATTAAATCATGAAAATTGATTATAAGCAACCGATAACATCTGGGATACAAGAATTAGGCTCACTAGCCTGCTACAAACACGCTCAACTACAATTTAGGTCTCAACCGAGACCTCAAAACATAAGATCTATCTTCTATGTTCAATATTTTTCTTTGATCTCATTCTAATGCTCAATTACAATCATTTATACGATCCAAAGGAATCTGACCAGGCCAAAAAGGATCAAATGCTGAAGAACGAGACCAAATGTGTAAAACCAACAAGGTCAGCCTCTGCCAAAGAGATTCCTCCAAAAAAATCCAAAGGATGAAGTTCGGATCAATGGGAAGGTCAACCACATGCCAAGGAACATCAGAGTCAACGTTCAGGGCTCTGCAAGCTATGAAAGGGATCCCGTAGATTCACCAAAGCAAATAGGTCCAACCAATTTCGATACTAGAAAACTATCTCAGAAACCGGAATTGATAACTTGCTGGAAAATTATCCAAATGCTTTGCAGTTTAGGAATAAGGAAGATGATCAAGTCCTCAACCAAAATCCAACTCCTCAAGATCCGGTGAGCCAATGCCTAAAAATGCAAAATGAAATGTTGAAATTGCAAAACAGAAAGAAAAACAAAAAGGAAATATTTTTGGTTGATGCAAGATTGCCAAGAACCAGGAATGCTCTTGCATCACTATATATATTAGATTACAAAAAGAGATCACTGCTCTAGACTTGCAAACCAAAGCTAATTGCTCATGGGGCAAGATACAAAAGAGGACTTGCATACCTGAAGCTAACTGCAACAGGGCAAGATACAAAATGATATGAAAAGAAGGATCTCCTAATCATTTAGTTGTTCTTGAACTCTGCATCAAGTGACCAACATCAACACACACAACTCAGACCTCAACTACCAACACTCTATCTCAAATATTTTCCATAGTCTCAACACAACTTGCATAAAATTCGAACACAACTCTTCTTCAATGCTCTTCACCGAACCTAACTGACTATCTTCGCATCATACATCTACACTCCACACCTCATCATCATACACTTAACTCAATCACACTCATCCTTATATACAAGATAAATCATGAAAGCTTGAATCAAGTTGGTCTGAACCAAAATATACTTCTCAAACCCAAAAAACACATGGTGATCCACTCTAGGAGGAAGAAGGGACCAAAACACATCTTCCAAAGATAAATTCACTTATCCGCAATCACTAGAACATAACCAACAACATATCCACACACTATGCATCCATATAAGCAATTAAAAGTCAAAACATACTCTCCAATGCAAATAAATTAAATCTGAATCCCCACACGCTACGGTGAAACCCATATCACATCAAACAGTCTCCCACAAATCATATTCAGAGCTAAAGATAAGTCTAACATAGAATATCATGACCAACAATGAACAATACCATGACACTCAAAGAACACAAAGATATTTTTGAATCACAGAACTATCATATCCATGATACCAAAACTTTATCCAACAAAGATAACCACAATGAACAACATCAACAACACTTTTTGGACTCAAACATTTCCAAAACAACCAATAGAACAATTGCAACATCAACATAGCAAGATAAGTCTGCATCACAAACATTCTCGATTAATTTGGAACAACAAGATTGACATCAATGACAACCACAACAACACATACTTCCAACATTTGTTGAACACACACCAAATGCTGAAAGGGGGAGTGAATCAGCATAAAATAAAATTTTGGAATTGAATCTTGCATTAACCAAATCATTCCAGATAAATTAAGACATCATAGAACACTCATATCAATCACACATGAATACCATAATTTATAAGTGTAAAACCAAAACTTGGAAAAACCATGGTGAGCACAAACTCACAAAATCAATCCATTATATAAAAATATTTTACAAAAGAGAGAGCTCGCTACTCCAGACTTGCAGACCAAGGTTTACTGCTCTTGGGAAAGATACAAAAGAGGACTTGCAAACCTAAAGCTAACTGCAATAGGGCAAGACACAAATATATAACTTTCAAGAAAAGAACTGTATGAATAAAATCATCTCAATATTTTGATTATAGTCACTATTAAAGTACAATCTCTGACCTCACTGAAATTTCTGGACCACCAAACATTCCAAATCACTGCATCTACATCCACTATCACTTATGCACTACAATACCATCTGACACAACAACTCAAATCAACATCCTTACATCAAGTTGCCTATACTTACTTCTCAATTCCACACACATATCTCACATATTCATCATCATCCAACTTACTCACATCTCACTCATCTATATTTTTTTCAACAAATCATCATGTATATATACCAAACTAGAACAAAAACATCTTCACTAAGTTGGCCAAAAGATAGATTGTAACATGTACACACATTTTTGACCCAAGATATATAGATGGATTGAAAATATAAAACATAAAACATAAACCAGACCTCAACCAACATCCAATGAGCAACATCAGATCAAAAGAATACATCACACAGAATCATCAAACCAAGAAATATATGTCATTTCTAAACTCGAAAAAATATACCAATCATTTTATTACACAAATGAAAGAGTCTAGACCAAAATAGGCAATCCCTAGACTATATAGATAAAGCTTCCAACTGTCCTCACCATAAAAAATAAGCTGATATCAAATAGAACAACCACCAATGCAACCTAATTCGGAAAGACCAATCATAACAGCCTCTAGTACAAAAGCATAACTGCAAAAACTTCAATAAATATTTAAACACCGAATCCCACAAATGATGTCTGAACCATAACATATCCGGACTGCAATGTTTGACATCAATGACAACACAACACACATCTATAACAATCTCCCCCTTTGTCATTGATGGCAAACAACCAAAAAATATGTTTCCTCACTCAACACACCAACTAATAACAACTCCCCCTAACAACATCTCTGAAAATAGATAAAATATTTTACAGTACCTTTCTCCCCCTTTCCATCAAGGTAAAAGGCCAAAAAATAAAGCATCAAAATTATTCAAAATCAGTCGGCCATATATCTTTTAATTGTTTCTTCAACTTGATCACCGAGGTCTTCCAAGCATGAGTAGTAGCATCCAAAATTCTACTCTGAGTCTCACGGTCAATACATTTATTTATTGCATCATCAAAAGAATTTATGGTTTTTAGCAACCTTCTTGACATTGTCTGCTTCAACCAACAATCTCAAATAAGAAGAAATTTTTAATTCCATGCCAGCTCTCAACTCTCCAAACATTCTCATAAAATCATCTCTCTATCTCCTTCTCAAAGCTAACTGATCATGCAATCATTGAGCCTTATCCCTTCCTTAGCCATATATATATGTAGACACTTTATCATCTTTAGCCATTTCAACCAACTGAAACTCAATTCGATCAATTTCATCTTTGAACTTTTGTGTGGCAACAAACCACCTTAAACAAAATTTATACAAATTTTCAGTCGCTTCTATAGATTTCCTAAAATTCAATAAATTAAGAATTAACACTTGATGTGCCTTCCTACTTTTCTCTGTCATCATCTCATGCAAATTTTCTTCTATAAATCCTTCCTTAGCATTATTGTCATCTTCTTCAACCATTCTCTATAAGTAACTAAACAAGATCCTCTAGAAGACAATCAACATCATTAGTATCAACCAAATTGTTCTGAACCAAATACTTTAGAAATGCTTTCTCAATAAAATCTTTCTCATAAGATACATAATTGTGATATGAATCACCAACAAAATTCACACCGCCAGGCTTCCTAATCATTCAAACACCTTTTCTTCTGCAAGTTCATCATCTTCCTTTTTCTACACCATTTCAACTTCCTCACTTTGAGCAACTTTCCATTTGATAGTTCTGATACTTAATATAAGTACAGATCTAATAGCCAACAAGATGAGAGGGGGGGGGGTGAATCATACAAACTTAATCATTAATGAAAACATTAGATTCAACCTCGGTAACATATATCAGTCATAGAATAAAAACTATCAAACATGCAAACTCAAAAGCATATGAACAATATAAACCTCATAACACCAGATTAATGTGGAAACCCAAATAGGGAAAAACCACTGTGGGATTTCGGACCCACTAAGAAATATACTCTTCTAGAGTATGCTCGGTTAAAAGCCAATCTTGTTAAAGATTACAAAACACATTGCTAGATGTGACCCGGTTAAGGGATTTCCCTCAGATCTGTTAGGATCTTCACTTTGTTAGAAGTGACCTTGTCAAAGGATTTCAAACACTCATTTAGAATGTCACCTTGTTAGAGGATTTACTTATAAGACTGTTAAGTCCACTCGGTTAAGAGATTTCCTGTTACTTTCACAAGCTAACAGTAATACAATCTATCTGCAACTTTACATCTAAAATGCTAAAGAAGATTCTTATTTGTTCAACACAATCTAGACATAGAACTAATCTTTTCTATCTGCTGGGCATCAATACTCTGTTATTCCAACAGGTTTTCAAGCTTCTATGCTCGGTGATCACTATGTAGCATCCCTGTGCATACACTTGCCCGCATACATTGTTTATCAACAATTTCCTATTTATAAACAATCATCTAACTGCTTAATCTCCTTGATCACATTTCCCATGATCAATCATAGCCATCAGATCTTCAATCTTGTCCAGGTTCATTGTATCTTACGATCTGAAAAATGTTTTACCCTGCCTCGGAACTTGCACAATCATCTTGGAACTTGTGTTAGGGTAATGCAATTCAATCTGAGCTATAGATCTTCTTGCCGACTTTCCATTGCCTTAGATTTGTTAACAAACTTCTTCCACGACTTGCCAATCATTGATCTGCTTTAGCTCATCAGCTTCTTTCATTAAATATCACATGTAACCATTTAATGCATTTTGTTATAGCTTGGTTACAAATCAGTGAATACCAAACTTTACTCAATAGACATTCTGTCTTCATTAACCGACTGCGATAACCTTAGGGTTTACCGACTAGGTTCCGTAGGGTTTACCGACTAGGTTCTTTGCCTGATAACATAGTATAGTATTAACCTTTACATTTTACAACATATGTATGATGTTAAAACAATCTAAAACATCAAGATCTCATCATTGTTTGACTCGGTAGAGTTGCCCATTGAATAACTTATCCCTTTATTCATCATATTCTTTCCCGTGTCTTTATCGAGTTCTTTATAATCTTCATATCATATTTCTTAAGATATGTCAACATCATACTGAATTAGAAAATCAATTTCTTGACATCAATGACAAAATAATAATATCAAGACAGTAAAACATCTTTAATCAGTTATGTCTATAATCATCAACAACCTTCTCAATATCCTTGTTATATTGCCAACAATCTCCCCCTTTGGCATTGATGGCAAAACCAATTGATTTGACTGTTAAGAATTTGGATTGTTGTGATTCTGAAATACTGAAATGCTCTCCCCCATACATCAGACTTCTCTTCTGGTTTTCTCTCAATCTTCTCAGGTCTTCTCCTCCTAGTAGTCTTCTCCTCCTTGGGTAGGTCTTCTCCCCCTGGTAGTCTTCTCCCCCTTTGACAACAATGCCAAAAAGAAAAGAACTAAAACATAAGTTGTTTCTGTAAGAAGTTATTTCCTGCTAGTGTGTACCAACTGAGTCTCGGTCAGAGCATTTGTTTACAATTCCTATTCCCAGTATCATTTTTTGTATTATCCCAATATTGTTCCAGCACACTTTCAGAAAAGCACTCTTAAAGTGTATCACTCCAGCATCAGCTCCCTAAAAGATATTAAATAGATTCATTGAAGTGATGCTTTCACCGAACTCGGTCAGTGAGTAAGAGATAGGGGTAGGACCCCTAACTTACTTCTGAGATATTCAAAAGTGTCCTTTGGTAGTGGCTTGGTGAAGATATCAGCTATTTGTTCCTTTGTGTTAACATATTCCAACACCACTTTCTTTTCATGAGCTTCTTCTCTAAGATAATGATATTTGATAGATATGTGATTTGTCTTAGAGTGCATAACAGGGTTCTTTGAAATATTAATGGTACTAGTATCTGTGTATGGTGAAAATGGATAACAATAATAACAATATTGAAAGGCTAAATGAATTCAACTACCAAACCCTAACCTAACAATCAACAAAGGTCCACCATAACATATGAAGATTACCTAAGACAATGCAAATCAAATGAAATCACAAAGATTATACCATCACATGTCCAATAGGGTTTGGATCTCCATTCTTCCTATCTCCATTGATCTTGCTTGATATATTTGCTCTCAGATTTTTATGTGCACAAGAGCTCAACAAAGAATGGAATGTGGTTGCAAGTAGGATCGTAGTGTAGCCAATTGATCAAGTTGTTAGCTCATTAGGATCATTAGGGCATTAAGTCATTAGAATGCTTGATTAGGGTTTGATAATGAAGAAAGCATCTCCTTAAATAGAAGACACAATAAGAAATGGAGGGATAAGATTGAGAGGTGTAAAAGGAGGTCGGCTATGATTAGAGGGTAGGTAAAAGAAATAATAAAATAATGAGGGGTAGGTAGTGTAGGAATTAAGAGATGAATGACATGTGTCATAGGTAGAAAAGGTTAATGAATTAATTAAATAAATAAAGATTTATTTAATTAATAGAAGAAGTAAGATAATTAAATAAATAAGATATTTATTTAATTTAGGAAAATGATAATTTAAATAAATAAATGTATTTATTTAAATGAGAAATAAGGCTAGAAGAGGATAAATGAATTAATTAAATAAATAAAGATTTATTTAATTAATAGAAGAATTATGCTTAGATAATTAAATAAATAAAATATTTATTTAATTAGACTGGACAATTTTAGGTGTCTACATTTTGCCCCTCTTTGAGACAATGCGACTTGTCGCGTTGTTTCAAAGAAGATAAGATGAACTGATACAAAGTTGCCCCAGTATGGGAATGATATGCCCCCTCGAGAGATTGGATGAAAATGTCTGAAAAGATTGCAGACAATCTCTCGATAAGAAAGAAAGACTAGAATGGACTGACTGGATAAAGTGACAAAGTCACGGGATAATGAAGACTGACTCGGAAAATGAAGGCGAGGGCTAGGGTAGGCTATAGGATAGACCACGAGGGAAAATACATCCTCATTGTCATCTACACATTCACAAGATCAAAGTGCAGAGCGAGAAAAAGAGCGGTAGCAGTCAGCAGCGATGGCTTTCGTACACAGATTCGACCGTGTTCGCCGATTTCAGAGACCAGCAGAGGCAAGAGAGCCGGTAAGTAACACAAAACCTCCTCGTACTTTGACGCATTTGTTTTTGTCATTAATGCTTGTCGAATAGAGCAATAAATGCGCCTAGGAATAGTGTACAAAAAAAGTACAAAAACGTGAAATCGCGTCTGCGTCAGTGCCAGGCACGTCCGTGTCCGACAGGCGCGTCTGTGTCGGTGCCAGGCACGTCTGTGTCTGGAACCGCGTTTGTGCCAAATGCGGGCGCGTCTACGTCCTTCAGGGGTGTTTATGTTGCAAAGTCGCGTTTGTGACAAATGTAGGCACGTTTATGTCAAATAGGCGCGTCTGTGTTGTTTAGGCACGCTTGTGCAGTCGATAGGCGCGTTTGTGAGTTAAAAACGTGTTTATGTCTGAAAATGCAAGGTTTGGTCTTCTAGGTCAAATCGACAGTTCTGTGATGAACATACGCTGTCGATTGGATAAGCTGCTGAGAGGATACACTCAAGCAGGTCCTCTAGGAAGACTAGGATAGATCAAGGCACTTTGTGATGAACAGGGAGCACCAAGATAAAGTACTTTGTGATGAACAAGGAGTACCCAAAGTATGAGCAGCACTTTGTGATGAACAGGGAGTGCAAAATGTGAGTAACACTTTGTGATGAACAGGGAATGTCACACACGTAGTACTTTGTGATGAACAGGGAGCACTACTAGGATAGATAGCAACACTTTGTGATGAACAATGAGTGTCACTAGAATAGATAACCATATACATTTAGATAGCGAGTAGCATTTTGTGATGAACAGTGAATGCCACCATGACTGACATGATTGATTTGTTTGACTGCAGGAGTATTTGCCTATGCTAGAGTCACGGGAGAGATTCCCGTCCACACAGAGGTTGCGACCAGAGTTGTCTTTTCAGGATAGAGCTGCCATCGAGGAGATGGGTTTGAGACACGTATTGTATGTGCCTGAGTTTCGGGCAAACATGGGTTTGCTGACTGCGCTGGCCGAGAGATGGCATTCAGAGACATGCACATTTCATTTGCCGATGGGTGAGATGACAGTCACCCTTGAGGATGTTTATAGGATTCTACATATACCGATCGATGGAGGGCTGATTCCATACGATCGCGATGGAGACAGAGAGGCTTTGAGACGGGTGTTTCAGGATCCCGGCCTAGAGATGAGAGCTGGACATGTGGCATGGGACACCATGACCGCGACAGGATTAGCCTTGCTAGCTGTGATTGGAGGAGCTATCAGTGGGTTCCTATGTCTGGACAGGGCGACACGGGGGTTGGTAGTGGGCTGGGGAGGAGCACTGGAGATATTGGTGATGCAGCACACCAGATATGTGTGGGGTCCATGTGTGTTGGCCCACCTATATTATGAGCTTCACCAGTTTGTCTACCATGGATCAGTGGGACTGGGTTGTGGAGTGACACTACTGCAGGTTTGGGCATACGAGCATCTGCCTATCACGCGGCCGATACACTTCAGAGGGAGAGGTCATGGACGGAGTTTTGTTCATCTGTACGACATGATCACTTCACAGCCTCGGATTGGCAGGTTAGAGCATTGGCGGCGAGTGATAGATGACATTGACGTCGTCATCTGGAGGCCGTATCTGGGATGCGAGGAGTGGGAGGATGACGCAGTGGAGCTGCCTTACATCTTCCGGAGCAGGTATTTGATTGGGCGGACCCCCTATATACTGGAGAGGCAGCTGGCGGATAGAGTATGCAGGCAGTATGGCAGGATCCAGAGGATGCCACGAGGCTCGGGTATGTATGCCCGTACAGTTAGGAATCAGGCGCAGTTCAGACCTTTATTGTCATATGATCAGGCAGACACACAGCTGGCAGAGATGGTGCCCCTACCTTGGGATATGTGGCCAGAGATCGAGGACGCCGGGATGGATGCAGAGTATTCCGCATATTGGGCAAAGCATCCGTTCCCACGGTTGACAAATCCAGGAGAGTTACTGGAGGGCGATGGAGGAGGCGATGATGATGAGGATGGTGGGGGTGATAGAGGCCGAGGCCGACGGAGACGGAGGGGAGTAGTTGGGGAGAGGAGGGTGGCACCTCAGAGAGAGGGTGGACAGGAGGGACAGGCCCAGGTGGTGAGGGGTTGCGGTGGAGTGCCCCTGCAGGTACCAGCAGCACAGGGTCCTAGAGCACAGGGACAGAGATAGGGACAGGTGCAGGGACAGGTGCCAGTACAGGCACAGGGACAGAGACAGGTACAGGGACCTAGGCATGTACCGAGGCAGGTACCCGTTCAGGCACCAGTACAGGTACAGGGATAGGTACAGGGGCAGGCACCCGCAGAGGGAGAGCCACAGGCAGAGGCAGAGGGTGGGGATCCAGAGGAGGATGAGCTGATTGAGCTCAGGGAGATCTGCCAGGGCCAGGCAGACGAGATCCAGGAGCTGGAGAGGGAGAGGGACCGGGACCGACTCAGGATCAGGCTCAGGGATACTGAGCGAGAGAGGGATCAGGCGATTTAGCGCTACACTGAGGCTGAGACAGCGCTGAGGGCAGGGAGGCAGGCGGCGGAGGACACAGGAGCAGGCTATGCATATGTCCTGCGAGCCGGAGAGGAGATTGCCTACTGGACCGACCTGTATTATGGTGCCATGCCAGTAGATCAGCGGGCGAGGAGCTTCCATAGACCATCGCGGACAACGACAACTACGGGAGGGAGCCGGAGGAGACAGACATCGAGTGGTGGGGTCATGGGTCCTCCACCACCACCAGATAGGGGGGACAGGCAGGATGATCCTGGAGCGGGTCCTTCTAGGGCTCAAATTTCGTCGAGGCTAGGCGGCTCCGAGGGAGGGAGTTCATCATAGCCATAGAGGGCTCCCTTGTATCAGTATTTGTACCATTTTTTGTATTGTAGACACCTGCGGGTGATTGTAGCCATATGATTTTTTTGACATCATTGTATCATGACACTTTTGATTATATATATGAGAGATGATTCATTTTTGCGGTAGCTATATGCATGTGTACCTATGTGATGAGATGTTCTTATAATGTATGTTTTATGATATGGCTGCTTATGATATGGATGCAAATATGTACATGATGCAATGCAATATTTTTGTTCTTTTATGTTGTATATGTGATGCATGATGCAAATGTGAATGTATGTGATGCAGATGAATATAATAATGTAAATGTAAATTGTGCTAACAGGTGTTGTGTGCAGGATGTGATGCAGTTGTGATATCTATATGTATGTATGAAATGCTTATATGTGGTAATGCAAGTGCAGCTACATGAAATGCAAATGTTTTTGGTGTGTCATTATACTCAGTCATGTGATATCAGGCTACGTGGACTCCAGAAGGACAGTGGAAGTCAATCAAGAAAGGGGGATGAAAGACAGAAGATATGAAAGTGATAGAGCTTCTTGTGCGTTATCATCATTGAGCTTATTATGGCAAGTAGGTTATGACAATCAAGGCATATGTTCGACCCAGAAAGTCATTGTACCCGTTTGCATGGAGATAAGACAGTCACCAACAAGGAATGACCCAGTTCACACTAGACTCACAGTGTCCTCATATCCTTGGACAAGTCATAGCATTACTAAGAGACAATCCACAGACAGAAAATACAAATAGGTGACGATACCCCCTCCTCGCTTTTCTAGTCAAAGACATCCTGGAGATAGAATCTCTAGTCAGAGACATCCTGGAAAAGCTAAAAGACATGTCACCAAAAGATAAAATCAACAGAAAACCAAGACTCGACACCAACATCCACTGTAATCCTCAAGTTCAGTGTCTCTTGTCACTTGTATAAGTCGTATTTGATTGTGGTCACAATGTTTACTTTCACAAAAAGGATAGATAGCACTGAACCATATGTTGTCTGAGTCTGTTGAAAGATTTGATTTGTTGAAGCCCATTGTTGCTGTCGTGTCTCATCTGAAACTGACTGAATCCATGAAACTGATACTTTATTGCGGAGAAGACAAAACTTTATTGTGAATCTGTGATGCAAATGTTGCTTTATTGCGGATTGCGCGCGAATAGACTGAAGAAAGCTGGAAGAAACTGTACTCCTCGAAACATGTGGTGTTCTCAGTTCCACACCCATCACTAGACATAGGATTTGCCTTAGCCATAGATAGGATCTGATTTATTATGGATAGAAAGGGAGTGAAAAGGGGGGTTTATTATGAATGGCTAACCAATCTTGGGTAGATCAATAACAAGCCATGATGGGAATGGGTAAGTTTATTGTGAGTGAATAGGTTGTGAGTGTGTGCAATGTGAAGTGATGAAAGTGAATCCTGAAGGAGGGAGGAGCAACGTCTCTACACATGGTGCTGGTGACCCAGTTTTCACCATGGTACTTGCCCAGGGCACCACCGAAGTGGTTTTCACTGTTGGACGAAATTATTTCTCTTGACTTTTTTGATTTTTCAATTTTTTTTGTGTCACAAGGCGCCTGTTTGCCAGGTTTTCACCAAGTAACGATTTTTTTGTTTTATAAATTTTTTTGTATTTTTGAATTTTTTTGATTTTTTTTGTATTTTTTGAATTAGGATATCCCAAAGATCTATGTGTAGAACCTGCGAAGGTGCATGCTGTTGATAGGATCCTCCAAAGGTTCACCTTTTGTAGTTGAGAGCTGATATGCCCCAGATCCATAGGCTGCTGTAACGATGTAAGGACCAAGCCAGTTGGGTTCGAACTTGCCCTTCTTCTCTCTGTCTTGCTGATTTTTGGGATTTTCTCTGAGAACTAAGTCACCTACCTCAAATGTGCGAGGCTTGACTTTGTGGTTGTAGCTGCGACTCATTCGTTGTTGGTAAGCCTTGAGATGATTAAAAGTAATTTGTCTCCGTTCATCCAACAGTTCTAGTTCTTGTAAGCGAGAGACCCTGTAATCTTCATCGCTGATGATGTTTTGCAAAGAGACCCGTAAATAAGGTAACTCGACCTCAATAGGCAAGATGGCTTCAGCGTCGTAGACAAGTGAGTAGGGTGTAGCTCCTGTAGGTGTGCGGACACTTGTGCGGTAGGCCCAAAGTGCAGGATTGAGTTGGATATGCCAGTTACGGCCAGCGTCGTCGACTGTCTTTTTGAGGATTTTAAGAATTGTTTTATTAGATGCCTCAGCTTGGCCATTACCTTGGGGGTAATATGGTGTGGAGAAATGATGGGAAATATGGAAGCGGTCACAGAGTTCACGAACATCCTGATTTTTAAAGGGACGCCCGTTATCAGTAATAATGGACTTAGGAATACCATATCGGCAAATAATATAGTTAAGGATGAAGGTAGCAATTTGTTTCCCAGTGACTTGTGTGAGAGGCACAGCCTCAATCCACTTTGTGAAATACTCTGTGACTGTGATAATGAATTTATGACCATTGGAAGAAGGAGGGTGAATCTTGCCTATGAGATCGAGTCCCCACTGACAAAAGGGCCAAGGAGACGCAAGTGGTTGTAGTTCTTGTGCTGGTGCATGTATGAGGTCTCCATGAATTTGACATTGCTTACATTTCTTGACAAACTAATATGAGTCTTTTTCCATATTGGGCCAGTAATATCCAGTCCTGATGAGTTTCTTAGCCAAGGTAGGACCACTAGTATGCGGACCACATATCCCTTCATGCACTTCATGTAACGCAATCTGAGCTTCATCGCTTTCTAAACATCTAAGAACAGTGCCATCTAGACCTCGTCGGTATAGGATATCAGCTAGAATGACATATCGAGAGGATTGGCGAATGAAAGTGTGACGTTGGTTGTTTAATAGATCAGGAGGTAAGATATTGTCGCGAAGATATGTGAATATGGAACCATATAACTGGGATTCGGGACCAACAACGCATATCATTTCAGTAGGAGTGATCTCATATGAAGGAACCAACAGATTGTCTACCAGGAACTCATAGCAAGTTTCATTTTGAGGCAGGTCAATTAGTGAAGCAATTGTAGCCATGGCATCTGCAGCACGATTCTGCTCTCTTGGTATCTGCTCAAAACCTATCTTTGTGAAGTGCTGTTTCAAACCATCTACCAGTTGCTTGTAAGGCATTAATTTTTCATCTTTTGTTTGGTAATCATCAGTTGCTTGATGGATGACAAGTTGAGAATCCCCAAAAACATGAAGTTCTTGGATCTTCCACTGAACTGCAATTCGTAATCCAGTTGTTAATGCCTCATATTCCGCTATATTGTTAGTGCAAGGAAATGATAAGCGGTATGATTTTGGTATAGAATCGCCTTGAGGAGTTATAAAGAGAATACCAGCTCCTGCCCCATGCTGTGTGTATGAGCCGTCAAAGTACAGTTGCCATGGCTTTGCCTGTGATATTGTTAAAATGGATTCATCTGGAAATTCTGAATTTAGAGGAACATCATCTATCATGGGAGCATCTGCTAATTGATCCGCGATTGCCTGTCCTTTTATTGCTTTTCTGTCCACACACTCAATGTCGAATTCACTCAGGATCATTTACCCACTTGGCCAGTCGCCCAGTAAGTGTAGCTTTGTTAAGAAGGTATTTTAATGGATCAATTCTTGCAATCAACTTAGTCTTATGAGTGAGCATATAATGTCATAATTTCTGTGAAGCAAAGACCACAGTGAGACATGCACGCTCGATTGGTGTGTAGTTTAGCTCATATCCCACCAATGTGCGACTGATATAGTATACTGCTTTTTCCTTGCCGTCAGCTATTTGTTGCGCTAGGAGTGCCCCCAGTGCTGTTGGAGTAGCTGATATGTATAGCAACAAAGGCTGATCTGGAATTGGTGGCATCAAAACTGGCAGATTCAAAAGATAATCTTTGAGCGTCTGAAAAGCTTGTTGACAATTATTATCCCATTTGAACTTGATATTTTTATGTAGCAGGTGTTGAAAAGGATTACACTTATCTGCAAGTTGTGCTATGAATCTTCGTATAGACTAGAGTCTCCCTTGTAAGGATCAAAGTTGACTGATATTTCTGGGTGGCGGCATGTCCAAGATAGCCTTGACTTTTGCTGGATCGGCTTCGATTCCTCTTTTGGACACAATGAATCCTAGGAGCTTCCTGGAGGTTACTCCAAAGACACATTTCTTGGGGTTTAATCTTACCTTGTACTTTTCCAACCGATCAAAGACGACTGAAAGTATGTCCAAATGTGTATCTCTGTCTACTGATTTACCCAAGAGATCATCAACATAATCTTCCACGGTTATGTGCATGAGATCATGAAAGATAGTGGTCATCACTCTTTGATATGTAGCACCTGCATTTTTTAGCCCAAAGGGCATGACATTCCAACAGAAAGTTCCCCACGGACAAGTGAATGATGTTTTGTGTTGATCCTCAGGTGCAATCCTGATTTAATTATAACCAGAAAATCCATCCATTAAAGATAACATTTCGTGACCTGCTATGAGATCAACGATCAAGTCGATATTTGGTAATGGGAAGTCATCTTTCAGACAAGCTTTGTTGATGTCTCTGAAATCTGTACATATTTTGATGCTGCAATTTGGTTTACTGACAGGTACTAAATTGGAGATCCATTCGGGATAATCAATTGGGCGTATGAATCCGACATCCACTAATTTCTCCAGCTCTGCTTTGACTAGTAATGCCACTTGTGGATGCATTTTCCTTAATTTCTGTTTCACTGGCTTTGCCCCCGGTTTGACTGTCAAATGATGCATTACCAAATCCGGATCTAGTCCAGGCATATCAGCATATGACCATGCAAAGTTGATTTGTCGTTCTTTGAAGAAGCTTATGAATTTTGATCTTTCGGACTCTGTTAATGATTGAGCCAGGAATATGTTGTGTGGAACCTCTTCTGTACTAATGTTTGTTTTGATAGTTTCCTCTACCAACATGGATGATTTTTCCTCATATGATGCTGGGAGAATGTCGAGCCTTCCATCTTCGGGTGCCTCAGAGAGGTTTTCGCCCTTAGATACGTCCTTTCTTTTTATTTTTTTGGAATCAGATAGCGCCACAGTGTGGTTTTCACCATAAGACCCTTGATTTGCTCTTATTTTCACATTTTTGCGACTGGAAGGTCCGACACCCTCACCAAAATATGCCATGTTGTTGAGTTCTATGGTGTATCCTGCTTTGTGGTCCCCAGGGGGAAGATCATCTCATATGCCAAGATAGTCAATAATAGCTTCGTCATTTTGAAATGTGTCAAATTGTGCTGGTCCTTCATAATCCCAGTCAATGAGTTGGTGGTGAACAAGGGGAAGGCCTTGAATGTTTTCAGAGTTTGCAAGGCTAAGAGTGAAGATATGGTTATATTCGGGTATATCGAGGCAATCGTCGAGGTCATCGATGGCACTCTCCTCATCAGTTTCGATCGCAAGCGAATCCAAATTGTCGTCACTAGTAGTGTCTTCCGGGACAGGTGTCCTCATCCTATGTGATTTCGACCTAGAACCTTGAGACGAAGACTGTGTGGAATCCTTATGGGTTGTTTCTTGACCAACTCTGAACTTTTTATAAAATTCCTCTTCTTCTGTGGGTTCATCTGGCTCTCTGAATGTCTTGGTGAGCTCATAGTCACTGGAGGATTTGTCTGAACCCCATTCCCATTCGTTGGAATCTATGGAATAGCAATCCTCTTGTTGAATTTTGGCAACTTTGATCTGTGATGCCTCTTCTGTCCTTTTAGTGTGGATCTTGGAAGTCAGAAAACCAAGTCCCTTTGAGCATTCCCTTTTTACAGTCAATTCAGGTTCCATGACGCCTTCTTTGCGTAACCCAAGAGGGCTTTTTCCATCATACCCGAATTTTTGTAGAATCTTAAAGCCTTTGCCATATTTCTCACAAGGTATATTGATTTGATCATGTGTGTCCTCTTCAATGTCTTTATAGAGCATTTTGTATAAATCTTCCTCTTCTAGTTCACCCCATCTTTGAAAGGTAGTAGGATCTCATTTGAGTATCATGATGGATATTTGCTTGTTAGGATGTGGCCTTCCATATTCTTTTGGAGAGCTCATGACTTGTCGTAAATACATGGTTTGATTTAAAGTGTATTCTCCCATGCCTTTGTCTTGAAATTTGCCTTTAAGTTCACCTTGTTTTGATGTCGAAGGTTTCAATGACTCAAGGTCAATGTATGCCAAAGAAGGAACAGCTTCACGATTACTAGGAATGATGGTCTCCGTATGTGATCTCAGGTTATTGCAATATATGAATGGATTAGGATCACCGTTAACTGTTACCTCGACTCCATTATGAGGAAACTTAATGCATTGATGATATGTTGATGGTACTGCCTCATCTCATGAATCCAAGGACGTCCTAGCAATATGTTGTATGTGAGATCCAGATCTAGGACTTGACAAACCACATCCTTTGTGACTGGCCCAATTCTTAGAGGTAAGGTGACTGTGCCTTTGGATGAGCGCTCTTCATCATCATATGCCTTGATGGTGATTTGATTTGTTGAATTCACAGCTTTATCAGAATATCCCAATTGTTTAATGGTGCTCAATGTACAAATGTTTAGACCAGCTCCTCCATCTATCAGGACTTGCTTTATTCGATGTTTGTGTATGAAAGCTTCAACATGTAGAGGTGCATTATGTGGCTGACTTACGGAGGCGTCATCGGCTTCTGTGAATGTAAGGGAATGTGGAATGGAAAGGTATCCCACCATGGCTTGAAATTGGTCCACGTTCAGATCAGTAGGAACGACAGTGTCTCTCAAAATCTTGTCAAGAATAGCTTTATGAGCGGGGGATATACGTAGGAGCTCAAGGATGGAGATGAGCGCGGGTGTCTTCCCTAACTGTTCTACAAGGTCATACTCAGGTTTGGTTGATGAAGAAGCCGTATTTTTAGTGGAAGCACCTGGAAACGTAATCTTACCTTGACGAGTTGTAACATGACATTCAGAGGTAGGTTCGAAAGAAGATCCAACACCTCTTAGAACAATCTTGGGTCTCTGAGGAGGATTCTCAGGATTTTTGTTCTTGATGGTAATAGTAGAGATATGATTGTCCATTGAGATGTGATTGATAGTTGAATCATAGTTGTAAGGTGCTCTAGTATAGTTGGCTTGATCATCTGTGACTTTGGCTTTTCCCTTGTCATGCTTTGGGAATGGTTCCTTAAACATCTCATGTTCTTGATTGGATGAATGTCCCTCAATCTCAATGTCACCTCTATCAATGAGATCTTGCACAATGTTCTTCAGTCGATGGCAATTTCTTGTCTTGTGACCCTTGCTCTTATGAAATTCACAATATTCATCATCGTTCCACCAATTTGGTTTGACCTTTGGTTCATATGGAGGAAAATCTGGAACTGTGATCACCTTGTTTGCCACAAGCTTTTTGAATACTGATTCAAGTGGTTCTCCCAATGGGGTGTACTTCCTTCGTGGTCTAGAAGTTGTTTGAGTATTCACTTGATTGTTTGTAGAACTTGATCCTGAAAAGATGAACTTGGGTCTCACTGTATTGGCATCAACAACACCATCATTGACTGTGTTCTTGTTTTTATTCCAAAATCTTGGCTTGTCTTTTCCTTTAAAGTCATCTTTGTTTTCCTTGAATATCTTAATGACTCCTTGCTCAATTAAGACCTTTTCTGTTGCTAAGCCCTTTTCAATAACATCCTTGAAGGTGGACAAACAAGCTTTCCTTAGATCATAGCCAATATCCTTGTTAACGTTTTGTGTGAACATTTCTACCATTTGTTTTTGTGGAATTTCGCAAGAGCATTTGCTAGCTAGATTTCTCCATCTTTGTAAAAATGACGCAAAAGATTCTCCCTCCTTTTGCTTAGTATTGCACAAAGTAGTGACTGAGATATCTGTCTCAATATTGTAGGAGAAATGCTGAATAAATGCCTCTGCTAAGTCACCCCATGACTTAATACTAGGAGGTAATTGAGAGAACCATTCCATAGCTTGATCGCCTAAGCTTTGCGGGAACAACCTCATCAAATATGTTTCTTCTGCCGCTGCCTCTATGCAAGCTGTGAAAAATTGTCATATGTGTGCCTTGGGGTCTCCTTTTCCTCTATACTTGTCAAATTTTGGCGTCACAAAGTGTGCAGGGAATGGAGGCATTGGAATGCTCTTATCAAATGGATAAGGACATATGTCTCTCATAGTGTATGTTGGTTTTAGTGTACTCATGTCCTCCATTTTCTTTTGTAAATCTCTGATTTGTTGCTCCAAATTATTCTTAGGTGGCGATCGATTTCTTGTAGCATATCCCATGTTTGAGACACCAATTTGAGGAGGAGCTTGTTGCATGTATGGATGATATTGATCATAGACATGTTCATATGGAGGAGGTTTATATTGATGCGGCATATAGGGAGCACTTGGTATAGCTTCATGTTGAGGAACCCCATATCTATTTTGTGCATATATACCATATTCTATAGGCACGTCATGTTCTATTGTGTTGCCCCCAAATTTGACATGAGGTTTCCTTGTGTCCAAATTTTGAGCATGCCTTTGAATGTCCACTTGTTTTGATTGATCCATAGCTTGAGCATGTGATTGAGCATATCTATCTGCATAAGACTTCCATAATGGTCTTCGAAGGTAAGTATCATATGTTTGACCGTGTGTATGTGGGACCTCTGGTTTTTGAAGCAAAGCTGATGGTGATTCAGGTACCATATGCGGTCCTCTATTTCCTCCACTATTGGGTCTCCTTTGATCCATGTTGGAGTGAGTTTGTTGCGAGGGTCGGTTTTCCATAAGTTGAGACATATCAAAGTCATGAGGTATTTTAGCTCCACTTTGTGCCATCATGTATAAGAAGTATTGTCTATCCCTCTTCATTATCTCTTCAACCAATCTATTGAAATGAGGATTCATTATGGATTCTTCTACATCTGCTGATTGTATTGAAAAGTTGTCCACATTATCATTGTGTGTAGCCTTGTTGTTTGTAGTGTCTGTGTTTTCCACATTTGGAATGTGTCTATAAACATCCATGTCAGGTAATGTAGTGTGCTCAGGATTGAAAAATAAATCATTGTCATACTCATAAGAACTCATGTTTGCGGACTCTTGAGCTTCTTTAGCTTTTCTCCTAGATTTTTGAAGACGGGTTTCAACCATGAACTAGGTGTTTGACCAAGATGTGAGAGACTAGATGAAAAATAGAAAGAGTATGGAAGACCAAGAGTTGTATGGAGTGTAAATGAATCTGAGGTGTACTTACAAATGTCCAAAGTGTAAGACCAAGTATGTATGTAGTAGAGTAGGTGTGACTTCCAAAGAGATGATTATTTCTCTTGATGAGGTAAGCTGACCTTGACTCTAAGTAAGACCAAATGAGACCCAAAGGTAAGAAACCTTGATGAGGGACCACTTAGCAAAGTGTTGTTGTATGTAGTATGTTGACAAAGTATGATGAGGACAAGCAAGTGACCTTTTGACTCAAGTTTAGACAAGTATGAATGTAAAATGAGATGTGAAGCAATGATGGACTATATGAGACCCAGAGACAGGTTGAATGCTAGATGAAACCTGAAGAAACAACCTAGGAAGATCAAGTATTCCGAAACTGATTTCTCTTGTTTGCCGGACTGTAAAAATTTTCAATTCTGGACACAGATGCTTCTGTATACTTCACAGACGCGATTCCCAGACACAGACGTGTCTCTGTTCAATACAGACGCTTCTAGACACACAGACGCTATTATGCCCTTCACAGACGCGCTTAGATGACTCAGACGCGGTTAAAACAGACATAGATGCGTTTCTGTAAACTTCGTGCAATTTTTCCAATCTGTGAAGTTGTTTTGTTGTGACCAAATCCGACTGTGTGACTGTTTTTCGTGACAAGAGGACACAATGTTGATGAGGACTCAATGTTTGCAAGTGTTTAGACTCCAAAAGTGTGTTGTTTGATGTAAAATGTTTTGCATACACTTGAAGACACAAAAGACACAATGTTTTGTTGTTTGGTCTTGAATGTTTTGAATGTTTAACATAAGACAAGCACAATTCTTATGGCTGGCCAAGACAATAGTTGTTGATCCCACATAAGGTTTTACCCCCGAGGCTACGCTATTCAAAGCGGATACTTAGATGCTTGACCTCACTGGCTCCACCCTCGGCACTCACTTCTCAGGTCAGCCAAGCATTAGTCCCCATGAAAACTCCCCATGGCGAACTTTGTATCTCTACTAAGAACCGTATATGTGTGGGCCGCTACCAGAGGTCCGACCTCCTGCCCCAACAACTAGAAGGATTTGGGCCTCTAAAACAAAATGGTGCTAGTAAGGGCATCCGCTCGTGTGGCCATACATGCGGCACTTTCGGCTTTGTAAATACAGAAGGCTCCCAGCCGGTAGGGATTACGCCCTACAAATGATCAAATAAATTTGATCAAACGGGTTTATGGGGAGACATAGTGTCAGTATGAACTAATCAGCACACGTTATTCATAGTTTTCACCATGAATACATTTGATTATAGTGGTTTGGATGAGGTGGGTTTTCCTCGCTACCACTTGGGTCGTTCTCTTCTCACTAGTAGTCCTAATGACCACACGGGAAGACAGGCCCTCTAAAGATTAAACAAAAAGAGCCTATTGCTCAAGACACAAAAGACAATGATTCAATTTTAGTGCACCAATGGAAGTGTTTTCTAGTCTATAAAAACAAGGCACACAACAAAATCTCAAAACCCTAGCCAAGGACCTGCAACAAAATTTGTTAGTAGTTTGGGTTGTTTCAAATGATCACCCCTTCCTGCAAGCACACAAGTTAGGTAAATTTTAGAAACCCAAAAGACTTTGTGAAAGAGAGGCCTTCAACCAAAACATTTTTTCTTCCAAAACAAGCTGCACAAACTTAGTTAGCTAGATCTGAAAGGGTTAGTCTAAAAATAAACCAGATCTGAAACCCTAAGTACGAAATCCGAAAACTGAATCAATGAAAATTTGAAAATTCTGAAACATTCAAAACACAAACACTGTTACCCACGACACAGACGCGCTTGTATGACACAGACGCAGTTCTGTGACTCACAGATGCGGTCAAAAATCACAGATGCCCTTCTCGGACACAGACGCGATCAGAAACAACACAGACGCGCTTATAAAACACAGACGTTCCTATCTGAGACCTGCAAAATAAAACTTGTCAAAAACACAGACGCGACTCCAGTATCCGCAGACGCTCCTGAAAATCAGAGACGCGATCCGAAAGTTCTCAGACGCGGAAAAACCTAAAATGTCGTCGAAAAATGTCCGATCTGCAACTTCAAAAATGCAAAATCTGCAACAAAAAGGTTAAATGCAAAGGGACAAGAGTCCCACCGGGCGTGCCAAAATGTGTATGGTGAAAATGGATAACAATAATAACAATATTGAAAGGCTAAATGAATTCAACCACCAAACCCTAGCCTAACAATCAACAAAGATCCACCATAACATATGAAGATTACCTAAGACAATGCAAATCAAATGAAATCACAAAGATTATACCATCACATGTCCAATAGGGTTTGGATCTCCATTCTTCCTATCTCCATTGATCTTGCTTGATATATTTGCTCTCAGATTTTTATGTGCACAAGAGCTCAACAAAGAACGGAATGTGGTTGCAAATAGGATCGTAGTGTAGCCAATTGATCAAGTTGTTAGCTCATTAGGATCATTAGGGCATTAAGTCATTAGAATGCTTGATTAGGGTTTGATAATGAAGAAAGCATCTCCTTAAATAGAAGACACAATAAGAAATGGAGGGATAAGATTGAGAGGTGTAAAAGGAGGTCGGCTATGATTAGAGGGTAGGTAAAAGAAATAATAAAATAATGAGAGGGGTAGGTAGTGTAGGAATTAAGAGATGAATGACATGTGTCATAGGTAGAAAAAGTTAATGAATTAATTAAATAAATAAAGATTTATTTAATTAATAGAAGAAGTAAGATAATTAAATAAATAAGATATTTATTTAATTTAGGAAAATGATAATTTAAATAAATAAATGTATTTATTTAAATGAGAAATAAGGCTAGAAGAGGATAAATGAATTAGTTAAATAAATAAAGATTTATTTAATTAATAGAAGAATTAGGCTTAGATAATTAAATAAATAAAATATTTATTTAATTAGACTGGACAATTTTAGGTGTCTACAGTATCATCACAAAATATAGTTACTGGCTCAGTAACTTTCTCATTTATACCTTCCAACAATTGTTTGATCCATGCAATGTTGGTACAATTCAGTGTTGCAGCAACATATTCAGCTTCGGCTGTTGATTGAGAAACACATCCTTGTTTCTTGCTAAGCCAACTCACTAGTCTTTCTCCTAAGAAGAAAGCTCCTCCACTTGTGCTTTTCCTGTCATCAATGTTGCCTGCCCAATCAGCATCAGTATAGACTTTCAAATCAAAATCATTTCCTTTCTGATATGCTAAGCCATAATCTTCAGTGCCTTTCAAGTATCTGAAAATTCTTTTGATTGTTGTCATGTGTATTTCCTTAGGATCTGCAGAGAATCTTGCAACAATACCTACTACATGTGCTATATCAAGCCTATTGTGAACAACATATTGTAGTTTTCCAATCATGGATCGGTAGAGTGTCTCATCAACAGATGTAGATTCATCATTCTTTGATAGTTTGCAGTTTGTAGTCATAGGAGTACTTACTGGCTTTGAATCCTCCATTCCAAATTTCTTCAAGATTTCCTTTATGTATTTGGACTGAGTAATGAAAATTTCATTTTTCATTTGCAGTGTCTGTAAGCCTATAAAATACTTTGTCTCACCGATTAATGACAACTCAAATTCTTTGCTTATTTCATTACCAAAGTTCTTGCATAAAGAGTCATTTCCACAAAATATAATATCATCAACAAATATGGCTGAGATTAGTATTCCATTTTCATCATTCTTCATGTACATGTTGTTGTTCTCACTTGTCCTTATAAAACCAATCTTAATCAAATAAGAGTGCAGTCTTTCATACCATGCTCTAGGTGCTTGTTTCAAACCATATAAAGCTTTGTTCAATTTACATACCTGATCTTTATTATTGTCTTCAACAAATCCTTCAGGTTGTTCAATGAAAACTTCTTCTTCTAATATTCCATTCAGAAATGCAGATTTGACATCCATTTGATATACCTTGAAGTTTTTGTAAGCAGCATATGCCAACAATGTTCTAACTCCTTCAAGTCTAGCAACAGATGCAAAAGTCTCACCATAATCAATTCCTTCTTCTTGGGCATAACCTTTGCAAACCAATCTTGCTTTGTTCCGAATGACCTCTCCTTTCTCATTTAGCTTGTTTCTAAAGATCCACTTTGTATCGATTACATTTTTGTCCTTAGGTCTTGGGACTAGTGTCCATGTGTCATTTTTCTTGATTTGATCAATCTCTTCAGTCATAGCATTTATCCAATCTTCACTGTTGAATGCCTCTTTTACTGTTCTTGGTTCAAATTCAGATATCAAACATGTGTTCTGTCTCAGTTTGTTCCTTGTCATCACTGGATCATCCTTATCTCCTATAATCTAACTTGGTGCATGATGTCTTCTGACATATTTGGCTAATACAGGTTCGGTAGGCTCTGTATGATCCTCTTCATCACTCGGTAACTGGATATTTTCTACATTTTCTTCAACAGTTATCTCAGTAGGACTTCTCGGTGACACAGACAAATTCATCATAGTCTTCTGGTTCTTTGGAATTCCTGTCATCAGTTCTTTCTGCAAATTCATCAATTTTCACATTTGCACTTTCTACTATTTTGTTAGATGATTTGATCAGACATTTAAATGCTTTGCTTCTAGAAGAATATCCTATAAATGTTCCTTCTTCACTTTTCTGATCAAACTTGCCATTTCTATCATCTTTATGAACATAGCATTTGCTTCCAAAGATCTTAAAATAACTTATGTTAGGTTTCTTGCCATACCAGATTTCATAAGGTGTCTTCAAAGTACCTTTCTTCAATTGAACTCGGTTCAAGGTGTAAACAACTGTGCTTATTGCTTCTCTCCAAAATGTTTGTGGAACCTTCTTCTCAATCATAAGTGTTCTAGCACAATCCACAATAGATCTGTTTCTTCTTTTAGCTATTCCATTCTATTGTGGAGTCCTTGGTGCAGAGACTTGTCTTTTAATACCATGATCATTGCAAAATATGTTGAACTCATCAGATGTGAACTCTCCTCCTCTATCTAATCTAAGACATTTCAGTTGTCTTCCTGTTTCATTTTCAACTCTAGCCTTGTACCACTTAAACATTTGAAAAGCTTCTGATTTTTCTTTTAAAAACATTACTGACATCATCCTTGAATAATCATCCACAAATAATATGAAATACTTATCACCATAATAACTTTGAACTTTCATAGGACCACAAAGATCAGTGTGTACAAGATCTAAAATTCCCTTGGAAGTGTAGGACTTACTTGTAAAGCTGGATCTTGTCATCTTGCCATTTGGCATCCTCGACACATAGCATTTTCAGGTTTTTCAAGACTCGGTAGACCTCTCACTCTGTGCTTCTTACTTATCTTGATCAGATTATCAAAATTAACATGACAAAACCTTTTATTCCATAACCAGGTGTTATCAATCTTTGCATGCAAACACTTGTTGTGAGTTGAGTCAAGGTGAAATGTATTACCTTTTGTTTGTGTCCTGGTAGCAGCTAACTTTCCATTCTTGTAATGAACTTTGACAATTCCTTTCTGAAATTCTATTCAGTAACCTGTGTTGTTTAGCTATGCTACACTCAACAAATTATATTTCAAACCTTCAACCCAATAAACATCATTGCATCTTGTTGTATCAAGAAGTGTTATGGATCCTTTACCTCTTACCGGACATGGTGTATCATTACCAAATCTAACATAGCCTCCATCATAATCTTCTAACATAACAAACTTGTGTTTATCTCCTGTCATATGATGTGAGCATCCACTATCTATAATCCAAGAATCATTAGTGTTTATGTGAGATATTAGGGCTTTTTCTTCATACCTTTCTTCATTTGATCCATCCTTGATAGCCACATAAACAACCTCCTCTGTATTAGTCTCATCTAATTTATCATCTTCAGATTCCTCATCAGCAATTAAGCTGGTCTTTCTATCTCTTCTTCTGAAGTCTCGGTGACCTCTGTAATGATTATCTTTCTGTATGTCATCTCGGTAATCTCTCTTTTCAGTGAAATCTTTGTCAGGACAGTTAGAAGCCATATGTCCAATCTTATCACAATTGAAACATTTCAAGGGTAGTTTTCCCTTATACTTACCTTTGCCTCTTGGTAAGCTTTTGGCCAATAGTGCTTCAAACTCTTCTTGCTTTCTGATTTCTTCATACAGTTTGTGTACCTCCTCCATGTTCTTCCGAAATCTGTCACTTGCTCCACTACGGTCTCCTCCAGAGTACTTATACTTTCTTTCATTGTAATCATTAGATTCATTTAGATGAAAAGAACTAAATGCAAATTCAACTTTATTTACAGATGACCCACTGTTATCAAAATTACTTAACTCAAATGCATGTAGCTTACCAATAGTAGCATCCAAGGAAACTGGCATATTAGGTACAGACCTCAATTCATTGATTGCAGAGACTCGGATTGCATAGGCAGGTAGAAGCGTTCTTAAAAACTTACTTGTCACATCCTTTTCTTCAATAGTTCCTCCTGGTCCTTTGATTTGATTTACAATCTCCTTTAGTCTTGTACTGTACTGGGTTATGTTCTCACCTTCATTCATCCTCATAGATTCAAGATGTCCTCTTAGACTATCAACTTTTGCTCTTTGAACATGTTCATCTCCTCCATATACAGATATGAGCTTAGTCCACATAGCCTTCGCATCATTGCAGCCTTCTAGATCATTAAACTCAGAATCGGTCAATGCAGATGTTATTTCAATCATTGCTTGAATGTGTTCTTGCTTTGCCTTTATCTCTTCCATAGTCAATGGATAGGTGCTCGGTGCAACAAAATCATTCTCCAGATAGTATATAGCATATTCTCCAACTCTTGATAGATGTAGCTTCATCCTTTTCTGCCATGTAGAGAAACTTGACTTATTCAGCTTAGGTGCATCCCTCTTATACATCTTTGGATCTTTAACTCAAGTGCCTTTAAACTTTCCTTTCGGAGTCCAAAGCTTTGATACCAATTGATAGTTTTGATACTTAATATAAGTACAGATCTGATAGCCAACAAGATGAGAGGGGGGGGGGGTGAATCATACAAACTTAATCATTAATGAAAACATCAGATTCAACCTCGGTAACATATATCAATCATAGAATAAAAACTGTTAAACATGCAAACTCAAAAGCATATGAACAATATAAACCTCATAACACCAGATTTAACATGGAAACCCAAATAGGGAAAAACCACTATGGGATTTCGGACCCACTAAGAAATATACTCTTCTAGAGTATGCTCGGTTAAAAGCCAATCCTGTTAAAGATTACAAAACACATTGCTAGATGTGACCCGGTTAAGGGATTTCCCTCAGATCTGTTAGGATCTTCACTTTGTTAGAAGTGACCTTGTCAAAGGATTTCAAACACTCATTTAGAATGTCACCTTGTTAGAGGATTTACTTATAAGACTGTTAAGTCCACTCTGTTAAGAGATTTCCTGTTACTTTCACAAGCTAACAGTAATACAATCTATCTGCAACTTTACATCTAAAATGCTAAAGCAGATTCTTATTTGTTCAATGCAATCTAGACATAGAACTAATCTTGTCTATTTGTTGGGCATCAATACTTTGTTATTCCAACAGGTTTTCAAGCTTCTGTGCTTGGTGATCACTATGTAGCATCCCTGTGCATACACTTGCCCGCATACATTGTTTATCAACAGTTTCCTATTTATAAACAATCATCTAACCGCTTAATCTCCTTGATCACATTTCCCATGATCAATCATAGCCATCAAATCTTCAATCTTGTCCAGGTTCATTGTATCTTACGATTTAAAAAATGTTTTACCCTGCCTTGGAACTTGCACAATCATCTCAGAACTTGTGTTAGGGTAATGCGGTTCAATATGAGCTATAGATTTTCTTGCCGACTTTCCATTGCCTTAGATTTGTTAACAAACTTCTTCCATGGCTTGCCAATCATTGATCCGCTCCAGCTCATCAGCTTCTTTCATTAAATATCACATGTAACCATTTAATGCATTATGTTATAGCTCGGTTACAACTCGGTGAATACTAAACTTTACTCAATAGACATTCTGTCTTCATTAACTGACTGCGATAACCTTAGGGTTTACCGACTAGGTTCCTTAGGGTTTACCGACTAGGTTCTTTGCCTGATAACATAGTATAGTATTAACCTTTACATTTTACAACATATGTATGATGTTAAAACAATCTAAAACATCAAGATCTCATCATTGTTTGACTCGGTAGAGTTGCCCATTGAATAACTTATCCCTTTATTCATCATATTCTTTCCTGTGTCTTTATCGACTTCTTTATAATCTTCATATCATATTTCTTAAGATATGTCAACATCATACTGAATTAGAAAATCAATTTCTTGACATCAATGACAAAATAATAATATCAAGATAGTAAAACATCTTTAATCAGTTATGTCCATAATCATCAACAACCTTCTCAATATCCTTGTTATATTGCCAACACCATTCTGCCTTCATCTCTTCTTTCTCATCGTCATTGTTTATAGTCACCGGTTCAATATCCTTGTTCTTTGGAACTCTTTTTCCTTTCTTCTGAACCTTAGAATAGGAGGCAAATGCTTCTGTAGATAGTCTTCTAGATTTCTTTATTTTCTTCTCCAACTTCATCATTCCAAACCTTCCAAGAATCTCATCCTTTGATCCAAATCTCTCCGCATTCCAATCCTTTGACATCTTCAAAAGTTTTTCTGCTAGCCTTATACATTCATCTTTTGAAACTTCATAGGGTAACAGAGTTATCTAGGAAACTCTCAGAACCATAGCATCTAAAAAGCAATTGTTTTTATCTACCAAAAACACAATGTCATTCTCCTACCAATCTAAAACCTTAGGAGGAATCTAGTTCCTCAAAATCAACACACCTCTAATATTTTCAAAGAAAATTCTACACATTTTCAACTTGCCATCCAATCCATCTAAGTAACTCTTAATTTGATCCAACAATCATATTGCCTATCCATGCAACATTCTTAACACCAAGCAAAACATTCAAAAAATAGAAAGCTAAACAAACAATTAGCGAACCATACCAGAATTGATACATATCACTCTTTGTCATCTTGAGATTGTTGAACAATCACTGCTTTAGATTATCACACATATCATATCCAACATTTTCCCTAAACATCCTATAAGCCACATATACTCTAGTAGACGTATAGGAACCTTCTCTATTCCTATAATAAAATTTGTATGATATCCCCATTGTTTCATACATGACATCCACATCTCTGATAGAATCAATTCTTAACGCTCTTCCATCTAAAATCACTTCGATCAATCGATTTACTTCGACATTATTTACAATTTTCAACATTGGCACTTCTTTGGTCGCACATAACCCTACCACAACTTGCAACACTTCCTTCGAAATCAAGTATGGTTTATCAAGCCAAATATATTCATCATGAATTCTACTAAGAATAATTCTAATAATTTATCATCTTCAAACATTGAATTCTACTAAGAATAATTCTAATAATTCATTCTTCAACCTCTATAAACTGTCAACCAAGTTATTCTGCCTAAAAGCCTTAATCTTCCCATGATCATACTCTTCTAAAATAATATGAATATACTGAAAAAAATCTTCTTTATGAATAACATGATCATCAACTCCAAAAAAATCTCCAATCAAATCTATATCCGATGGAATGAAAGGTTTCAACTCATACTTAGGTTTGGGTTCATCGTTGATACTTACAATTTTCACCATTTTGCAAAATCATTGCTCTGCAATCCCTTTTCACACACTATCTCTTGAATTCACTCCTTCGCTTTCCAAATCGCAAGTGCACAAATGATTGTAATCGGGCCAAAATAAATATTCACAAATTAGGTTTTCAAAAAGCCAATAAACTATAATCCAAACCTCTAAAAATTACATCTATACCACAAGATAAGCTCAAAACCTCCAAAAAATATTGTACACATCTACCATGCTGAGAGGATACCCAACATCAAACCAAGAGGGATCGAAAGATTTTTTCATTTAATCGCCCCCTTAGAGTTTATTTTCTAAGTCAATTACTGAAAGAGGGAATTGCACCCACAACAAATGTCAAACCACATTCAACATTTCCTCCAGTCTTCTCTTCTGATTTCCTTATCCACAACTTCATTTCCTTTCCATTTGATTCTACCACATTCTTCGGGCTAACATTCTTTCCTTTACTACTTTTATATATGCCAAACAATATTACAATTATAGAGTACTAGACCACCCTGCATCATATTTTCATTCACATTTCTTCTCAAATTCCTATCCATCCTACATTCAACAACTTTGTTCCCATATCCATTGCAAACATAGCAACATCCATTGAAAGACTTGACACTATTGTTCATATTCATTATGCTTCTACATTCACTAGCCTTGTGTCCAAACTTATTGCAATAATGACAATTTCCATTGAAAGAGTAATTCCTTATCTTCTTTTTGTATTCACTCGCTTTGTGTCCTACTTGATTACAAGAAAAACAATTTCCTTTGAAAGATAAATACCTGGAAGAAGAAGGAGGAGGTCTATGGTCCATCACAAACTTTTTAAAATTTTGATTAGGCATGAAAATTTTCTTATCCTTAGTAAAATTCTTCATTCCTTTGTCTTTTCCTTCATTGATCTTCGAGCATTCACCCAATTCTCCATAATTTTGAAACTGCAAGACAGATTCTCCTATCCTTCTTCCACCTTTCAGACTTAAGCCATTACTAATTTGATCTTTATCATCTTTAAGTTCCTTTTTCAGATTTGTCACTTCTTCTTCTAATTTTAAACATTTTTTAGTGTTCTCATCAAGCTTTGTTTCATATTCATCAATTTCTTTCTTTCCTTTGTCCACTAAACCTCTTAAGAACATAACCTTCTCAACTACCTTCTTATACTTATCTTTGCACTCATCCAGATCAACCAACACAAATCTCAATTCTCCTTCCATATCAACAACTCCTTCAACATCATCTCAAAAACCTTGATCTAAAGCATCCATATCATTCAACTCTTCTTCAAACATAGTGTTCGAAACTTTGGATCTACCTCAAGTAGTTAAGCTTACTCAAGAGGAACCTTGTTCTGATACCAATTGTTGAACACACACTAGATGCTGGGAAGGGGGGTGAATCGACATAAACTAAAATTCTGGACTTCAATCTTGCATTAACCAAATCATTCTAGATAAATTAAGACATCATATAACATTCATATCAATCACACATGAATACCAAAATTTATATGTGGAAAACCCAAATTGGGAAAAACCACGGTGAGCGCAAACTCATAAAATCAATCAACTATATAGAAATGTTTTACAAAAGAGATACTTCATTGCTTCAAACTTGAAAACCAAGGTGAACTACTCTCGGGGCAAGATACAAAAGAGGACTTGCAAACCCAAAGCTAACTATAACAGGGCAAGATATAGATTTACAACTGTCAAGAAAAGAACTATATGAATAAAAACATCTCGATATGTTGTTTACAATCATTGTTAAAGCACAATCTTTGAACTTACTGAAATATCCAGATCACTGCATTACATCCACTGTCACTTATGCACTACAATACCATCTGACACAAAAACTCAAATCGACATCCTTACATCAAGTCACACATACTTCTGAATTCCACACACATCTCACATATTCATCATGATCCAACTTACTCACATCTCACTCATCTGTATTCTTTTCAACAAATCACCATGCATATATATCAAACTAGAACAAAAACATCTTCACCAAGTTGGCCAAAAGATAGATTGTAACGTGTACACACATTTCCCACCCAAGATATACAACTGGATCAAAATATAAAACATGGAACATAAACTAAACCTAAACCACCATCCAACGAGCAAAACCAGACCAAAAGAATACATCACATGGAATCACTAGACCAATAAATATATGTCACTTCTAAACCCAAACACATATACCAATCATGTTATTACACAAATGAAAGATTCCAGACCAAAATAGGCAACACCTAAACCATACAAATAAAGCTTCCAACTATCGTCACCATAGAAAAAAAGCTAATATCAACTAGAACAATTACCAACACAACTTGATTCAAAAAGACCAATCATAAGAACCTCCAGTACAAAATCATAACTGGAGATACTTCAATAAATACTTCAACACTGAATCCCACGATAGGTGTTTGGACCAGAACATATCCGGACCACACTATTTGACATCAATGACAAAAAAGCACGCATCTGTAAGATATAACACATCCAATAAGTCACATTGACATACGTAGTTCTCACATGATTTCCCTAATCCTTGTAATGAAGATTGGAACACTCCAACATTTAAGGACATTGGGATCATGTGCATATAACTTGGCAACCCCTAAAGGTCATGAATTAGATTCGTCCATGAATATTATACGTATCAATAACTTATATTCCTAAAACCTTTAGCAACAATCTTTCAAAGCCAAAAAATCCAAATAATAGAAAAATCAACATAATTATTAAAAACTAAAAATAATAAAAAAATAAACTCATCTAATGGTGAAAACCACTTCTTTTGGTGCCTTGGGTAAGTACCATGAGGAAAATTGATAAATGGATGCATAACCACTCTATTCTATGGGCATGAATCACTCCACATTATCTCATTTATTGAAATCCATCCATTTCTTCATCCCTTTTACCTTATATATTGTTTGATCAAGCTTCATATCTATACAAAAAAATTATCACCCTTTCATCATTCATACCATCCCTCTCCATTATCCCCTCCACATGTATCACCTACTCATCCCATTCTTCCATTTCAATTTCTTACATATTCACACTTAATATCATCCATTCATTTACCTTACTACAACCCTCCCATTTTATTTTTATCCCTTCATTACTCATGACACGCTTTCCCTGATCTTCCACTCAAATGTGGCCATCCACTTGTAGAAATTTACTAGGTAATAGTACCACATGTATCCCCAATAGGGCATGAACCTTTCACCTTCATATGTAATCATACAACATCCCTTCAATTGTTTACACTTATTCAATCCTTGTTTGGAATACTTCCCATCCTCCCCTTTGACGGCACCCTTGGCTTCAAAAATTATTGGATACCAAGTCACATTTTTTTATATTAAAAGCAACAAAATAAGGGTGTTGACCCTGTATACAAACAACCTGTACGTAGCTTAGAAAACAATCAACAACAAAAAATTCAAGTCAAATATGCTATTAACAATAGGTTGCAATGCCACTAAAACAAATGCCAAACAAACCTTCAACAACACACTAGTAGTATATCTAGGAACCCAACTCAAGAGTAGGAAGAAAAACCCACAGCTCAAGGAAGAGTAATGGTGGGGGAAGAATTACTTTTTCACCTACGAAAAACAACACTCTAATCAATACTATTGTTAGGACCATCATTACAAGTGGGATCAAGGGGGGAAATCCCATAAGAGGGTCTATCAACACACAAAGTAGAAGGTTGTTGCAGAATAGGAGCAACAGGAGTAAGAACCATAATGCCTGAGGATGCCACACTAGTAACAAGAGGAGGAGTAGGATCCAGGTGTATTACGAAGGCCACAACAATAGTAAGAGGCACAACCTCATCCTAAGAGGAGTCACCATCAACCTGTGAAGAATCATCAAAATCAGAAGCCTCGATAGTCAAATGATCAACATTAACGGCATTCCACTAAGTAGAAACACTTTTACGACATGAGAGAGAACAGTCCATAGCTAAGTGACCAATTGAGAAGCATCTACAACAATGAAAGGGGAGGCCCTCATAATCCAACAATCGATTCCATGGCCTATCCCTAACCATAAGAATCACATCCCCAAGGAGAGGCATAGATATATCATTGTCGATTAAAATGCGGGAAAAAGTAGAATGACCCATGAAGGAAGTGGTATCATCAACCTTCAAGAAGCATTCGATAGAGTTGCTAATGGACTCATAACAAGAATGCTCCCAAAATTAAGAGAAAGATTGGGAAGACGATCCCACATCAAACACACTTTGAGTGGTTTAGTAAGAGAGTTAAAATAATTTTTGCAAGGTTTGATTGAGAGAGAGTTAACTCCCCAAACCCACAACATGTTGAACACCAAGTCATGAGCATCAAAAGAAAAAAAGGAAGCAACAAAAAATCCCTTAGCAAAAGGGAAAATCTCAATGCTACTAGAAACCAAGGCTTCCAATAATCACTCACCTAATGATGTAGATCCAAGAGGGAAGGCCAAAGCCTAACAAATATACACACCAACCCACAATATTGGTAGAAAGCAACATTTTCAACCACATCTTGGCCACAAACCACAACAGGGGAGGTCTTCGCACAAGGAAAAGGGTGAGATTTCCCCTTGGGAGGTTGAGCAACAATAGATCTAGAAACATAAGCAAAGCTCCACCCACCACCAATAGAAAAAGGTCTAGGAGGGAGGACCCCAACAATCACAATAACCTTGGCAGGACCACCATCATCTGCATCGACACCTGACCCACCCAACCAAGGGGGCGTGTGAGGGACAGGGTAAGGGAGGCACACCCAAGGTCAAAGTAGATCTAGACCCCAACGAACCCCCATGAGAGGATACCAAATCATGTTTATCTATGCTTTTGATTAATTTTCTACACATGTTAATGTTTGTTTCCTATTGTCCTAGTGCTCCATACATCACACCATCATAATCACCCTCATCCTTCATATGATGGTGTACATTAACACCATGCATTTTTTGATCCCTATGCTATTTGCAACCTTTTTTTTTGTTAATGATATTAGATTTCCACAACCCATGGTGATTATTGCTAAATTATTTCTATATTAGATCGTGCTAGAGATTTTCTGCATCTATCACCATAATAAATCATATCATGGTACATAATGTGTCCTTGCTACAAAAAATAATAGGTTTCTTTTTTCACATGAAGTTACTTTGACACCATTAATCCTTCATCCATTTTTAATCTTCCTTTCATTCATCCATACTCTATCCACAAAATCATGTGTCATTATAACTACAAAAAATTTGTGTGATATATCCTCATCAACAATGTGCAACCATGACATCTAGAATCATCTCATCCAATCATCCAAGGACATCAATCAACATATCCAATCCTTCTCCATCATCAAATTTATATCCATGGTGTGTACATCATCCCAATATGATTTCTCTCAAGTAATATTTATCCATCATGACACATCCTCTCATCTTCATTTATCTTTTCAAGAAACCTTTGAGGCTCCATTTTCATTGAAATGATCTCTTGAAGAGGCATCACCTCCATCATCATCCCGCTTCTTATTAGTGACTAGAGTAACTTTCTATTGACGACTCCACTTCATCCTACTTTGTATTCTTCTTTGACACAATGTTACTTAGTTGTGACATTGTATCAAAGAGGGAGAAAATGTAGACACCTAATTTTTTCATAGTAACCTTGTCCAAAATTAACTAAATGGTTACATGTTTAGTTAATCCAATTCACCTAATGTACCTCACCTAACTAAATAATTATAACTTGTTTGATTAGTCAATTTACCTCTTACATATAATGGAATAATTTACCTTTTAATTATCCTATTTTAATCTCACATGGCTAGATTTAGAATAATTGAATAGTTTTATTTTTTAATTAAGCTATATTCCCTCCATCATATTTCAAGAGTAAAAGGATCAATAAATACATATGACACCCACATTCCTATGGTTACAACAACTTACCATTTTTAGTAAATGCAATTCCATCCCTTCATTTTTAAACAAACTACATCATGATTCTTTATCCTCTCAATCCTAGGAATTTTTTCTCATTCATTCTTCGTGCTATTAATATTCTCAATCACATATCCACTATATATCTCCCCTCTCAAAATATATAAATAAACACTATCTTATAAATATATAAATAGACACACCATCCTATGTATTTCATCCATCCAATTTGTGTTAACTATATACTATCAAAATAAATAGGTTTTTGTGTAAAGATCATCCACATCTCAACCATCTTGGATAAATTCACACTTGCAATGAAGTTTTATGGTAACTGTAGACGTATAAATCTGACCACCTTCTTAAATAAATATTTAATATTTATTTTAACCCCATCCCTCCTATTAATTAAATCCTATTTAATTAATTTCTTCATTTTCATCTATTTGATTAAATAAATTATTCAATTTATTTAATTAAATTCATCTAAACCTTTTCTAGCCTTTAATTAAATAATTCACTTTATTTAATTAATTCCCCTTTCTTCCTTTTAATTAAATTTACATTTAATTAAATTAACCCTTGCATATAAATAAATCTAATATATTTATAAAAATCCCCCCACTTGTATTTATGCAAGTTGCATCTATTTTGGTTGAAATAAAGCAATTTTATTTTAATTAAAATCCTAAATCCCCCACTTGCATTTTCCTACATCTCCCACTTACCTCCTAAACCTCTTCTAGAGCCTTTTAGATTCTCTTCTAAACTATCTTAATTATCTTTAATCCCTCTAAACATGTCATTTCCCTAAGTTTGAGGAGGTCACTTCTCAAATTTGGAGGAAAGTCTTCTAAATGCATTTAAGGCTATATTTCTTCAACAAGCTAACTTGTTGAGTTCCCCCAAATTTGGAAGGACTCTTACAAATTTGTCCCCAAAGTCTTCTAAACCATTAATGGTTAACTCAACCTCCCTTCACGATTAGAGACTTTCTCTCTAACTTAACCCTCATCTAACTCAAGGGTATTATCAAGCACCCATGGCTTTAACCTTGGTTATCCTATTAACCCTTGCACAAGAGTTTACCCCTTTTGTAAAAGCTTTATCTAATGGATAACTCTAACCTAACCTTAACCTTACCTCCTAAGGTAACCTTCATGTCTCCTCAAGCATTTAATGCCTCTTGCATCTCCTCTCAAGCCACCTCTTGTTGACAATTGTCACCATTTCATTGGTGAAAATTGTAAACATGGATTGAGTAACTTTCAATCCTAGCCATTGTTAAGATTATTCAATCTTAACCCTTCATTCCCCTATTTTTCCTATAAATAGAGATCTCATTCCTCATTATCCAAGATCCAAGTTTCATGCATCTACATTATATTATGATTTACTAAGCATTTTAGCCTCTCTTTGTTAAAATATCATCATAAACATTTAGAAGCATTTCATTTCATATCATAGAATATTCATGCTAGCATATTATGTTAGGATAATTTGTTAATCTCATTATCATATTACTATCTTCATCTTAACTTAATCATCATAGCTTTTAACATATCATATAGATCTTAGAATGCATTCATGCATATAGATCACAATATCACTCGTTCTTGGAGTTGTCATTCCTAAGTCATTTGCTCAATGATCTGAGAGAAAAAACATTGACTTTAGGGATCCTGTGAGATAGAAAACAATGGGACACCCCTTGGGAAGTTGAACTAGTTTAAATTAGTTTATACTTGCACTAAGAGTCTCATTGGTATGTAGGTCATTTGATCTCAATTTTATTCGTTTTGATCGACACATTTTCCTGCATATAGTAACATTTTCTCTATTTTCTTTGTTCGTATTTCATTTGGATGTTCTATTTAAGGCTTGTTTTAGTTTAGAATAGGAAGTTTTTGTTTTGCATTTGTCTCATAGTTGATTTCTAAGTTATTGCATACATGAACCACATAATAATTTATTGCTTGAACAAACCCTTCATTAGAAGTTTCTAAGGGAATTTGGGACTCCTTACCTCCAACAAGATCCTTTGATGTTGATGCCATCTTTTGAGAGGGGGATGTGAACTTTTGTTTGGCCAAAGAGGTATTCCTTTTCTTTAATGTAATCATGTGAGAATTATTTGAGCTTTTTGATGGCATTAACAAGCCCTAGGAAATCTCAAATTGTTCCTCTAGGGGACCTTCAATGGTGTAATGGTGGCATGATGCTTTTTTCCACCATGATCCATGGTACTCCAATTTGTGTTTGAAGGCAAAGAATATTGTTGCTATATGACCCATATCAAAACAATCATGGCACCAAATGAGCAAACCCTCATAATCTAGGGGCTAAGTCCAACTATAGTCTATAACTTCTGAAACAATGTTGGCATGGATTTTTTTTTGTGCTGTCTATATCAACCAAGATTTGAGTGAAAGTTGTATGTGTTAAATATGAAGTGTCTACATCTAATGTTAGGAAGCTTCCCAAAGAATTACAATGACTTCCAAGCATGAGTCAATCGAAAACTAAAGCGGAGTACAAAGATCAGACACACATAAGACAAATTTGTAGAATGCCTATGATGATGTAGTATTTGTTGATTCTAATGCAAACACGAGGGATCTAGTTGATGTTGTGTTTGATTCCATTTCAAATTGATGGTTTATCCAATCAATAATTAATCATTGTACTAGTCTTAAAGGGCTTATCCTTAAAATAAAATTGAGAGTGCTTCAATTTGAACTGTTTTGGCATTTAAGCAAATGGAATACAATTAATTTTTGGAATGAAATGAGCAACAAGAGCAACACAATTGAAATTTCAAAGGATGGGATAGTACCACACGTTTGAACATGTGCAAAGGATAGATCAATAGATGTAGTTTAGTCCAAGGGGGGGAACTTTAAGGATTTAGATAAACTCAACTATATGACTACAACAATGGTATTCAAAGTGATAAATGTAGACTTATCATCAACTTATGTGTCAAACATGACAAATCAAATATCACGACAATATATTTATAACAAAGCAAAAAAAAAGTGTAAAATAAGATATGAAAAAATAAGACATACACTTCACTCCTTTACAATAACAAATCAATCTTACTTCATAATGACATCATACATAATTTTTATTTATTGATTTTTAATTATTATATTTTTTTTCCCTTTAATTTTGAAGTCTAAGTTTGGGTCCCAATTACATGGCCTTCATGAATGCAAATTGTATGTAGAAAATGAAAATGATATATTTGGCTGTATGCACTTTTGGGTCCCAATTACATGGCCTTCATGAATGCAAATTGTATGTAGAAAATGAAAATGATATATTTGGCTGTATGCACTTTAAATCTGATTTTTGTGTGTAAAGAATAAACAAAAAAAAATTATTTTAAAAGTAGTGGAGACTAATGCCCATCCTCATCCTCAAGTAATTTATCTTTTTGTTTTTTCAATCGGCAATAAAACAAATTTTATACGATTTTTATTTATTTTTAAATGAAAATGGCTGATCAATTATTCATATTGAGAAACGAATTGATCTTTCAGCCCATTTAATAACCTTTGATGACATTAAAAAACACGTGATCTAATTAGTTTTTTAATTCTATTTTCTCTACTTTTATCAAATCATTATCTACTCTTAGACTAAAAATAAAGAATGATTTGGATGGTTTTTTTCTTTTTAATTCTATTAAATTCCATGATGAGATGGAGGTAGCATAACATATTTTAGATTTGTATGATATAAATTATACTAGAGCTTGCATCTAGATGAGGTGCAACGGATAAAGCTGATAGTAATTTATATAATTATAAATACACATTTCTTTCTTCTCATTCTTTGAACTCTTATAATTGACACTGATATTAATTATGTTAAAATGTTGTTAAATGTTTGTATGCATATCAAAAAAGATGGGATAGTGGTGATAGGATTTGTGTTCAGAAATATCTAACAATTATTTTATTCTAATTATTTCATTTGTTTTAAAATTTAGTTTATTTATTAGTATCATTTATTTTTAATTAACAGTGAATAAAAAACAATGAGATTGACACTTTACATACTTTGTTATTCATTTGTAGTAAAATTATAACACTAAGATTGACAATTGAAATTAGAAGTGGTTAGAAAACAACCCAGTTTAAAAAAAACTCAATATATTTCTCAACTTTTTTTTTTCTTTTGAAGCTCACTCGAACATTTGAATGCAATTAATAAATAAATAAATATGCAATCAAAAAATTGATTTATTTTTTCACCAAGCAAAAAAAAAAATTGATTTATTTTAGGGTCAAAAATTTTGGAAATTCAAAATCTTCAAAAAGGTTGAGAATAATTTCTACATTGACTGAAAAATGCAAAGAAAAATGAAAAATTTCATCTCATCAAAACTGTACCAATTGAAATAGAAATTGAAATAGATATGGTAACTACATTTATGGAATTCCTAAGTCGTATCAAAACTTGCTACTACACTAATTTATTCCTATATAAAAGGCAATTAGTCCTTCTAAAATGTCCTTATTTTTTTCTCTGGCATTCAACATGTTAGGCTTTGTCTTCATGATTAAATTTATTGAATGTGGCAACTTCAGGTTTTTGCAAACATTTGAAGGATGATGAAATGATCTTGAACACTCTTAAGTGATTCATTTATGAACTTAAATTTTTTTTTTGGTATTTGAAACCAAATTTATTTATATCATTTATCATTTATCATTTATCATTTAGAATATATTATATTACAAGAATTTGAGAATAAAAAAATGATAAGATAAAATTAAATATTTTAGAAATAATAAAAAATAATTTAATTGAATTTGGACATTTATTTTCAATTACCATTACACGTCACCTAAGTGCAAGCGCTAATTGTATGCTATATCTCAAAGTATATTATGATTGAAGTATTTGATATCAAGCAAAGATGTAGAGTAGTTCTAATTGTACTTAAGTAGTAATCGTACATAAGTTTTTTGGTGGCCATCCATTTGAGATTGTAGACAATTGGCATCATCTCAAAGTTCGTAGTTGTGTTGAATCCAAATTGACATTCAAAGTTTCATAGACTGTAAGATCGACAACTGATGAAAGTCTTTATTTTAGGGTAAGTGGCGAAAGAGAACTTGCAAAAAAATTCATGGAAGAAACACATGATTTTTGGGTTTAGAAAACCAATCAATAGTTGAAGACCAAATATGCAGTGACAACCGACTAATGCTTCCTCAATGGTTTAGAACGCTTTAGACAATATGTAAATAATTTTAGCTTATATTGGAATACTTGATTCCTTTAATTGTTCATGGTTAACAAAGTTTCCACAATTTTAATCAATTTTATTGTTCTTTTTCTTTTTTCATACAAAAAGTGTAGTAGAAAAAATTATTTTAATTATTAAGGTGTATAATTAAGAATTATTTTATGAATTTAATTATTAATTAAAATTCGTGAAGATATTTTTCTAATAATAAGATAAACATTAAATAATTAGGATGGTTTTAATAGTTAAAATTATTTTTTCGAGTGAAAATTTCTATATTTTTTTTACAATTTATTTATAAATTTTGAAGTGAAAATGAATTTCAATTTTATTTTAAAACTTGAACCAATATTGTTTAATTTTTCTCATATTTTAATCATGTTAAATTTAATTATTCAAAAAAATTAAAATTTATTATATTAATAATTCTTTTATGCATACTATTGATGTCTTTTTAAAGGAACATAGACAAGTAGGAAAAAGAAACAAAGAATGATCAAGGGAATAAGAAAGATAGGAGAATAAAAAGACATAAAAGGCATGAGTGAGGATGACACAAATGTAGGAAACTTAGCTAATAACTCTTTTTGTCAACCATGTAAAAGTAGAGGAAGGAGAATGCCAAAATTAAGGCATATATAATATAGTGTTCCTAGGATTTACTCAAAGCTTCATGCTCTCCTTGCGATCATGGGGCATGACCATGATGTTCCTAGCCCACCCACAATATTAGATCCAGTTGCTCACACTTGGCAACCTTTGTCTCAATTCTCCTCGGCCCCGCCACAGTCGAATTTGGTAATTCCTATTCTCCACTTTCAGAACCTTAGCTTGAATGAAGTTTCATGCCCACAAACGATGGAAGAATAATGGTCCTAGTCATTAATTTTGGCTTCCGGCTCTACCATTTTGTTATTGGCTCTTCTTGGCATTGATAGGTGTTGACAATCTGTGAAGTCTTGATGGCTCTGCAAGCTAGTTGGTTCACGTTTTTGCAAACTTTTTCAATTTTGCCCCAGATAACATGGCCTTACATAGTGCCCTTTGAAGGTCACAATGCTTCATTTTGTTGCAGGCTTTTCTTCTGACCGGGTTCTCTTTAGAAGATCAAGGGGGGCAATTTTCGGATGATAACTATTAAGTGCCCTGTTTTTTATTGTCGGTTTTGACTTTCCGGTTCACCCTGACCAGTATAACATATCCGGTTTTGACGAACCAGCTTAGCCTATATGGTATAGCTTTTCTAATTTGGCTCAACCGGTACCCTTACCAATTTAGCATAACCTGTATTGTCCAACGGGTCCATCCCAACCGGTTTAGCCTTATCGGTAGTAGAGTTAGCTACACAGTGAACCGACGTCAGGACAACTAACCGTTAGACAAGAACAACACAATCCCCAGAGCCCGGTAAGGTCAAGTTTTTTGAAGACTGAGATGCCGAGATCTTGAACATATGTTTTAGTATTTTGGCATGAGTCCATGTATGTAACTGTATCATCAGATCTGATGTATAGAGTGACTTTTGATGTAATTATTTTTCACACATGTATCAGGGGGTGGTGTTTGATGGGTGGGAGGTGCTTTGTCTATTCCACCATTATTTGTATTCTCGGGTTGCTGGTTCTTTCCTCCAAGAGCCCTTGAACTAGTTTTATTAGTTATATTATTAATATATCAGTGGCTTGCCACTTTTGCCAAAAAAAAATTAAAAAACATAATATTATATAACATACACAATTTAGGTTTTCATAATGTAGGAGGTGTATCACTATTGCTCATATGATGATAATGAAAACTGATAAACTGATTGCTGAATTTCTAGTCGTATCCATGCCACCAGATCACTATGATGATAAAAAAATTAGCAAAATGTTAAACTTGAACATTTAACACGTACCCCCCTCCAATAATGGTTTGATGATGTCCATACCTTGTTCCAGAGCTCCAATTTTGGAATAGGCAAGTAGGATGCTGGCAAACGTCATGGAATTTGGCTTTACCCCTGCCAATTGCATTTTATTGAAATTTTATAAAGCCCTTTCAACGAATCCATTACATGCATATCGTGTGATCATGGCATTCCACGAGACCACATTTCCTCAGGCATTTTGTCAAACAGTTTGCCTGCCTTGTCGATGCTTCCACATTTTGAATACATGTCTACCAGAGCATTTACAACTAAAATATCTAACAAAAGGTCCTCTTCCATTTTGCTTTGATGGATGTTCATTTTCCTTTCTTGCAGTCGTGGGATCAAATCCCTTGCTATAACTGAACCCTTTTGGACCATTCGTATATTTGAACCCTATCTTCAGAATTTGATAAGTTTTATGCGATTTGACAAAAACTGGCATCGAACGATCTCCCATTCAGGAAAACAAATGTGACAGGGGTTACCTCTCCCCCATGAGAAAACGAAACATTTTTCACAAAAGGCCGTCCCTTCACATGGTTTTCTGTGCACTCCGAATCAATCTTCACATTGGAAGGCAACAATATTCTGCCATGTTTCAAACACATTTCCAACTGAGAGGGTTTTACGAGCTCGCTTTCCCTGCCAGAAGTGAAGCAATTAAAATTCCACTTTGATTTCATGACGGCTTTGAAATTTCCGGCGTGCGAAACCTACATAAAGAGATCCTCCAGGCGGTAGAAACGGTTTTAAAAAATGCTTTTAACTAGGGGAAGAGCACCAATAGCTGACATAGTTCCAATACCCGCACACTTATTGTCATATTGACCCCCCAAAAAGTACAAATATTTTTGTCAGTACATAGGGGAAGAGCATCAGTAGTTGAGCATGTACCAATCGTTGTGAGGGTTGTTGATACCTTTTGTTCCAAAAATTGAACAAATAAAACCTATTGTTTGAAACATAAAATATCAATTTTTGTTAGTAAATGTACCAATAGTTGTAAGTAAATGTACCAATAATTGTTAGGAAATGTACTAATATTGTAAAAAGTAACCAATTAGGTGATGCCATATCAGCTGCACAACTATTGGGGTCTCTTTTGCATGCCTATTGGTCTCACTTTTTTTTGGGCTGTTTTGAACACCTTGGTAAAAATATTGCTGATGTGGTATCATATTTGATGATGTGACCCTGAAACCTTAGTTATAAGCAGGGGACTTGCCAAGTAAGCTGTTGTAAAAAAATCGGGGTGATTTGAAATTTCAACGTAAGATTTTGAGAAGCGCGAAGTTAGGGGGTCCTTTCCCTTAATTAAAAAAATACCAATAAATATTTAATTGAACACTAATACATGTTAACAACTGAGTGAATAGTTGACCACAAAAAAACAACAACTACCTATACATTTTCAATTTTAATACAAATCAACTTGCACAAAATATAATGATTTTTTTAAAAACTTTATGTTTACATTTACCACTCTATGCAAGTGGCTAAAAAGTACAAATGTAACCAAATTACATTTACATATGCACAGTTATTGATGCATTACATGAAATAAAAACAATCAAATATTGACTTCATAGACACTCATGTGTACATTCTCCCAAACATCACTTCACAATTTCATATATTAAATAGATTTGCATTTGGTACCTGCATTTGCAACAACTAGTGTAAGGCTCCCCAGTAACCAAGAATTTGCATAAAATTAATAAAAAAAATCAAACTTCATTCAAGCCAACAGAGAAAACAAAAGGGAACGAAGCAATGAAGGACTGCATATTTAATATGAGGACCGATTATTTCCCACAAAAATTCAAATTTGAAAATTAGCTACCACAAATGAATGCATTCAAATTATTTTATAAGACAAAATTTCCCATGTCACTTTCATTACAATCCAATTCACTGCATATTCCCGAGCTCTGCAAATTCCCTCTACACATTCCTTATTCAAGGGCGCTCATTCAGGTTGGTACACATAGAATAACTAAATTCCCTCTACAACCAATGTTTAATGTTATAAATCTTTCAATTTAATTTATACTGTTTTCAGTAAACCAACATTTCTTTCATATATTTCTTACAATATCTCAAAATTGTATTTCATTTCAAGTTTTCCATTCAATATAGTCACTATAAATAATATTAACAGACATATTGAATGTCAAATGATGGTTTATTCTCCTTCGTAGCTACATTGTGCTTTGTATATTGATGATTTCTTTGTATGCGGTTTACAGTTTCATTTCAATGCTCTCTTACAGTTTAATAATGCCGAAATCCTCACAGAGAATGGCAAAAAATTGATTCTCTTGTTTTCTTCGAAACTCCTTCATTATTTATCATTTCATTTAATGGGTGCACTATTAAATGGTGTCTCTCTGTTTATAATGCCAAAATCATTACAGAGAATGCAAAAAAAATTGATTATTGTTCATAATTATTCGAAACCCCTTCATTATTTATCATTTCATTAATATGTATGCCTGATAGTATTATTTACAATGAGTATATACTGACTGTGTGTGTGTGTGCGTGCATGCGCGCGCGTGTGTGTTATTGTATATATATATATATATATATATATATACACCAATTTTGTGGCTATATGGTTACTATCTATCTATCTATCTATATATATATATATATATACACCAATTTTGTGGCTATATGGTTACTCTCTCTCTCTCTCTCTCTCTATCTATCTATCTATGTTATTGTCCACATATATATACACTAGTTTTGTGGCTATATGGTTATTGTAAATGTGTGTGTGTGTGTGTGCAACATATTTCTAATATTATAGTTTAAAATGGGTGGTAAAAAATTTGTTGAACAACCATAACTGCCTTCTTGCGTACACATTATGAGCCCACTTGGCACAAATTACTGCCAACTACATTGCCCTAAAAACTTTGGGAAATGAAGATTTTTTTGGGGCATTTCCATTGCTTTCTCTGCAGAAAAAACCTTGGTCTCTGCCATTTCTCCTTCAATTTGTTAATATTTATATTTCAAGTTTATGTATGCCTGATAATATTAGTTACAATGAGTATAAACTCACTGTAAATAATATTATCAAACATACATATTATATTGATTTCATACAACTTTATATTATTATTAGGCATACATATTATATTAATTTCAGACAACTTTATAATATTATCAAGCATACATATTATATTGTTTTCGAAGAATTTTAATCTTTTCCATTTATTACCTCTAATAAAATTCATATGACAAATACAACAACATCATTCAATAGTTAATCATATGAGAAATGAATCTACATCTAATAGAATATCAACAATATCCAATTTTTAATCACATCACAGTTACATCTTTCACTCCTGTATCTCGTGTTTTTATTTATTGTCCTTGTAGTTAATGTATCTGTATATATATACATATATAGAAACAAACACACAATAGCATTTTATTTTGTTCAAAGATGTTCAATGATGGATGTTTCAAGGTCTGTGGCTATATGGCTATTGTCTAATAGAATATCAACAATATCCAATTTTTAATCACATCACAATTACATCTTTCACTACTGTATCTTGTGCTTCTATTTTCTATCCTTGTGATATAAAGTTTCGAGTTATGTGCCTATATGGTTATTGTCCATATATATATATATAGACATACACAGTAGCATTTTATTTTTTTCTAAGATGTTCAATGATGGATTTGTACTCATTGGTACTTGCCAATTTTTTTTCACAACTTTCACTCTTGCATCTCGTGCTTTTATTTTCCGTCCTTGTGATATATGTATATGTATATATATACATTATATACATATACATGTATCTGTACACACACACACACACACACACACAAATATATATACATATAGAAAGATACACACAATAGCATTTTATTTTGTTCAAAGATGTTCAATGATGGATGTTTCAAATTCTGTGGCTATATGGTTATTGTTTAATAGAATATCAACAATATCAAATTTTTAATTTCACATCACAGTTACATCTTTCACTATTGTATCTTATGCTTCTATTTTTTGTCCTTGTGATATAAAGTTTCAAGTTTTGTGCCTATATGGTTATTGTCCATATAGATATAGACACACACAACAACATTTTGTTTTGTTCTAAGATGTTCAATGATGGATTTGTACTTATTGGTACCTGCAGAAATTGATTTGTTTTTTCATCAGTTATCTCAATGGCATTGAGGGTTTCATTTCAATGATTTGTCTCTTTCTTTGTTTACTATACGGTTGTAGGCTAAGTGAAAATAATGACATGAGGAAGAAAAGGAAATAGATTTGTTAGACGCCGAACAGTTAGAGTCACTCGTGGGGTGCACTTCACTCACGAAGATAGTATGGCCCAAAATGAAGACACAATGATTCTCGATTTGCCCCATGCAGCGAGAAATGCAAGTGATGTGGAATGTACTGCTGTAGATGAGCCTTCCAATGCAGGTTGTAATCCTATTCGTGAAACACGGAATGTACAACTGCCCTCAAAGGTGCCAAAAAAATGGAGCATATCTGACATGAAAGCAACAATAGCATGTATATAAGACAATAATATGTCTATTAGAGCCGTATCAATCAAGTATGGTATCCCCATTACCTCTGTGAGGATATAGCTGATGGGAGTTACAAGAACGACTATGAGGGGTCCACACACCATTTTATCAGAAGAGGAGGAGGTTGAAGTTGTCCAATGGTGAAAGGACATGGCTGAAATTAGCCACGGTCTGCAAGTCAGTCGACTACAATCAATCATTTCCCAAATTAGTGGGAATATGCCCAATCCATTCATAAATGGGATGCCAAGGAGGTCATGGTTGACAGGTTTTAGACGAACGCACCCAGATTTGACAATGAGAACAACAGAAGGAGTGGATTTCTGATAGAGCCACTATGCTTCAACCTTGTATTGTTGCCTCTTTCTATGACAACCTGGAAAAGATGTACAACTTAAATCACTATGGATCCAATCGAATTTGGAAATGTGATGAGACTGGTGTGCAAGTTGGGAGGAATTGTGGAATGAGAGTGGTAGACAAATTGGGGCAGAGGTGTGTACCGCACCTCATTTCAAAAATTAAAGAGTGGATTATTGTTTTGGCATGTATTAGTTCATGTGAGTTTAGTATTATGGGTTTTTACTTGTTCAAATCCAAGAGGCATATCCATAACTACATTGCAAACTGTGAGCCAAGAGCATGCATGGAAGTCCAAGAACATACATGGATGACAAATGAGTTATTCCTCAATTGGTTGGAACATTTTCTAGATTCATCCCCTAGTGGGCTTTCACCCTCGAATAGGGCCCTTTTGAGCTTTGACAGTCATGGCAACCATGTGGCATTCAAGACAATTAAGGAAGCATGACAGATAGGTATAGACTTGGTAACCCTGCCTGCTCATACAAGCCACAAACTGCAACCACTTGATGTGTCTGTATTTTCTCCATTCAAGATTTATTTCAAATAACAGAGGACTATATGGATGTCAAAGCACCCACAAATTAAAATTGGAAGGGAAGAGTTGAAAACTCTTGCGAGCAAGGCCTTTTCCCAAGCATTAACACCGACTAATATAATGAGTGGCTTTCGTAGGACAGGAATTTGGCCACTTGATCGGACTGCATTGCAGAACGATATGAGGCCAAGTGAGACATTTGATGTTGAAGGGGATATACAACAAACTAGTGGAACAGAACATGTTGCCACTACAATGGAAGAAGAACCAAAGCACATTGCAGCGAAGATTTGCTTGCAGTTGTATGGTTATAGTGAGGAACAAATTGAAGAATTTGTGGAATAGTATAGTGGAACACACGCAACGGTTGATGGTATAAGTTTTTCAAAATAAACTAGCAAACCAAAGCTGCCCCCACAAACCAACTAGCCAAATGAGGGTGTGGAAAGTACATCAACATGCATGTCTTTTCTAGCACAAGTTGTCATACCAGAGTGGATTCAAGAAGCAACCAACTCTGATGATGTAACCCTTTCCATGCCAACTCCACCAGAAATTGATCCATCAGATATGATCCATTACTTCACCAATGCAACCAACTGGGAGCAACATGATGGTGTTGATTGTCAAGAATAAATTCACATAAGTGAAGAAGAACCCGACTTTGTACCATACACCCAAGAGGATGGACATCAAATGTTGATGCAAATTGATAGATTCTTGAGACTTCCAGTATAGAGAATGAATCAATCTACATGGAGAGGTAGGAGAGTGGTGCTACGTCTTAGTAGACTGTCACAGATCTTGACATTTGATGAGTACAGTCAAATGGAACAAGACAAAGAGGCATAAAGGAAAAAAGATGAGGAATTGATGTTGTTGTTATAAATCTCATTTTATTTTTTTCTAATGTCAACTAAGTGTGTTGCTTGCAACCATATAATTTTTATCTAATGATTATACCAATGATTCTCATATGATTTTTTTCTAATGTCAACTAAGTGTGTTGCTCGCTATCAAAAGAGGCCACATAATTGTTGAAATTAACAAGATATGACATAACAAGAACATAAGAATATAAGAAGAACAAAACAAGATATGCATAAAAGTGTTGAAATTGCATGCATTATATATAAACAATCGATAAAGACAAGATTGAAACATAAAAAATAAAAGAAGACAACAATTCACAAATTGCAGTGTCTACTAGGTCTACTAGGTCATTGCACCAAAATGATAAAAGGAAGTGTCATATTTGCAAAAGGAAACATACAAAGAACTATTTTCTAGTGCCTTACAAGATATTTTGTTAGCAGCCAAGTTTTGGTTGTTGGCAGTATCTAACAAAATGTCTAGTAAGGCACTATTAAATAATTCTTTGTCTGCATTTTTATACAAATGAGACACTTCCTTTTGGTCTTCTGTGTGTGTGCTTTGTCTGCTTTTTTATACAAATGGGACACTTCCTTTTGGTCTTCTGTGTGTGCGTGTGTGTGTGTGCTTCTTAGTTTGCCTTTTTATACAAATGGGACACTTCCTTTTGGTCTTTTGTGTGTGTGTGTGTGTGTGTATAACAAGAACAAAATAATGTATGCATGTAAGTGTTGAAATTGCAGGCATTGTAAATATACAATCCAAAAAGAGAAGATTCAAACATAAACATATCACAAATTGTAGTGTCTACTAGGTCATTGCCAAAGTAAAGTCATAAAGACTTTACCTGAGAGGAAGGCTTGTTGTCTTCTATACAACTCCTTATTGCATCTTTAGATGCCTGCCAAAACAATCACAACAAAATGCAATACAAATTAAAGTGTGCTAAGAAACAAATTTAAGAAAAAATGTATAATCATCTGAGATATCTACACAAATTAATAAAAAATGTAAGCATATAAGGCATAATCTCCCATGGAATTAAAGTGTGTTAATAAAAACATTTACATTGATATAATGATCTTCGACAAGTACAGTTCTTCCCTTGATGCTCCAACATGCCTACAAAAAAATTGTAAAAATCGAGGGCAATATTGCTGTCACAACAAATCATCCATACAGTATTGCATGCATAACAACTATTTGACTATCTTCAACATTTCACAACATGCATACAATCCTTACACACATTCATACATACATATTCAAATGTATAAGTACATAAATATACATATCCATCTACATACATATGCACATATACACAGAATTGCACATATGCACATATACATACATATGCATATGCATATGCATATATATAACATACATACAAAATGCATATAAATAGTTACATATGGAATGTGCAAAGGGAATTTGCAGAGCTCAGGAATATGTAGTGAATTGGATTGTAATGAAAGTGACATGAAAAATTATGTCTTATAAAATAATTTGAATGTAGAATATGAATGCACTCATTTGTGGTAATTGATTTTCAAATTTGAATTGTTGTGGAAAACAATCGGTCATCTCATATTTAATATGCAGTCCTTTAATGCAAGCAAGGTTTGTTTTCTATGTTGCCTTCAATGAATGGAGGTATATATGTATATATACATATAAAATCTATATACATGTATATACACATATATATACATATGTATGAGTCAAGTTCACACACAAAGAAACAAACACACACACACACACACACACACACACACACACACACACACACACACCTCCATTCATTGAAGGAAACATAGAAAACAAACCTTGCTTGCATTGAAGGATTGTATATTAAATATGAGATGATTGATTGTTTTCACACATTAAATATCTACACACACACACACACACATATGAGTCAAGTTCACACTATATATACATATGTATCTGTATATGTGTATATAAGTGTACACACACACACACACACACACACACACACACACATATATATATATATGGACATTATACATTTCATATAATTGCAGGTTATTCGTAAGTCGATTGAAGCAAATAAAGTGGACTCAAGTTCACACTATAGTGAAGCAAAGAAATTGGAGTCAAATTCACACTATAATATAGGGGCATTATAAATAGAGAAAGATCATTGAAATGAAACCCTCAATGCCATTGAGAGAACTGATGAAAAAACAAATCAATTTCTGCAAGTACCATTGAGTACAAATCCATCATTGAAAACCTTTGAACAAAATAAAATACTATCATGTGTGTCTAAACACACACACACACACACACATACATCCATGCATTCAATACATACATACATACATACATACATAGACAATAACCATATAGCCACATTAAACTATAAGAGAGCATTGAAATGAAACCGTAAACCACATACAAAGAAATCATCAATACACAAAGCATAATGCAGCTACAAAGGATCCAATATGACAGTTAATATTATTTACAATGATTATTTTGATAGGAAAACTTAGAATGAAATACAATTCTGAGATATTGAAAGAAATATATGAAAGAAATGTTGGTTTACTGTAAGCAGTATAATTTAAATTGAAATATTTATAACATCAAACATTGACTGCAGAGGGAATTCAGTTATTCTGCGTGTACCAACCTAAATGAGCGCCAGGGGTAACTTTAAGGAACCACCCCCCAGGAAAAAGTGTAAAATCCTGGCCAATTAGACATTATTTTTAGGGGAAATTTTCATATCGATGGTGAATTTTTTTTTCAAAATAGGAAAAAAAAATATTTTGTATTGGCAATTTTTTTTTAGGGTACGAAAATTCCATAAAATTCTGGCAAATAATACCTTGTTCTATGGGGAAAATATATATTGTAGGAGGCAAATATTTTTCGTTTAAAGGAACAAATATATAATTGTATGGGCGAAAATTTTAGTTTGAAGGAAAAATAATTTAAACGTATTGGCGATTTTTATCCACCGCTTGAAAATTATTTAATTTGTTTGGCTAATATTTTGTTATTTGTGTAAAAATATATATATTTTTAGCGATTTCATGAATTCATTGCCATTAATAGACAAGGCACATCACATCACATCAATACATCACATTGAGTTCGGACTCTGCACGATGTATCGAAAAGCACAACCTCTTTGACACGTGAAGGGTGACACGTACCTAAAATCCATCAATGATTTTAAACCGTTCGATGATCGTAGATAAATGGTTGAAGTTTTATTTCGACCGAATTTTTTGAAGTGAACATAGTTCACCAGAAAGTGCCTGGAATGGAATTGGATTCAATAGACACGTATCAAATGTCATGATCGATAATGTTGGTCATTTAATATATGTCTAGTCACTAACTACAATCCACTCTGTCCCCACGACTTCCAATGTGGTACTTGCCAACTTGGTACTGGTTTATAGTTGTTTCCAATTGCGCACACTAGTGCATTTATGGGAAAGATTTGTAGAGATATAAAAAAGATATAATTTTTTTTAAAGCAATTAATACGATCAGAGAAGGTATTATTACAATCAAGAGCTTCAACTTTTTATATACGATCTCTACTTCTTTCATCTTCAATTAGCCTTTGCCATTTGGTAGATAAATCGTTGGATAGTATTTAAATTTTACCTCTCATTTAGGTCTATAGGCTCAGATTGTTTAATTTGGTAATCTGATTTGTCAAGATGGACACTCCTATCCGCTTGAGAAGGATTTCTGCGGAGGACCAGAAGGCCTTTTTGGGCTCTGTTAAAGACCCAACCTTCCAATTAGTCTGCAAGGAGGTTGGGATGTTCACCAATGAGGCTATGAGGATGGTGTTGGGCAGAGACTTTCTGTGTAACGAAAAATAGATATCGTGTTAACACAGACATTACATCCTGGTTCTCGGCGTCTCTTGTGGACCTCGAAGGAGACAAGGTGGATATGCTGATGTTGATAAGGAAGGTTTTTAAGGAAGACTTCCTTGGAGACGACGTTACTATTGTCGTCCTTGCAGAAGTAGGGGTGGGGATCCCTTAGGTGATTGAATTAACCAAGCTTCTCCTCCTTGACCAAATAGTGCCAGTGGCCAGGGCAACCATTTCTTTTGAACCTGAATGTAGACTAGTTGACGCGTCATAGGAAATGGGCGCGGATTGGCAGGGACTTTCTCCGGAAACAGTTTCTCCTGGACGACTTTCCAAACTACAGTTGGCTTGAAGAATTCTCTCAACTTATGTTGTCTGAAGAGTTCTACATTGAGGGAGGGCCAGATTCTTAGGGTAGACCATCCACTACCTATGCCCTAGCCCCGACCCCCTAGTAGTTTTTTTTTTGGCTATGTCCTCATAACTTGAACCTCATAAGCTCAGTGTCTCACTCATTTTGGTTTTAAAGTTTTTGAGGGACTCAAGTCTCAAACATGTTAAAATTGTAAATTTCTGAAACATAAATATTAATGATAATTTTTCAAATTCCAGTTCATTTTAGTTTGCCTCTTATGGATATAAAAACGCTTTCTATTTCATTTTATTAATGATACTTTTGCAAATGTTTTTTGTCTATGAGCTACGGTATTTCAATATTTTGTTAAACAATGGAAATAAATTTAATATCTTTTTTATGTAATGCTTCTTCCTCTTTATTTAATATATAAAAAAAATCAAGTTTGTTCCATTAATTATTTGTACATTGATTATGGTTGATAATAATTTTATAAATATATATAAAAAAGATGTTTATCTCGTAAAAAATAAGTGAATTAAAAGTCCAACTTACTTGTTGATGAAGTTTTGAACTAGTGCATGTGTGGGTTGGTACATGCTATGATTTATAGTTAAGATTTTGTCATTATGAAGAAATTTGAAACATTTATGAACGGTAGATGGGATCGCTTTTATGGAAGAGAACCAAGGATGTGAATATATTACTAGAATAGTTTCAAAAAATAGAATTAAGAAGCGGATATATTTTATCATTTATATGTATCAATATACAATGTGGTAATTGGTCCCATTTGTTTTGTATCAAACAAATTAAAGTAATTAATTACTTTACAAAACACCCAATGAATTAGGTATTTTATGAAGAAAGGCACGTCCGCTTATTTGGTCCTATCACTCATTTGATCTTATAATCTATCTTTGAATTTAATATCAAAGTTAATCTATCTTTCGTATATCCTTTAATTTAAAGTATATTATAAAGACTCTTTAATATACTTTTGATATGATAATCAACTTTGATATGATAATCGACAACTTACCCTCTTTTTTAGTCCCTTCGGTGGGCTTGTTTTTTGCAACAATTACAATGCTTTTTCTTTTTTGCTATATTCAAAATGATAAAATTTTAGGAATTAAACGTTTTACATTTAATTAAATATAATTAAGTCTATAAAGCTCTATTTTGGGCGGAAGTTGAAAATGATTAAACAGACTTAAAAAATAGTCCGAAAAAGTGACTCGAGTGTGGTGACGTGCTCAAAAAATGGCAAAAGTAATGGGACCCATGACAACTGACAACAGATACCATCATCTGTTGGATGAGAACAGGTCAACAACTTAGGGTGGATTTTGGTCCGAATGTGGGAAGTAAACACATTTGTGAGAACTTCGCCTGGAATTGAATGTTTTACATTTAATTAAATATAATTAAGTCTATAAAGCTCTATTTCAGACGGAAGTTGAAAATGATTAAAAAGGCTTAAAAAACAGTCCGAAAAAGTGACTCGAGTGTGGTGATGTACCCAAAAAATGGCAAAAGTCATGAGACCCACGACAACTGACAACATATACCATCATCTATTGGATGAGCACAGGTCAACGACTTAGGGTGGATTTCGACCCGAATTTGGAAATTAAACACATTTGTGAGAACTTCCCGCGAAATTGAATGTTTTACATTTAATTAAATATAATTATTAAGCAAGTCTAGAAAGCTCTATTTCAGGCGGAAGTAGAAAATGATTATAAAGACTTAAAAAACAGTCCAGAAAAGTGACTCGAGTGTGGTGACATGCCCGAAAAATGACAAAACTCATTTGACCCACGACAACTGACAATAGATACCATCGTCCGTTAGATGAGCACAGATCAACGACTTAGGGCGGATTTCAGACCAAATGTGGGAAGTGAACACATTTGTGAGAACTTCGTCTGAAATTGAATATTTTACATTTAATTATATATAATTAAGTCGATAAAGCTCTATTTCTGGCGGAAGTTGAATGATTAAAAAGACTTAAAAATAGTTTGGAAAAGTGACTCGAGTGTGGTGACATGCCCAAAAAATGGAAAAATTCATGGGACCCACGACAACTGACAATAGATACCATCGTCTATTGGATGAGCATAGATCAATGGCTTAGGGTGGATTTCGGCCTGAATGTGGGAAGTGAACACATTTGTGAGAACTTCGTCCGAAATTGAATGTTTTACATTTAATGTCCTCAGAATTTATACTGAAGCAATGAATGTTTTGTCCTTCAGTGGCGAATAGATATTAATAGTAATTAATAATATTACAATTGGCTTCTAGATATTTTTCCCTTTAGGTATTATTTTTGTACTTTTTAGTGTTTTCAAAATAAGTGACTCAGAAATCATAGTCGTATTTCATTTCATGGACAAACCTAAAACCAGTAAATCGAGGGAGATTCAAAAACGACTACTAGATTGAGGAATGCAAGTTGCAACAGAGACTGTCTGCGCCAATCTAGTGAAATGGAAGTTTCGGGTAAAATCTAGAGCTCCTACATCCCACCTTTTTTACTTTTTTTTAATCTTGTGGTTCAATTTGAGGGTTAGCATTTTTAGGCTTGTATCTAGCATTATTTTGAATTATTAACAATAACAACGATGGGGAAAATGGGAAGCAGTAGTTCAATAGGAAGCCAAGTGAAAAAAATGTACCTAATCGAACTAGCTAAAACACCAAGTTTCAGTGATGAATACCATCATATTTATGACCCTGCTATCCATGGTGAAAGGCGCATTATAGATATTAGATATGCATTTTCTAGTAACGTGACAAATCCAACCAGGGCAAAATTTAATGTTTTCAACACAATGTTAAAACAAAGAACAAATAAATTCGCATCGTGGGATGTTGGATTGGGAAGCATGGTGTTACCTGAAGTATTGCCTTGCCCTGATTTTGTCATGGTCTGCGCCAAAAAATTATTATGAAGATAAAAAAGAAAATGTCAATAAAAATACAAAAGAGGAAATTCTATCCATAAACATGAGAAATTTGCTCATTTGTTGAACCTAGGGTTTGAAGCACAAAACTCAAGTGTCCACATTGACCTAGGAAAGCTGGCAGAGAATTATGAGAGTCTCGATCCAAGTCGCAGAGATTCATTTATCAGAGCTATAATAATGTGTGGCACATGTACTGGTACTCTGTTTGATCAAAATCATAAGCCTCCTTATGATTCTAACATTTTTATTCCATGGGTTCGGGATACTATTTCCTTGCTGACATTTTGCCTGGGATTGGAAAATGATAGGGAAGTTGGTGCTAGCCTTCTTGAAGTGATTTTTAATATCCATTGTGTAACTCAACCAATAAGATATAATTTTGTTGAGCACTTTATTCAATCCATGCAAAAACAATTACTAATGATAAAAAAGGGTTCCTGTAAGACATTTAGGTTCTCATCCTACTTGTGCTATCTCCTTCTATCCAAGTATCGTTCAATATTCGAGACCAACAATCTTGAAATTGTGAACTATAAGATTGATGAGAAGACTCGGAATAGAACAAAGTGTCCAATATATGAATGAACACCAAAGATAAGGATGCATGATAATAGAAAGAACTACAACCATTTTGTAGGCTTCTTTTTGGCACCAATGTATAATGAAATTACCAGCACTCAAATGCCTATATTGTCTATGTCTTGTAGATATTGCATTCAACTCGGAAGTCAAATATAATTGGTTGACATGGAAGAATACACTGTGTTAAGGTTTTACAGATCAACAGTAAAACCATACAGACTTCCAATACATGTGACAGAGAGGGTATTTGCATTGGAATATGTACGATAGTTGGAGAGCATAGATAGGAACTTCCATGGTTAGCAAAAGAAGAGCATATTTCCTTCCTTGCCTTTTTCATGTGAAGGGTTCACATTTGAGAGAAAAGCATTCAATGTGGCAAATGATTTTTTGATAGTTTTTAGCTTTGGTGATGAGGGTATCTGGCAGTATGATCCAATTGGTGTAGTTCAAGAAAGGCTTAAGAAAAATGGGAACTCTTCAGCATTATGTCAACATGAAAGTAAACCATTGCTAGCAAAGCTTAGAAACATGGACTCCTGGGATGAGGTGAAAAAAGAGATGGAGAAAATTGCTGCTGACAGTAACATTTCAACAAAAGAAATGTCATCACAAATTATGGCATTGCACACACAAAGGACAACAGAGGAGGGTCAGGGCATCCAAAATAGGAGGTCCTACAATTTCTACCAAAAATCTACTAATCCATCTAATAAATCTATTCCCAAAACATTTTTACAAGAATGTAAAGAAATTTATTGGACTCAAACCAAAATAAATGATTTTTGGACTATGAGGAAGAATCTCGGTGAACCAAAGACCAGTGCAGAATTTGAGTCCATTGAAGAGGATGAAGAGTTTAGCAAATTGTGGAATATGAAGCATCCCACAACAACATATGATAGGAGTGAAGATGATAATGAGTATGAAGTTGAGCCCACTCCAACAACTACTACAATCCCTAAAATATTAGGTGGAGTCAATGAGTCCATGAAAGAAAAATATAGCAAAGGGGCAAACATTGTGGAAAAAATGGGTTTTGAAGGTGGTGGTCTAGGTCCCAGAGGAGAAGGCATTTGGTATCCACTTGAGGTACAACTTCCATCAAATTCAAAATCAAAATCTCCTGTTAAACCAGTCATTGGACTTGATTCTTCAGATTCATCACAGAAAGGTACTACTCATTACCCTCAAGGTCCCCTACATTTGTTTCAGGTTCATATCCACAACCACCACCACATCATGGTATTCCTATTGGTGGTGAATCAAGTGCCACTGCCACTGGTGGGGTATTTGGGGATAGTATTCCTATTAGTGTTCAGTCAAATGCTATTGCGATTGGTGGGGTTGGCATGGGTACTACTACTGATACTAGTTGTCTTGGTGTTGGACAAGGGAAACAACAAAATATCTCTCACAAGAGGCCACTAGTGGTAGATACCCATACTATTCAGAATCCTATATCAAGTGCCACTGGCACTACAAATCTATCATTTGCAACATCAGATCAGACCCCTGAAAATATTATAAAAACTACACATGAAAGTGACAGTGGGATAGGATCAGGAATGGTTGTTGGTAATCCTAGTAATGTATTAGTTAAAACCATAGGCATAGGTGGAACTGGAGCCTCTACTATTCCTATTTCACCTTCAAACACTCAATTGCTTCAGCAAGCCCAAATTTTCAATTTTGTGATTACTATGATAAATTTGAACACACAACAAATGCAAATAAAGAAAAAAAGAGAGCATTTCATAGGGTTTCCCTAACTGAATTTTTAGACAAACAACCTACAAGGAACATGGTATTTCCAACATATGACCCACACAAAGATATGATGGAGTTCATGGTTGTTATGCCACCAACTAAAGATAAAAATCCACCACACAATCAGATAGATCCCTCTGAATTTCAAGTTAGCACCCTCCAAATGGATTTTTCCAAAGTACATAATGTGGACAAAATTATTGTTTCAAAAAGGACTAACGAAGTGGTCTACACTTCACTGCTAAAGGTGGAGAGAGAAAAAATAAACTGGAGAAATAAATAGAAAAGTTACAAGAAGACCTGACAAGCAAAAAATTAAAGAGGAGAGTAGCAGAAAACAAGTGCAATGATTTACAAAAATGGATAAAAAATTTGGGCTCTGCAGTAGAAATTGCAGAGCAGGAAAAGATGGATGCAGAATTGAAGGACCTGAGAGAAAAACTGGCTAAAAGCAGTAAAAAATTGATAAGGAAAGAGACAATTTTCAAAAATTATACAAAAGTTATGAGTTTGTTGCTACCAAAATAAGAAAAATACAAGACCTATTGGATCATGAGAAGGAAAAAGCAAAACATTTGGAAGAGGAAGTAGAGGAAGAATGTAAAAAATGTGCACAAATAAAAGAAGATCTGCACAATGCAAATAATAAAATTAAAACTTCGGAGGATAGATTGAAAGATAATATGAAAAATACAATGAAGTATATACAAGAAAAAAGAAAAAATTTGGGGGCAAATAATGCAGAGGAGTGACAAGTTGTGTGAATAGTTTGAATTGAATGAAAGTTTAAGAATAATTTATATGAAAATCAAAGGGCACATTGAGAAGAGCATACATGTTTATTCAAAAGAGGATATGGAAAAACATGTTTTGCAAGTAGTCTACAGTACCAGTGACAACTATTTGGCATCCAAGGGAATTAAGAGTTGCATTGATGCTATAGTTATGGATAAATATGGCAAAAAGATATTAAAGCTGGAAGAAAAGACAACTACTGTGATTAAACTTGGTTTGCCTAAGACCTTTGACCCATCAAATAAATTCATTGAAAATGAAGCTTACAAAAAAAAACATGGAGATAAAAATGAAGTATGATTTAGACTTGCTTCCTAAGAACGCAACTCCCCAAAGCTTTCTAGAATTCATCAAACCATTTATAACTTTGAATGCGGTATTAGGTGAAACAGTGATGTCAAGTCACTCTTCTAGATATGGATTGTTGACGAAGTTGCAGTTGACTTTCCATAGTTGAAAGAATATTGACCTTCCATCAAACGAAGAGTGGAGCATCCTACAAAATCTTACACAAAAATCTTAAGAATCAAAGTATGTATTGCACAGTTTTTTGCTTTTACTCTTAATTTCAAGGTTTTATATTTTTTTTCTGTTTGGAATTTGTCATTGCTTGAAATAACTCCGTTTTATGAACAAGAAAAAACCAGCACTCGCTATTGCTAATCCATCCTATGAATTTATGATGCACAGTGCAAACCTTCAGCCTGTAAATTTATTTTCTCAAATTCTCCCAAGTTTTAACATTTTTGTATTTCTCTATTTCTGATTATTAGGTTTTGGGCACTCCTATTATCTATATTTAATCTGTCATGGCTTGAATTAATATTTAATTTTGAACTCTGTTTTTTTAACAGGAGACATCAAACATGTAGCAGTTGTTAAATTGCTAATCCGACCTGTGATGGCCATGTAAAACTAAATTTGTGTTGAAGCCTGAGTTTGTGATTTTGATGTTGAGTCTTCACATGTTGCAAATCGACATGAAGTTGTTGTTGCTCCCTTGTTTCTATAAAAGGGAATTCAGAGTCATTTGCAAAGGGTTATGAAACTTTGTATTGACTTTTGCATGGAGAATCACACAAAGTGGTATATTGAATGAATTGTATCATATGACTATCTTTTAAAAGAATTAATGAAAATCTAAGTTCTCAAACATGTCTAAATAAACATCTTTGTATCAATAAACACATTATGGTCTTTTATTATGCTATTTTAAATCTGGAAATAGAAAGTTGAAAAATACAATTACAAATCAATATTAAATTCTAATTACAAAAAGTTGAGACTCATAATATCATCAACTTATCAACCATAATAATATTCTTTTGTAATATGAATGATGAGATACAGTAATAAGATTAATAAATACCAATCTCTTATAGTTGCCATTCATCCTCATCAAATTCAGAGCTTTCTTGATTCTTGTCTGTGTTTTCTTCACTCTGAGTCTGCATACCTCTTTGAACTGTATCTCAATGCTATAAGTAGGTCCAATACATGAGTCAATAGTCCCACTGGCACTTTGGTTTGAAGTGTTTCCCAAACCTCTTCTTTCACATTTGGCCCTCCAGATTTGTAGTGCCCTATCATAAGGAAAAGTGTGGACTTCATACCTAGATGTATAGAGCCTCAAGCAATTTTCCAAATTTTTGTCTAGTTTGTTTCTTAGCTTTGATTTTAGGAACCCCAAAGCACTAAAAACTCTCACATCTTCCACCGAACCCAATATAATGGTAAGACATAAATCAACAAGCTTCAAATATTATGGCATTGAATCACACAACGCTACATTCTTAGCTATGTATTTCCAAAGCCTTGTTACTGATCCCTCTTCATGGGGGTTCTCCATTGTGCCATATTGTTCCCTCATATTCTATGCAAAACTAGATGATTGCTCTCTAAGATGAGTTTCATCTAATATTCCATTTATAGTTACTCCATTCAATTCTCTGGGTATGCAAAATTGTTTTCTCAAAGTCAGTAGCTTACTTTGAAAATCAGTTGCACTGTTGAGGCTCCAATATTGAGGAAACACAATAGACATGGCTTCGAGTAGGTTTTTAGGAGGGAATCTGCTTCTATTTTGTGAGGAAAGATCATAGGCAATTTTCTTTATAGAAGTAGTTGCAGAATCAACAATCTTGTCAAAATATTCCCTTATAACTCTTTCTAATTGCTTCCTGGGGCGCTTTCTTGGTTCCTCAGGGTCAACCGTGGCATAGAAGTGCATTGGTATCTCAACTCCCTATACATTGGCACATACCTCCCTGTCTGTATCAATTTGTAAAAAAAAATTAGGATTGTTCAAATCTATGAGTGTCTACCACTTAACAAATTTTTCATCAGATAGTGTTGGTTGATTTCAATAGATATTGTCAAGGTTCATGCATGTCATCTTATGCATCATAGCATATTCTGCAATATACAGAGCTCTTTTTTGGGTAGCCCTCATAATATTCCTCATTTCCTCTAGCATGGGCATAAGAGCTACTAAAGTTAAGAGTGTCTCTAGATTACTTAACCTTCGAAGAAGGTCAGGAAATTTTGGTTGATCTGATTCATTGCGAGTTATGTGAAATAGTCCAATCAAGGATGGATATTCTAAAAAAAAACTCGACGCATTGGACCATCCAAAGAGATCCATCTGCTATCATTATCCTTGAGAAGCTTGTTCCCATCATTTATTCCACCAACAAAGTGTTCAAATTCCATAAATCGTTTGGAGCTTCGATAGAAGTCTGAGTAGAGCTCTCTGATTAAAATTTCATTTTTTTTACCGAAGCATACTTGCTCACAATTCCAAAAGCTAGATTCATTATGTGAGCCATGTAGTGAATTGTAGTAATGTACGCTGTAAGTGAAGTTTCAATTGTTGTACAAAGACCATTCATGTGACCTTGCATTACTAAAGCTCCATCTGCTCCAACACAAACCAATTTTTTGGCAACCGTCATGTCATCCATACCTCCATATTCAATTAAAGTTCTCTTTACTAGTTGAACTAAATTTTCCACTGTCACACTCTCCTTCATTTTAGCAACAAATAGTAGATGAGGTTGGCGGACATGATTTTGTATAGTATAAACATGCATGCATACCCATGAGGTATTGTCTACTTCTGTAACTTCGTCTAAAGAAAATGCAATAAATTTTGACTCTTATTTTTTCCTTTACATCTTCTTTTTCAACCTTAGCAAGACAACTTGCCCATTCCCATCCACTATTTACTAACAAGTGTCTATTACGATAGTTAGGAACTTTCAAAAAGTGTAATAAACCACTAATTGATGGGAAATATGTCATAGCACGCCCTCTACTCAAAATATAAAAAACAACGGTTAACTAAACAACTTTTCCCAGTTGTTCTATTTGCACTGCTTTTCTAAAACTAGCTTCAATAGAACCTTTAACTTCAACAGGCTTTGCCTGTATTTTCTCATGAAAATAATACTCTTTGGCATTCCTCACATGCTTACATTCCTCCTTTGTTTTCCATCTTATCACTAATTTTTAATCTCCATCTATCATTTTTTTTCATAAACTTTACCCATATGCTTTTCTATGGTGTCAAATTTTAGCTACAACCTAATTTCCTTGTTATGTTTCCAAGTGCAAATCTTACACCTACATTCTATTGGAGGCTCACCTTCAATTGGATTCTCCACTGGTTCAATGAATAGATGCTTTGATGCCCAATTAATTTGAAAATTCCTCACTAACATATCCCACTCCCGATCTTTTTTTGATTGTGGTTGATCCTTTTTTGATCTGGCTTTTCTTTTCTCCTTTTGTGCATTATCATCAATAGCATTATCACCCAAGTCGATTATATCATTCCAGCTAATTTGAGCATCTACCAAATAATCTTCTTCAAGATCATCTTGATATGAGATATCAGGTTCTCCGTTGTCTTCAACATGTGGTGTAGGTTGCGAATTTTGTACTTGTACTTGTGATGATGTACCTTCCTGATTTTCACCACAATTTTTTTGAAAGCCAAAGTACGAAGCCAACGTTCTCCTTTTTGTTGGCTTCTCATGGCCTTCCCCACATTCAGGTTTCCTACCCTTCTTCTTGTTCAACATCTCCAATGGAATAAAGGCTGCCAAAAAAATATCAATTTGTTGAAGAAGCAATAATAGACTATAAAGTATAAAATATGTTTCACTGGCCCTACGACCTACAATCTAGATGTCTGAGGTCTGAATCTCCCAGCTAACCACTTGGCACTGATGGGTCCCCACTGAATAAGAATGAACTCAATAGTGAAAACAAATTTAGATAAATTCATAATAATATTATAACACATCAAAAATATGATCGCTCACCTTTAGGTCACTAGCAATCACCAATGCAGTCAACAACAACGATTTTCCTTGGTCTGAAACTTTGCTATTGATCAAAATTCAGAGCCTAGAACCCACCAGATTGTGTAGAGATAGATCTGATCTTTGAATGTATTTATACCAATCATTATATGGTGAATTCCATGGGAATTTTATATGCTATACAAATATTTGGCAAATCTCGCATAACTATAACATGACATGTAATTTTTGAGGCGATTATGGGTCGTCCAAATAATTGGCAAATACAATATAGTTGGTGAAAGTTGGGGTGAATGGAGACACGTGTTGGCAAAATGTTGGGCGAATTGGGTCCTCCTGGCTAACAAATCTTCATATGCCTATAGGCGAATTATGGTCGTCTATTAAAGCAACCTCAGAGAGTGTAGGCGAAAAAATTAAATTTATCTTGTGTTCATCATATATTGTATTGGCGAAATCCTCGCATAGAAACATTTAATTACATACAACATATGGCAATCGGGCCGTGAATTTGATAGAAATTGACAATGTTCTGGCAACATGCCACCCCCAGTTGGTACAAAATATTTGCCATTTCCAAGGTCACTGACATGAAAAATTCACCATTGGCGAATATTTGCCACTAAAGTAATCTTTGATGAGCGCCCTTCAATAAGGAATTTAGTAATTCTATTGTTGATTACAACAAGTATATACTCGCAATAAATAATATTATCAGGCATACATTATATTGAAATAAAAATATTAATAATTTATTAAGTTTTGTGGCTATATGGTTATTGTCCATATACATATACATATACATATACATATATATTCTATTAGACAATAACCATATAGCCACAAAACTTGAAACATTCATCATTGAACATCTTTGAACAAAATAAAATGCTATTGTGTGTGTTTCTATATGTATATATAATATAATTGTAGGTTGTTTGTAAGTTGAATGAAGCAAAGAAAGTGGACTCAAGTTCACACTACAATGAAGCAAAGAAACTGGAGTCAAGTTCACACTATAATATAGGGGCATTATAAACAGAGAAATATCATTGAAATGAAATCCTCAATACCATTGAGAGAACTGCTGAAAAAACCAATCAATTTCTGTAGGTACTAATGAGTACAAATCCATCATTGAAAACCTTTGAACAAAATAAAATGCTATTGTGTGTGTCTATACACACACACATATCTGTGTGTGTGTGTATAGACAATAACCATATAGACACATTAAATTGTAAGAGAGCATTGAAATGAAACTGTAAACCACATACAAAGAAATCATCAATACACAAAGCATAATGCAGCTACGAAGGAGCATAAACCATCACATCCAATATGACAATTAATATTATTTACAATGACTATTTTTGTAAGGAAGTTAAGTAGCGAAACAACTTCCTACACTAACCTTGAGAGGAGGGTAATGCAAAAAAAATTATAGATTGTCACAACAGTTACAAAAACTTAACAGAAATACTCATAAATAACATTCATACCACAACACAGTGTTTTACATGGGGAAAATCCTTTCGGGAGAAAAAACCCCACACTCCAAAAGCCGCCCAATATATTATTCAACAATAAAAAACAAATTACAATATGCTTGCAAAGAAAGATCTTCGTAGGAGTACCATTAATCAGAGATTTAGAGGTAACTCAATAGCCATAAGACTCTTACACAACCTCTATCTCACACACCTCATATTTTAGGAGATACAATACAAGAAACCGTCAAACAGTACTACAAAACCATGGGCTAAAACCACCCAATAAACTATACCTGACCTTATCTCTAATCTAGATGCCCTATGATGTGTTAAAACACACATCAACACGTTTCCCTCCCTTTTACAACTCATTTATGTGTCCGATGCAAATTACATTTCCTATTTCAGGAGTAAAAACTTCTGAGGGCCATAACTTGAGAACCATGTGTGATGAACTGTTTGAAATGTCGGAAAGCTTGTGAAGTGTTCTATTGTCTCATTAACTACTATGCCACTTGTATGCGGGAAAAGCGGGTCGATAGAACTCAAAATGCAAAAAATGGAGCTCTATGCAGCCTTGCTCACACACACACAGGACTTCTTGGTGCAAGCTATGGAGTAATGAAGTATTACTTAGCTTCCCAAGGTTGGTCCCATGGTTCTCTATCTTACAATGTCCCTCAAACCAATGTTTTTGCTCTCAGATCACTGAGCAAAATGGTTTAGGGATGGCAAATGCAAGAACGAGGGATGCTTTTTGTTGGTTTTAATATGAGATGCATCCTAAGCTATGCATGATTGTAGAAATGCAATAAACTAGATGATAAGATGACAAGGTTAGTATAAATACTATCCTAACATGATATATTTAGTCTATGATTGAGCTAAAATGATAAAGAAATTATTCTAAACATGCATATTTAGACTAGTTCCTGATTTAAAAGAGGCTAAAATGATGAGCATAAAAATGATATGAAAGCTTGAATGTATTTGAGCATAAGTATGATACCACAAATTTGAAGGATGTTTCAAAATGGAGGAATGAGAGCTCTATTTATAGCAAAAATAGGGCAATGGATGGTCAGGATTGAAAGAGTTGATCAAGGGTTGAGTTTGAAAGTTGGGGATCCATGTTTGTAACTGGCACCAATGAAATGGTGACAAGTGTCAACATAAGACTGGGTTGAGAGAAGGGGTTGGAGACATTAAATGCCTAAGAATACATTAGGGTTATCTAGAAGGTAAGGGTCAAGTCTAAATTAAGATTACCCATTGGATTAAGAGTTAATCCAAGGATAAACCCTTGTGCAAATGATTAAGAGATAATCATGGTCAAAGCATTAAATGCTTGATGAGACCCTTGGGTTGGATGAATGTTGAGTTAAAAGAAATTCTTTAACCATGTAAGAGGGTTTGAGTTAACCATTAATGGTTATGAAGACTTTGGGGAATTAAGTGGTTGAAGGCTTGAAGCCTTTAATGGTTATCAAAGACTTTGAGGATTTGAGAAGTGACCTCCCCTTGCTTAGGGATGTGACAAAGTTTAGAAGATGGGTTAGGCTAATTAGAAGCGATTAGAAGAGTCTAGAAGGGATTAGAAAGGGGTTTAGGAAGGCAAGTGGGAGATGTAGGATTTTGCAAGTGGATGGAGGGATAATAGGATTTAATTGAAATAAAGTTAATTTAATTCAATTTGGTTGCAATTAAATAAATTAGATTTATTTAATTTAGGATAACTATTTAATTAAATTTGAATTTAATTAAAAGTGGATAGGGGGGATTTAATTGAATAAAATGATTTATTCATTAAATGGGTATAGTGAATTTAATTGAGTAATTTCCTTAATTAAATAGAGGAATGTGGATAATTTAATTAAATTGGATTTAATTAAATAGAGAAATGAACATAAAATATTCATTTAGGAATATGGTCATTTTTATACGTCTACACCACTTATACACACTTTTTCAGGGCATTTTGGAGGGTCTAAAGTCCCCAAAATTAAGTTTAAACCTTTAATCGCACCCCTCCAAAATGGAAACTTTAATATCTTCAAAACTAGTTGTGATCTTGTGACAAAACTTTGCCGACATGCTTATCTAACCAACCAGAAGCTTTTGAGAGAATTTCGCACCATTTCATGCTCAAATGAAAACTTACTAAAAATATTAACCTCATGTAATTGCAAGGTTGAGACACCATTTTCCCAACAATTTTGATAGGAAAACTTGGAATGAAATACAATTTTGAAATATTGAAAGAAATATATGAAAGAAATGTTGGTTTACTGAAAAGAGTATAATTTAAATCAAAATATTTATAACATCAAATATTGACTGCGAAGGGATTTTAGTTATTCTGCGTGTACCAACCTAAATGAGCACTCTTCAATAAGGAATTTAGTAATTTTGTTGTTGATTACAATAATTATATACTCGCAATAAATAATATTATCAGGCATACATTATATTGAAATACAAATATTAACAATTTGTTAAGTTTTGTGGCTATATAGTTATTGTCCATATACATATATATTCTATTAGAGAATAACCATATAGCCACGAAACTTGAAACATCCATCATTGAACATCTTTGAACAAAATAAAATACTATTGTGTGTGTTTCTACACACACACACACACAGATATATATATATATAATGTAAAGCAAACTAGGAATGAAAGGGAAAATCACAAATCTCTATCCTAATTAGAATTCAACAAATAAACCAATGAAATAATACAATCAATCAAAATAGCTTCCATTGCTCTTCTCTTATTTGTGGTATGATGGACTCTCAGATATTGCACTGACAACCTGCAAATGACACAAAGATTCAAAGTTCGTAATTCAGAGTAATTGTCCAAGATTTAGAGGAGGATTGAAAATAGAGATTGAATACTCAATTTATAGATTTTTTGTGAGGATTGATTGAAAGGTGGAACAAATTGATCAAGAGGTGGAACTCAGGTGAGCTCACATGTTGATTGATAGTTGAACTGCTGATTTGGAGGTGAAACTCAATTGATTGAATAGATTAATTGAGTCAATTGATTGAGAAAAAGATGATTGAAGGATGAAAAAGGATGATTGGAGGAAATTGATTGATGACAAAGAAAGCTTTATTTAGATGAAGCTAACTAAAAGATGGAAATAGGAATTAGAAAGATAATTCAATTAATTAATTAATTTAGATGGAATAGTTAAGTGATTGAAAGCTTTTTAAAAAAAAACAAAGTGGAAGATAGAAATAGAGATTGGAAAGATAATTGATTTAATTAATTAATTGATTAAATTAATTAATTTAGCACGTGCTTGCACTTTAACTTTGATTTTCAATTTGATCTTTGCATGAGATTTAATTCAAATATTGAATTTATTTTAAATTCAATTTGTTATTTGAATATATTTAGAACTTGACTTTGATTTTCAATTTGATTTTTGAAATCATGCACATGTATTTGAAATTAGAAGAAATTAGAATAAATAAATGAATTTGAATTAAATTAGAAGAATTAATGAAATCAAACAAAATTAGAAGAATTGGAAGAATTAATTTGAGAATTAGAAGAATTAGTTAATTAAATAATTTAAAGAAACTATTTAGTTATTATAAATGGACTTTAATTAAATAATAAATATTATTTGAATTAAAGGAATTAAATAATTAATATTTAGAATAGGGTTAATGATTAATTGAGATAGAAATTAAAAATAGATTTATTTAAATAATAAAGATTATTTAAATTAGGGAATTAATCAAAATTAATTAAATAATAAATATTTAATTAACATTAGAAAATGGTTGGGTTCGCCCGTTAGCTCAAATAGTTGGCATGGTTGTGCTAAGGCTTTGGGTTTGTCCCATGTAGGTCCAAGGTTCGATTCACTCTAGCTGGGTTTTCCCTGCTGCACGACGCGTTTGAACCTTAGCTTGCAGCTCTAGTGGACTAGTCTCGCCTCTACTCGCCCCCTTTGTCCCCCAAAACTTGGCACAAAAATAAGCCCAGGGCAAGGGTGGTTGAGGTCGCTGGGCAGAGTCGCAAAACCATAAGGTTGGGGATACCACTGGGAAATCAAAAAAAAATAAAAAATTAGAAAATGGTTAATGATTAATTGATGACAAAATTGGAAAATGAAATAATTAGTAAGATGGTGAGGAAATATGAAATTAGAAGAATAAGATTAATTAAGTTAATTAAAAAATTATTTAATCAATTAGAGGAATAATTAGTACATGATCAATGAGACGTTTTTAGGTGTCTACATTTGCCCCTATTTGAGACAAAGTCAGAACAACGTTGTTTCAAAGAAAATGAAAAATTATGCCTCAGTATGCATTGGTATCACTATATAGTGTAAATATGCCCCCTCAGAAAAGGTGGTCAAAATATTCAGAAATTGAGACCATATTTTCAATATCAGTATAATGAGCAATCGTGTGAAGTTTCGTGCATTTTCAAGATCGTTTGAGTAGCCTACAAGTTATTTGAAGTTGACAGGGACAACGAGCGTCAAAGTGGGAAAATACCCCAAGTTTGAGCTATAAATAGAGATTTTAGCTTTTCATTTGCTCATTTGCATTGTGGTGAGTTCCTAGAGATCCTTGCGAGTTTTTTTTGCTTTCCTTCAATTATTTGATCATCATGGTTGGCTATAGGGCACAAGTAAACTTGTCTGACTGAGTATGTTCTTATCAAAGACCTCCGGGGACTGGTGGCATGGCATTTTTCTAAATTTTTGCCTATTTTTTCTAAAAACCTAATTTTTAATCATCACACATTCGCTTGTCCATTTTAATGCATTAGCATTTACTGTTACGCAAACTCTATAAATGTACCGCAAAAGCTTAAGTGTATTGCATAGGTTGTAGTTGTCACGCATACGCTAATTTATTCACGCATTAGCTCATATGTTCGCGCATTCATGTTAAATGTCACGCATAAGCATTAATTGTAATGCATTAGTGTAAAATGTAATGCATAAGTGTTAAACATTACGCATTCGTTGTATATTGAAGTTTTTTTGTCATGCGTATGATAATTTTTTGTAATCTCGTTATCCGATATCTGACATTTTCAATATTTTCTCTGTGTAGGAGAATATTGGAGTGTTATATTGCCGATAGAGCAGACCCAATGGACTTGATCTTCGTGTTGATTTGCTTGATGAGGATATTGCACATATTCGACATCTTGGACTATATTATGCTTTACACTTGCCATAGGTTACGACCAACAGGGCCTTGGTTACAATGTTGGTAGAGCAGTGGTATTCTGAGACGTGTTCCTTCCATCTTCCTACTAGTGAGGCATCCATTACTTAGATAATGTATGGCATATACTGCATATTCCCATTCATGGTGAGAGAGTTGTCTACGATCATGATGATGGTGTTGCTAGACTATGTGCCCTTTTTGAGTGTGAGGAGCAGGACTTACAGATCAGTGGACCTTATGATATCCCTTGGGCTCAATTGGACTATGATGATCTGACTATCGTATTGTGCAGTATCATAGGTGGTTTGTTGATTCCTGACAGACGAGGTCATGGATTTCCAGTTGGATGGGGCAGGGTGCTCCATGATATGATTGTTCATCGTCGAGTATATGCTTGGGTCCATGTCTTTTAGCCATAGTTTATTATTAGATGCACGACATTGTATACCTGGGATATCAATCTATCAGTTGTGGTGTGACATTGCTTCAAACTTGGGTGTGGGAGCACATTTCTATCTCTAGACTTGTTATTCATGTTGACTTGCAACCCGGTGAGCCTTATGCGTACAAGTACACACCTAGTATTAGACATAGGGGTTCTTGTAACACCTTGTATTGGTGACATCAACTTGATATCTTGCAGCATTTCATTTGGAGACCATATTTAGATTGCCCCAGTTGGGCAGATGATGCACAACACTTACCTTTCTGTAGACAACAAAGATATCTTATTGGGAGGACCGTTGAGACTCTAGAGGATTATTGAGATGTCTCTTCCAGGATGGGTACTCAAACAGTTTGGAGAGATATAGGTGACACCTGTTGTTACAACATACTTTTCTTGTGTTTCTCATGAGGTTTTTGATTGGGGTGTATGCATACAACCACATGTGGTAGCTGCCGAGTTTGATGCTCTTCAGGCATTACCTTGGGGTTGGAGTGCAAGTGCAGCAGATCCAGGGACTACTTCGGAGTATGATGCATGGTGGGCCAGACATGGGCCTAATCCACTAACTGATCTGACTATTCCGATCACAACATAGAAGATACAACATCCTAGATGGTGACTAAGGATTGACATGGGGGAGAGGAGGGGGGATGATAGGGGAGAGGAGGGAGGAGGAGGAGAGGAGGGTGGAGGAGATAAGGACATAGACATTGGTGGAGACACCGTGTTTATGAGCAGCGAAGATGACCATGATTCTTCAGAGTCATCGAGCAGTGAGGATGGGGATGATGATGATATGATGGAGCTAGAGGACGTGCTCCCTATAGAGGGGGGAGGGGGATAGGGTGGTGATGAAGATGAGGATGATCCATAGATTCTCAAAGCGTGGATCCAGAGTCTAGAGGATGAGGTTGCTAGACCTAAGCAACGACGAGATGTTGAGCGGGAGGCATTCTGCATAGACTATGGTGCATTAGAGATTAAGAGAGATCATCTCCAGATGGAGAGAGATTAGGCAGTGAGATGGTCACAGATGATTCAAGCTACCTATGATCAACATTTTGCTCCAATTATTGATGCACACAGAAAGTCTGAAAAACTCTATTACACTACACAGGAGGCTTTTTTATTATCGACAACTCTACTATGATATTGTACCTGAGGGACAAAGAGATCCTAGCTTTAGTGAGGTTAGAGGTCATTCTGGTTCCAATAGGACTTCTACACATAGGACCAACAGTGGTGGCATCATGGGTCCACCTCAACATCCCGAGGCAGGATCTAGTGGGCAGGATCCACCTGTTGACAGAGGCAGTGTTGGTTGAGACATTTAGATCATATTATCTGAGCCTTCGAGCTTATTTATGATTATTGTATTTAGACACATTACCATTTTTCACTTATATATATGATATGCAGTTTTTTGGTGGCAATTAATTATGCTTTGTTTTCCATGTATGATGCTATGAGTTATGCGATGCATGTTTATATGATTTATGAATGATGTTATGAATGCAATGGTTTAATGCTTTCTATATGATTCTATATGATTCATGAATAATGTTATGAATGCAATGGTTTAATGCTTTCTATATGATTTATGAATGATGTTATGAATACAATTTAAATAAATGAATGCAACTTAAAACTATATGGATGCAATTTTAACTATATGGATGCATTTGAAACTATATGGATGCACTTGAAACTATATGGATGCACTTTTATTTTTGTATGATAATGCCAAAATAATCTTTTAACTTGGATGTGCCTTGAAGAAATGTTAGTAAGCTAGAAGAAAGAAGAGATTGATGAAAGAATAATGATAGAAAAGAATATGGGAAATCAATAAATTATCAATAAACGGATGAGATGAGAAAGAGAATGATTGAATTAGGAACCTATGTCATTATTTATTGCGCAATATATATTCATCACTGAACCTTATTATTGAAAAATGAAGCTTAGCACATTAGGGTATAAGGAACCAAGTTGTAAAGATATCTCATTGAAGAAACACACACGTAGCAGACAAGGAGTGAATCCCTCCATTCTGGGAAATACACTAGGGGTCAAGGTATGTGTGGCATTCAATAGATGAATGCTCCTATCACATACGCCCACTAGAGATATTTCCCTAGAAATTCATCGGTTCACACCACAAACAACAAACAAAGAAGAAGATAATGCCCATCATGGCTCCTCTAGTCACTTGTGGACATTCTTGAGTAGCATAGGAACATGATCTGTCACCAAATGATAAAAGATATAGACTGACCCAGACAAAATTCTTCAATTATATTGACCTTGTGCCTTCGTTTTCAGTTGCTTAATGTGATGGTTGATAATATCTGATCTCAGAAAGTTGCGGACCCTGTTTAAGACCGATCCTATCTGATTTCGAGTGTATCATCTTCTGTTTAAGACAAGATAATGATCACTTGATATGGATATGATATGATTGATAAGACAGTTTGATCAGTTGATTGCAGATGTTTGACTGGATAGTCGTATCCTTTTTTAACTTCATGTGAAGTGTTTGTTGGATATCTACTAGGGTATTTGATTCTTGCAAGACATTTTATTGCAATTTTTTGATTGATTGATTTTTTATTTTTAGTTCTTTTCCAAGTGCTTTTTTGATGTTCTTGGATTATGTGGATCGATATTTGAATGTTTTTGGTTGATTTTTTCAAGACATTTTCCGGATGTTTTTTATTTTTTCACGACTCTTTCCGAATGTTTTTGGATTTTTGAAGGATTTTCAATGTTTTGGATTTTATGTTTTCCCATATTTGACTATTTTTGATTGATTTTTTTAGGATCGTATTCCGGATGTGTTTGATTTTTTCACGACTCTTTCATAATGTTTTTGGATTTTATGCTTTCCCATATTTGAATATTTTTTATTGATTTTTTCAGGATCGTATTTGATTTTTAGGATTTCTTTCAGGACTTTATATAATTTTTTAGGTTTTTTTCAGTTATGCCCCTAGTGTGCAGACCTATGATGATCTGCAAAATGCATGAGGAGGCAATGAATTTTTTATATGACCTATGTTAATGCAATATGCATGATGAAGATGAATTTCCTATTCGAACAAGGATGACTGTGTTTGTTTAGTATTTTGTAATATACCAATTGAAGAGGTACAAAATATTTCATAGATAAGCGATCAATCGATCCTTAAGGTCCTTTGGAACATCCAAATTAACACACTTAGTGACTAGGATTTACAAATGGAGACGCGGAAAACTACCCCATTGGTTCTTGAAAATTTGATATTTTTTCCCCATGTGTGTGCAAATGAGTTAATTCCTACTCTTGTGTTCACTAAAGATCCTTAGCATCCTATATGACTAGCTACATGGATTATCCTAGCTTCAAAAACATCATGAATAGAGCCTTGCTGCCAACAAGCTTTTAGAGCTCCGACGAGGTTATAGACTGTAATTTCTCAAATATTGCTCCATTGCCAATAGACATTCATAGCCTTGATGGAGTTACTTGCATGTTTTCATAGTCAATCCTTTTTTCACACTTTGTATGCGTGATATTTCAGTTATATATCATTTCTCTTTTGCCTTAAGATGAATATATGGCATAACACTTTTTCTTTTTTCTTTTTTATATTTTCTTGCCTTGACTTGTAAGTAATGAAACCTACTTGGGTGACAATTACAATGACACTGAAGTAGAATTTTAGATTTTTGACTAGCCATATGATCAACTAGGTTTCTCAAATGAATTAGAGATTTTGTTAATGTGTTTGAGATATAGAAATTGATAGATTTTGGGTTAACAAGTCTCAAATAGTGAAATCACTACCCAACCATAAGTAAATCATCGTCATAGGGTAATATTGAAAATGAATGACCTTGGGACCTTAAAGACTTCATGTTCGAATATCTAAGAAAGGAGATGACCCTTGTTTCCCTTGAATACAAATGGATGATAAACTTGGATAGTTGCCTTGTGTTATTGAAGCTGATATATGCCAATGCAGAATTTTTATGGATGCGATGCATTTGAAAAAAGAAACTATATGCAATGCAGTTTTTTGAATAAAATGATATGCAATGTGGAAAGTAAAACCTAAACTAACCCAGCCCTTAGATATAATATTGTTTAAGGTGCATGTTGTTCATAGGGTCAGAGAGTGGATCTCCCTCCACAGTAGCCAAATTGTATGTTCCATTGCCTATAACCCTTGTTATGATAAAAGGACCTAGCCAGTTAGGTCCAAACTTTCATGGCTTTTCTCGTTCCACTAGGTTCCTTTGGTTTTCCTTGAGAACTACATCTCCCTCTTAAAAATTTCTTCGGTGTACTCATTTATTGTAACTCCTTCTCAATTTGTTCTGGTAACCTTGCAAATGATTTAAAGCAGTTTATCTCTTTTCATCGAGTGTTTCTAGCTCTTGTAATCTTGCAACTCGATAGTCTTCCTCAGATATGATGTTTTTTAAGGAGACTCTTAGAGATGGTAGTTCTATTTCAATAGGTAGTACTACTTTTGTACCATAGACCAAGGAATATGGTGTTGCTCATATAGGGGTGCGTACTCCTATTCTGTAAGCCAAAGAGCGGGATTTAAATGGAGATGTCAGTCTCGTCCTGTGTTAGTGACAACTTTCTTGAGGATCTTCAATATTGTCTTGTTTGTTGCCTCTTCTTGTCCATTACTTTGTGGATAATATGGTGTTGCAAATCTCTGTTGTATTTGAAATTTCTCACACAATTCTCTCATTTCTTGATTTTTGAATGGACGTCCATTGTCTATCACTATGCACATGGGAATCCCGTATCGACGGATAATGTAATTAAGCATGAATTTTTCTATCTGCTTGCCAGTGGTGTATGTAAGGGGAATTGCCTCAACCCATTTAGTAAAATACTCAGTAGTTGTTAAGATGAATTTGTACCAGTTGGAAGAAGTAGGATTGACTTTACCAACTAGATCCAACCCCCATTGTGAAAACGACCATGGTGATGTAATAGCTTGAAGATCTTGTGTCGGTACATGAGTTAGGTCTCAATGCATTTGACATTGTTTACATTTTTGTACATATTTATTGGCATCCTTTTCCATAGTTGGTCAATAATATCCAGTTCTTAACAATTTCTTTGACAATGATGGGCCACTTTGATGCGCCCCACAAATTCCATCGTGTACTTCCTTTAGGGAAAATTGTGCTTCATTTTCATCAAGATATCAGAGAAGGGTTCCATCAAAGCTCTTTCTATATAATGTGTCAGCAATAATAGTGTGTCTGGATGCCTGATGAATACGAGTTTTCTTTTGATTTCTAGACAAATCAGGAGACATATACTGAGTATGTAAGTATGTGTATATCTCATTATACCATGGAGATTCTGGACCCACAATTGCACATACATATTCTGATGAGGGAATCTCATATGCCGGTTTCATCAATTGTTCTACAATACACTCAAACCGAGTTTAATTATTAGGCATATTTAGTAAAGACCCTACTGTAGCCATGGAGTCGGCTGCCTTGTTATGTATCCTTCGAATTTGTTCAAAAGTGATGTTACTGAAATGTTCTTTGTAATCTTCTACCATTTGTTTATAAGGCATCGATTTATCATATTTTGTGTTATGTCATCATTAACTTGATTTAAAATCATTTGTGAGTCATCGTAGCCTTGTAATTCTTTTATCCTCCACTGTACAATGGTACGAGGTCCCATGATGAGAGCTTTATATTCAACTATATTGTTCGTACAAGGAAAATTTGTTCTGAATGACTTAGGGATAGAATCACCTTGAGGGGTGATGAAAAGAATCCCAGCTCCAACTCCATGATTTGAATATGACCCATCAAAGTATAATTTCCACATAGTAGATGTTGTCAATGTAAATACTAATTCATCAGGAAAGTCTATTAGTAGTGGGTGATTGTCTTGTAAAGGAACCTCTGTTAACTGATCTGCTATAATCTGCCCTTTGATTACCTTTTTGTCCACATATTCTATATCAAACTCACTTAAAATCATGACCCACTTAGCCAATCTTCCAGTCAATTTTTTTCTGCTTAAGAAATATTTGAGTGGATCAAAGCATGCTATGAGTTGTACTTTGTGACTCGGCATATAATGTCTAACTTTTTGAGATGCAAAAATCACTACTAGACATGCTAGTTCTATAGGAGTGTAATTAAGCTCATATCCAATTAAGGTTCTAGTTATATAGTAGATTGCTCTTTCTTTTCCTTGATCATCATGTTGTGCCAACAAGGCTCCTAAGGATGAGTTTGTTGGTAATATGTATAGTGTAGATGTATAAATCTGACCACTTTCCTAAGTGAATATTTAATATTCATTTTAACCTCATTCCTTTATTTAATTAAATTCTTCATATTCATCTAATTGATTAAATGAATTACTCAATTTATTTAATTAAGTTCACATAAGCCTTTTCTAACTTTTAATTAAATAAATCACTTTATTTAATTAATTCCCCTTCCTCCCCTTTTAATTAAATTTACATTTTTTTGGATTAGATATCATAAAATACTTTACATAGCATCAACAAAAAACTAAGTTCGGCAGTATCAGGGGCACCAAGAGAAGGTGCATATACAAAAATATATAGTTATCAGGCACTTCCACTATAGCAGGGATGATTACATTAGATATACATATTTGTAAACAAAAATATCAACAAAGAAACCTAAGCATCAGTCTAGGGAATTGAGATTTCAGCATCTGGTGAAGTGTTGTTTCCCAGTGGGGGGAGCCATGCCACCCACCCCAGATTTCCATCCTGCCATACTTCCACCCGACCATCAAGTATGTCCTTTTTATGGGGATGGGAGGTGTGCTCACAAATCAGGTCAGCTTCCTCCTGAATAATCTCCACGTGCATCTGTCTATGCTCCAATTGCCTCATAAAAGCCATCAGTGCTTGCTCAAAAGCAACCTTGCCCAGTTCATCCCTCTCCCAAGTGAATCTGTGTGACAATTCATGGATGTAAATAGTAGTATCCCCCTCCTTGATCCACCTGTGAAACTTGTCTGAGTCGAGCTTAAGTACAATAGTGACCTGCATAGAAATAGAGTGAACAATGAGTCTCCTAAGAGACTCAGTGAGGTGTCTGGTATTGCTATTAAAGATGTCATCATTACAATACTTCCATATAAGCCAAAGAACCTCCAAAGAAAAACAAGACAAAAATATATTTGCAATTCTCCTACCACCCTTGATATAGCCTAGAATAATATCTATGTATTCAAAAGAAATAGATTCCAAGTTAAAGCCAAACAATCTCCATATTTCTTTTGCAAAATGACATTCAAAAAATATATGTTTCACAGTTTCAGGCACTTTGCATATGTTACAACTTAAGAAAGTACCTTCCTTATCTTTTATGGGGAGTTTATTTAATAGCAGGCGCCAGCCAAAGAATTGCTTTTTTGGTTCATTATGAGCCATCCAAAATTTACTCAGACTATCTTTCTAGGCCTTTGGTTCCCAGTTTAGATCCCAATATTTGTTAAGGTGTATAAAAATGGTATCATCCTCAATGAGTGAAGAATATATGCATTTGGCTTTAAGGGAAGGGAGAGGTGTACCATCAATCCAACAAAGTGCAGTCATGGGGGGTGGGAGGGGGCGAGAGTAGAGGATAAGGCCATTTTATGTTACATGTCCTACTCCAGGATGTCAGGATAGACAAGGTAAGTTTCAGCTCATCCCATGATCTCAATTGGTCATTTTCAAACAGCTGCTCAAAGTATTTAATACCCATATTATGTCATTTCAATGCAGAACAGCCTTGGAGAGTGGCTAAAGGTTTCCCATTATGAAATATATTCCACCATATTGATCTATTATCAACAATATGTCCCTGTACAGTGCCATTAACTTTGATATGTACCGAGTGTTTCACATGTTCCCAAGCCTTCCATAAGGACTTAAAGGCATCAGAACCAACTAGAGATACCTCAAACTATCCCATAAGAAGGTGAAGTATTGGGAGATCTTTCCATTTCTTGGCTTTCTTAGGGACCGAGCATATAATATTATTTCTTATAAGAGATTTCCATGGCTCATTACCTTCCATGGCCTTAAGAATACACTTGGAGGCAAGAGCAATGCCCTGTAGTTTCAAGTCTTTCAACCCCATCCCACCAAATAGTTTATGCATAGTGCACCACTCCCATTTGACTGCATGTTGCTTCCTAGTACCCTTTCCATCTGACCATAAGAATTCCGTAATCTACTTTTGAACATAATTAAATTGGTAATTCCTAAAGAGCCAAGCTGATGAGAAATAAATATTATATGAGGCCAATATTTTTTGACACACCTGGAATCTTCCAGCCGAGGAGAGAAAGTTCTTGTTCCACTTGGAGAGTTTCTTATCAATCTTATTCCTTACCCATTTCCACATTTCTTTTAGATTTGGGAGAACAGAAAATGGAATACCTAGATATTTTACAATTTGTGTTGGGCCCAACCAATTGAGAGAGAATTTTGAGAGCTAGCCCAAAGGGTTTTCATCCCAACAAAGGAGATTGGACTTGTGCATAGCAATCTTACTGCTAGATGCCAGGCAAAAGAGATCAATACTTTTCATCGGAGCAGCAAGGTTATCTTCCTCAAGCTTAATTAATAGTGCAGTGTCATCAAAAAATTGAACATTACAAATTTCCTCCTTGTTAGGTAAGGAAATACCCCTAACAAGGGGAGTTGTAGAGGAGTCCTTAAGTAAGTAGAACATTGCATCGACAACTAGGACGAATAGGGCACGGGCTAAAGGACACCCCTATCTGATGGATCTAGTTAGTGCAAAATTGGAGGACCTTATCCCATTTATTTCAACAGCAAGATTGGCATCACATAACAAAGTTCTGACCATATTACAAAATCTAGGGGGGAAGCCTAATGACTGAAGCATCTGAATGATATAATCCCATTCTATCTTGTCATAGGCTTTCTCAAAATCTATGAGCAGCATGGCTCCACTTTGTCCTGATTCCTTAGCCTAGTGGAGCGACTCCCAACAGGTAATTAGGTTTTCTAGTATATAACGTCCTTTAACAAACCCTGTTTGAGTAGTACTGACAATCTTAGGCAAGATTTTCTCCAATATGCATGCAATCAACTTAGCTAAGATTTTGTATGACACATTCAACAGTGTGATAGGTCTCCAGTTTTTAAGTAGGGTTTTGTCACCTTCTTTAGGAATTATCTTAATCAGACCTTGGTTAATATTCTTTCCCAAGGAACCAATATGTATCGCCTCAGTGTATAGGGAGTGAAGATCATCAACAATCCATTCAATATTTTCTTTATAAAATTCTACTGGAAACCCATCAGGGCCAGGGGATTTATCATTGCTAAGAACCAAGATAGCTCTCCTGATTTCTTCTTTTGAAATAGCCATTTCAAGTATCCTACTATCCTCCTTGTCAATAAGTTTGGGGTCCAAGGACATTACAATATTTCTGGCATTTTCCTGTTCCTCCCTACCTGGTTTAGCAGAGAACATATCCTTGTAGAACTGAGCAAAGCACTTAAGAATTTCAGCTGGTTCAGAGAGGTTCTTATTCTGCTCCCAGATGGTGTCAATTTTTTCTCTGGCTTGTTTCATTTTAAGAAGTCGGAAGAATAATTTAGATCCTCGATCTCCAATATCCAACCAATTTAATTTAGCCCTAGTTCTCCACCCTTTGAATTTATGATTCTGCAATCTTCTAAGATCAATCTTGGCCCTAATAAGTTAGTTGGTGAGTGATACATTCTCAGGATCCCCTTGAAGCTCTAGCTCAGCCACTTGGAGGGAATTATGCAGTTGTAACTCAGAGGCTCTGGCATCCTTAGCCTTCTTTTTACCCATAGCTTGATAGAGTGAGGTCCAGGTTTTAACATTCTAGTTCCATCTGTCAATGTTGGACATTTGGCAATTACCATATTTATTAAACATTTTGACCAGACACAGGGCACATTTCAGGTCCTCATCCATTAGTACAGTAGTGTTCATTCTAAAGTTAGAGCTAGGGTTTGGTGGGGCCACCCTACTATCAGTTATCTTTAGCCCAACCATAATAGGATGATGATCTGATAATGTATATGGTATGACAACATATTGAACACCCTCATTATTTTTAGCATTAAATTTACATTTAATTAAATTCATCCTTGTAAATAAATAAATCTAATTTATTTATTTATTTGAATCTCCCAGTTGCCTCCTTAACCCCCTTCTAGATACTTCTAATAAATTCTAAATTAGCCTAATCCATCTCCTAATTATTGTCACATCCCTAAGCAAAGAGAAGTCACTTCTCAAAGCCCCCAAAGTCTTTGAAAACCATTAAAGGCTTTATGTCCTCAGCAAGTTAACCCTCAAAGTCTTCCAAACCATAAAAGGCTCTTACATAAACATTAATGGTTAACTCAACCTTCTTGCATGATTAGAGACTTTCTCTCTAACTCAACCCTCATCTAACCCAAGGGTCTCATCAAGTATTCATGGCTTTAACCTTGGTTATCCCTTTAACCCTTGCACAAGAGTTTATCCTTTGGGTAAAAGCTTTATCCATTGGATAAACCTAGTCTAACCTTAATCCTTACCTCCTATGGTAACCTTCATGTCTTCTCAAGCATTTAATGCTTCTTACATCTCCTCTCAAGAAATCTTTTGTTGACAATTATCACCATTTCATTAGTGAGAATTGTAGACATGGATTGATTAACTTTCAATCCTATCCATTGTTAAAATTATCCAATCTCGACCATCCATTGCCCTATTTTTCCTATAAATATAGCTCTAATTCTTCATTTTCATATCCAAGTTTTACACATCTAACTTATAGTTATTTTTACTAAGCATCTAGCCTCTCTTTGTTAAAACACATTAAGCATTTAGAAGCATTTTTAATATCATAGCATATCCATGTTAGACTAGTATATATTGTTAGGATAGGATTACTAATCTTTATCATAGCATCATATTCATGTTAATTTAAATCATTATAGTTTCAATATTACACATGTTGTAAGTATGCATTCATACTTATAAGAAAACATCACTCGTTCTTGGAGTTGTCATTCCTAAGTCACTTTGCTCAGTGATCTGAGAGAAAAGACATTGACTTCAGAGATCCTGTGAGATAGAGAACAATGGAACACCCCTTGGGAAGTTGAGCTATTCAATATAGCTCCTATAACTTGCACCAAGAGTCTCAGTGTGGACACTTTAAAACTGACTTTTATGTTTATGTCACTCTCATTTCCCACACACATTCCTGGCGCCCACCGTGGGGCTCAACCCCATTAAACATATCATTTTTTTATGCAGGAGAAAGATTGCAAGCATGCAGAAAAGCTATTTTAGCACATTGGAACCTTTCATTAGTGCGTTGGAAGCTTTTGTTAGCACTTTTGGTGTACTTCTTAGTGCGTAGACACACTCCCTAGTGCATCTAGACCTTTTTTAGTGCTTAACATTCTGGTTTTTATTTTGTATATTGGAGCAACAATGTAGTGCATTTGGTAAACATCGTAGCGCATTAGGCAACCAGTGTAGTGCGTCAGGAATTTTAATTAGCGCATCAGTAACTCTTTGTAGTGCGTCTATGCTGCAGTCAAGCTCATGACTCTGATTAAAAAAAAGGCAAAAACTATAACTGAGGGAAGAAATTTTAGGCTTGTGTAAGCCCACCTTAGATTATGGTTTTTACTAACTTTCTTCTTGCAGGTAACTAACCATTTGCTTGCAGGTTTAGAGTATGTTAAAATAGAAATTTAAATTCTTCCTAACTTTTTAGTTAGATAAAAAGAATTCACCTTTCTTAAAATTGGAAAAGAATCTCATTTTTGGGGGGTTTAAAAATTCACCACATCTTCCTTTGGGTTTTAAAAAGAATTTCATTGTTGGATAAAAATAACAACAAAACAAACTTTTCATTTTGGCAAGTTAGGCAAAATAATTCAATTTGGCTTTGAAAAGAACAAAATAAATTTAATTTTCAGTTTGCAAAGGTATAAAGTACTTCACCTTCCTTTGGTGCATAAAAGGATTCATTTTCATTTTCGCAAGGGATAAAAAGAACGTCATCTTTATTTTTGTGCAAGGCAAAAGGGAAATTTTCACTTATCGACTTTACTTTTGTTGAACAATATCACAATTTCTTTTGTTGACTAGGATTTTCACTTTCTTAGATTGAAAATCATTGCTATGAAGAGTTAAAAGGAACACCATTCTTTTTGGAGCAAAATCTCCAAATAGAAATTAGAAAATCATTGTCTTGAAGGCTAAAAAGAACCATTGTTTGATTTGTCTTGAAAGTGGAAGGTATATGCTCTCCCCTTAGCTGGGTGACCAAAAAACCAAACCACTCTTATGCTTTCTTTATTTCAAGCATTTAAATCCTTTAGCAGGCTTGCCCTCCTAAATTGTTCTTAGAGCACAATTAATAGTCGGTGAGAGGGGAATGACCTAAGTGGGAAACGACTTTATCGCCAAGTGTTCCAACCCACTATAATCAAATGTGGAGACTGACGAAAGTCCCCTTCAATGGTTTTTCTCAATGATTAGCCTTCCCCAAGTATCTTTAAGATATGTAAATCCTTTGTTCTAAAGTTTGGGAAGCCTCCTGAGGGAGTTTATCACTGAAGACCGAACAAAATCTTGATTAAGAACCTTAGCACTAGAAACCTTGAACCGAGTCAATATCCAAACATTTTCAACATCATAGTGCAAGGGTGGGGAAGAATCCGCCCCCAACATCACTCACCATATATCTCCCAAGATAACTACTCAATTGTGAAGCAATTCACTTTGAGTTAATTTCTGGCAAAAGGCAAAAAAATGGGCGTCCTTTAGGGGGTGACAAGGTTGTTTGAGTTGACGGAGTATCAAGACTAGTGGGCTATGATATTGTTGATGACCCTTGAATAAAGAGTTTGTCTGATTTGTATTACTTGTTATCTAAACCAATGAAAAACATCAGGGATTTGAACACATCCTCACATAACATACACTACTTGTCTAGCATAGGCAAAATTTGTTATCTCTTTCATACCATGTTTGCAATTTATTTTTCAAAAAACTATTCATCCAAAACACAAGTGTTAAAAATCCAAAAATTAGCAGAAGCAAAGAAATCAAGGGAACTTAGCATGTAGGAGCAACTTCCTAGCGCGTGTCAACCATTATGCAGCACTTTTTAACCAAATATTAGCACTTTCAGAAGTCACGTTAGCGCAAAACTAGTATCACACTGGTAAAACTTTCAGTAGTTCTTTTTGGCACCAACCTAGCATATTTAAACATCAGCTTAGCGCATCAAAGACATATCTTAGCGCTTTCAACTTAAACAGTAGCGTGTAATCCAGACATATTAGCGCGTGACTTTTCCAACAAAGTCAATTTCACACAATCTGAGTCAGCGCGTAGAAAAGGTAGCTTAGCACATAAAGAACCTTATGTGGCTCATCTGGAACATTCATTAGTGCATCCATTCTATGTTTTAGCACATCTAAAAAACCTAGAAAAATAGAGAGAAAATCAGACCTTTTAGGAAAATTTCATCAACATTCTTGAGTACCCTTTTAGGTCTTTTAGCAAACTCAGCATTCAAAATTTGAATCAAATTATCAAATAAAAAATTTCTAAAATCAACAAGGCATCCTTAGAACAAATTTTTTGAATCTTAAAGTAGCTTGAGATAAGACTTCATCCAACAAAATCAGGCAGTATCATAACAGTGATCAAAATTCCACCATTAACGGATTCTATCAAAACAACATACCGAGTTTAAATCTTAAGTTGTCAAATCAAGTTTCCATATCGAGAAAATTTTATCAATATCATTTGACACACTTTGTCATGGAGGCAAATCTAACTAAACCTCTACTTGATAAATTAAACTTGAGTTTTCAAATGAAGTATCCAAATCCAACATCAACGACAACCATTGATCATTTGTGTATGACCACTCTTCATATTTTGAGAAGAACAAGTCTTGATCACAAAACTAAGTTGAAGAAGAGACAATCTAGTTCTAAGGCAATCGTAAAAAGGAATAAATTTCTCTATATCAATCACCAACTCTTTGCATCACATCGCACATTCTTGCGTCACATGTGATTGTATATCCAAGGCAAAACAAACGAGTTTGACAAGGAACCTTTAACAAGTAGAGCTTATATTCAGAAAGCAGCATTCAACCAACGTTTAAATCATGGAGGGAGGATCAAACCTACTTTATTCCCATAGTTTGTATCACATATAACAAAGTTTGACCCGAACCACCAACACCACCTAGAACCCCCATAGAAGATGCAGAATTCATCACAGTAGAAATTTACTAAATGCTCGATGTCACTCGATCTCAGCAAAACAAACAAAGAGAATCACAACCAGAATCAAGTATGGGTCGTAGATTATCCAACCCTTTTGATGAGTATGCTAATATGGGTGATACAAAAATCACCGAGGAACTTCTCCAAGAGTGTCAAGAAAACCTATCATTCCAAAGGCTCATGGAAAAACTTATTGACACAGACAAGGGAAAATATCTACTCATGATAACTACAAAAGGAGTTAGACTTCCTGAAGATTTCGATACCAAAAACTTAAGGAATGTAGATGAAAGAATTTTTAGAACAAGGTCTAGAAATTACGCCTATCAAAACCAAAAAGAAAAGAAGAGACACATGATCCGGAAAACATACACAAGCAAAACAACACCCCCAAACACAACCATGCCCACAATCGGGACAATCTTAATGAAAGGGAGGAAACTCTCCCTCGATGTACAAATGTTCCCATGGTCACTCTTACACAACAAATCCAACTCCTACAAAAGCAAATGCAGGACATGCAACAAGGAACCACGGTGCGATACTTCTGGACGAGATCTATCCTTATCCTTTTGACAAGAGATCAAACATGGTACCTTTTCCCCCAAATTCAGATATACCAAAGTATGATAAGTACAATGGTAAAAGTGATTCCCATGATCATGTTTGGGAATTTTGTACCATAATCCTAGAGTTTTCTCATAATGACACTTACTTAATGAGACTATTCCCAAGAAGTTTGGGAGGGCAAACAATGGAGTGGTTGTCTAAACTCACACCTCCCATTAGATCATTTGATGAGTTGGTAAACAAATTTATCATGTAATACTCCTATAATATTCAACAAGCCATCACCATGATGGATGTATGTAACACCAAACAAAAGAACAATGAAACATTCATGGTGTTTCTTCAGTGTTGGAGACACATGGTTTCGATATATCCTTGAGACATGCTTGAAAAGGAAAAGATGGATATCTTTATTGATAATATAAATAGTGAGATGAGTTATCAACTCAAGCTCTAATGCATACCATCTTTTGCCAAGTTGATAGAAAATGGAACCCAAGTGGAGGAAGCTTGCATCAAGAAAGGAACATTAAAGTTCTTTAAGGAAAGAGTTAACTCCTCAAACTCTAACCCCTTTAACAATCCAAACAACAACAATACTTTAGACAAATCTAGATTTTGGACAAGGAACAAAAACATTGTTAATGATGGGGTAGTTGATGCTAATAATGTGAAGTCCAAACAACCAGTGTTAGCCTTATCAGGTAAACCACCATCTAACAAAAATCAAAAAAGTGTTAATCAAGGCACTAACACTGATCCACAAAATACAAATCAAGGACCTTCAATTACAAACACTAGCAACAATACCCAAGGCAACACCAATAAGGCAACAACACTAATTGAGGGAATAATGCAAACCAGAGAGGCAACACCAACACTTTCCCAAATAGACACATCTACACACCATTAGGACAAACCTTAAAATCAATGTTTCAAGAAATCTTGGCAAATAAGAATATCACATTGCCAGTTGTAAACAACTTTGAACCCCAGGTCAAACCACCTTGGTGGAATGACTCGCTTTTTTGTGATTTTCATCGAAACAAAGGACATCACACAAATGATTGCATGAGGCTTAAGAACATCGCTCAGGACATGATCGATAGAGGCGATTTGATATTTGATGGTCTCAAAACAAATGGTGACCATGATGCCTTTAAAAATCCTCTTCCAAACTACAACAAGGGAGGAGCTTCATCATCAAACGATACTAGAGGAGATCGTATAAATCACCTGTACAATAACACCATCAATCACATACCAATGGATGACAACCAAATAAATGTCATAAAAACAAGGACAAGCAAGAAAATGTGTCGATCAATGTGACAACTAGAGCTCAAAAATACGTCTTGAAAGGGCATACATCAACATCCACAACTATCCCCAAGACTCAATATACTTTGGTTGATCAACTGTGGAGAACTCCCTCTCAAATATCCATACTTGAGTTACTAAAACTTTCACCAAAACATAAGGACATCATAGAGAAAGCACTTGTCGAAACAAATGCTCCTAAAGATCTGGACATGGATAGATTCCAAGCCATGGTGGCTCATATGACAGGGCCTCATAACCTTACATTTTCTGAACACGATGATGTCCCCTTGAATCATCTGTACTTTAAAGCTTATCTGTGCATTGGGATTCTCTGAGCAGTCTATTGATCCAAACAAGAAAATAACCATCAAGGATTATGATGATGAAGAAAGGCCATCCAAAGGAACAGTGATACTACCTATTCAGGTAGGACCAATACAAAAGGACACTATGTGCCAAGTATTGGACATAGACTTAACCTATAATATTATAATGGGTCATCCTTGGATACATGAAATGAAAGTAGTGCCTTCAACATACCATCAGTGTATCAAGTTCCCTATAATGGACAAGAAATTTCCATATCTGCTGATAACCCTTTTCAACATTGCAATGCTATGGGGGCAGCTCAAGACATCCTAGTTCCACACAACAGGGAGGCTCAAGCTTCCTCAACATTTGATCATCATCAAGAAAAACTCAAGTCTTTATCCATAGACTTCAAACAAAAGATGAAAATCAAAGATCAAGGCATGGGGGAATAATTTTTTGAATCCATGTGTCTATCAAAATTGCCAACATCGCCAAAATATTATGGACAACTTTCGGCATCAACACATCAAGCAACACAACCCATCACCAAGTTTGATGGTAAATTTATCCAATTGGGCACACTAGCAAATGAATCTGAAGAGAAGGACATCCTTAGTTGGCTATACAAGGATGAAGAAGAGGTCAGTGCTGCTACCCTAGAGGTGGCCATACCGACATAACAATATGGAAAAGGATTCTTGATCATGCAACAGATGGGATACAACGACAAAGGACCTATAGGCAAGCGCTAGGAAGACATTACAGAACCTCTACAACCTCCTTCACAATTTTCACGAGACAAAATAGGACTAGGATATGGACAAAATAATGATATCTGCAATCAGGGGAGTGCCAAGTCTCTCAATCGTAAAAATTAAAGAAACAAAGGGTCTAATACTAAAAACCAGTCAATGGCAGTATTAAATCACAAAAAAAATAAAAATAAAGGACACATCTGCAGGTGAAAACCTCTTTGAGGCACCTAAAGATGAGAGACTTGACACTCTTCTTGAACACTATCAAGAGAGGTCACCCATATTGATTGAACCAACTCAATCAGTAAACATTGGTATTGAAACAACAATCAAAGCCATACACCTAGCAGAATCACTGACAAAAGAAGAACAACCAGATTTTATCAAATTCTTCAAGGAGAAGAAAATCAATTTCTCTTGGTCCTATGCTGATATGCCCGAAATAGACCTGAATCTGATCATGCATCATTTATACATCACTCCAAGAGCTAAGCCAGTCAAACAAAAACTAAGAAAGATGAATCTGCATGTGGCATTGTTGTTCAAAGCTGAACTAAAGAAGTTATTAGATGTCGGATTCATTCAACCTATAGACTGTGCTAAATGGATTTCAAACATTGTACCAGTTTCAAAACCTAACAAAAGCATTAGAATATGCATAGATTTTAGAGATGTCAACAAAGCCTGTCCAAAGGATGACTTTCCTTTGCCTAGCATCAACAAAATTATGGATCTAATAGCAGGTCACACAATGTTATCATTAATGGACAGTTTCTTTAGCTATAATCAAATCAAAACTGCCCCAGAGGATCAAGATAAAACTGCGTTTACCTGTCCATGGGGAACGCATTGTTGGAATGTCATGCCTTTTGGCATAAAGAATGTTGGGGCAACTTAGCAAAGAGCCATGATGACAATCTTCCATGATATGATGCATACCTTCATGGAGGACTATGTGGATGATTTGCTGGCTAAATCATTCACCCAAGCAGAACATCTGATCATATTAAATAAAATCTTTCATAGATTGGAACAGTTCAAGGTCAGACTAAACCCTAAGAAGTTTGTCTTTGGGGTCACATCAGGAAAACTATTATGCTACATTGTGTCTGCAAAGGGCATTGAAGTAGATCTAGTGAAGGTACATGCCATCATGGAGATGCCACCTACCAAGAACATTAGCCAACTCAAATCTCTACAAGGATGGTTGTAGTCTATTAGGTGATTCGTAGCACAACTAGCAGATAAAAGTCTACCATTCAATCATATGCTACATAAGAACATACCTTTTAGATGGGAAGCCAAGTGTGTGGAATTATTCTACCAACTCAAGCAATAGCTAATGATTCCGCCAATTTTAGTACCACCAATAGTAGGAAAGTCGCTCATTCTCTACATCTCAACAACAAAAGTATCATTGGGGGCACTTCTAGCACAAGAAGATCTAGAAGGCAAAGAATGAGCTATATATTACATCAACAGAACTTTAAATGGCTATGAGCTAAATTATACATTCATTGAGAAGTCTTTCCTAGCAGTGGTATTCGCCTCTCAAAAGTTCTGCCACTACATGCTAGCTCACACAATCAAGCTAGTAGCAAAAATTGATCCTCTCAAGTATTTACTTAGCAAAGCAGCTCTTACTAGTTGATTGGCTAAATGGGTCATGATTCTCACTGAGTTTGATATCCAGTACACAGAACTTCGGGCTAACAAAGGACGGTTAATTACAGATCAACTAGCTGAAGTACTGCTATCAAATAAACAACCAATGCAGGTGGAATTTTTGGACATGGATATCCTTATCGTCACACCCAAAAAGTGGACCCTATACTTTGATGGATCCTATACCCAACATGAATTGGGTGTCGCCATCTTGTTCATCACTCCCGAAGGGCACACCATCCCATGATCTTATATACTGATGTTTCCATTCACCAACAACATCGTTGAACATGTAGCCCTGGTCACAGGAATCAAAATGGTTGTGGAATGGAGAATCATGAAATTGAGAGTCTATGGAGATTCTCAATTAGTTATCAATCAAATCAATGATGAAAATCACAAAAAGGATGATAAACTAATTCCCTATAAGAGAATGGTGAATTATTTCAAACAATACTTTGTACACATCACCTTCGAGCAAATACCAAGGTTGGACAACAGAGCGGTTGATGCAATGGCCACTATCACTTCACTTCTGCAAATTCCAGAGAAACAAAGTCATTATGAGTTCTTGGTAGAGCAACGGTTTTCCCCAGCCTATGACAATTTTGCATCCCAAGTCATGTATGCCTTAAGCAGTTCAGACTCCCCTCTATACATGACGATCTATGAATATCTTAAGAATAATACCCTTCCACTCAATCTATCTCATAACCAAAAATGCAGCTTCATCCAGCAAGCCACCCGTCATACCTTAACTGTTGACACACTTTACTGTCAAGGTCTAGATGGCACTCTTCTTCGTTACCTTGATCGTAATGAATCTGACTCTTCCTGACACAAGCTTCATGAGGGTATATGTGGTATGCATTCAAGTGGTCCCACTCTCACCAAGAAACTTGTGAGAATGGGATAGTACTTGCCAACAATGGAGAATGACTCTTATCAATTTGCAAAGAAATGTCCTAAATGCCAAATTTGTGGCAATCTTATCCATGCACCAACACAAGAGTTGCAGTCATTTACAATGTCTTGGCCTTTCTATCAATGGGGACTTGATTTAATAGGGAAAATCCATCCTTCCTCTTCAAATAGACACAAGTTCATTATCATTGCAACAGAGTATTTCACAAAGTGGATTGAAGCATTCCTAATGACCATTGTAACTGGAAAACAGATCGCCTCATTTATTCTTAATTATCTCATTTGTAGATAGGGCATTCCAAGTTCCATCATCACAGACAATGGGCATCTTTTCAAAAATCAAGACGTACGAGAGCTATGTGAAAGATTCAAAATCCAACATCACTTCTCACACCTTACTACCCACAAGGGAATGGTCAAGCAGAAGCATCAAATAAAATAATCTTGAAAATCCTCAAGAAAATAGTAAATGATGCAGGCAAGGATTGGCATGTACAACTCAATCTAGCACTTTGGGCATACAGAACTAGTATCCGGACACCTATAGGGGCTTCACCATATTCATTGGTGTACGGATCAAAAACTATTCTGCCTCTTGAGGTAGAAATTCCATCTCTCACTATATCTTTGAAGGGTCTCATACCGGATGAGGAGTATCGAGTCAATAGATTGCATGAACTAGAAATTATAGATGAAAAATGACAACATGCTTATGACCATCTCAAGGCATACCATCAGCAAATGAGCAGAAGTTATAATCATAGAGTCATCCCTAGGGCTTTCAAAGTTGGTGATCTTGTACTAAAGGAAAATCCTAGAAATCAACAGGATTGAGAAAAGAAGGGGAAGTTTGAACCTAACTAGTTGGGTCCTTTGTCATCCTATCTTCCTATGGATCAAGTGCCTATTAGTTAACAACCTCAGAAGGGGACGTGCTCGATGAACCAACCAATAGCATCCATCTAAAGAAATTCTACACTTGAGTCGTCCAATGCATGAAAAAAAAAGTGCAATAAAACCAAGTAATGAAAACCTGGAAACAGATGCTATTTGTGAGAGACCAACTCCTCTATCTATCAGTTTTCATATCTTTTACATGCATCCAAGTCAAAGGTGATGGCCAATGCCCAACACTTATTCACATAGCATTATCCTGGACATACTTAGCATAGTCACTGTCCTTGATTATCCAAACACGCTTATCCATATCATATCCCACAATGGCTTGGTGATCACTGTATGTATTTGTATCGATAGATATATGTGACTAGGGGTAGTGTTCCTCTTACGTTAACCATTCTGACAACCAACAACAAGGATCACGGCATGCTAAGGAAACAATGTCAACAATTGCTCATCAAGCTAGAAAACAAGACCATTATCCAACTACAACTTTAACACACAGATGATGGATGATTTTTTGAATTATAATTTGTTTACATCTAGCATGAAGTTTTGACTATTTTTTGTTTTTGAATCATTGGATCTTTTGAGCTACTCAAGGATGCATCGAGCTAAAGAAAGCAACGACAAAATCTGATATTTTTCTTTAGTTTTATGTCTGTGAGGCAATCCTTCGTATGGTGCAAATTTGTCATGAGACATGATTGCAAACATATCATTGAAGACATTTTCCACTTTGCACATACAAATGGTTAACTCTTGTCTGTTTTACGTAAGCAACACTTGGGTTGTCTTGGTTCAATTATACCTAGATGTTTGTGTCGTCTTGCAATATCAAAAATCCATGTAAGTTTCACTCAAGTCATTATGGCTCAATTATACCATTATGCTTGTATAAACTCTCAAGATATCAAAATCTCAATGATGACAAACAAAAATAGAGCACAAACAAGTGACTAATAGGAATGACAATGACAGAATTAAAGTGATCATTTTAGCTACATATCATTCTTAAAGCTTGCATTAGTTGCATATCATTCTTAAGCTTGCATTAGTTGCATATCATTCTTAAGCTTGCATTAGTTGCATATCATTTTAAATCTTGCATACATCTCACATCATTATCATTATCATACATCTCACGTCATAATCATTATCATACATCTCATTTTCAAGATACATCTCATAAATCACAGTAATCAATACATCCTCACATTTTCATCTCATCATAAATCATACATCATCATCAAAATCAAGAACATCATTATCTAAGCATCACATCATCATCATAGAATCATTATATCAATGCATATCATTAATCATCATCAATAACACATGTGGATCAGAGAAAAATAGTGCTATGTATATATATCTAAAAAATGGTTGAAATGTACAAGGGATATCATGTCTGTCAAAATACAATAAAATGATTGAAATACAACAGAGACAAATCTCTCAAGTATGACTATCTCTTGAGGCTAACGGTCTCACAGTAGATTTCCTAGCCCCTGGATCTCCACCAGGTGGATCACATCAGGCAGGCCCCGTAACACCTCTACTCTTTGTCCCCATATGACTGTGAGCATATCGACTAGCTGCATAGCTAGGAGCTATGTGATCTCTAGGGACCACCTCCTCATATAGACGCCTGTATTACTCAGGCTTCTTGGTCATGTACCATATCTCCCTCAACATGTCCCACATTGGGGCACCACTTGTCGATCTCACCAATCTCTCAGCAAGATCCTCTGCCCAGCACCGGTGCTCTCTCCCAATATCCCGCTCAGCCATAATCTATGTAATCTAGCACCTATGCTTGTAGCTCCTGCACTGTGACCTGTAGGGCTCTAATCTATGAATCTTGTTGATAAGTGGGTGCCCTAATCTAAATGGGTACCTATGTCGTGATACCACCCATAGTTGTCCTTGTCTGAGGTGCCGATGGAGGTAAAACATCATATCTCCTCTGGGTGGGTTGCCTAACATCCTTTATACCACCCACCACCGCAAGCACTGTACCTACCCTACCAACCCCACTAGCACCAAGAATGATCCCTCCCCCTCTCCCTCCATCTCCTCCTCTCCCTCTATCTCCTCTATCTCCTCCTCTTCCTCTATCACCTCTATCTCCTCCTCTGCCACCTCCTCCATCATCTCCACCTCAATCTCCTACCTCCTCTCCCTCCTCATCTCTCTATCTAACTCCCCCTCGCATCTTTGGCTACTCATCCTCATCATCATCAAAATAAGGTAGCATCTCTATCGGATTAAATATATGTGCCACTCCATGTGCCATGAAGTACGTTGTGAACTCCTATGTCATCCTAGCATCAACGACCCCGGCTCCATAATCCCAGATCTGGCATGCCAATGTCATATACTCCTCTACCGCGGCTACAATATCTATAGTGGGTCCCCACTCTAGCACATCCTATCTCCGGCAAGCATACAAACATGCTCCCTATGGAATCCCATTTTGTCTCCCATACTGTCGTTGAACACGACTGTGCAAAAATCGCTCAATGATAAAGGGTGTCCACCTGATCAGGTATTTCAACATATAAACATAAGGCATCTCTAGCCCATCCTTAGCTCACACCTCACAATCCATATATGGTCTCCAAATGATTATATCAATGTCATCTAGTACCCTTCGCCAATGCTCTAGTTTTTCCAGCTTCTTCTGGATAGCTATACCTATATATCCATAAGCATACACTTGCCCAGTTGGCCTATCCCTATCTGCAAGTGGCCTCGCTGCAGGAATGTGCTCCCATGCCCACACCTATAGTAATGTCACCCCTGCTGATAAACTAGGTATCCCAGATACACCACTTGGTGAAGCTCTTTGTAAAGGTGGGCTAACATACAGGATGCCCATACGAACCTGCATCCCTGCGTGACCATATCATCTAGCACCAACCCCCATCCCACAGCTAGTCCCTTCAACCTATGGTCGAGACATAGAAATCCACCAATGAAACTTGCTAGTACCGAGGGAAAAGGAGCATAATCAAAATCCATGAACTCCTGCCAGGGGATCTCATATCCATTGATCTGATCATCTTGGAAGATGCAACAAAGAGCCTCTACCCCACCCTCCTCATTCTTCTCGTATGGCAACAAGGCCCCAATGATAGGAATCCATAGAATCTGATAACAGTCCTCTAATGTGACTGTTGTCTCGCCCATAGCCAAGTGGAAGGTGTTCATGTCACTATACCACCTCTCTGCCAAAGCTGACAACAAACCCTAGTTAATGATATACCAAGGCATGTCTAGTAAGGATGATAAACTGCATCTCTCAATCATATTTCTATCAACCTGTGATAAACGCAGAATCAATAACCACGGTTTCGGAAACCACTCTCGAGACTGAAGCATGCCAAGATGTGCTTGCAAAACAATAAATGTCCATCATCAATTCCCACATCTATCCGATATATCCAATCAAAACAAAATAAACTTGAAATAAAGAAGCATCTCAAGCCAACAACATCAATCAAAAACCCATATCGCAAGAAACATATCGAAAGCAACATCAAAGAACCATATGGAAAAAAAAAATATCTCTAACGCAAGCAATCAAAGATCCATATTGCAAGCATCAAATCAAAATCCATATCAAAAATCAAGACCCATATCAAAAATCAAGACCCATATCAAAAACCAAGATCCACAACGCAAGCAATCAAAGATCCATATCGTAAGAATCAAATCAAGATCCATATCGAAAATCAAGACCATATCGAAAATCAAGATCCATAACGCAAGCAATCAAGATACATATCGCAAGCATCAAATCAGGACCCATATCGAAAGAAAAATCAATATGACCCATATCAAAAATAAAGATCCATATCGTAAATCAAAGGACCCATATCGAAAGCAACATCAAAGACCCATATCAAAAATCAAAAGACCCATATCGCAAGCATCAAATTAGGAATCATATCAGAAATCAAGAACCGGAACTCATCTCGGACATCAAATGCATATCACAAGGAAAAAATCATAGATCCACATCAAAAGAAAATCAAGATCCTCATCAAAACAATCAATCAGCTCAGCACTCCATATTGAAATCAATTTCAACAGACTCCAAATCATCATATCAGAAATCGGACATCATCACAGCAGGCAAAACATTGGCTCAAGACCCATCTCAAAACACTCAACAAGTGTGTATCAACCCCTAAGCCATCTATCTCAACTCGTGATGCATTCTTATAAACCTTCTTTACCAGTTTTGGACCCTACGCACTAAGCTGCTACTTATGCACTATCCTTTTCCTCCAATGCGCTAGAAACTTTACCCTGCGCACTACATGCTCCGACGCGCTAACTGGTTCCGCCACTTCACTACCCTGCTAACCGTATGCGCTAAAATACTCCACGTGCTACTCTATCTACCCTATGCACTCGCTTGCACACCCTATGCGCTAAAATGATATATGCACTAACCTAACCTACTGACGTACTGCACAAAGCTACTTGGACACTAACCTACCTAGGTTTACCCTACACATTATTATGTCTATCGTATGCACTATAGAAGTAAATCTATGTGCTAAAATGACAAATTTTAAAACAAAAAATAAAAACCATGATCAAAACAGGCAAAATCAATCAAAAACCTGGCAAGATTTGGATCACTTATAGGTGGGCCATACGCGACGGGCCTCCGATATCGACGAACGTGCTCAAATCGATGCAAGGCATTTGAAACTAGCATCTTCATCAGAGTTAAAATGTCACAATCACAAGGAGACAAATGTGTGAATGATAAGAATCAAATCACTTTTTACCTTTTTATAGGGTACAAGTCAACAAGGTTGATAAGTGGGGCATGTATTTTCCTCACTTTTTCATTTTTAATCTTATCAACATCATTTTCAGGAGATGAATCAATTAAAATGCATTAAACACATTCAAAATATTCCAAATGCAATTAATCTTAAAACACTTATCAAATCAACAAATTTTTTAATTCCTTGATTCATCTCCTGAGGGGGCATGTTCAATATTGTTCATCAAATCTATGGCATCATATCGACATCTCGAGACATGACATCATATTGATCAAATTTTGACAGTATATCCGACAATTTTTCTTTGAATCAACATGTGCACACACACGTCACTTAAAAGAGGGGCAAAATGTAGAGAAATAAATCTGACCACTTTCCTAAGTGAATATTTAATATTCATTTTAACCTCATTCCTTTATTTAATTAAATTCTTTATTTTCATCTATTTGATTAAATGAATTACTCATTTTATTTAATTAAGTTCACCTAAGCCTTTTCTAACTTTTAATTAAATAAATCACTTTATTTAATTAATTCCCCTTCCTCCCCTTTTAATTAAATTTACATTTAATTAAATTGATCCTTGTAAATAAATAAATCTAATTTATTTATTTATTTGAATCTCCCACTTGCCTCCTTAACCCCCTTCTAGATTCTTCTAATCAATTATAAATTAGCCTAATCCATCTCCTAATTATTGTCACATCCCTAAGCAAAGAGAAGTCACTTCTCAAAGCCCCCAAAGTCTTTGAAAATCATTAAAGGCTTTATGTCCTCAACAAGTTAACCCTCAAAGTCTTCTAGTCTTACGTAACCATTAATGGTTAACTCAACCTTCAGGCATGATTAGAGACTTTCTCTCTAACTCAACCCTCATCTAACCCAAGGGTCTCATCAAGCATTCATGTCTTTAACCTTGGTTATCCCTTTAACCCTTGCACAAGAGTTTATCCTTTGGGTAAAAGCTTTATCCATTGGATAACCCTAGTCTAACCTTAACCCTTACCTCCTATGGTAACATTCATATCTTTTCAAACATTTAATGCTTCTTACATCTCCTCTCAAGAAACCTTTTATTGACAATTGTCACCATTTCATTGGTGAGAATTATAAACATGGATTGATTAACTTTCAAACATAGCCATTGTTAAGATTATCCAATCTTGACAATCCATTGCCCTATTTTTCCTATAAATAGAGCTCTCAATCTTCATTTTCATATCCAAGTTTTATGCATCTAACTTATAATCATTTTTACTAAGCATCTAGCCTCTCTTTGTTAAAACACATTAAGCATTTAGAAGCATTTTTAATATCATAGCATATCCATGTTAGACTAGTATATATTGTTAGGATAGGATTACTAAGCTTTATCATAGCATCATATTCATACTAGTTTAAATCATTCTAGTTTCAATATTATACATGTTGTAGTAATGCATTCATACTTATAAGAAAACATCACTTGTTCTTGGAGTTGTCATTCCTAAGTCACTTTTCTCAGTGATCTAAGAGAAAAGACATTGACTTTAGGGATCATGTGAGATAAAGAACAATGGAACACCCCTTGGCAAGTTGAGCTATTCAATATAGCTCCTATAACTTGTACCAAGAGTCTCATTGGTGTGTGGACACTTTGAAACTGATTTTTATGCTTATGTCGCCCTCATTTCCCACACACATATAGTAATAGGGATTTTCTTGGAGTAGGTGGAACTAACATTGGAGTATTCAGAAGAATCTTTTAAATCTTGGAAATATTCTTGGCATTGTTCAGTCCATTTGAAGGTAACTCATTTTTTTAGTAAATACTGGAACAGATGACATTTATCTGCTAGTTGTGCTATGAACCTCCTTATGGACTGTAGTCTTCCTTATAACCCTCTTAACTGCTTAAGTGTTGATGAAGGTTTCATATCCATGATTGCTTTGACCTTTGCAAGTTCTACTTCAATTCCTCTGTTAGACACAATGAACCCTAACAATTTGCCTGTTGTTACACCAAACACACACTTTTGGGGGTTTAACTTGACATTGTACTGCTCTATTCAATCAAATATCTTTGCAAGGACTTCAAGATGACCTTCTCTTGTCTGTGATTTAACCAGTAGATCATCCACATAATCTTCCATGATGTTGTGGATCATGTCATGATATAGCATCATCATAGCCCTTTGATATGTTGTTTCTGCATTCTTAAGACCAAATGGTATGATATTCTAGAAGTATGTCCCCCATGGACAGGTAAATGTCATCTTGTGTTAATCTTCCGGTGTAATCCTAATCTGGTTGTATCTTGAGAAATCATCCATTAATGAAAGCATTTCATTCCCAATAGTTAAGTCAACTATCATATCTATGTTGGGTAATGGGAAATCATCCTTAGGACATGCTTTGTTTAGATCTCGGAAGTCGGTACAGATTCTTATGCCCCTAGTGGGCTTAGTTATAGGTACCGGATTGCATATCCATTCTGCATAGTAAATAGGTCGAATGAAGCCCACATCCATCAAGTTTTGGAGTTCTATTTTGACCAGTAATGCAATCTATGGATGCATCTTTCTTAACTTTTGTTTGTACGGTTTAATTCTTGGTAGCAAAGGTAAATGATGTAACACCAATTCTGGAACCAATCCCAGCATAGACGCATAGGACCAAGCAAAATTGATAGGACGTTGTTTGAAAAAATACATGAATTTGTCTTTTTCTTCTTAGTTTAAGGATGTTGCTAAGTGGATATTATGTACAACTTTTCCTTCTGCTATATTTACTTCTTCAGTTTATTCCATGAGTAATGTTGAATTCTCTCTTTCAATGGGGATTTTGTCTAACTCATTCTTGCCATTATGGTTCTTTTGATCCCTATCTTCTGTTATAGAGGCACTTGCCTCTCCAAAGTATGTTGTTCTATCCAGGTCTACAACAAATCCTGCCTTATGATCAACTTGTGGAAATCCTTCTTTGACACAAAGGAATTTTGCAATAGCTTCGTCATTTTCAAACCAATGTAGAGTTGGTTTTCCTTCTCATCCCCAATTAATCAGATGTGAGTGTAGAAGGGGTAATTCATTACTCCCTTCCGTCGTAACAGATTCTGATAACATGCATACCTGGTTATTTGAGGGACCTGGTATATTTTCACCATCAAACATGATTTGTGATACTTTTTCATGTCAATTGTTTGTTGGCTAGAATCATGATCAAATAGGAATTCATATTCATGAGAGTTTGTCTCACTTTATATGCATGTTTCAGCTTTTGAGTTTGTATCACTTCTCTCCTCTTGTTCTTGTATCTGATTTTGTTGTATATTCGCATGTCTCCTTTGTATAAGGGTTACCCTTCTTAAACCTGGTATAAGTCATTGTAGTCTTTCTTCATCTGATTCATTAGGTGAAGCTTGATTTGTTTCCCTTGGCAGAAGTATTGACAATAACCAAGGATTAGGCTCATTTACTGGTGCTAAGCATGTGTCTATAACCACATTTGCTTGTGTTGATGTGTCAGATACTGTGTTGTTGGGTGATTTCGTGCTAGGTTCTTGTAGAAGTTGTCTCATATCTTCACCATCTGATTCTGCACTAGGCAATGTTGGTACTTTCTTTCTTGTTTGAGATCAAGAGGGAAACACTCGTGTTGACGATTGACTTTGAAATATGTATCTTGATGGTAGCCTTGGTTTGTTTAATATATCCAATGTGTGTTGTCTTGCTTCCATTATATTTGGTATGTGTTTATACCCTAATCCTTGATTCTTTGGATTGTCATTTAGTACAACAGGTTATAATCTTCCTTGATTTTGTAATCCCAAGCCTATGGTACCATCATACCCATTTTTTGTAGCATCTTGAATCCATTGCCATACTGATTTAAAGGTAACCTATGTATTGTCATTTCATCTTCTTCTTTGTATATCCAGTGATTGACATCTCCATTCAGAGATTCTTCTTGTAAATCACCCCACCTAATGAAAGAGCATGAATCTGAGTATCTGACTATTTCTTTTCCTTTGTCTTGTTTCATTACTGCATTTTGAGGTTTCCCAAAAGACCTAGGAGACAGAGACAACTGTTTTCCATTTGAAGTACTCAAAATAGAGTATTCTCCACAACTAATATCTTTTATCTACAAAGCAGATGTTGTAGGCACATTCTTCTATGTTTCTATGATTTTTAATGACTCCATTTGTGTAGTGAGGGGTGTTGCTTGATTAATTGGTACCTAGTTATCCACACTTGCCTTTAAGTGATTATAGTGTTGGAATGGATTTGGATCACCCTTTATGGTTATTTTAATGTCATTGTACGAAAATTTGACACATTGATGAAATGTTGATGGTACAACTTGTATGGTATGAATCCATGAGCAATCCAATAACATGTTGTACCCTAGTTCTTTGTTCAACACTTGGAAAGTAACCTCTATTGTTATAGGTCCTATTTGCATTGGTAGCGTAACTATACCTTTTAAGGGATGCTCTTCATTATCATATGATTTGATTTTTATTCTCTTCGAAGAATCAATATGAAGGTCAGAATATCCCAATGCCTTAACCAGCTTTAATGTACAAATGTTGAGACAGACTCCTCCATCTATAATTACTCTTTTGATTCTTCTCTTATGTATCTAAGCTTCTAGATGTAGCAAATCATTATCAAGAAGTCTATCACTAGGAATATCATGTTCTGTGAATGCAATGCAGACACCCTGTGTCAAATTCCCTACCATGGATTGGAAGGCATTTTCATCTATATTTTTGTCCACTATTGAATCTTGAAGTGCTTTGTCCAGTATAGCTTTATGCGTTGGTGACATACGTAATAGTTCAAATAGTGATATATGTGTTGGGGTTTTCTTGAGTTTCTCAACAATATTATAAATCCCTACTGTTGGTGGTGAGTTTGATGGTACTCCTTGTAAAGTTACTTTAGATCTATGAGTAACTACTGTGTAGTCTCTGTCTCTGTCTCTGGGAGTTATCATGATTGTAGCCACGATATCATCTCTTGTGATGCAATTGTCTGTAACATATGTTGTGTTATCAAGGTTTATATTGTATCCCTCCCTATAGTCATTATGTGCGACTCTGACATCCATGATATGTGCTATAAGTTCATCTTCAAACCATCCCGAATGGAATGGTTCTTCATGTCCCCAATCCATAAGATAGAGATTATTGTCTTCATCATATTTTGGTGCTTCTGCCAACATGCAAATTTGGTTACCATCATCGTGGGTCTCTTGATATTGCTCATTATTATCAAGTGCTTCTTGTGAATCATCTTTTACTACATCTCCTCAGCTAATGGCATGAATAGTGTAGTAGTATGAGACTTTTGTGTAGTTAGATGTATTATCTTGTGTTCCTAATGTAGATGCCTTCCCTTTGTCATATTTGACAAATGGATCCTTAAAGATGGTATGATTTGTGTTTGCTGACGGTTGGTGTCAATTGTAATGTCACCTTGAAAGATCATGTCTTGGACTAAGTTTTTCAATTTATAGCAACTCGCAGTTTTGTGACCTTTAGTACGATGATAATCACAGAAATCACTATCATTCCACCATGTAGGTTTTAAAGGACCTATTTCATATTCTCTTACATCTGGAAAAGTGATCATGTTTGTTTGTATCAACTTTTTTAATGTTCATTCAATAGGTTCCCCTAAAGGTGTGTAATTCCTTCTTGGAGCATTTACCCTTGGAAATTTTGTGCTCATAGTTTGCACGGCGTTTACATTTGTTGAGACAGTGTTATTCTCTTTGTGCTGACTAAATGATTGAATTGGACCTTGTAAAGACAAAATCAATTGAGTTTTGTTCACTGTACGGGTGTCTACAACACCATTGTTGGTCACATTTTTGTTTTTTGACCAAAATTTGGTTTTATCAGTGTTGTTGTTATTGTCATATTTTATGAGACCTTGTTCTACTAGTCCTTTCTCACACTTTAGATATTTTTTGGTGATTTGTTTAAATGTGGCCAAACATTGCATTTGTATCAGATACTTGATCTTAGGGATTAAGTTTTTCGTGAACATGTCAACTTACTCTATTTTTGGAATAATAATCTTGCATCTCCTATAGAGAGATCTCCATCGTTGTATGAAGGATGTGAATGTTTCATTCTCATATTGTTTTGTGGCACATAAGTCAATCAAAGTGACTGGGGTTTCAATGTTATGCAAAAAGTTAGCAATGAAGTGTTCAGCTAATTCACCCCATGATGTGATAGTTGGTGGTAAATGTGAAAACCACTCCAAGGTTGAGCCTCCCAGAATTTTAGGAAACAATCTCATTAGATAAGTGTCTTCAGTTGCAACCTCTATACATGTCATAAAAAACTCTCTAATATGGTCTCTATGATCACCTTTCCCTCGATATCTATCAAATTTTGGTGTTTAAAAATGTGGTGGGAAAGGCGGCATGTATAATGTGTTATGAAAAGGATAAGGACATAAGTCATGCATTGTGTAGCTCTTTTTATTGTTACCGATTTGCATAGTTGTCATCTGTTGTTGCAGATTTTGTACTTGTTGTGACAGAATATTCATTTGAGTTAGAGGTACACTTTGTGCATGTATATTTCCCACAAAGGATTCGTGGTAGTATAACTAGGAGGTTGTTCAAAGGTACCATGATTATAATTTCGCGTGTTATGAGTTCCACTAGGTACTGTGAAATAAGCGATATGTGAACCCATGTTTGGTTGAGTTGTACTCGTAGTATTAGCGAAACCTAGATTTGCATTCTGATGACTGTATGTAGATTCTATAGAATAGGAAACCGAAGGTTGGGTTGCACTTGTTATAGGAGGAACTTGTGTTTGAATAGGTACTGAGACACTTGACATCGTTGGTATAGTGTGTGTTGGTGTGCTGACATTTCTTGTTGAGGATGATGCACTTGATTGAGAATTCGCGTTTGAAATGTTATTTGTTTGAATATATGAAGTTGATGTATTATGAGGAAAACTTGAGGTCATTGTTTGTGTTTGTGTCATATATGGTATTTGACTGCTATTTTGACCTAGAGTATTTCCTAGTGGTAAGAATATTGTGATATCAAAATCTTTAGGTAGTTTGGCCCCATTTTGTAATAACAATGAGAGATACTTGTCCCTATCATTATGTATAAGAGCATCTAAGATCATAAGGACATGTGGGTCCTATTGAGCTGATTCAATCTCTTCATGTGTTAAACTTTGTTGTAGTTCATGTATTGTGGGCATTACTTGAGAATTTGACTATTGACTAGTTGATATGTCCATGTTCCGAGTTGGATTTACTGACAAGTTGTTGTTTGGGTCCATCTTACTTTTTGCCTTTTGTGACCTTGTGATGGACATTTAAGACTTCTATATGAGGGTAGTTTTAGAACCTTATGCAAGACGACACTAATGCAAGACTCTAAACCTAAATATGGAATATGCAACACTAGACCAGACTCTCTATTGAGGATTTTGATGTGAGACTTGTTGTGTATTTCAAGATTTTTTAACGCAAGTTTTTCAAGCTCTTCTCTTAGACATTCTGCCTCAATTTCTCTATCAATTTTATGGGCAATTTTATACTCTATATTTAGTTCGTACTCAACTCCTATATACTGAGGTGTGTTTCTCTTTAATTGCTAGGCCAAGTTACCTAAACTGTCAAGGATTTCTCGTTGACCATCGTTTGGCACTAGATTAGGTTTCTTGAAGGGGAGCAAACCATCACCTTGGAGACCCATTAAGATACATGTTGTGAATTTCTAGGATTATTATGCAACTGATGATGAACTAAGACAGATGTATATGAGGTCTAGACAAGGACGTATATGAGGACGATAATAAGGACGTAAATAGAAAACTATGCAACTTCTAAGGACATAAATGAGGACTATGCAAGGACTATGGAAGGACTATGCAAGAACTAAGGATGATAATAAGGACGTAAATGAGGATTATGCAAGGACTAAGGACAATAATAAGGATGCAAATAAGGACTATGCAAGGACTAAGGATGATAATAAGGACGTAAATGATGACTATAGAAGGACTACCTATGGTCACAAGTATGTAAAACCTTGAGTTTGTAGGACTATCTGATGTTTCAAAATGGACTTTGTTTCCATTAATTCTATGTGTAGCATAAGTTTGCTGTTTTCCAAGTCCAAGAACAATTGTTTGGAGGTAGGTATAGCTAACTGAACTTGTTTTCAAACAAACTCTGAGAATTCAGAGATACGCATGCTAGGGCCTGAAATAGCCCAATACTGACTCAATATTAGTTTGACACAACGATACATATAAAAGAACATAAGACAATCCTAGGCTGGAAATCAGAAACCATTCAAATGAGGCCCTTGCGAAATACCGAAACAAGATGAATAGCTAGAGAGTCTGGCAGCACTAGCTCCACTCCACGACACACACTTCTCGGGCATGTCAGTCTCTCTTACCTGGAAGATTTGAAGATCTTATCATTGAGGGATTTATGTCTCACAATACAAGGTACATGAAGGGAATCTATGGGGTATGATCTGCACTCCCAGAATCACTAAATGTAGGATTTGGGCTACTAAGTTGGTTCTTATTGTAAAATTTTGAGGTTTCCCGATCCAAGGATGGATTCTTAGAGCAAGCCACTTAAGACTTTAGTTGAACTTATCAATGCAGGGAAGGTCCCCACATACGTTGAATTCACTCAACACTCTAGCCGCCTGACCAATATGTTTATATAGAGGCTCGAAAAACCCACTCGAGAGTACGCTAGGAGAGATGATATCCCCAACACATCCTAATTCAAATTATGTATGTGGGGTGATGAAATCCCCAGTCAACAATACCCCTCACTACTTGAAATAAAATAAAATTGGGCGTTGTTGTCACCTTCTCCCTTTTTCCCAAGACCCCAAAGGCAGGTGGAAAGGTATTTAATGCAATATTAGGTCCACCCCGAACAAAATAAAAGATTCTTTCCCTTTTAGAAATGAAATGTGAGTTAATCTATTGAGCATCTCGATTCATATTCATTTTAAAAACCCAAATTTAGGTGTTAAATATGTATATGCATGTCAATTTTAACCATTGTTTATTTTAAGCCCAAAACTAAAGTGTGATACATGCATGTCCATTTTAACCATTGTTAATTTTAAGCCCAAAACTGAAGTGTGATACATGCATGTCCATTTTAACCATTGTTAATTTTAATCCCAAAAAATGAAGTGTGACAGCATGAGTGTTTATGATTCAATTATAATTTGATCCTCTCTATAAATTCGCCACAGGCTACAAACAGATAATCAGTAACCCAATAAAATCCACATATAATAGAGAAATAAAACTATGACCAAAATGAATGCGTGATGATACAAAGGTGATCGCATGATCCTGAATGGTTGATTATGTAATTATGTTTGATCGATTGCGTACTCTGTTAGAATGATTGCGTGATCCTAACAGAGAGATTGCGTGATCCACAGACAGACCAAACAAAAAATGAAAAATAAAGCTAATTCTGATCTGGAACCTGCAAAATAAATTGTGATGCTCTAGCAAGGTCTCTCATCATCCATTCTATATTAATCAAATCATATTTCACCCTATATGAGAGAACTAGGCTATTGTATCTATCGATGGCTGGTTGGTCCTCTATATCTTGTATCTTCTTTTCTTCTCTGAGGATTTGTTGATAGCGTCTGACTTGTCTTCTTTCTTTATTTGTCCTCCTAGCACCTAAAATTTTGAATTGTACCTTATGTGCCATAAAATGTCATAATAAGCATGCAAGAAAAATAAACCGTATTCATATTTACTTAATTTCATACAAAATTTGACAGAACAGAGAGCAGAAAATACAAAAGCACAAAATAAACAGAACAACAATATTCCTTACGAATGTGTGATCCTAATAGAGCAATTGTGTGATATTATAGAGGCTTTTGCATGATGGGTTCCTCACGAATGTGTGACCCTATATGTTTGATTGTGTAACCCTGTCTATGCGATTGCGTGATGATGCGAGCGTGATTGCATGACGATGAAATCTGCACTGGAATCCATACAAAAACCTGTAAAAAAATGAAAAAAATTGTACAATCTGCAAAAATCACACAAAAAACAAAGAAGGTTAATTAGTTGTTGTTCACGTCAGGTTCACCAAAATGTCACATGTGTAAATTCATCTAATGTAAAGAAAACTAGGAATGAAAGGGAAAATCACGAATCCCTATCCTAATTAGAATTCAAACAAATAAACCAATGAAATAATACAATTAATCAAAATAGGAATGTAAAATAATCAATTAAAATCTCCCTATTCCATGATCGCATATAGCTTCCATTGTTCTTCTCTTCTTTGTGGTATGATGGCTCTCAGATATTGCACTGGCAACCTGCAAACGACACAAAGATTCAAAGTTCGTGATTCAAAGTAATTGTCTAGGAGTCAGAGGAGGATTGAAAATGGAGATTGAATACTCAATTTATAGATTTTTGGAGAGGATTGATTGAAAGGTGGAACAAATTGATCGAGAGGTGGAGCTCAGGTGAGCTCACATGTTGATTGATAGTTGAACTGTTGATTTGGAGGTGAAACTCAATTGATTGAATAGATTAATTGAGTCAATTGATTCATAAAAAGCTGACGAAATGATGAAAAAGGATGATTGGAGGAGATTGATTGATGACAAAGAAAGCTTTATTTACAAGAAGCTAACTAAAAGATGGAAATAGGAATTGGAAAGATAATTGAATTAATTAATTAATTAATTTAGATGGAATAGTTAAGTGATTGAAAGCTTTTTAGAAAAAAAGCAAAGTGGAAGATAGAAATAGAGATTGGAAAGATAATTGATTTAATTAATTAACTAATTGAATTAATTAATTTACCATCTGCTTGCACTTTGACTTTGATTTTGAATTTGATCTTTGCATGAGATTTAATTCAAATGTTGAATTTATTTTAAATTCAATTTGTTATTTGAATATATTTAGAACTTGACTTTGATTTTCAATTTGATTTTTTAAATCATGCACATGTATTTGAAATTATAATAAATTACAAGAAATAAATGAATTTGAATTAAATTAGAAGAATTAATGAAATCAAACGAAATTAGAAGAAATTAGAAGAATTGGAAGAATTAATTTGAGAATTAGAAGAATTAGTTAATTAAATAATTTAAAGAAACTATTTAATTATTAGAAATGGACTTTAATTAAATAATAAAGATTATTTGAATTAAAGGAATAAAATCACAATTAATTAAACAATTAATATTTAAGGGTTAATGATTAATTGCGATAGAAATTGAAAATGGATTTATTTAAATAATAAAGATTATTTAAATTAGGGAATTAATCAAAATTAATTAAATAATAAATATTTAATTAACATTAGAAAATGGTTAATGATTAATTGATGAAAGAGTTGGAAAATGAAATAATTAGTAAGATGATGAGGAAATATGAAATTAGAAAAATAAGATTAATTAACTTAATTAAGTAATTAAAGAATTATTTAATCAATTAGAGGAATAATTAGTACATGATCAATGAGACATTTTTAGGTGTCTACACACACACACACATATATATGTATGCATGTATATATATGTATGTATGTATGTATATAGATGTGTGTATATATATATGTGTGTGTGTGTGTGTATACATACACACACACATATGTATATATATTCACATGTATATGTGTACATATATAGATGTATATATACATGTGTGTGTGTATACATACACACACACATATGTATATATACATCTATATATGTACATATATACATGTATACATGTATATATTCACATGTATATGTAAATATTGTAGTGTCATAAAATTGCGACCCTAGCGATTTTCGATTGCATTAGGGTCCTCACACATGCGAATTCGAATCATCTAGTCTGATCGGAGACCAAAGATTGCTCGGCTTGCAGAAACAACTTCTTCCTTGGCCATTGCATCACCCCGTCTGCATTCTATCCTAGAGAAAGGGGTAGGACAAGGGCGTGGTGCCACTGTCGCCCCTTGCATAGGGGTGTGGAATCGCTATCCCTGCCCTATTTTGGGGCAGGACCCTTCCTAGGGTTGCATTGTTGGTTGTGCCTCAGGCAGGAAACTCCTCTGATGTTGGCCTGTGACAAAATTCAAATCTACTAACATGTATTTAAGGGGCATCTATCCTCTCATTTGCATAGGTGGAAATTTGATGTTGGAGAGGTCAAAGTTGGATATGTTCAAGGTGCATAAGCGATCAAGCATTCAAGCATTTTTTTCCAACATTGAGCATTCTCAAGTCTCCCTTCAAGGCTAGGTGTTTCTATTCAAGTCAAGGATTCAACTATTGAAGAGGAGATTGATTTCAACATTCAATTCCACACAAACATTTCTATCAACATTGCTACTACAACCTCCCTTGAGGTGATTTACAATTCAATCTTTCATTTACATCTACTTGGAAGTACTTTCTTTCATTGCTTGGTTAATTCCAAACCAGGGTTTGACCTAAAGGAAAACCCCCAATCCCAACCCATTTCCTCTCTTTTTTATGTGTATATTGCAAATGCGCAACTGTAGTTTCAGATTCGGGGTTCATTTGCAGAGGTGGAAAAACCCTTTTCATTTCACGGATTTCTCGAAGGACCATGTACATTCCTACCACAGTTCGGGCAAATTTTCCTCAAATTTGCATGGTGACTTCGTCTCAACATTTTACTATCAGATCCAAGTGCATAGCTTCATCCCATATTCCGATCTCAAGTTATAATCAATTCTTTGTCACTTTTGCACTACATAATTCAATCAATTCCTTTCCAAATCAAATAAGAAAGAGGGGATCAACTTAGCATTCCCAATTCATTCAAAATTCAATCCACCATATTGGTATGGAGAGATTGAATCTAGTGAATTATCCTCTCCTCTTTCTAATGTAATGGTGACAAGTGCTTGAATGGTAATCGATAGCAAAACTTTCATCGCTCTTTGAGGGAAAGGGTAGTTTCCTTCTTGATTTATCATTCACCATTTTCCCACCATGTACATATATATGATACATGCTGAAAAGGAATGCACAGGAACACAAGTCAAATGTTAATGTTGTTAGTGGCAATCAAAAATCAAAGATGAATGAAACTATAATCCTAAACATCCATACCAAGAGATAAAATAGATTATGAAAAGCACACAAAAATGAAGGAATGAGATAAAACCCTCTTAGATGCTCTCCAACATGCTCATAGTTTCTCCTCCCTTGTTCCTTTCCTCTCCAAGTTCCACATGAGTGTAGCCCTCAGCTTTTTGCACTATTATGGATGTCTTATGGAGATCCAAGATTATGAAAATGACTAATTATGTAAATGCAAGCAAGCTAAGTATGAGAAAGCACCTAATTTAATCTATGTTAATTTTATCCAAAATAACAAAGAAAAGTGCTTCTAAAATGCTCTCTTAAAATTGGTATAAGTTTGATGCATAAAGATTTATGGATCTGAATGAAGAAGGAATGGGTTCTATTTATAGGTAAAATGGGGCAATTGATGGTTGGGATAGAGTAATTTCAACAAGGACCAAGATTGATGGGTTTGTGATCCATGTGAGGGTTTTCAACCCAATCCCAGGATGACAAATGTCAACATGAAATGGCTTGAGAGGAGAGGGAAGAAGCATTAAATTCTTGAGATGACTTGAAGGTTACCTTAGGAGGTAAGGTTTACACTTAAGTTAGTGAATAAAGCTTTTATCCAATCAATAATGTCTTTATCCAATGGACAAACTCTTGTGCAAGAGTTAGTGGGGATAACTATGGTCAAAGCAATGAATGCTTGAAGAGACCCATGAGTTAAATGAGGGTTGAGTTAGAGGGAAAGTCTCTAGCCATGTGGGTGAGTTGAGTTTAACTATTAATGGTTATGCAAGAGCCATTAATGGTTTAGAAGACTTTAGGGGTTAACTTGTTGAAGACGTAAAGCCTTTAAGGCTTTTCAAAGACTTTGAGACTTTGAGAAGTGACTTCAAGTTGCTTAGGAATGTGACAATAATTAGGGGATGGGATTAGGCTAATTTAGAATGGTTACAAGAGTCTAGAAGGAGATTAGAAGAGTCTAGAATGGGTTAGAAGAGAAAGTGGGTGAGAGAAAACAGGATTTTAATTAAAATAAAATTCATTTATTTCAACCAAATAGGTGCAACTTGCATTTGTAGAAGAATGCAAGCGGGGGGGTAGTTAGGGAAAGGAGGTTAAATAAAATAAATGTGATTTACTCATTTAATTGATGTAGAGTGTGGCTTAATGAATTAATTTAAATAAATTGAATAATTTATTTAGTTAATAGGAGAAGAGGGTGAGGATGAAATTAATTAAATATTAATTTAATTAACTGATTATTGATGGTTAAATAATCAAATAAATGGTAACTATTCATTTAATTAAGTAGGCAAATTTATGTGACTACATTTTCCCCTCTTTGAGATGATGTGGTTTATCGCATCATTTCAAAGAAAGAAAGATAGGTGTGAAGAAATATGCCCCATAAATGTTAATTTAATGGGTGGCATGCCCCCTCGAGAGATGGGCCAATTTTTTTTGAAAAATCGGGTGATCTCTTGAATAAGAGAAAGAAGTTGGGGGGAGGTAGAATAGAAGAATTTAGAAAGAATGGTGAAAAAATGGTAGAAAATGGAGTGAATATAGAGAAAGGGCAAGCCAATGAGTACCCTTAGGTCATGCAATAGCTAAAGTGCAAAGGTGGTGTGTGTTTTTGATTGATTCTATACAATTGATCAAAATTGGTTGGACAATCTGGTGCAATCGGTTAAATTTCCCTGGTTGATTCAAAGCATGATAGTTGATGTCAGTTGTTCACTTGGTTAGGATAAAGTCTGAGTAAGTGAATTAAAGTGACCTATTGTGACTTAGATAATTGATGTAATTACCCGATGAAGTCAAGGTATCTGAAGCAAAATACTCGTTGAGACTTAGACAATTGATGTAATAGTTTGTGTTGATTGTGTTTGATTGGTTGATCAATTGATAGTGTTTGCATTGTAGGTTGTTTGTGGTGAATCATAGCAGCCTCGTTGAGACTAGGTCATTATGAGAAATGCATGTTGTAGTCTAGGTTTGACATGATCGATTACCTGTTGAGACCCGAAGATACTTGATCAAAGAGTATCTATTGATAGTCTAGGTGTGAATGAGTCGATGTACCTATGCAGATAGAGCAACTTGCTCGGCTTATAGGATGACTTAGGATGGGAAACACAACCCCTCCTGTTAGAGATGGATGGTGATGAACGTGGCTTGATTGGGTTTGATATGACACAATGTAGGGTATACAATTATGATGAGCGAGATAGGGAGGGTGAGGGGGGATTCAATGTTAGATAGGAGGTGTGGAGGACCTATGACCCATTCCAATTTGATAGGAGCAAAATAGAGTATCCTAAGTTATGACTATGTATGAATGATATGTAGCTATATGGATGTATGGATGGATGGAATGCAATATAAACAGATGAGATGAAATGATGATCCATAGATTATTTACAATGATTAATTTTCATCATCAAGAATGGTAGTGTTGTTCTTGGCTGAGGTAGCAGGAACCAAGTTTGAGCATTTTTACCTGTAAGCAAGCATCATAGAGAAGGAAAAGTTATCCTCCATTCTGGTTCATGTGCAAATGGTCAAGGTATACGCTATAGTTAGCAAGCCATAGTGATCCATGACTGTATTTTTGCATAGGATCACATAGCTTAGTGAACTTCCTACGTAGACACCATTAGTACATGCCCCATAACTTCATTGGATCAATTTGCAAACAATGAACAAAGAAAAAGATATCAGGAGCCATCTTAGCTACTCTAATCACTTGTGGATATCCTGGAGTAGCGTAGGAACCTGATATGAATAAATAACTAACAAAACAGCCAAGTTATTATCAGCTAAACAAAATTTCTTGTCAAAGAAAATGTTATCATGTCTTGTCTGTGAGGAAGGATGCATCCTTGTGAAGACAATTGTGTGTAGATGTTTTGATTGGTGGTTGATTTGATGAATCATCATTTGAATAGCTCAAAATGTTTGTTTTGGTGTCTGTTGTGATATGTACAAGGAATAATATGCGTTGCAATGTTTTTAAGTGATTTTTTATGTTTTATCATGTTTTTTGGATTTTGTGAGTATTTTTTAATGTTTTTGGTATTTTCTGAGTTTTTATGAATTTTTTTGGTATATTTTCAGCCAATTTTGAATGAGGAACTTAAGGAATCACAAGTAACATAGAATCCACTTCCATTAGTAGGTTAAGAGCACTATGCCCAGTTAGATGTCACTATGAAAGTGGGATGCATGACACATGAAGGAGTAACCCTGATTGCAAATCACCAACAAACCATGGTTTGAATGATGGATGAATGGATGTGATCACAACAAGTCTGAGAGACAATGGAGACATAGCCTTTACTAATGGCACCTATTTCCCAGGTTTTCACCACCGTACTTACCCAAGGTGCCACCGAAGTGGTTTTCACCATTTGTATGCATGATTTTTCTTTACTATTTTCTTGATAGATTTGATTTTTTTTTTTTGTATTTTCTTCAAGACATTTTTCTAAATGTTTTTGGTATTTTCTTATATATTTGGAGGAGCCTGATGCTCTACATCATTTATGTATGAAACCATTTGAGGTGCATGTTGTTGATCGGATCTGCTAGCAGTTCTCCTTCTGAAGTTGCCAACTGATATGCTCCAGACCCAAATGCGGTAGTAATAACATATGGACCTAGCCAGTTGGATTCAAACTTTCCCTAATGTTCTCTGTTTGGTTGGTTGTGATGATTTTTCCTGAGAACAAGATCACCTATCTCAAATGTACGAGGTTTCACCTGATGATTGTAGCTTTTGCTCATGCGTTTTTGATAGGCTTTTAGGTGGTTGTATGTAGCTTGTCGCCTTTCATCAAGCAGTTCTAAGTCCTGAAGATGTGAGACTTGGTATGCTTCATCATCTATCAGATTGTGCAAAGAGACCCCTAGAGATGGTATTTCAACCTCAATAGGCAGGATGGCTTCTACTCTATAAACCAGTGAGTAGGGTGTTGCTCCTGTAGGGGTTCGAATGCTAGTTCGATACGCCCATAGTGTTGGATATAATTGAATGTTCCAAACATGACCTGCATCATTGATTGTCTTCTTGAGGATCCTCAATATGTTTTTGTTTGATGCTTCGGCCTGACCATTGCCTTGTGGGTAATATGGGGTGGAAAAGCGGTGTTAGATTTGAAATTTCTCACAGAGTTCATGAACATCTTGATTTTTGAAACGAAGCCCGTTATCTGTGATGATGGACATGGCTACACCATAACAAAAGATGATGTAATTAAGGATGTATGAGGCGATCTTCTTGCCGGTGACTTGGGTAAGTGGAACGACTTCAATCCACTTAGTATTTGATGGTGGTAATGATAAATTTATGGCCATTGGATGAAGATGGATGGATTTTACCCACAAGGTCAAGGCTCCATTGACAAAAGGGCCATGGTGTTGTGATTGGTTGCAATTCTTGTGTTGGTGCATGTATTAGGTCTCCGTGAACTTGGCACTTCTTGCACTTTTTGACAAAATAGTAGGAGTATTTTTCCATGGAGGGCCAATAGTATCCAACTCGCATGATTTTCTTTTCTCGTGAAGGACCGCTTGAGTGAGCCCCACAAATTCCTTTGTGTACCTCTTCCAAAGCTTTTGTTATCTCATCTTGTTCCAAGGATCGAAGAAGAGTACCATCAAGACTTCACCGATATAGCATTTCGACAATGATGGTGTATCAAGCAGTTTGGCAGATGAAGGTTTTTCATTGGTTATTTGATTGGTTGGGAGGAAGTGTGTGATCACATAGGTAAGTGAAGAACTCACCATACCATGGGGAATCGTAACCAAAAAGGTGACATATCATTTCAGTTTCTGGGATATCATATGCGGGGATCCAAATTTGTTCTACCAAGAACTTGTAGCGTGTTGAATTTTGCAGAAGATCTAGGAGAGATGAAATTATAGCCATTGCGTCAACAACTTGATTATGATAGTTATAAATGATTCTTTGTAACTATCCACCATCCTTTTATACAACATGAGCTTATCATCCTTAGTTTGGTATTAATCAGTGACTTGTCGGATGACTAGCTAGGAATCTTCATATACTTGTAGCACTTTTAGATGCCATTGTATAGCCAATATGAGTCCTTTGATCAAGGCCTCATATTCTACTATATTATTGGTGCATGGGAAGGTGAGCCTGTAGGACTTCGGGATGTTGTCACTTTGAGGTGTGATAAAAAGAATACCTACCCCCGAGCCATGTCTAGTGTATGAGCCATCAAAATATAGCTTCCAAGGTTGTGTAGTTGTGATCATGAAGATATCTTCATCTGGAAAATTTTAAACAAGAGGATGGTCACCTACGAGGGGTGCATCGGCCAACTGATTTGCAATAACTTGCCCCTTGATAGCCTTGCATGGTCCACATACTCTATATCAAATTCACTCAAGATCATAACCCATTTGGCCAAGAAGCCTATCAATGTTGCCTTGTTGAGTAGGTACTTGAGTGGATCTATTTTGGCAATGAGTTGTATCTTGTGTGTTAACATGTAGTGCCTCAGTTTGGTGGCTGCCAAGATAACTGCTAGGCAAGCTCGCTCAATAGGTGTGTAATTGAGTTCATAGCCTACCAATGTGCGAGAGATATAGTATACAACAAATTATTTTCCTTCTGCATTGTTTTGTACCAGGAGTATTTCTAATGTCGTATTTGTAGCTGAAGTATATAGCAATAGAGGTTTACTTGGATCTGGTGGGATCACCAAGGGTGTATTCATTAGGTAGTCTTTAAGCATTTGGAATGCTTGCTGGCACTTTGTATCCCATTGAAAGCAAATATTCTTGTGTAACAGATACACAAATGGATGACACTTATCAGGCAATTATGCAATGAATCTTTGAATTGATTGTAGCCGCCCTTGTAGTGTCCTTAACTGACTAATGTTCTTTGGGGGTGGCATGTCCTTGATTTCTTTGACTTTCTTTTCAATCTACTTCAATGCCTTTGCTTGAGACAATGTATCCTAAGAGCTTCCCAGAGGTTACTCCAAAGACATATTTCTTTGGATTGAGACGGACATGATATTGCTCTAATCTATCAAAGATTTGACCCAATATTGCTAAATGACCCTCTCTTGTTAATGATTTAGCTAGTAAATCATTGACATAATCTTCCATTATGGTGTGCATCATATCGTGAAATATGGTAATCATAGATCTTTGATATGCCACCCCTGCATTCTTCAAACCAGATGGCATCACATTCCAATAGTATGTTCCCCATGGACATGTGAAATTAGTTTTATGTTGATCCTCTGGAGCAATCTTAATCTGGTTGTACCCTAAAAAATCCATCCATAAGAGAAAGCATTGCATGACCTGTTGTTAAATCGACAATCATGTCAATGTTTGGTAAGGGGAAGTCATCTTTAGGACAAGCGTTGTTCAAATATTTGAAGTCAATACAGATATAGATGCCCCCATTAGGTTTACCAACAGGTACAATATTAGAGATCCACTCTGCATAATCAATTGGTCTGGTGAAACCAACATCCAAGAGCTTTTTGAGTTCAACCTTGACAAGAACAACAATTTGTGGGTACATCTTTCTGAGCTTTTGTTTGACCGGTTTAGCTCCTTTTGCCATAGTTAGGTGATGCATGACCAAATCTGGATCTAAGCCAAGCATGTCTGCATAAGGCCATGAGAAGTTGATTTGATGCTTCTGGAAGAATTCTACAAATTTTGGTTCTTCCTCTGGAGTTAATAGCAATGTCAAATGTATTTGGTGAGGAGTCTCAGGGGTCCCCACATTAAATTATTTTTTCTCTTCGATTATTATCATCGATCTCTCCTAATTCGTACTAGAGGGGAGGATGTCAAACCTTTCATCCTTAGGTGCCTCAGAGAGGTTTTCACCTTTGGATACACTCTTTATTTTTACTTTTTTGGGATCAATAAATGCCACTATGTGGTTTTCACTAGAAGATCCATGTTTTATTGTGATATTTTTGTAGCTGAAAGGTTTGGCATCTGCCCCTAAGTATGTTGCGTTGTTAAGTTCAATAGAAAATCTAGCTTTATGATCCTTGCTTGGTATGTTATCCCATAATTCTAAAAAGTCTATGAGCGCTTCATCGTTTTGGACATGATCAAGACATGGGTGATTTGGCTAGTTCCAATCGATGAGTTTGGGGTGGGTGATAGGCATTACCTCATTGATTAAGTTGAGTTTAGAGGAGGCGTCAATGAGGGTTAATATAGATGAGTGAAGTGTATCGATGGTACTCTCCTTGTCAGATTCAGGTGTGAGATTTGACGTAGAGCATGTGGAAGTTTCCACGAGCTCAGGAACCCAAAAGGTTTTATCCATGCTTCTCCATATACTGGTATATGTTTACGAGGTGGAGGAGGTGATATGTCTTCCTCATGTGAAGTATTTAGATTCACTGAATCTCATTCCCATTCATGTGAGTCTATCTTTGAATCACTTTCAAGCATCTGATTACTGTACCAGGTTGGAATGTCCTTTGAATTGAATAGTACGGTAGTTATAGGTTTAGGCACTATTGGAGGTGGAGTTTCTAGTGTCGTAGATATAACTGGTGTTACTGATGTTGCTGATGGGTTTATTGGTTCTGTAGATGTTGTTGGTGCTATTGATATTGCTGATGGGATTAGCAGTTTTGTTGGTGTTGTTGGTGTGATTGATGTTGTTGATGGGATTAGCGATTTTGTTTGTGCTGCAGATATAATCAACGATGGCCTCTTTGGAATAATTGGTTGATATAGGGGTTTGTTGGTTTTTCCTTTGAATCTAAGTTTAGGAAAAGATTCCTTTTGAAAACCTACTCCAATTTTATCTTTGGGTTTCAACTCAGGTTGTAAGGGATCATGTCATCCTTGTTTGCAATGTCCCAAAGCACTCTAGCCATCATAGCCCATTCTTTGCATGATAGTGAGGCCTTTGCCATATTTGTCAGTGGGAAGCTTAGCCTTTGGTATTTCTGTGTTGATAGGGTCTTTGTAGATCCATTCTATCAGGTCCTCATCCCTTGTTTCTTCCTCCTAACTTTTACTGGGGAGGAATTGTGCCAAAGTGCAAGTTCTTTTGGCCAGTGGTGTTTGAAGAAACTTTTGGGGTTTGCTATAAGTTATAGGGGATGTGGGTAACTACCCAACACAAAAGAGTTGGCTAAGATTATATTCCCCAGGACCTTCCTCAGCCATTTTCATCTTCAATTTCTCCTACTTTGGTGTAGGGTTTATTGAGCTAAAAAGAGAGGCTGGATTGGCATATGATGAGGAAGGGATATCTTCTCTATTGTTAGGTATGGTGATCTCTGGCTAATGGTGAATATTATTATAATATGCAAATGGATTTGCATCACCAAGGATTGTGATTTCTACACCATTATGTGGGAAATTGATACATTGGTGATAGGTGGATGGAACAATTTGTATGGCATGTATCCAAGGTCTTCCTAACAAGAGATTATATGGTAAAGGAAGGTCTAGAACTTGGCAAACTATAAGCTTCACCACTGACCCCACTCTAATAGGTAACACAACAGCTCCTCTAGAAGAATGCTCTGCATCATCATAGGCTTTAATGGTTATCCTTTTGCTAGCATCCACTAATTCTACCACATAACCCAATGCGGTGACCAACTGCAAGGTGCATATATTCAAGCCAGCTACATTGTCAATCAAAAATCACTTGATTCTATGTTGGTTTACAAATCCTTCAATGTGGAGGGATGCATTATGTTGTTGTTGGAAGGAAGCGTTGTCTCTTTTAGAAAAAGTGAGGCATGGTGATGACTTTAGATTACCAACCATGGCTTGAAATTGATCTATGTTGAGGTTGGCAGGGACTAATGCTTCTTAGAGAGATTGATCCAAGATTGTTTTATGTGAGGGGGATAAACGCAAAAGCTCCAATATTGATATGAGGGCGGGTGTTTTATCCAATTGCTCCACAAGATTATATTGCTTGGGGAGGGGTGTTGTTCCTTGTGGTGCTTCTCGAATGATAATCTTGCTACAACGTGTAATAACGTTGCATGTAGGATTTGGATCTTTGATGGTGAGAGTTGCAATTTGTTCATCAACATCATAAAGGTGATTCACAGTATAATTATATGCAGCTTGGGTATTAGTTCTAGTATTTGTGTTTCGCCTTGAGGTGGAAGGACCCCCTTGGTCATGTGATGGAAGTGGATTCTTAAACATTAAATGATCATCATTGGATGTTTTAGGGTCATGTCCTTCTATTTCAATTTCTCCTCTATCAATAAGATCTTGAACAAGATCTTTCAGTCGATGGCAATTGCTCATTTTATGTCCTCTTCCTTGGTGAAATTCACAATGTTCATTATCTCTCCACCATGGAGGTTTGACCTAAGGCTCATAATTAGGTATTTCTGGTAAGGTCACAAGATTGGAAGAGACCAATTGACACAATATTATTTTGATGGGTTTCCCTAAGGGTGTGTATGTGTGTTTTGGCTTGTAGTTCGGTTGCCTTTGTTTTGGTTCCTCTTGTGGCACATTGCGACCTTGATTTTGTGGATTAGTGATGGTGTTGTTTTAGGAGGGGGATTTTGTCCCACAAACCTGACCACAGGTTGTGCAATTTTTTCTATTTGTGCATCCACTATCCTGTCATTGACAACATTCTTGTTCTTGTTCCAAAAAATGATGAATAATGATGAATAGTAAGTACCAAACTGGTACTGAGAGGGGGGGGTGAATCAGTATAGACAAAAACTTTCTCTCAACCAGTTTGACTACAAAGACTGCACTTAACTGGTAAACCGTAACACCGGTCTAAATCAGGGCACTATCGGTTACACACAGTGAGAGTATGAATAGAATAAATCGGTAAACACTTAGATCTCTACACAATCTAATATCTCATATCCACTTCACCCTTATGCATAAACAGTTAATATATCATTAGAAATATAATGACTGTCGGTTCAACATGCTTTACCACTTGACAGAAAATATTAAGGCATCACATGAAAAGCATCACACATGACACACTGATTTTTCACGTGGAAACCCAACAGGGAAAAACCACGGTGGGGATGTGTATCCACAAGTTGTTCTTTGAACGCTTTTGAAGTTTGCTCTGTTAGGAGCCTAGTCCGGTTAAAGACTTTTACAATAGGTTTTGCTAGGAACTGATCCTGCTAGGGATCAACTAGTTAAGGGATGGCTAAATACACGGTTAAAGGTTAGAACCTTGTTAAAGGTTACCTCACAAGAAGATTTAAAGAACTCATTGAATTGAGTCACCCTGTTAAAGGATTTACACAAAAGCCTGTTAAAGCTACCCAGTTAAGGAATTTTCCAACTACTAAAATGGTTACAAGTCAACAGGTAATACAATGATCTGATAACAACAATGTCAAGGCAGATCCAATTTAGCTCCTTTTCTTCTGCAATCACATTCTGCAGGTATCAATATACTTCTCCGGCCTGGCAAGAATCAAGTATCTCTTCACTTGGATACACACATAACATTTGCCAACAACTTCAAAATGAAAAATATCAATGACCTTATAGGAAACAGATAGGTCGGTAGCATAAACCCTAAACCCTAAACATTTAGGTTTAACAATTTAGTTGGTTCAATCCTGACCGTTAATCACACTGCATTGAGTACAACAGTCTTGAATAGATCTCAAGACATTCTACAATGTTCATTCTTTGTCGCTTTAGGAAGTTGATAACCCATCACAAGCTCTCCACCATTTACAGAGACTTCACACATTCCCGAGGTAGATAGGATCTCTCTTCTTCATGCAAGATCCTCAAGGAAATTCTTCACGCGCACAAGGATGATGTGGCAACATGATCTGGTCTTTATTACAATGCTAACTCATTACAAGATGTCATCAGTTGAATCACATAGGCAATGCATCAACCGGAAACCCTGAAGCTGAGACTACTAACTGGTAGTCATGCCAAACGAAACCCCAATACAAAACTTCCATATACTGGTTCTCATTCCAACATATCAGTTCACCTTGAACAAACATACCGCTTCACTTTTTTCACATATACCGGTTTACATCGTCATATCGGTTCTCTTTGCCAGTTAGCATACTACAATATACTAGTTCATACTTCAGCATATTGACATCAATGACAACATACAATATCATCATGTCATCATGCTCTGCACATATGCCAACAATCTCCCCCTTTGGCATTGATGGCAATATACAAAGATATCTATTTGCTTTGCATCTTCTTCTCCCCAATACTGCAGATATCTTCTCCGCTTCACATCTTCTCCCCCTTTGACAACAATGCCAAAGTGGGGGCACAAACATCTATGTTCCATTATGTTGCTCCCCCTAAGGAGTAGTATCCTGAAAAAGATTTATCAATGCAGAACTTGACTGATGTGGAGCACACACCTTTAGTTCACCTCTTGAAGGGGCATCACCCCTAATTCACCTCTCAAATAGGTAAAGGTAGCCTTCGGTAGAGGCTTGGTGAATATGTCTGCTAACTTCTCCTTGTTGGAAACATGTTCCAATACAACCTCTTTCTTCTGAACCTTCTCCCTCAAGAAATGATATTTGAGCTCGAAGTGCTTGGTTCTAGCATGTAAAACCGGATTCTTGGAAATGTTAATTGCACTTGTGTTGTCACAAAATATACTTACCGGTTTAGATACAGGAACTTTGAAGCTACTTAATACATGCTTCATCCAGATTGTCTAGGTGTAGTTCATAAACAACATATTCCGCTTCTACTATAGACTGAGAGATACAACTCTGCTTCTTACTCATCCATGAGACTAGTCTACCACCAAGAAAGAATGCACCATTGGTTGTGCTCTTCCATTCGTCCACATTACCAGCCCAATCAGCATCTGTAAACACTCTAAGGTTGAAATCATTATTGTATGGATACCACAATCCATAGTCAATAGTTCCCTTCAGATATCTAAGAATCTGCTTGACTACTATCAAGTGGGATTCTCTTGGACTATTTTGGAACCATACAGTAATTCCTATTGCATGTGCAATGTTTGGTCTGCTATGTACTACATAGTGTAACTTACCAATCATTGATCGGTATTCCTTCTCATTCACCAATGCCGAGTCATCCTCTTTTGATAATTTACAACCGGTCACCATCGATGTACCAACCGGTTTGCTGTCTTCCATGCCAAAGGTCTTCAACACCTCTTTGACATACTTGGACTGAGTGATAAAGATACCATCTTTCATTTTTTGAATTTGTAATCCAATGAAGAACTTAATCTCCCCTATAAGTGACATCTCAAATTCCTTCTTCATCTCAATTGCAAAATCATGACTCAGTTTGTCATCTCCACCAAAAATTATGTCATGAACAAATACTTCACAGATCAAAATCTAATCTCCTTCTGACTTCAAATAGATATTGCTATCTTCACTTGTTCTTTCAAATCCAATCTTCACAAGATGGGAGTGCAAGCATTCATACCATGCTCTAGGTGCCTGCTTCAATCCATACAAGGCCTTATGTAGCCTACACACCATCTCACTGTCTTCTGATAAGGAAACCCCATCTGGTTGCTCTATATACACCTCCTCTTCAAGTATTCCATTTAGGAATGTAGATTTTACATCCATTTGATATACTTTGAATCCCTTGAAAGTTGCATATGCAAGAAGCATACAAACTCCTTCCAATCTAGCTACTGGAGCAAAGGTTTCTCCACAGTCTTCTCCTTCTTCTTGGGCATATCCTTTACACACCAGTCTGGCTTTGTTTCTTACCACTGTGCCATCTTCATTCAGCTTATTTCTGAAAACCCATTTGGTACCTATGACATTTTTATGCTCAGGTCTGGGTACCAAAGACCATGTACCATTCTTTTCAATCTGGTCAGGTTCCTCTTCCATTGCCTTGATCCAGTCTTCATCTTTATGTGCCTCTTTAAATGTTTTAGGCTCAAATTCAGAGAACATGCAAGAATTTTCTCTGACCTTTCTTCTTGTAAGAATTTATGCATCCTTGTCTCCTATGATCTGCTTTGGATCATAATTCAGCTTTACATACCTAGGAATGATCTTAGTTGTTTCTTCTTTCTTTTCTTCTTCATTCTCATCTTCATCAGCATCAACATCTACCAGTGTAGGAGCACTGTCACTGGTGCTAGGCTATTTTGCAACTGGTTCCCAGAAGGTTACAGCTAGTTCACCTACCACTTGCTTACTATCAATTTCCTCAGGTTTCTCATAGGTTTCATCAACTCTGACATTAATACTTTCAATAATTTTCTGAGTCCTATTGTTGAAACACTTAAGAGCTTTACTCTTGGTGGAATATCCTAGGAATATTCTTTCATCACATTTAGCATCAAACTTGCTCTAATGTTCACTCCTCTTGATATAACATTTGCTACCAAACACTCTAAAGTAGCTTACTACAGGAGTCTTACCGGTCTAGTACTCATAAGGTGTTTTATCCTTACCTTTCTTGATGAGTACCCGGTTCATAGTGTAGATTGTAGTGCTCACCGCTTCTCTCAAGAAGGTGTGAGCAACCTTCCCTTGAATGAGCATCATTCTAGCTACTTCAACTACAGTCTCGTTGTTCCTCTCTGCTAGGCCATTCCGTTGTGGAGTCTGGGGGGCAGACAGTTGCCTCTTGATGTCATTCTCTTCACAGTACTTGTTGAATTCACCGGAAGTGAATTCTCCTCCTTGATCAGTTCTTAAGCACTTAATCCTCTTACCGCTTTCTTTTTCAACCAGTGCTCTGAAGGCTTTGAATTTTCCAAAAGCTTCAGACTTGTCTTTCAAGAATGTGACCAACATCATTCTTGAGAAATCATCAGTAATAATCATAAAATACCTATCTCCCTGCACACTCCTAGTTTTTATAGGACCACACAAATCAGTATGCACAAGATCAAGTAAATTGTCTGTAGTGAAAGATTTACCTTTGAAGGTTGAGGAAGACATTGTCCCCAGTTGACACTCTCTACACAAAGGATTCTCCTATTTTCTCAGCGTAGGCGATCCTCTAACTGCCTTTGTTGGCATTATGTGAACTGGCATGAGCATTATGTGAACCGGCATGAGCCTTATGTAAACTGGCATGAAGACATAATGATACTGTATGTTGTCATTGATGTTAATATGAGACATAGTGTGAACCGACACATGATATAAGTGAAGAAAGAGGTACCGCCATATGTGTGAACCGGTATATGCCAAAGTGAAGCGGCACATTTGTTCAAAGTAAACCGGCATGCAGTTATGGGAACCAGCACATGGAAGCACTGTATGACTACCAGTTGGTAAGGCAACTTCCACTTTGGGGTTTTCGGTTGGAGTATCTGAAGTCTGAGTAACTCAATCAGTGATCTTTGTCTGATGAGTTAGCAGTATGATAAAGGATAGATCGTGTTGCCACGTAATCTCTCTGCGCGTGAAGGATCTTGCATGAAGAAGACTATTCCTATCTACCTCGGGAATGTGCAAAGTCTATCAAATGGTGATAATGCGTGATGGGTTATCAGCCGCCATGAAAACAATGGATAATGGATGATGGAGAATGTCTTGAGATCGAATCAAGACTGGTGCATTTAATGCAGTATGTTTCAATGGTCAGGATCGAACCGTTTGAATTGCTCAACCTAACAGGTTTAGGGTTTAACATTTTTTCTACCAACTTGTATGTTCCCTATAAGGTCGATGTTAGGTTTCTATCTGAAGTTGTTGGCAAAAGTTGTGAGTGTGTATCCAACGAAAGTGATACAAGATTCTTGCCAGACCATAGGAGAGAAGAGATACCTGCAAAGTGTATGTACAGAAGGAAAAGAGGAGCCTAAACGGATCTATATTAGTATTAAGTGTTGTTACCAGATCATTGTAATACCTGTTGATCTCTAACCAGTTCAACAATTGTAAAATCCCCTAACAGGATAGCCTTAACTAGCTTGATTCAAAATCCCTTAAATCGGGTGGCCTTAACCGGCTTGTTGTAAATCCCTTAACCGGGTAACTCGAAGCTAATGAGTTCTGAGAAGCTACAAAAGCTTAGGAGATCCTTTTAGCTATTGAGTTCTTAAAATCCTCTAACAAGGTGACCCTACTGGGTTTAACCCTTAACCAAGTATCCCTTAACCGGGTGATCCCTAACAGGATCGGTTCCTACCAAAACCTATTGTAATGTTCTTAACCGGAAAAGGCTCCTAAAAGAGCAAACTTCTAAAGAGTTCAAAAAGCAGCTTGTGGGTATTCATCCCCACCGTGGTTTTTCCCAGTTGGGTTTCCACATGAAAAATGTGTGTGTCATGTGAAATGATTTTTGTCTTGTGATGCATTGTTTTATTTGTTATGCACATGAAGGTTCTATGTTTTATGCATGTCTATAAAACATATTGAACTCACTGTTGTGAAGATTTGATAGTTAAAGTCTACTAGTTCATGCATGTGAATATTATGATAATGTGGTATTGAGCTAAGAGAAAAGCTTAGTGAGTGACCGGTTCATGACTGATTGAGCTATACTGGATGCTACCTGTTGCACTTTGTTTTACCGGTATCTTTGTTTATCAGTCATTGTGAGTGTTTGCTGTCAAACCGGTTTTGGACTGTATTTGTGTCTGTACTGATTCACCCCCCCCCCCCTCTCAGTACCTGTTTGGTACTAGTGGTTCATCATTGAGTTATCAATTGGTATTAGAGCACTCCAGGTCCTCTGTGTTGTAAGCTTAACCGCTTGAGGAAAAGATCCTAGCCAAATGATGAAGAGGGAAGGTCCAAAGATCAATAGGGAAAACTTTGGTATATGGAAAGATAGGATGAAGATATTCATCAAAAGCATGGGTGTTCAACACTGGAGTTATGTTGAAAATGTCTATGTTGTTCCTACCTCTACTCTCACCGATGACCAAAAGAGAGAGATATACAAGAAAATGGGCAAGTCATGGAAGCCCTCATCAGCAGTCTATCTGACATTGAGTTTATTTATGTTCAGGACAAGGCAAATCCCAAAGAAGTATGGGATGCTCTTGAAAATATCTATGGTAGAGATGAGCATGTAAAATAGGCTAAGGAAGAGAGCTTGAGAGGAAAGTTTGAAGACATGAGAATGGTTGAAGAAGAGACCATTCAGTAGTATGGAATAAGAATCAAAACAGTTGTTGGAGAAATAAAGAGTGCAGGTGGCAAAATAGAAGATTCCACTATGGTAAGTAAAGTCCTAAGATCCCTGTTGTCGGTCTATACAATAAGGTTTCCTGCTATTCAGGAGCTGAGATCAATAGACAAATCTAAGGAATCCCTGGACTCCATCATAGCCAAGTTGACAGCCTATGAGCTGAATAGCTTTGATGGTAGTGTTCAAAAGTTAGAATCAGCTTTTAAAGCTTCTGCTATACCATTCAGAAAAGGAAAAGAGGCTAGCATTAGTGGGGAACCTAGTCAAAACAGAGAGATGAAGGATGAAGAGTTTCTAATGTAATTTGAAGCTCTTCTAGCTAGGAGATTCCCAAAAGGAACTGGTAAATACAAAGGTAAGCTACCTTTGAAATGTTTCTCCTGCAACCGGATAGGACATATTGCTATGAACTGTCCTAATAGTGACAACAAGGACAAACTGGAAGGGTTCAAGAAATTCAAAGGAGAAACCGGAGAAATTGTTTTGTGGCAGTTGATGAAGGTGTCATAGATGACGAATCAGAAGATGAAGAGAATGAAGATATTGTGTTCATTGCTATAAAGGAAGATGTGACAGACAAGAAGGCTCTTGTCTCCCAGTTTGATGATTCCAATGAGTGGATCATTGATAGTGGCTGCTCTCACCATATGACTGGTGACCGGACCAAGTTCCTATCATTAGAAGAGTATGATGGTGGTGTGGTTTCCTTTGGCAATGATGCACCATGCATGGTCAAAGGTAGAGGGTGCATCTCCTTGAATGGAAAGAGTAGTGTTGACAATGTGTATTGGGTTGATGGTCTCAGACACAACCTTCTAAGTGTTGCCCAATTAAATGACAGTGGACTCACTCCGCAATTCAAGAATTGAGTTTGCAGAATCAAAGGTAAAGATGGTAAATTGGTAGCCACTGGCATGCAGACTAAAGGTAACCTATTTCATCTAAATGCTAATATAAGTACATGTCTTATGGCTAAGCTTGATGATAGCTGGATATGGCATAGGAGATTCTACCATGTGAACTTTGACAACATTGTGAAGGCTAGTAAGATCAAGGCAGTTAGAGGGTTGTCGGTGCTGAGCAAACCGGATAATACCTTGTGTAGAGAATGTCAATTGGGGAAAATGTCTTCCTCAACTTTTAAAGGTAAATCTTTCACTGCTGACAACTTGCTTCATCTTGTGCATACTGATTTATGTGGTCCTATGAAAACTAGAAGTGTGCAGGGTGATAGGTACTTCATGATTCTCATTGATGACTGCTCAAGAATGATGTGGGTCACATTCTTGAAAGACAAGTTTGAAGCTTTTGGGAAATTCAAAGCTTTCAGAGCATTAGTGGAAAAGGAAAGCGGTAAAAGGATCAAGTGTCTCAGAACTGATCAAGGAGGGGAATTCACTTCTAGTGAATTCAATAAGTACAGTGAAGAATTTGGCATCAAGAGACAGCTGTCTGCCCCCCGGACTAAACAACAGAATGGCCTAGCAGAGAGGAATAACCAGACTGTCGTTAAAGCAGCTAGAACTATGTTGATCCAAGGAAACGTTGCTCACACCTTTTGGAGAGAAGCTGTGAGCACTGCAGTTTACACTATGAACCGAGTACTCATCAAAAAGGGCAAGGACAAAACTCCTTATGAGTATTGGACCGGTAAGACACCTGTGGTAAACTATTTTAAGGTCTTTGGTAGCAAATGTTACATCGAGAGGAGTGAACATCAGGGAAAATTTGAAGCTAAATGTGATGAAGGAATATTTCTAGGATATTCCACCAAGAGTAAAGCTTTCAAGTGCTACAACAATAGGACTCAGAGAATTATGGAAAGCATCAATGTAAGAGTTGATGAATCCTCTGAGAAGACTAACAAAACCGGCAATGAGCAAGTTGTAAATGAACCAGTTGCAACCTTCTGGGAACCGGTTGTCAGTCAACCGAGCACCAGTAACAGCGTTCCTGAACCGGTGAATGTTGATACTGATGAAGATAAGGATGAAGAAGAAAAGAAAGAAGAACCAATTAAGACCATTCCTGAATATGTCAAGTTGAATCATGATCCCAGGCAGATCATAGGTGATAAGGATGCAGGAATCCTTACCAAAAGAAAGATCAGAGAAAAATTATGTATGATCTCTGAATTTGAGCCTAAATCATTCAAAGAGGCTCATAATGATGAAGATTAGATCAAGGCAATGGGAGAAGAACTTGACCAGATAGAGAAAAATGGTACATGGTCCTTCGTACACAAACCAGAGCATAAAAATGTCATTGGCACCAAATGGGTGTTTAGAAATAAGTTGAATGAGGATGGCACAGTGATTAGGAACAAAGCCAGACTGGTATGCAAAAGATATGCTCAAGAAGAAGGTGAAGACTATGGGGAAACCTTTGCTCCTGTAGCCAGATTGGAAGGAGTTCATATGCTTCTTGCATATGCAGCTTTTAAGAGATTCAAGGTATATCAAATGGATGTAAATTCAGCATTCCTAAATGGTGTACTTGAAGAGGAGGTATATATTGAGCAACCAGATGGGTTTACCCTATCTGAAGATAGTGACATGGTATGTAGGCTACACAAAGCATTATATGGTCTAAAGCAAGCACCTAGGGCATGGTATGAGCACCTAAATTCCCATCTTATGAAGATTGGATTTGAGAGAACAAGTGAAGATAGAAACATCTACTTGAAGTCTGAAGAAGATCAGATCTTGATCTGTGAAGTTTTTGTTGATGACATCATCTTTGGTGGAGATGACAAGATGAGTCATGAGTTCGCTGATGAGATGAAGAAAGAGTTTGAAATGTCACTCATTGGGGAGATTAAGTTCTTCATTGGACTGCATATCCAGCGGATGAAAGATGGAATCTTCATCACTCAGTCCAAATATGTCAAAGAGGTGTTGAAGACTTTTGGCATGGAAAATAGCAAACCGATTAGTACACCGATGGTGACCGGTTGCAAATTGACCAAGGAAGATGATTCCGCACTAGTTGATGAGAAGGAATACCGATCAATGATTGGTAATTTGAATTATGTAGTGCATAGCAGACCGGATATTGCACATGCAGTTGGCATCACTGCAAGGTTCCAGAAGAGCCCAAGAGAATCTCACTTAAGTGCAGTCAAGCGGATTCTTAGGATTCTAAAGGGAACAATTGACTATGGATTGTGGTACCCATACAGCAATAATTTAAATCTAAAAGTATTCACAGATGTTGATTGGGCCAGTAATATGGATGATCGGAAGAGCACAACTGTTGGTGTATTCTTTCTCGGTGGTAGACTGGTCTCATGGATGAATAAAAAAATAGAGTTGCATCTCTCAGTCTACAGTGAAAGCGGAGTATGTTGCAGCTTTCATGAACTGCACTCAGACAATCTGGATGAAGCATGTACTGGAAGGCTTCAAGATCCCTGTATCTGAACCGGTAAGTATATTCTGTGATAACACAAGTGCTATCAATATATCAAAGAAACCGGTTTTACATTCTAGAACCAAGCATTTTGAGCTTAAGTATCATTTCTTGAGGGAAAAGTTTCAGAATAAAGAGATTGCACTGAAGCATTGTCCAATAAGGAGCAGTTAGCAGACATATTCACCAAGCCTCTCCCAAAGACAACATTTGTGCATTTGAGAGGTGAATTAGGGGTATTGCCCCTTCAGCAGGTGAACTAAAAGTGGTTGTTCCACATCAATCAGGTACTGCAAAGAAAAATCTTTGGTTGATTGGTGTGTTTAAGGATGCTACTCCTCAGGGGGAGCAGCAGGAGGAAATAGTGATGATTGTACCTCCACTTTGGCATTGTTGTCAAAGGGGGAGAAGAAGTGAAGCGAAAAGATATCTGCAGAAAATGGGGAGAAGATGTGAAGCAAAGAAGATATCTTCTGTATATTGCCATCAATGTCAAAGGGGGAGATTGTTGGCATTATGTGAACCGGCATGAGCATTATGTGAACCGGCATGAGCCTTATGTAAACTGGCATGAAGACATAATGATATTGTATGTTGTCATTGATGTCAATAAGAGACATAGTGTGAACCGGCACATGAGATAAGTGAAGAAAGAGGTACCGGCATATGTGTGAACCGGTATATGCCAAAGTGAAGCGGCACATTTGATCAAAGTAAACTGACATACAGTTATGGGAACCAGCACATGGAAGCACTGTATGACTACCGGTTGGTAAGGCAGCTTCCACTTCGGGGGTTTCGGTTTGAGTATCTCAAGTCTAAGTGACTCAATCGGTGATCTTTGTGTGATGAGTTAGCAGTATGATGGAGGACAGATCGTGTTGCCACATAATCTCTGTGCGCGTGAAGGATCTTGCATGAAGAAGACTATTCCTATCTACCTCGGGAATGTGCGAAGTCTATCAAATGGTGATAACGCGTGATGGGTTATCAGCCGCCATGAAAACAGTGGATAATGGATGATCGAGAATGTCTTGAGATTGACTCAAGACTGGTGCATTTAATGCAGTATGTTTCAATGGTCAGGATCGAACCGTTTGAATTGCTCAACCTAACAGGTTTAGGGTTTAAGGTTTTTGCTACCGACTTGTATGTTCCCTATAAGGTCAATGTTAGGTTTCTGTCTGAAGTTGTTGGCAAAAGTTGTGAGTGTGTATCTAATGAAAGTGATACAAGATTCTTGCCAGACCATAGGAGAGAAGAGATACCTGTAAAGTGTATGTGTAGAAGGAAAAGAGAAGCCTAAACGGATCTGTATTAGTATTAAGTGTTGTTAACAGATCATTGTAATACTTGTTGATCTCTAACCACTTCAACAGTTGTAAAATCCCCTAATAGGGTAGCCTTAACTGGCTTGATTCAAAATCCCTTAAATCAGGTGGCCTTAACCGGCTTGCTGTAAATCCCTTAACCGGGTAACTCGAAGCTAATGAGTTCTGAGAAGCTAAAAAAGCTTAGGAGATCCTTTCAGCTATTGAGTTCTTAAAATCCTCTAACAAGGTGACCGTACCGGGTTTAACCCTTAACCAGGTATCCCTTAACCGGGTGATCCCTAATAGTATCGGTTCCTACTAGAACCTATTGTAATATTCTTAACCGGACAAGGCTCCTAAGAGAGCAAACTTCTAAAGAGTTCAAAAAGCAGCTTGTGGGTATTCATCCCCACCGTGGTTTTTCCCAGTTGGGTTTCCACATAAAAAATGTGTGTGTCATGTGAAATGCTTTTTGTCTTGTGATGCATTGTTTTATTTGTTATGACAATGAAGGTTCTATGTTTTATGTCTATCTATAAAACATATTGAACTCACTGTTGTGAAGATTTGATAGTTAAAGTCTACTAGTTCATGCATGTGAATATTATGATAATCTGGTATTGAGCTAAGAGAAAAGCTTAGTGAGTGACCAGTTCATGACTGATTGAGCTATACTGGATGCTACCTGTTGCACTCTGTTTTATCGGTATCTCTATTTATCAGTCATTGTGAGTGTTTGCTGTCAAACTGGTTTTGGACTGTATTTGTGTCTGTACTGATTCACCCCCCCCCCCTCTCAGTACCTGTTTGGTACTAGTGGTTCATCATTGAGTTATCAATTGGTATTAGAGCACTCCAGGTCCTCTGTGTTGTAAGCTTAACCGCTTGAGGAAAAGATCCTAGCCAAATGATGAAGAGGGAAGGTCCAAAGATCAATAGGGAAAACTTTGGTATATGGAAAGATAGGATGAAGATATTCATCAAAAGCATGGGTGTTCAACACTGGAGTTATGTTGAAAATGTCTATGTTGTTCCTACCTCTACTCTCACCAATGATCAAAAGAGAGAGATATACAAGAAAATGGGCAAGTCATGGAAGCCCTCATCAGCAGTCTATCTGACATTGAGTTTATTTATGTTCAGGACAAGGCAAATCCCAAAGAAGTATGGGATGCTCTTGAAAATATCTATGGTAGTGATGAGCATGTAAAATAGGCTAAGGAAGAGAGCTTGAGAGGAAAGTTTGAAGACATGAGAATGGTTGAAGGAGAGACCATTTAGCAGTATAGAATAAGAATCAAAATAGTGTTTGGAGAAATAAAGAGTGCAGGTGGCAAAATAGAGGATTTCACTATGGTAAGTAAAGTCCTGAGATCCCTGTTGCCAGTCTATGCAATAAGGGTTGCTGCTATTCAGGAGCTGAGATCAATAGACAAGTCTAAGGCATCCTTGGACTCCATCATAGCCAAGTTGACAGAATATGAGTTGAATAGCTTTGATGGTATTGTTCAAAAGTCAGCATCAGCTTTTAAAGCTTCTGCTATACCATCCAAAAAAGGAAAAGAGGCTAGCATTAGTGGGGAACCTAGTCAGAACAGAAAGATGAAGGATGAAGAGTTTCTGATGTAATTTGAAACTCTTCTAGCTAGGAGATTCCCAAAAGGAACTGGTAAATACAAAGGTAAGCTACCGTTGAAATGTTTCTCCTGCAACCGGATAGGACATATTGCTATGAACTATCCTAATAGTTACAACAAGGACAAACCGGAAGGGTTCAAGAAATTCGAAGGAGGAAACCGGAGAAATTGTTTTGTGGCAGTTGATGAAGGTGTCACAGATGAGGAATCAGAAGATGAAGAGAATGAAGACATTGTGTACATTGCTGTAAAGGAAGATGTGACAGACAAGAAGGCTCTTGTCTCCCGGTTTGATGATTCCAATGAGTGGATCATTGACAGTGGCTGCTCTCACCATATGACTGGTGACCGGAGCAAGTTTCTATCATTAGAAGAGTATGATGGTGGTGTGGTTCGCTTTGGCAATGATGCACCATGCATGGTCAAAGGTAGAGGGTGCATCTCCTTGAATGGAAAGAGTAGTGTTGACAATGTGTATTGGGTTGATGGTCTCAGACACAACCTTCTAAGTGTTGCCCAATTAAATGACAGTGGACTCACTCCGCAATTCAAGAATGGAGTTTGCAGGATCAAAGGTAAAGATGGTAAATTGGTAGCCACTGGCATGCAGACTAAAGGTAACCTATTTCATCTAAATGCTAATATAAGTACATGTCTTATGGCTAAGCTTGATGATAGCTGGATAAGGCATAGGAGATTCTACAATGTGAACTTTGACAACATTGTGAAGGCTAGTAAGATCAAGGCAGTTAGAGGGTTGCTGGTGCTGAGCAAACCGGATAATACCTTGTGTAGAGAATGTCAATTGGGGAAAATGTCTTCCTCAACTTTTAAAGGTAAATCTTTCACTGCTGACAACTTGCTTCATCTTGTGCATACTGATTTATGTGGTCCTATGAAAACTAGAAGTGTGCAGGGTGATAGGTACTTCATGATTCTCACTGATGACTGCTCAAGAATGATGTGGGTCACATTCTTTAAAGAATAGTCTGAAGCTTTTGGGAAATTCAAAGCTTTCAGAGCATTAGTGGAAAAGGAAAGTGGTAAAAGGATCAAGTGTCTCAGAACTGATCAAGCAGGGGAATTCACTTCCAGTGAATTCAACAAGTACTGTGAAGAATTTGGCACCAAGAGACAGCTGTCTGCCCCCCAGACTCCACATGAGAATGGCCTAGCAGAGAGGAACAACCGGACTGTAGTTGAAGCAGCTAGAACTATGTTGATCCAAGGAAATGTTGCTCACACCTTTTGGAGAGAAGCGGTGAGCACTGCAGTTTACACTATGAACCGGGTACTCATTAAAAAGGGCAAGGACAAAACTCCTTATGATTATTGGACCGGTAAGACCCCTCTGGTAAACTATTTTAAGATCTTTGGTAGCAAATGTTACATCGAGAGGAGTGAACATCAGGGCAAATTTGAAGCTAAATGTGATGAAGGAATATTTCTAGGATATTCCACCAAGAGTAAAGCTTTCAAGTGCTACAACAATAGGACTCAGAGAATTATGGAAAGCATCAATGTAAGAGTTGATGAATCCTCTGAGAAGACTAACAAAACCGGCAGTGAGCAAGTTCTAGATGAACCAGTTGCAACCTTCTGGGAATCGGTTGTCAGTCAACCAAGCACCAGTAATAGTGTTCCTGAACCGGTGAATGTTGATACTGATGAAGATAAGGATGAAGAAGAAAAGCAAGAAGAACCAATTAAGACCATTCCTCGGTATGTCAAGTTGAATCATGATCCCAAGCAGATCATAGGTGATAAGGATGCAGGAATCCTTACCAAAAGAAAGATCAGAGAAAACTTATGTATGATCTCTGAATTTGAGCCTAAATCATTCAAAGAGGCTCATAATGATGAAGATTGGATCAAGGCAATGGGAGAAGAACTTGGCCAGATAGAGAAAAATGGTACATGGTCCTTGGTACCGAGACCAGAGCATAAAAATGTCATTGGCAACAAATGGGTGTTCAGAAATAAGTTGAATGAGGATGGCACAGTGATTAGGAAAAAAGATAGACTGGTATGCAAAGGATATGCTCAAGAAGAAGGTGAAGACTATGGGGAAACCTTTGCTCCTGTAACCAGATTGGAAGGAGTTTGTATGCTTCTTGCATGTGCAGCTTTTAAGAGATTCAAGGCATATCAAATGGATGTAAAATCATCATTCCTAAATGGTGTACTTGAAAAGGAGGTATATATTGAGCAACCAGATGGTCTACCCTATCTGAAGACAATGACATGGTATGTAGGCTACACGAAGCATTATATGGTCTAAAGCAAGCACCTAGGGCATGGTATGAGCGCCTAAATTCCCATCTTGTGAAGATTGGATTTGAGAGAACAAGTGAAGATAGCAACATCTACTTGAAGTCTGAAGAAGATCAGATACTAACCTATGAAGTTTTTTTTGATGACATCATCTTTGGTGGAGATGACAAGATGAGTCATGAGTTTGCTGATGAGATGAAGAAAGAGTTTGAAATGTCACTCATAGGGGAGATTAAGTTCTTCATTGGACTGTAGATCCAGGAAATGAAAGATGGAATCTTCATCACTCAATCCAAATATGTCAAAGAGGTGTTGAAGACTTTTGACATGGAAGATAGCAAACCGGTTGGTACACCGATGGTGACCGGTTGCAAATTGACAAAGGAAGATGATTCCGCACTGGTTGATGAGAAGGAATACCGATCAATGATTGGTAATTTGCATTATGTAGTGCATAGCAGACCGGATATTGCACATGCAGTTGGCATCACTGTAGGGTTCCATAAGAGCCCAAGAGAATCTCACTTGAGTGCAGTCAAGCAGATTCTTAGGTATCTGAAGGGAACAATTGACTATGGATTGTGGTACCCATACAGCAATAATTTCAATCTGAAAGTATTCACAGATGCTGATTGGGCTGGTAATGTGGATGACCGGAAGAGCACAACCGTTGGTGCATTCTTTCTCGGTGGTAGACTAGTCTCATGGATGAGTAAAAAAATAGAGTTGCATCTCTCAGTCTACAGCGAAAGCGGAGTATGTTGCAGCTTTCATGAACTACACTCAGACAATCTGGATGAAGCATGTACTGGAAGGCTTCAAGATCCATGTATCTGAACCGATAAGTATATTCTTTGATAACACAAGTGCTATCAATATATCAAATAATCTGGTTTTACATTCTAGAACCAAGCATTTTGAGCTTAAGTATCATTTCTTGAGGGAAAAGGTTCAGAATAAAGAGATTGCACTGGAGCATGTGTCCAGTAAGAAGCAATTAGTAGACATATTCACCAATCCTCTCCCAAAGACAACATTTGTGCATTTGAGAGGTGAATTAGGGGTATTGCCCCTTCAGGAGGTGAACTAAAAGTGGTTGTTCCACATTAGTCAGGTACTGGATAGGCAAATCTTTGGTTGATTGGTGTGTTTAAGGATGCTACTCCTCAGGGGGAGCAGCATGAGGAAACAGTGATGATTCTACCTCCACTTTGGCATTGTTGTCAAAGGGGGAGAAGAAGTGAAGCGAAAAGATATCTGCAGCAAATGGGGAGAAGATGTGAAGCAAAGAAGATATCTTTTGTATATTGCCATTAATTCCAAAGGGGGAGATTGTTTGCATTATGTGAACGGGCATGAGCATTATGTAAACTGGCATGAAGACATAATGATATTGTATGTTGTCATTGATGTCAATATGAGACATAGTGTGAACCGGCACATGAGATAAGTGAAGAAAGAGGTATCGGCATATGTGTGAATTGGTATATGCCAAAGTGAAGTTGCACATTTGTTCAAAGTAAACCGGCATGCAGTTATGGGAACCGACACATGGAAGCACTGTATGACTATCGGTTGGTAAGGCAGCTTCCACTTCGGGGTTTTCGGTTGGAGTATCTCAAGTTTGAGTGACTCAATCAGTGATCTTTGTGTGTTGAGTTAGCAGTATGATGGAGGACAGATCGTGTTGCCACCTAATCTTTGTGCGTGTGAAGGATCTTGCATGAAGAAGACTATTCCTATCTACCTTGGGAATGTGCGAAGTCTGTCAAATGGTGATAATGCGTGATGGGTTATCAGCCACCATGAAAATGGTGGATAATGGATGATGGAGAATGTCTTGAGATCGACTCAAGACTGGTGCATTTAATGTTGTGTGTTTCAACGGTTAGGATCGAACTGTTTGAATTGCTCAACCTAACAGGTTTAGGGTTTAAGGTTTTTTCTACCGACTTGTATGTTCCCTATAAGGTCGATGTTAGGTTTCTGTCTGAGGTTGTTGGCAAAAGTTGTGAGTGTTTATCCAACGAAAGTGATACAAGATTCTTGCCAGACCATAGGAGAGAAGAGATACCTGCAAAGTGTATATGCAGAAGGAAAAGAGGAGCCTAAATGGATCTGTATTAGTATTAAGTGTTGTTAACAGATCATTGTAATACCTGTTGATCTCTAACCACTTCAATAGTTGTAAAATCCCCTAATAGGGTAGCCTTTACTGGCTTGATTCAAAATCCCTTAAATCGGGTGGCGTTAACCGGCTTGCTGTAAATCCCTTAACCGGGTAACTCGAAGCTAATGAGTTCTTTGAAGCTAGAAAACTTTAGGAGATCCTTTCAACTATTGAGTTCTTAAAATCCTCTAACAAGGTGACCCTACCGGGTTTAACCCTTAACCGGGTATTGCTTAACCAGGTGATCCCTAACAGGATCGGTTCCTACCAGAACCTATTGTAATGTTCTTAACCGGACAAGGCTCCTAAGAGAGCAGACTTCTAAAGAGTTTAAAAAGCAGCTTGTGGGTATTCATCCCCACTGTGGTTTTTCCCAGTTGGGTTTCCACGTGAAAAATGTGTGTCATGTGAAATGCTTTTTGTCTTGTGATGCGTTGTTTTATTTGTTATGCAAATGAAGGTTCTATGTTTTATGTCTGTCTATAAAACATATTGAACTCACTGTTGTGAAGATTTGATAGTTAAAGTCTACTAGTTCATGCATGTGAATATTATGATAATGTGGTATTGAGCTAAGAGAAAAGCTTAGTGAGTGACCGGTTCATGACTGATTGAGCTATACTGGATGCTACCTGTTGCACTCTGTTTTATCGGTATCTCTATTTATCAGTCATTGTGAGTGTTTGTTGTCAAACCGGTTTTGGACTGTATTTGTGTCTGTACTGATTCACCCCCCCCCCTCTCAGTACCTATTTGGTACTAGTGGTTCATCATTGAGTTATCAGCCTTGATCTAACTGGCCTTCATAATATTATCAAAGTTTACATGGCAAAGTCTCCTATGCCATATCCAGCTATCATCAAACTTAGCCATTAGACATGTATTGATATTTGCATTCAGCTGAAATAAGTTACCTCTGGTCTGCATACCGGTGGCCATCAATTCACCACTCTTTCCTTTTATTTTGCACACTCTATCTCTGAATTCCAAAGTGAGTCCATTATCATTTAGCTGGGCAACACTCAAAAGGTTGTGTCTGAGACCTTCTACCCAATACACATTATTAGCACTGATTTTTCCATTCAGAGAGATGGACCCTCTGCCTTTTACCATACATGGTGTATCATTACCAAATTGGACCACACCACCATCATACTCTTTCAGAGACAGAAACTTACTCCGGTCACTAGTCATGTGGTGAGAACAACCACTATCAATAATCCACTCATTGGAATTATCAAAGCGAGAGACAAGAGCCTTCTTGTTTGACACATCTTCCTTAACTACTACAAACACAATGTCTTCACTTTCTTCATCTTCTGATTCCTCATCAGTGACACCTTCATCAACTACTACAAAATAGTTTCTCATGTTTCCTCCTTTAAACTTCTTGAACTTCTTTGGTTTGTCCTTATTATCACCATTAGGACAGTTTATAGCAATGTGTCCTATCATATTGCAAGAAAAGTATTTCAAAGGGAGCTTACCTTTGTATTTACCAATTCCCTTAGGAAATCTCTTGGCAAGAAGAGCTTCAAATTCCATCAGGATCTCCTCATCATCCATTTCTCTAGTTTGTCTTGGTTCACAACTGGTACTAGCTTCTTTACCCTTTCTAGATGGTGTTGTAGATGCTCTAAAGGTTGATTCAGTCTTCTGAATACTGCCATCATAATTATTTAGCTCATAAGCTGTCAACTTAGCAATGATTGAGTCTAGGGATACCTTTATCTTGTCTATAGAGCTCAACTCCTGAATAGCAGCACCCCTTATTGCATAGACCGGTAATAAGGGTCACAAGACTTTGCTAACAACAGTGGAATCATCTATTTTTCCACCTGCACTCTTGATGTCTCCAACAATAGTTTTGATTCTTATTCCATATTGTTGAATGGTCTCTCCTTCAACCATCTGCATGTCTTCAAACTTTCCCCTAAGGCTCTCTTCCTTAGCTTGTTTTACATGCTCATCACCACCATAGATATTCTCCAGAGCATCCCATACTTCTTTGGGATTATCTTTATCCTAAACATCAATAAACTCAATGTCAGATAGACTACTGAGGGCTTCCATGACTTGCCCGTTCTCCTGAACCTCTCTTTTTTGGTCATTGGTGAGAGTATCGGTAGGAATAACATAAGCATTCTCAACATAGCTCCAGTGTTGAGCACCCATGCTTCTGATGTAGATCTTCATTCTGTCCTTCCATATCTTAAAGTTATCTCTGTTGAACTTTGGACCTTCCCTCTTCATCATTAGAGTAGGATCTTTTCCTCAAGCAGTTAAGCTTACAACACAGAGGACCTGGAAGATGCTCTAATAACAATTGATGAATAATGATGAACAGTAAGTACCAAACTGGTACTGAGAGGGGGGGTGAATCAGTACAGACAAAAACTTTCCCTCAACCATTTTGACTACAAATACTGCACTTAACTGGTAAACCGTAACACCGGTCTAAATCAGGGCACTACCGGTTACACACAGTGAGAGTATGAATAGCATAGACTGGTAAACACTTAGATCTCTACACAATCTAATATCTCATATCCACTTCACCCTTATGCATAAACAGTTATTATATCATCAAAAATATAATGACTAGCGGTTCAACATGCTTTAGCACTTGACAAAAAATATTAAGGCATCATATGAAAAGCATCACACATGACACACTGATTTTTCACATGGAAACCCAACTGGGAAAAACCACGGTGGGGATGGATACCCACAAGTTGTTCTTTGAACTCTTTTGAAGTCCGCTATGTTATGCCTAGTCTGGTTAAAGACTTTTACAATAGGTTCTGTTAGGAACCGATCCTGCTAGGGATCACCTGGTTAAGGGATGGCTAAACACTCGGTTAAAGGTTAGAACCCTGTTAAAGGTTACCTCACAAGAGGATTTGAAGAACTCATTGAATTGAGTCGCCCTGTTAAAGGATTTACACAAAAGCCTGTTAAAGCTTCCCGGTTAAGGGATTTTCCAACTGCTGAAATGGTTAGAAGTCAACAGGTAATACACTGATATGTTAACAACACTTAATGCCAAGGCAGATCCACTTTAGCTTCTTTTTATCTGCAATCACACTCTCTAGGTATCAATACACTTCTCTGCTTTGGTAAGAATCAAGTATCTCTTCACTTGGATACACACATAACATTTGCCAACAACTTCAAAATGAAAAAAATCAACGACCTTATAGGAAACAGATAGGTCGGTAGCATAAACCCTAAACCCTAAACACTTAGGTTTAACAATTCAGTCGGTTCAATCCTAACCGTTAATCACACTCCATTGAGTACAACAGTCTTGAACAGATCTCAAGACGTTCTCCAACGTTCATTCTTTTCTACTTCAAGAAGCTGATAACCCATCACGTTCTCTCCACTGTTTACAGAGACTTCACACATTCCCGAGGTAGATAGGATCTATCTTCTTCATGCAAGATCCTCAAGGAAATCCTTCACGCGCACAAGGCTAATGTGGCAACACGATATGGTCTTTATTACAATGCTAACTCATCACAAGATGTCATTGGTTGAATCACATAGGCAATGCATCAACCGAAAACCCTGAAGCTGAGACTACCAACCGGTAGTCATGCCAAATGAAACCCTGATACAAAACTTTCATATATCGGTTCTCATTCCAACATACCGGTTCACCTTGAACAAACATACCGCTTCATTTTTTCACATATACCGGTTTACATCGTCATATCGGTTCTCTTTGCCAGTTAGCTTACCACAATATATTGGTTCATACTTCAGCATATTGACATCAATGACAAGATACAATATCATCATGTCATCATGCTCTGCACATATTCCAACAAAAAACTAGTTTATCACTATTATAACATGGACAAAGACCATCTTTGGGTTCATTGTAGATTTTGATAAGTCCCTTTTTGATGAGGCCTTTTTCACATTTTAGTCCTTGAGTGATCATCTCTTCAAAGGATTATGTACCCTTCATGTCTAAAAGGAATTCCATCTCATCATTCAAGTTGGAAATGAATATTTCCACTAGTTCTTGCTCAGGTAAATGAAGATAATGTCTGCTAGATAGTTGCCTCCACCATTGCAGGAAAGTTGAGAACAACTTCACTGGTTTTTGTTTGGTGTTGCATAAATCTGCCATGGTAACATCTCGTTCTATGTTGTGTGCATAATAAACGATGAATTTTTGGACTAGTTCCTCAAATGTTGTAATGCCACCTAGTAATCGTGAAAACCATTGTGTGGTTGTGCCTCCCAAACTTTGAGGAAAGAGGCACATTAGATATGTGTCATCATAAGCCACCTCTAGACAAGTTGCGTGAAATTATCGCACATGATCTCTAGGGTCGCCTTTGCCCATGTACTTTTCAAACTTGGGTATTTTGAACCCTCACAGAAAAGGTGGCATAAGCATGTTCCTATCAAAAGGATAGGCACAAATATCATTAAGTGAAAACTGAGTGGTCTTCACACCACTATTGAGTTGTTGAGCGATATTTTCTACTTGTTGTCTCAACATGTCTATTTTTGAAAGGGGGAGGAGGTGGAAGATTCCCTTGATGATTAAGGTCATAGCAGAAGTAATCTATACGTCTTCCACCATCGTGATGACTATGTTGCTCAAATGTTTGTCGTATCTGTGTTATATCAAAGTTAGAGGAAAGTCTGGCACCCTCTTGAGAAAGTCTCAAGAAATGAGCATCTGCGTTGTTTCTAAGGATTTTGTCAAAGAGTCTATTGAATTTGGGATTATGTTGTTCTCTTTCTATATCTTCGGGAATTGGAGTGCTGGGATCTTCATCGTTTGTGCCTCCTCCAATGGCCTCATGAAAATTGTTGATGTTTTCTTCCTCTTCTTCAATTTTTGGTTGTCTAGTTTTCATTGACCTTGTGTCAGCCATGTTCTTGAAAGTTTGGTGAAAGAGGTTATGAGGTGGTGACGAAATGTTTGATGGAAGACAAATTTTGTGAAATGTTTGTTGGAAGATGGATCTCTAACACTGAAGGTTGGATGTTAACAAAGTTCTTTGTGAATTTCTCTTGTGTTTTTCAACAATTTTGATGTGATGAGGTATAGCAAGGTTTGAGATATGTTACAAACCAAGCTATCTAGTAATGAGAGGATGCACTCATAAACTAGTTTTAACCTATGTAGAAATGCCTCTTAGGATGATTGATCCTAGATGTAAAGACACCCTAAAAGTGATTTTTTGGTTTGATTTAAGCAATATTTAAAAGAACTTAGGACAAGACCTTTTTGTGTTTTGAGATTTTGAATGGTTTTGTGATGTATGAAGGTGAAAGTGGGTAGAATATGGACCTCAATAAAACTTTGTCACAAAGGGGGTTTCTACTTCTTCCTCTCCCTCAGGGGTTGGTGGTTCCCCTCGAGCTTTGTTGTATGTGATACATATTTTGGGGAAGAAATTAGGATTGATCTTACCCCGATTGTTTTTGTGATAATCCAAGGCTCTATACTGAGTAAAAGCTCTATTTTTCAAAGGCTATTTGTCAAATTCGTTGGATTTGCCTTGAAGATACAAGTGCATATGGCGCAAGAAAGCTCTGTGTGAGAGAAAAAATTGTCTATTGATATAGAAAAACTTCCTTCTTTTGATTAGATCTTTTGAACCCAATTGTCTCTTTTTCAATGTGGTCTTTTGATGAAGACTCCTTTTTCTCAAGATGTGAGTGATGGTCATACAAACTGATACTTTGTTTCACATGTTGATGTTGTTTTGTTTATCAATGTTTGAGGTGAATTTTTGGGATGAATACTTTAAAATTATTTTGAATTTCTTTGACAAGAAAACACAGCAATCACACAAGCACAATAACCTTGTCTCTTTTCAACAAAAGGCAAAAATAGGTGTGGATCTAAATCAACCCAATCATGAACTTTTTGACCCTTTTTACAAATGTATTTTATGTTTCCCAAAGCCTGAAGTCGGCCCAAATTGTTACTGGTTTGACATAAGATGAAGACAACTCAAACACTTTTTATCCCTAAGGTCAATGGCCATTTGCAATATTTTCAGCCCACATCTTGATATTTCTTCGACTTTGGTACTACATACCTTATGAATCTCGTCATGGCAGCTAAGGATGTGATATACTAAGTCTTGCGCGAGCATAATAGATAGATGATCCCTATGATGGGGGAGTCACCACTTTCATCAAGCTACAAGTAGCCTTTCAAAAAGCCATGTTTCTACTCCAGGAAATATGTATGGTGAGTATCTTGGGAGCAAAACCATCTATGCTCTTGCACTGAAATTTTCACAAATATCCTCAATCAATAGAATAGGTGGGCTTCTATAATAAAAGGTGTCTAGTAATGTTCGATGTTTTTGGATGTAATTTCACTCTGCAGTGACTCACTTAAGAAACTTGTAACTTGTGGTGGGGCCCATATGTTCTTTCGGCAAGTTACACTGTAAGAACAACTACACCCAAGGCTACAACTTTTGCTCTCACCTAATTTCTATAGTAGCTCGAAGTCTTTACCACGCAAGGTCATTCCCAAGAGTGATGTGTCTCTTGGCAGGCCTCTCTTAAAAATAAAAAATTTCGAGCATTACTAACACTTTTCTCTTGCACCTAGGACCACGAGAGCCAAGGGAGAGGATAGTGTGTGTTAGAAATGGGACCACTCTACAGATTTTTTGCACAAGTGTGCCAAACACTGAAAACACTTGTTCTTTTTAATTATTTTATCGCAATGTGATCTATATGCTATTTGGAGATTTTGCTCCAACAACCATGGTGTTCTTTTTAATCCCACAAGGCAATTTGTTTTCTAACTAGGAAATTGAAAATCCTGGTCAAAGAAAAAGTGATTTTGTAAACAAAATGGACAAGTTTTTTGTTCTTTTTAATTTTCCAAAATAAAAAGTTGATTGTGAATTTTATCCTTGCAAGAAATGAAAGTTGTTTTGTTTGTTGTAAACCCAGAATGAAAAGTTTGTCCCTAACTTGCAAGGAAAAAGCAAAGTTTTTTGTTTGATTTGTGGTTCTTTTTAACTTTGCAAATGAAATTCTTTTTAAGCCCCAAATTGAAAATTTTGTTGATTTTTAGTCCAAAATGAAAGATGAATCTGTTTCCAAACCAAAAAAGAAAGTGAATTCTTTTTAAATCTAACTTTAAAAGCAAAGCTCAGAAAGAAAAAGAAATAAACTTCCTAATTCCTAACTCCTCGAATCCTGCAAACAAAAAATTAGCAAAACCTGCACAACAAAAGAAAACAGTTAGTGAAATGAAGGTTTTGGTGAGCTTCTACAAGCCTAAGATTTTTAATTTTTTCGATTACACAATATCTTTTCTCAACTCTCTATTACAAAAGCGCTACTCTGTGTAAACATAGAAGCACCACTTTAATACAAAAGCGTTGAAGGATTGATAAAGGCGATAAAGAACAACAAAAGCACTACCATATGGACATAAGTATTCATTAAAATTGTTAAACAAAATGAAAATTTTGTCAGACAGAGAGTGCAAATGCACTAAAAGAGTTACAATAGCGTTATATAACCAACAATAGTGCTATAACTAGGACAAAGGTGCTAATTCTCTGACAGAAGCACTAAATCCTCTGCTATCAAAGGTGCTAAAATGAGTGTCAATAGTGCTAAAGCGCAACCTGTGTCTGGCAATTTTATTGGAAAATCACCAAAAAAATTAGTTTTGGGATCAAAAGGTTGTGTGTTTGATTCATGGCGGGTTCACCAAATGATGCATGCTGAAAAGAAATGCACAAGAACACAAGTCAAACGTTAATGTTGTTAGTGGCGATAAAACATGAAAGATAAATGAAACTATAATCCTAAACATGCATACCAAGAGAGATATAAAATAGATTATGAAAGGCACACAAAAACAAAGGAATGAGATAAAACCCTCCCAGATGCTCTCCAACATGCTCATGGTTGCTCCTGCCTTGTTACTCTCCTCTCCAAGTTCCACATGAGTGTAGCCCTCAGCTTTTTGCACTATTATGGATGTCTTATGGAGATTCAAGATTATGAAAATGGCTAATTATGTAAATGCAAGCAAGATAAATATGAGAAAGCACCTAATTTAATCTATGTTAATTTTATCCAAAATAACAAAGAAAAGTGCTTCTAAAACGTTCTCTTAAAATTGGTCTAAGTGTTATGCATAAAGATTTATGGATCTGGATGAAGAAGGAATGGGCTCTATTTATAGGAAAAATAGGACAATGGATGGTTGAGATTGATTAATTTCAACAAGGGTTAGATTGATGGGTTTGTGATCCATGTGAGAGTTTTCAACCCAATCCCAAGATGACAAATGTCAACATGAGATGGCGTGAGAGGAGAGGGAAGAAGCATTAATTGCTTGAGATGACTTGAAGGTTACCTTAGGAGGTAAGGTTTAGTCTTGAGTTAGTGAATAAAGCTTTTATCCAATGAATAATGCCTTTATCCAATGGACAAACTCTTATGCAAGAGTTAGTGGGATAACCATGGTCAAAGCAATGAATGCTTGAAGAGACCCATGAGTTAAATGAGGGTTGAGTTAGAGGGAAAGTCTCTAACCATGTGGGTGAGTTGAGTTTAACCATTAATGGTTTGAAAAATTTTAGGGGTTAACTTGTTGAAGATGTAAAGCCTTTAAGGCTTTTCAAAGACTTTAAGGCTTTTCAAAGACTTTGAGGCTTTGAGAAATGACTCCAAGTTGCTTAGGAATGTGACAATAATTAGGGGATGGGATTAGGCTAATTTAGAATGGTTAGAAGAGTATAGAAGGCGATTAAAAGAGACTAGAATAGGTTAGAAGAGCAAGTGGGTGAGAGAAAATAGGATTTTAATTTTTTAAAAATTCATTTATTTCAACCAAATAGGTGTTGTTGGCATTACAACAGAAAGGAGATTGTTGGCATTTCAATAAGGATATTGAGAAGGTTGTTGGAGATTATTGATATAACTGAAGAAGGATGATTACTGTCTTAATAATATTGTTTTGTCATTGATGTCAAGAAATTGATTTTCTGATTCAGTATGATGCTGCCATATCTTGAGAAGTATGTGTTGATGAGTATTAGGAGGTCGGTAAGTGACACAGAAAGAATGTGATAATAAAGGGAGAAATAAGTTATTCAATGGGCAACTATTACCGAGTTAGACAATGATGAGATCATGTTGTTTTGATTGTTTTGTTATCCTTCACATGTTGTTGATTATAAGTTTAATAATGTATTATGTCACCGAGCAAGGAACCTAGTCGATAAACCCTAAGGTACCTAGTCAGTAAACTCTAAGGTTATCGATATTGGTTAAAGAAGACAGAATGTCTACCAAGCGAAGTTCGGTATTAACCGAGTAACAACCGAGTTATAATAGATCGCATTGGATGGATAAAAGCATTATTTAATGAAGGATGTTGATGAGCTGGAGTTGATCAAATGATTGGTTTGTCGTGCAAGAAGTTTGTTGAGGATCGACAACATGGAAAATATAGGAGGAAGATCTACAACACAGATTGAACCGCAATAACCTAGCACAAGTTCCAAGGAAGGAATGCAAGTTCCAAGGTGAGGTAAAACGTTTTCAGATCGAAGAATACATTGAACCTAGTCAAGTTTGATGATTCGATGGCTAAGATTGATCATGGGAAATGTGATCAAGGAGATTAAGCAGTTAGAAATTGTTTATAAATAAGGAATTATTGATAAACAATGGATGCGGGCAAATGTATGCACAGTGATGCTACAGGATTGTTTACCGAGCTCAAAAGCTTAAAAATCTTATTGAAGAACAGATTGAGAAGCCCAGCAAGCCCAACAAGGGACTAGATAAGTCTTATGACAAGATTGTTTTGAGCAAATAGAATCTGCTTTAACATTTCAAATGTGAAGTTGCAGATATATTTTATTACTGTTGTTTATTTTGTAAGTAACAGGAAATATCTTAACCGAGTGGACCTAACAGTCTTATTTGTAAACCCTCTAGCAAGGTAACATTCTAAATGTTTGAAATCCTTTGACAAGGTCACTTCTAACAAAGTGCAAGACTCTAACAAGTCTGAGGGAAATCCCTTAACCGGGTCACATCTAGCAATGTGTTTGTAATCTTTAACAGGATTTGCTTTTAACCGAGCATACTCTAGAAGGGTATATTTCTTAGTGGGTTCAAAATCCCACAGTGGTTTTTCCCTATTTGGGTTTCCACGTTAAATCTGGTGCTATATGTGTTGTGATGTTATATGTTCATGAGTTTGAATGTTTTACAGTTTTGGTTAGTTTGAATGTTTTACAGTTTTGGTTATGTATTTTGAAGTATAAGCTACAGAGGTTGAATCTGTTGAATATATTGAAGATTAAGTTTGTATGATTCACCCCCCCCCCCCCTCTCATCTTATTAACTATTAGCATCAAAGCTTTACAAGTGCAACTTGCATTTGTAGGAGAATGCAAGTGGGGGGTAGTTAGGGAAAGGGGGTTAAATTAAATAAATGTGCTTTATTTATTTAATTGATTTAGAGTCTGGCTTAATGAACTAATTTAAATAAATTGAATAATTTATTTAGTTAATAGGAGAAGAGGTTGAGGATGAAATTAATTAAATATTAATTTAATTAACTAATTATTGATGGTTAAATAATCAAATAAATAGTTAATATTCATTTAATTAAGCGGACAGATTTATGTGACTACAATATATATATATGGACAATAACCATATAGGCACAGAACTTGAAACTTAATATCATAGGGACAAAAAATAAATTCACAAGATGCAGGAGTGAAAGATGTAACTGTGATGTGGTTAAAAATTGGATATTGCTAATATTCTATTAGATGAAGATTCATTTCTCATATGATTAACTACTAAATGATGTTGTATTTGTCATATGAAATTTATTGGAAGTAATAAGTATAAAAGATTAAAGTTCTCTGAAAATAGTATAATATGTATGCTTGATAATATTATTTGCAGTGAGTATATACTCATTGTAACTAATATTATCAGTCATACATAATCTTGAAATAAAAATATTAACAAATTGAAGGAGAAATAACGGAGAACAATATTTTTTTGCAGAGCAAACAATGAAAATGCCCCAAAATAATCTTCATTTCCCAAAGTTTTTAGGGCAACGTAGTTGGCAGTAATTTGTGCCAAGTGAGCCCATAACATGTATGCAGGAAGGCAGTAATAGTGTACCCTTAAAGTGAAATGATAAATAATGAAGGGGTTTCAAATAATTATGAACAATAATCAGTTTTTTTTGCATTCTCTATAATTATTTTGGCATTATAAATAGACATACACCATTTAATAGTGCACCCATTAAATGAAATGATAACTATTGAAGGGGTTTCAAATAATTATGAACAATAATCATTTATTTTTTTGCATTCTTTGTAATGATTTTGGCATTATAAACAGAGAGACACCATTTAACAGTGCACCCATAAAATGAAATGATAAATAATGAAGGGGTTTCAAATAATTATGAACAATAATCAATTTTTTTGCATTCTCTGTAATTATTTTGGCATTATAAATAGACAGACACCCTCTCATAGCGCACTCATAAAATGAAATGATACATAATCAATGGGTATCGAATAAATATGAACAATAATCATTTTTTTTTGCATTCTTTGTAATGATTTTGGCATTATAAATAGACAGACGCCATCTAACAACGCGACCATAAAATGAAATGATAAATATTCAAGGGGTATCGAATAAATATGAACAATAATCATTATTTTTTTGCATTCTCTATAATGATTTTGGCATTATAAACAGAGAGACACCATTTAACATCGCACCCATAAAATGAAATGATAAATAATGAAGGAGTTTCGAATAATTATGGACAATAATCAATTTTTTCTGCATTCTCTATAATGATTTTGGCATTATAAACTGAGAGACACCATTTAACAGTGCACCCATTAAATGAAATGATAAATAATGAAGTTGCCTCAAACATATATGAACAATAATCTTTTTTTTTTTGCAGTTTCTAATTATTTTGGCATTATAAACGAACATACACCATTTAACAGTGCACCCATTAAATGAAATGATAAATAATGAAGGGGTATAAAATAATTATGAAAAATAATCAATTTTTTTGGCATTCTCTATAATGGTTTTGGCATTATAAACAGAGAGACACCATTTAACAGCTCACCCATTAAACAAAATGATAAATAATGAAGGGGTTTCAAAGAAAACGAAGAGATAATTAATTTTTTTGTCATTCTCTATGAGAATTTCAGCATTATTAAATTGTAACAAAGTAGTGAAATGAAACCCTAAATCACATACAAAGAAATCATCAATAGACAAAGCATAATGCAACTATGAAGGAAGTAAACCATCATTGGACATCCAATATGCAAGGAGGAAGAATGTGATCGTTACCTGGGAGCACAGAAGAGTTGGGTTGACTGAAGGAGAAATGGAAAAGAAATGGTTGCAGAGGAGAAACGATAGAGAACAAAGTTTTCGCATGCCAAACAATGAAAATACCCCAAAAAATCTTCATTTCCCTAAGTTTTTAGGGCAACGTAGATGGCGATATTTCGAGCCACGTGGGCCCATAATGCGTATGCTAGAAAGCAGTTATGGGTGGTCAACATTTTTATCGACCACCCATTTTAAACTTTATAATATTAAATATGTGTTTAATAAAATGCCTAACATAAAAAAATAGATTAATTTTAATTTATAAAAAGGTGGAAAATGTATTAGATAATAGGTATTTTATAAACATATATTGGCCTTTTCATTTGCAGTTATTGGCGCAATAGAGGTCAAGTATCGGGCAAAACTTTGAAATGACCATTTTTTGGCCTTTTAATGCATAACGACCGTAGAAATCGGATCATTACTACCTAGAAGGCAGACCAATAGCTAAAGCAGTTAAGTCGCATATGAAGACAACCAAAAAAAAATCAAAATCTGATGTACTATTTAGGATATGTGGGTGCGCGAAGTTAGCTATGATGGTTATTGGTGCTCTTCCCTTATTGATAGCAGCCCATGGGAACGTGAGGCAATGACATAAACAAATTTTCTAGCGACAACCAAAACAATTGAGTATTTTTTGATAACAACAAAACAAACTGGTACAACGTGAGACAAATTTCCGATGGAGGTTCCCTCCACAATTGATAGCCTATCGGCTAAATATTTGATTCTTATCTTGTAAGAAATAAAATTAATTTGTAATAAAAAATTAATATAAATAAATTTAGCAAAAATAATTATGTTGGAATGATTTTTTCATTGTAATAAAGAGTTAATAAGGGTTATGTTTAAATGTTAAGGTTATAGATGCTCTATATTTTAAGTGGCAATTTTTGGTTTTCATAATGATTTTTAAGTTGATTAAAGTTGAATGTTGAATATATTAAATGTTGTGTGAGGTGATGAAGTCTTTCTTATGACTAAAAATTATCACTTACTAATCAACAAATAAATAATTTTAGATAAAAGAGTTGGCATAGAAATATGTACGCAATTAAATTCAAAATAAAAATAAAATAATAATAATAATAAGTGTGTATTTTAGAAGTGGAGATAAAAAACACTATGATTGATTATTGTTACCCAATTTCTTAATTTGGATCTAAAGTGAATAGGCTACATAACCATTCTTGGTAAATTCTAGATTTGAACATCAACTTGGGCCAATCCTACACTTATGGCTATGACCATAAAATTCCCAAAGCACGTGATTAACAATATCATAAATCAAATTTCAATTTTAGTCATTAAATTATGATTTAAAACCACATAATTCTTTTTTGTATTTAAATTTTATGGAAAATATAAATTAATATAAACATACCAGTCAACCATTTAAGGATTAGGGTTTCTAAAATATTACCAAATTTCAATTTTAGTCATTAAATTATGCTTTAAAACCACATAACTCATTTTTGTATTTAAATTTTATGGAAAATATAAATTAATATAAACATCCAGAAACTCATTACTAGTCTACCATTTAGGGATAAGGGTATCTAAAATATTACCAAATCTCAATTTTAGTCATTAAATTATGATTTAAAACCACATAACTCATTTTTGTATTTAAATTTTATGAAAAATATAAGTTAATATAAACATCCAAAAACTCATTACTGGTTGACCATTTAGGGATTAGGGTTTCTAAAATATTACCAAAACACAATATCTAGGGTATCTCATTGAACATGATAATGAAAAAATGTATTTGGACTGAGTATATGATAGGTAAGGCAAAATGGATATGGCTAACGAGATATCTCCTCATAACTACTGTCAGGGAATAACTCAGACCTATCAACAACATTGAAGATATATCTATACATACATACATACATACATACATACATACACACAACAAACTAGGACCAACATCAAAGATATATCTAACCTACAAATTGTAGTGTGGTAGAATTTGGGTAACAATGAAATGAAACAAACTAAGAATGAAGAAATGCTCATGACTTGTGCACAATGCCACAGACGTAAGGGGAAGAGATGTAGAGTTAATATCACTGCAAGGAAAGAGTGTAGGTGATGACAAGAGATAAATGATTGTAACGTGGTGGAATTCTAGGAGGCCACAAAGACCACTTATAGAAATTAAGACAGATAACAAGTTGGATTGAAGGGTGGCAATGTGATGAAATGAAGACATATAACAATTTGGGCTATAATAGTATACCAAATTAGGCTAAAATTGATAGTCCTATGGAAGGCAAAATTGGCTAACTGATAAAAACTCTGGCAATGTGATCAAAGGTAACCACAAACTTGGTTTGAGTGCAAGGCCTCCTATGACTTCATTAAAATTTTGCATATAAACAAAAATTCACTTATTCTTGAATTTCCTTCTAGGTTTGAGGCATCATTAGAATGGTGTTGATTTTTCACTGAACTATCACAAAAATGTAAATCCTTTTGTTATCTTCCAACAATAACATAAAAACCCTTTCTGTTAACAATTTTGGTGTAAACCCTTATTTTTTGTATTGACAATGATGTCGTAAACCCTTTTTTTATTTTTTTGGGTGATGTCATAAACCCTAACAAAATCATAACATAAAAGAACACTTATACTAACAGTGAATTTTAACAAAAAAATTCATAGTTAAACAATAAAAAACAAATGGCAAAACTTTAACAATAATTTATGATGAATATTAATAGTGATGCTTGAAAAAAAATCATTATTAATTGTGTTATTAACTAAAAATATCATTTCAACGTCCCCAATGAGACTTTTTTTACACATTCCATTATACATTTGTAAAATACCAATGATTACATTTCCATAAAGAGATTTCAGTGTTCATAAACACCCAATGGAGAACAACTTTAGAGAACAAGCACCCATGAAAAAACGCACCAACAAGTTTAGAGAACAAACACCCACAAATTTACAAGTTAAGAACCCACCAATTTAAGAACACCATAGTTACACATTAAGGAAAAGAATTGAAATTTTAAAAACAATAAAACAAAAATGAAAAATGGAAAATGGAAGGCCTTAGTGAGGAATAATCCTAACCTGGGTCAAAGACTGCTACTCCAAATAACCCATTTACACGTGCAAGACAACCTCTAAATCCTAGCATCCATACCTGAAAGTAGAAGCAAGGTGGAAGTAAATGCAATTATGAAGAAATGGAGAATGGTAAATTGAGATCTACACACAAAGAAAACAACAACAAAGAACCAGGGTGTAGCATTTACCCTTCCATTGACATGCCCAAGAACTAGAGCATAACCATCATCAAAGAACTAGGGCATAGCGATCCCTGAAGTGGAAGGGAGACTTGTGTCTGAAGTGAGCATGCTCTGGGTAAACACTTTAAGTTGCAGAGACCCTAGGCGAACACGTTCTAGTGCATAATGTGATGAAGAATCGAGAAGGAATGAGAAGGAAAGGAATGAAAATTGGATCATTTGCTGAGTTAGGAGCATTGAATAAAATTTTGCTCGAGTTTTGTGAATAATGTGGTGGAAGTAAGGAGAAGCAACATAGAGTTAATGCCACTACAAGGAAGAGTGTAGGGTGATTGTGGTCACTCAATGAAGACAAATTGCATTGAAGGGTGTCCTGTGATGGAACACCACATGGCCACAATGTTCATTTCAGATGGTGCACCACACAAGTTGTGGGGGTGGGTTTGTGTAGGAAATGGTCGCCACATCAAAATGGCAATTTTTTTAAACCTTGGACAAATTAACGTCGTCCACACGACAAATATATGGTAAAATTTAAAAAGTCAATTATTTTTGTCGCAACACTCATTAGTCTATGTGGTGGAATTTTTTTTGACTTGGAGGTCCACATGGGCCTCCGTAGTTAGGGTGCACACATATAGGTGTTGATTTCAATTTAATAATCTTGTCATTGATGTCAAAAGGATATATCTTTGAGACGTAGAGTGCAAAGCTTGTATGCACGACTAGAACAAAGAATTTATGTGTAGAAGGAAACAAACTACGAGGGTAATGGCATTAACCATTTGTCCCACATTGGTTGTATCACGACAGCATCGAGTCTTTATATTGACCAACACATATAGGTTAAGTGATCAATAGCTCACATGCTTTTTCTACCCAACTTGGAGCATGGGTTGAGGTGGCTGAGTAGACAAGGTGATGTGTCTGATGATGTGGACAACCCGGTGTAGGTAGAGTGCTGACATGGACCGTTAGGTGCAAGATCACAATGGTTAAGATAAACCACTAGTTGAGCATGTGATGTTGTGATGGATAGATAGGCATAGGTTCAAAACCGTCAAGATAGACCATCAAGTGAAGGTTATGATGTTGCAATGGAACCGTGGGAGTTAACATTAAGAATTAGGCATAGTTTCACAACCGTCAAGACAGACTGCCAGAGGAGGTTGCAATGTTGCGATAGACCGTCAGATGCATGTTCACAATGATTAGGGTTAACCACTAGAGGAGGTTGCGATGTTGCGATGGAATGCTAGGAGTTGACATGAAATGTTAAAGTGCATGATTGCAGTGGTCAGGATAGACCACCAAGGAAGGTTGTGATTTCGCAATCAAACCATGAATGGTCATAGAAAATGTGACGTCGCAACCTTGTGGATTGAAGCTAATAGAAAAAATTTATCCCATGAGGTAGTGAGAAGTTTCCATGTGTCGTGTCGGGGGCCCATAGAGATAGAAGGAATGAAGAAATCACAAGTTCACAAGGTTTGATGATGTAAGAAATTGTCAGGTCGTGATGATGTGACCAGCTGCCATATGTCATGTTGGGGTTTGATGTAGAGATTCTAAGAGGTTCTACAAAACACCAAGAGTAAGGTTTTAAACCCCAAACTCCAACTTGCACAATGGGTTACTCAACCAAGGTTTCTACCCCTTTCACAACACTTCACAAAGAGGCCCTTTGAGACAACTCAACAAAAGACATAAGAAGAGCTTGGGGAAGGATTTCCAACATATTCTCAGACCCAAGAGGGATCAAAAAAACCAAATTCTCCCTTGGAACAAACCCTTCTAAGCCACTCCACACCATTGGCCTTCTAGGAGGACTAGACTCTAGCAGCCCTACTAAGAGGTCTGTTTAGCCATAATTTTTGACTCACTAATACAAGGAGAAAAATAAACCCTTTTCCATATACCCTTTTGGAATTTGTTAAACATATGTCAAAATTAGGATGAGGTGCTTTGGACCAAAATTTTCAAAAATTCACTGTTGCAGTCCTCCATGGACCCTATTAGGCCTCCAAATACACTAGAAGCACCCCTTAGACACTCCACCAACCTGCACACTTAACTTGGAAGGTAAGGGCATATCAAACATTAAATTATTTCATAGTTTTTATTCTCTTCTTGACTTTTTTGGTACCAAAACTCCAAATGTCTTCTCAAACCCTGTCCAATTGGCTTAACACATGAGGATGTTAAGCCCTCAAATGCTCAAAACTCCACTTAGGCTCTTCCCCTGCAAAAAATGTTTAAAACCCATGTGGATCATTACCATACTCACCATTCCACCAATTCTTGAGTCAATTCGTTGATGGAATGGTCAAATATGCATTATTCTTGTCAAAACCCCAACAACCTAGGGTTTCAGACCAGTTTGGATAAATCCACTTGTAGAATGCTCAAAACCTAATCGAATCAAGCCAAACCAGTCCCAAATGTAAGGTAACACAGATATCTTTCCAACAAGTCCACTCTTACCTATTAATTTGTCCAAATAAGAAAGTTATGAAGAAAAGTGCACCGTTTTACAGAAAATTGCAAAGAAAATGATCATCAAATTGCCTTCAAACTGAGTTCTCGGTACAAAATTACCATCCAACCCCTCCTCAACACTTGAGGGGTATATTTAAACTCCAAACCCAATGGATATAACCATATTTTGAATTGGTTAGCCTTGCAACTACCTATTGTGTGTTATGCTACTTGACAACTTTTGAAAAGTTGTCAAGCAACTTTTACAACTTTGCTCATTTTGCACAAATGACACAAATAACTTCTAAGAACCTTGAAAACATGTCAAATAGGACCTAAAAATATCAAATAAATTATAGGCACTCCCATATCACACTTTGGGAGGTGTTGACCCACGTTGCCCAATGTAGTCCTAATTGAGTATATGCAATCAATTGGCATCAAGGCCTTACAAAATGACTTCAAAAAACTTCAAATGTTTGAAGGTGGTTCTTGAGACCTTATTATATCCAAATGAACAAAAAGACATGAAATAAATAAAAAACACACTTAATAGGCCCCTTGGACCCATAGTGCCCCTACACTGGGGTCCATGGAACTAGAAGAAATGAGTAAAACACAACGTCATAGGGTTAGGTGATGTTAGCAAATTGTAGGTCGCAATGTTGTGAGCTTATGCCACATGTCCCTGCCAATGTGACATAGATAAAGACCTAGGGAGATTGTGTTAACAATAATGTGGTGTGGAGCATGGAATCGCCATGGTGGCAACAACGGCTAAATCTTTTTTGGCGCAATAACAAAGAATTTTGGGAACTTGCATAAGTCAACTTAGATAGCTATTTGGTGAATGTGATTGGACAGACAAGAGCTAGCAGTAAATCTATTCGATAAGCAACAAGGTTGACTTCTTCGAGAACCTCAAAAGGACCTACAAAACGTGAAGCTAGTTTGGATGACTTTCCAAACTTTATGAAACTCTTATGAGGTTTAATCCTCTACTTTTTCGGGTTCTACTAAGAAATGTCTAGGTAGTTACTTGGAATCTGCATAACCCTTTTGTTTATCATTAGCTTCTACTAGCCTCTACTTAATTTTACCAACTTGCTCCTCCATTTCTGAAAGTATTTTAGGTCCAAGGCTTATCCTATCCTCAAGCTTATCCTAGCTTATAGGAGTTCAAAACTTTCTACCATACAATGCTTCAAATGGATCCATTTTAATTGCAGAATGATAACAGTCGTTATATGAAAATTCTACTAAGGGTAAGTAATCTTTGGATGTAGTAGCATCCCCGGTTCTTGGCAATCTTGCATCAACCAAAAATATTTCTTTTCTGTTTGTTTTTTGTTTTGCAGTTTCAACATTTCTTTCTATATTTTCTTGCATTGGATCACCGGATCTTGTGGAGCTAGATTTTTCTTGAGGACGTGATCATCTTCCTTATTCCTAAACCGTGGAGCATTTGGATCATTTTTTGGCAAGTTATTCATTCCATATTTCGAGACAGTTTTATGGCACTGAAACCGCTTGGACCTATTTGCATTGGTGAATCTACCAGATCCTTTATGTAGCTTGCGGAGCCAAGTTCATTGATTCTGATGTTCCTTGGTGTGTGGCCGACCTTCCCTTTGATCCGCACTTCATCCTTTGGATTTTTTTGGAGGAATCTATTTGGTGGAGGCTGACCTATTGGTTTTACACGTTTGATCTTGATCTTTGGCATTTTATCCCTTTTGGCCAACCAGATCCCCTTGGATCATATTAATCATTGTAATTGAGCATTAGAAATCAAGAAGATAGAACATAAAGATAGATCCTAAGATTTAGAGGTCTGGAGTCGACCAATTATGTAATTGAGCATGTATGTAGCAGGCCAGTGAGTCGAATCTTGAAATCTAGATGTTGTTAGTTATCTGCAATTAGTTTCATGATCTAATTCATTCAGTTATGCATTGCCTCCATCATATCCTCTTGTTTCCGTTGTGTTTACTCTTGCTATCGAGTCCAGATTGATCTCTTTGAGGTCCCTCCTAACCAGTGACTGCACCAAGTGGTATCAGAGCAAGATTTTGTTTTGGAGATTGCATTGTCTTGAGAATTGTGTTGTGGGGTGGTGGATTGTGGATCTGACCTACAGCTACAGAGAACTGGCGTGAAGATGGTGTGAAGAGGAAATGGGAATGGTGGAGCACGTGGGAATGCAGACCCTGTTGTGATGGAAATGTTGCGAGGAATTGCAGCCTGGTTGGAAGCCATTAAGACGACCCAGACAAGAGGCCGACCTATTGAAGATGTGAGTGAAGATGAAGAAGAAGTACTGGAAAAACAAGTAGCAAATCCACCAACAATCGATCTAGATGAAGAAAGGTTCTTGAGGGTTTTAAGTAGGGTGAACACTAAACCACATTTTACCCCACCAGAGTATGATGGAAAGTTGGATTCGGATGAATTAATGGATTGGATCTTGGAGATGGAGAAGTATTTTGATTTTGAGAACACCACAGAAGAAAGGAAGGTAAAGTATGCTTATACCAAGTTGAAAGGGCATGCATCTCTTTGGTGAGAACATTTGCAGGTTGATAGACAGAGAAGAGGCAAAGAGAAGATCAAATCATGAGAGCGGATGGTTGCTAAGTTAAAATCAAAGTTTATGACAGTTGATTATCAAGTAAATTTGTTATGAAAGTTGCAAAACTTGAAACAGAAGGAATCTAATGTGAAGGAGTATATCGAAGCATTCTACAAGTTGAATATCAGATCCGAACATGTCGATGATGAAATTGAACAAGTTGTGAGATATTTGAATGGATTGTGGATGTTTATATAGGATGAACTTAGTTTGATCAAGTTGCAGAGTGTTGAAGAAGCTTACCAATATGCCCTGAAAGCATAAGAGAAGTTGAACAAAAGACATGAATAGACATAGAGAGGTAGAGGTGGAAGGTTTTCTGGAGGAAGATTTCAAGGTGGCAAAGGATATATCGAAGGAAGAGGAATCTATACAGATCAGAAGAAGGACAAGGAAGTAAGCCAAGAAGGTAATTCATACCAGAATGATGGCAAAAATTTATACCAAAGGAGAGAACCTGATGGTTACCAGAATGAGGGTTTTGGAAAAGATGACAGAAGACAAGATAAGAGAGTTTTTAGGGGGACTTGCTATAAGTGTGGGGGAGAAGGAAATCGTTCTTTCGAATGTAAGAAGACAAAGAACACTGGGAGAACAACATTGGTGGAAGAAAGCCCCACCAAATCAGCTAACTAACTGGAAGATGGAGAACTTTTGATGATGAGGAGATCTTTGTGTCATATCAGAGAAGATGAAGAGCCCTTGCAGAGGCGAAATTTGTTCAAGATTAAATGTAAGGTATCTGATAAGTGTTGTAAAGTTGCTATTGATAGTGGTAGTTCGGATAATCTTGTTTCAGAAGAGATGGTGAATAAATTGCAGTTGGAAAGATTGAAACACCCCAAGCCTTATCAAATAGCATGGATTTAGGATGATCATAAGTTGTTAGTAAGTGAGCAGTGTTTGGTAAAATTGAAAATTGGGAACTATCATGATGAAGTCTTGTGTGATATTATGCCTATGGATATTTGTCACCTTTTTTTGGGTAGACCTTGTCAGTTTTATAGACAGGCAATACATGATGGGAGAAAGAACATATACACTATTGTAGCGAATGGGATGAAATAGAACTTGTTACCCTTGGAGGAGCCTTTGAAGAGTGAAGTTTGTATGAATGCTAGAATCTATTTGGTGGATGGAAGGAAATTCTTGGATGGGATGAGACATGAGAATGTGTCCTTTGCCTTAGGTCCTAAGAAGATTGAGAATCTGGAGCATGAGGAATAACAACCAAAGGAGATAAAGGAATTGTTGATAGAGTATGAAGACATCATTTCAGATAACGTGTTTGATGGATTACCACCTATGAGAAGTATCAGTCAATGCATGCACCTGATTCTTGGAGCTAGTTTGCATAACAAAGATACACTTTGGATGACACCGACAGATAGAGAAGAGTTGAACAAACAAGTGCAGGAATTGTTGAAGAAAGGTTTGGTCAGAGAAAGTTTGAGTCCTTGTGTAGTACCAGCAGTGTTAGCACCTAAGAAGAATAGAGAATGGAGGATGTGTACTGATTCCAAAGCAATAAACAAGATCATGGTGAAGTACCAGTTTCCTTTACCTAGGATGGATGGCATAATGGACTATTTGAGTGAAGCCAAATACTACACAAAAATAGACCTGAAGAGTGGATATCATCATATCAAAATCTGAGAAGGAGATGAGTGGAAGACAACATTCAAGACAAATGAAGGATTGTATGAATGGTTGGTGATGCCTTTTGGGTTGACTAATGCACCTATTACTTTCATGAGGTTAATGAATGAGGTATTGAATAAATTCTTGGGTAAGTTTGTTATTGTATATTTGTATGACATTATAATTTTCAGAAAGAAAAAAGAGGAGAATTTGTTGCATTTAAGACAAGTCTTGCAGTGGTTGAGAGAAGAGGAGTTATTGATAAATCTTAAAAAGTGTACTTTCATGAAGGAAGAGTTAGTCTATTTGGGATTTGTGATATCTGCGGATGGATTGAAGATGGACCTCGAGAAGGTAAGAGCAATTGTTGAATGGCCTACACCAAAAAGCATTGGAGAGGTAAGATCATTTCATGGATTGGCTAGTTTCTACCAAAAGTTCATCAGAAATTTCAATTCGGTTTGTAGTCCTATGACTGAGACAATGAGAGGAGATGGGAAAGAATTCAAGTGGACCACCGGAGCAAATAAAACTTTTGAATTATTGAAGCAAAAGGTTACTGAGAAGCCTATGTTAGCTTTACCATATTTCAACAAAGTATTTCAAGCGGGTTGTGATGCAAGTGGGAATGAAATTGGAACCATGTTGAGTCAAGAAGGGAGAGCAGTAGCTTATTTCAGTGAGATTTTGAATGATGCCAGGAGGAGATATTTAGTGTATGATCAGGAATTTTATGCCATAGTTCAAGCCTTGAAGAAGAGGAGACATTACCTATTGTCTAAGGAATTTGTGTTGTATACCGATCATCAAGCCTTATAGTATTTGAATAGTAAGAGCAAGTTGAATCAGAGACATATGAGATGGGTAGAATTTTTGCAGAGTTACACATTTGTGTCGAAGCATAGGAGTGGGAAGTCAAACAAGGTTATTGATGCATTAAGTAGAAGGAGTAATTTGCTAACAGAGATGAGATTGACAGTATTAGGATTTGAGGAGTTGAAGACCTTGTATGATGATGACCCGGATTTTACAAAACCTTGGAAAGCATGTAGAGAACCGAAAATGGTAGATAGAAACAAATGGTTGGATTACTTCATTCAGGATGGGACGTTATTCAGAGGAATTTAGTTGTGTATACCTAAGAGTTCTATGAGGGAGAATCTGATAAAGGAGAAGCATAGTGGAGGATTAGTCGAACACATTAGTGTTGATAAAATAGTAGCATTGGTAAGTGAGCATTACTTTTGGCCTCAGATTCATAAGGATGTTAGGAAATTTGAACAAAGATGTATTATTTGTCAAGTTGAAAAAGGTAGTAGTCAGAATGTGACATTGTATAAACCTTTGATAGTACCAGAGAGACCTTGGGAGGATATACACATGGATTTCATAATTGGATTGCCTAAAACACAGAGGGAATCATTCTATATTTGTGGTGGGGGATAGATTCTCGAAGATGGATCATTTCATACCTTGTAAGAAGACATCAGATGCAATACATGTAGTTGACTTATTCTTCAAGGAAGTGGTGAGATTGCATGGATTACCTAAAAGCATAGTTTCAAACAGAGACACTAAGTTTGTTGGTTATTTTTGGAGAACACTTTGGAAGAAGATGAAGACATATTTGAAATTCAGTTCTACTTTTCACCCACAAACTGATGGACAGACAGAGGTAGTAAACAGAAGATTGGGAAATTTGTTGAGATGCTTAGTTGGAGAGAAAATCGGAAGTTGGGATTTGATTCTTGCACAAGCAGATTTTGCCTACAATAATTCAGTGAACAAGATTATCGGTAGAAGACCTTTTGAGATTGTTACTAGAGCATACCCTAGAGGTATATCAGAATTGAGCGATATCAGTAATAAAGATAAAAGGAGTGCTAAAGCAGAAGATTTTGCAGAACACATGGCAACCTTGCATATCAAGTTAAACAACATTTGGAGGATATGAACAGCAAGTATAAGGAAAAAGAAGATGAGAAAAGGAGACATAAGGAATTTGAAGTTGGAAATGAAGTGATGGTATATCTGAGAAAAGAAATATTTCTAGTTGGAACCTATAACAAGTTGCAGATGAAGAAGTTTGGACCTTATAAGATCTTGAGGAAATTCAGTTCCAAAAATGCATATGAAGTGGAGTTACCAGATAGTTTGAGTATTTCACCTATATTTAACATTGCAGACCTACAACAGTATCATGAATAAGAATTAAATGAAAACAATATTGCAGACTTGGAGAAGCAGTTGCCCTAGAAGGAATCAAAATAGATTGAAGACATTTTGGACACAAGGATTGAGTGTAGTACATGGAGCAGTCAGTACATGGAGTATATTATGAAATGGAAGGACGGACCAGCTGAAGACTCGTCTTGGATTTCTTAGGTAGAGGTGGACCACCTTGGTTTTCCTCTGACCCCAGCAAAGTGAGGGACTCACTTTTTTTTTAACAACCCCAAATGTCTGATACAGGAGCATCCTCGGTTCTTGGCAATCTTGCATCAACCAAACATATTTCTTTTATGTTTGTTTTATGTTTTGCAATTTCAACATTTCTTTCTATATTTTCTTGCATTGGCTCACCTGATCTTCTAGAGCTAAATTTTGCTTGAGGACATGATCATCTTCCTTATTCCCTAAATCGTGGAGCATTTGGATCATTTTCTGGTAAGATCGATTCTGGATTTTGAGACAATTTTCTGGCACCGGAACCACTTAGACCTATTTGCATTGGTGAATCTATCGAATCCTTTTCGTAGCTTGCGGAGCCTAGTTTGTTGATTCTAATGTTCCTTTGTGTGTGGTCGACCTTCCCTTTGATCCGCACTTCATACTTTGGATTTTCGGAAGAATCTCTTTGGCAAAGGCTGACCTGTTGGTTTTACTCATTATTGGTTAATAGATTTTCCTTTAAAACATGTTAATTCTTTAACTTCTACATGACCATAAACAAAAGACAAAAACACACCAACAGTTGGATAACTGCTTAAATAGTTAACCTCTGTATACGGGTACAACTTCCCAAGAATGATTTTCAATAAGCTTAAGTTATGACAATTTCCATGCACACGTTTTACAAGAAAGCATTAAAGGTATTTAAGTATTCATATGTCAACACAAAATGAACACTGCAATGTTTTCAAGCACAGATTTCTTATAAAAGCTCACAAACTTTCATTCTTCTAATCGGCAAGACAGACATTTCAAAAGTTTTCCTTTTCCACACTCATAAACACTGTATTAGAAAGATAACAAATTCTACAATTGAATCAAAACTTCATAGAGATTCACACTTCAATTCATAAATACACAGATTTATAAGACGAAAAATGTTGCAATTTCATTCACAGATCAAATTGTCATTCTTTCAGAGTACATAGTATTGCAAAAATATAAAGCAATTTGTTCTATCTTAACCAAAAAAAAAAAACTTCGACCTTTTACAAGGCTTTAAATCAAGTATATATAGCCGCCAAGCTATGATAGTTTGTTACAATTAAACCAAAGTAGAAAGATTAACTCTCCATGAGAGTCAAAAAAGTCTATCCTTAAAATTGAAAAAACCACTACTAAACAAGAAAAGCGGCATAAGCCGTGAGCAACGGTAATGCGATCAAGCTCCTACAGATGACATGGCCTCCACCTGTTTATCTTGAGGCGAAGAAGTGCTCTGAATATTGCACCATTCCAAATGAGCTGAAGAGAAGTTGAGAATAAGTTGATAATGTAAAAGACCGATATGAAGTATTTGTTGCTTCCAGACTTCCTTCTTTTTGCTCACCTGCGCACCCTTACCCTTATGTGTCTCAAGATGATCAAAGCAAACCACTAGCATGGATTCAATTCGTGCAATTTTCGAGAAATCCTCTATTGTTAAGGATTTTGCTTCTTGGATTTGTTGAACTTGATCCTTGAAGGCTTGAATCATATCAGATGAATCTTCAAGCATCTTCTTATCTTCTTTCAGGAGTTGAATATCTATGCACTTCATATCTTTCTACATAGTATTAATCAGTTCTTTTAACTCCTTCAAAAGCTTGATGGATTCTTCATGTCCTTGTTCAATAATTGAGTTCCTCTATTCAATATTTTCTTTGCATATGAAAAGCACATTGTTGTCAAGACCATGTACTAGCTTTTCTGCCAGGAAGTTCATAACTCCATACATCTGGGTATCCCTCATTTGCTTCAATACAGCCACCCATTTGCTTTTCTTTTTTTCCCAAGTGATTATTTATGTTTCCAACTCCTTGCCTACAGACTCTGCATTTTCAAATACCTTAACCAGATCAAAAATGTAGCATGTACCTTGTTGAGCAATTGATTCCATCCACTCATTGAAGACATCTACTACCCTCTGGCTTCTCTAAACCTAATCAAGTAGTCTTTGGTTCATTGGTGACCTTAGATTAGATGACAAAGGTACTTGAGAAATTGGTTGTGGATTAGGATCCTATATGGCATTGATGTATTGGGTGATCTTCATTATGATCCGTTTCATTTCATTTTTGTCCTTTTTCATCTTTCCAAGTCCTGGTCAGAATTCTCTTCGTGGAGGTCTCCAAGTGTTTAGCATCCACAGCTCGAGAGGTCACCCCTAAATCAATCTTCTCAATAACGAAGTCCTTCTCAAAAATATTCTCAGCATCTTTATCTGTTGAGGGTCTGGCTACCTCTGCAATCCAATGCCCTATTTGTTTATCCACATCTATCATCGCTTTAGTTTTAAGTCTCTTCAACTTTTATGTTCTCCCTAAACACTTACTAACCATGTCTTCCGTTAGAATTGAGATTGGAATTACATTTCTTTTCTTGGTAAGTGAAGTACTTAACCATTTGGGAATAGTAGATGCTTCCCTGGGTGGAGGTGATTGTTGGTTAGTGATGACAACGGCCATGGTGCTCACAGAATCCTTAGCTTCTTGGGTTGTCATGCATCTGAGCATCCATCATCCCTTTAGTTTCTCCTTTGGAGTCCAAATCTACTACAAGTGGACTTATAAGGATTTTTTGACTGCTCTTCTTACTATGAGATTTGGTGACACGAGCAAGCGAGGAACTCAAAGAAGATTCTCCTCAGTTTGCAATTTTGATTTCCCTGGTCCTCTGTTTCTCATTACCTGCAATATCAATAGCAATGTCAAAAGAGGGAAGAGATACTTGAGAAGTTGCACGAGTTCGACCAACTTTTCTACTCTTAGGTACAGACATGGGTTGTTGTCCAAAATGGTGATCTTTTAGCCATCTTTATATCTGTCTAATCACATTGAAGGTTCTAGCCTGAATGTTGTCATCCCCTTTTCTATCCCAATCAACTTCTGGAATAGGCTGCCCCTATATCTTCTCATTGAACTCGGGATCAACAATTTCCTTGCCTTCATCCTTGTGTACGTCAGAGATATTCATGGACAAACCCATTGTCACAATTTGTTGAACTGTGAACCTTGACCACAATCTTCTTTTGACTTCAAATTCATCATCTCAGTTCTCCCAGTAATCTTCTAGTTGAGGTTCATGACAAAAATCAACATCAACATTTAAATTATCTATGGAAAACCTTCGGCTATCAAATTTATGTCTAGCAACATATAACTCCAGATTGAACTTCTTGAATTCAAGTTCAAGATTCAAGGCATTTGAAATGGATCTACAACTATAATATACTAGCTCTACTGGAAAGACAAATCCAGACTTCCCTCCACTTCTCTTATGAATATAGGCTAGTTGTCGACTGACTTCAATCAAATATAGCTATCCAAAGAATACCTAGGTAACCTGAAAGGTTCACCCTGAAAGCTGCCAACTCTAATATAGGTGACATAGCAAACTGGATGAAGAAACTACCATAGATACTTATAAATTCCATTGCTTTTGTTGACAATCTCCTGTTTATGTTACCCAGCAACTCGTGAACCAATCTACTTGCAAAAATATCATTCCACCTCATGAAGTTTTCAGCATATCTTTGTTGTTGTAGGTGAGGATAGTATTCATAGACTCTTATCCCATCAATCTAGGGTTCATGGTGTAAGCCATTCCAATCTCGAGTACAGGCAAGCATATAAAACAGGTACGAGGACATATAAAAACCACTCATCCCTGCAAATTTGTTTAAACTCTCATGCAGTCTCTCTGCAACAACTTGTCCCCAATCTAGGTACATGCTTCCATTCCACATGACTTGAATGTAGAAATACATCCAGTCTTCCCAATGAAAGGCATGAGCATTTACCTTCAATCTATTCAATAGAACAACTATATCTCGTACTTTTGTTATGAAATGCTCTCTAGTGAGTGGCCTTGGTAACCTGGAACCTCCTTTTTGAATTTTCAATAACTAGTTTCTAGCAATTACGCTTTTTTAAGTTTTCTTCTTCTTAGAAAAGGAGTATGAAGTACCAATGGTCCAATCTTCATACGGCTCCTTATGAGGAATGCACATGGCTTCCATTACCGTCTCCCTGTCAATTTTCAACAGCACTTCACCATTGATGGCCCTAATACACCTGTTTTCTACATCATATCGGTTCATACATTCTAAAACCAACTCCGGGCATGGTGCAGCAATAGGAAATGCAACGGCCTCAGTCATACCACTTCTTACAATTTTTTCCATCCTGGAATTTTGGGCTGGATTCTCAACTCTTTCAAGGAAATCAGTGAGGTCTGCTTGTGCTAGTGAAGTGTCACTCATCTCTGGAAGTGAGCTAACCAAACAGGAAGTATGCCCCAATTTAGGCAGAGTTGGCCTCATGATGGCCCCTCTCATATTTATCAAATAATTTTAGGAATAAAATGAATTCCTCTACACAGCAAAGGGAACAAACAACAGCTAGCTTCTGAACAAGAAAATACAACAAAAGAAGAAAAAATTGCAACTAACTTGATCCTGACAGCAAATTCTCAAAAACCTTTTGAATGCAGATACAATACCTCTAGCTTCCTTCGCTTTCATGGCTACTAAGAAGGTACTAGAAAGATTGCTAGCTTTTGCAACAAAAATGAATAAAATCTCACTCAAATCCTAGTTAGTTGTACTAATTTAGTAAGATCGTGTGAATTGACACCTGATTTGATAGATATCTGGCATGCATTTAATTTCGAGTCATTCCATTACATGACACACAAACTACCATGATTATTTGCCACGATTAGAAACTAACATTTCGAACTACCTGGAATATTCACCTTTCCCACCACCATTTTCCCTCCATTATACGCGCGCCACTTCTTAATGAAGCCTTGGACTATGAATTTCAAACTTTGAACCATGAACAAAGAACCAAAAGGTTCAAAGGTTCAAGTTCAACTTTGAGGAATAACATAGAACAGAACATAAAATAGTCTTCACGACATAACAACAAAAGGACAATGAACGAGCAAAGACATAAGTGGCGCATGTCAACTTTGAACATTGAACCTTGAACCGAAAGGTTCAAAGGTTCAAGTTCAATATGATTTTTCAACAAAGCACTTGTCTTTACCATGAAACAAAGTCGTGAAGACAACTATCTTTAAAGTGTGCTTTTAACTTGAACTTTGAACTAAGGCAAGGTTCAATGACTTGAGTTCAAAGGAAGGAAATATACAACTGAAAAGGAAAATAAAAATTAAAGGATGACCTTTGAATTAAAACTCAAAGAAAAGAAGGGAGGACTAACATTGGCTGTGACTGGGGATTGAGACGGCAAGGGACCAAGACATGAACCCCAGGATCTCTGGTTTCGCAAATAAGCCTTAGACCCAAAGGATCGAAACAAAAATAAAACAAAGCCGAAACAACAAACCAAACACAACAAAACTTATGTGCAAGACCTGCAAGGGACTCCTGCTTACAATTGATATAATTTCAAATCCTTCCCATTATAGGTCAAGGGAAGAACGGTACCATTCTGGTATGCTAGCTTGAAAGAATTAGGGTATTTTACCTCTTGAATTAAAAATGGTCCTTTCCATAATGACTCGAACTTCGCATGTGCTCCTTTTGGTTCTCTTCTTCTGTCCCAAAGTAAAACCTGATCACCTTGCATAAATTTTTGTGGCCTGGCTCTCCTGTCAAATATTTTCTTAACCTACATTTGATGTTCTGTAATTCGATCAACCAATTTATTTCTTTCTTCTTCAATCCTCATTAAATGCATAATCCTCTTCTCCGGAGAATCTTGAAAATATGCATCTTCAATAATTGTTTATAACTTTGAAGCTGCAAGTTCTAAGGGAAGTGATACTTGGACTCCCATGTCATACACTAGTTCAAAAGGTGACATTCCTATGGCTCTTTTTGGAGATGTGTGATCCGCCCAAAGAGCTTCAAACAATATTTTGTGCAAGTTTTTGAAGTTTTCACTTTCCAGCTTCTTCATAATATTTATCAATTTTGTATTGCTTGACTCCACCTAGTCGTTACCCTAAGGGTAATAATCTGAAGAGTGAGCGAGAGATATCCCATGATCATAACAAAACAATGAAATCTCGGTAGAAGAGAAGTTGGTTGCATTATCAGCGACAATCTTCTGAGGAACCCCAAAATGAACCAGAATATTTTCTTTAAGAAAATTGCAAACAACCTCAGAAGTTGTCTTCCGCACTAGAATAACTTCAACCCATTTGGTGAAGTAATCTATGGCCGTTAGTATGTGTGTATGTCCAAAACTTGAAGTAGGTGACAATGGACCTATAAAATATAAACCCCAATGTTTAAACGATTCATCAATAACTATCGGTCTGAGAGGCAATGCTGCAAGTTGTGGCTTCCTAGTGAATAACTTATGATTTTCACACTTAGCTACCCAAGCATATGCATCCTCAAACATACATGACCAATAGTAATAATTTCTCAAGATTTTATAGGTAGTTACTATTGATGAAAGTGACCACCACAAGCTTCATCATGAAAAGTTTTCAACGGTGACTCTTGAAGTAACTTATCTACACAGCGTAAGAAAGTTCCATCCAACCCCTTTTTGTACAAGCACATCATCAAAAATGACATATTTAGCAGCCTTTAATCTCAAATTTTGTTTTTCTCTCGGAGAGAGATGCGCCGGACAGTCTCCATAAGTTAGGTAATATGCAACATCTGCAAACCAAGAGTCTTGAAGTCCAACAAATAAGACTAAAGGCAATTCCCCATTCACTTCATTCTTGCAATCTACAATTAACTTACACAAACCTTGTCCTCTCATCAATTTTGTTGGATTAATGTCTAGATCAAACTCATGTATCTTAGACACCCATGAGGCTCTATTGTTCATTTTGATATCCTATTGTGTTACAATGCTCTTAATAGCAGAATGTGGCACATAAACTATTGCATGAGAATGAAGAATATAGTACCTGAATTGTTTTATAGCTTTCACATCACCAAATGCTTGTTTCTCCATCAGTGAATATTTCAATTCATTTTTCTTGAGAGGAACACTCATGAAGGATATTGGAACTTCTTCATTCTTTTGTAACAAAATCCCTGACATGGTATGTTCTGAGGCATAACAATAGATAATAAAATCCTTCTTAAAATCTGGATTAACAAGAGTAGGTGCTTGATCTATAGCTTCTCTTATCGCTTCAAATGCCTTATTCCCCTCTTCATTCCACTTGAATACCTTATTTTCACTCATCAAGTTCACAATGTATCTTGTGGTCTCTGCAAAATCTAGAACAAATCTTCTCATAAAATTCACCTGCCCAAAGAATGACTTGACTGCATTCCTATTTGATGGTAAACTTAACTGTTGAATTGCCTTTACCCTTTCAGAATCCACTTTAAATCCCTCTTTAGAGATGATGTGACTAATTAATTTGCCTTCTGTAACCCCGAACACTGACTTCTTCGGATTCAACGACACTCCATGTTCCCAGCATCTTTGCAATACTTGCCTTAAGTCTCTTAGGTGATGTATTCTTCTCTTCGAGAAGACAGTTAAATCATCAAGGTATATAACAATTATTTTATCTTTCAGATGACCAAAAGACAAGTCCATTGCCCTCTGGAAGGTTGCCTCAGCGTTTATTAGACCAAATGGCATCATGCTATATGTGAAGGTGCCCCAAGGAGTGATGAAAGTTGTTTTATGTTGATCACTTTCTAAAACACTAATCTGGTTATAACTAGAAAAACCATCAAGCATAGACATCATTTCTAAACCTGAGACTATCTACAAAATATGATCCATAGCAGGCAATGGGTAATTATCTTTAAGACTGGCCTGATTCAAATTCCTAAAGTCCATACAAATACTTATCTCTCTATTTTTCTTATGAATTGGGATGATGTTGGCTATCCAAGTGGAATGATGAATAGGATATATGATTCTAGCTTTCAACATTTTGTCTAGCTCCTGAAATATGGCTTCAACAAATTTGGGGTTAAAATTTCTAAGTTTCTGCCGGAAAGGGCTTGTTCCAGGCTTCAAAGGAATATGGTGTTGAATTTTTCCTTCCCTAAAGTTCTTCAGGTCGTCATAGCACCAGGCAAAAACATCTTTGTATTCCAATAGGAGACTTATGAACCTTTCCTTCTCTACAGGTGTGCAACATTTTCCTAGATTAACATACTTAGGATCCTCCTTAGTTCCAATATACACTCTTTCATAACCACCAGCATCCTGGATTGTAGGAATTCGCTCATCTTTTTCCTTCTTAAAGGCATCATGACAATCAAAGAGACGTTCTAAAGAGACCAACCCTTTAGGAATCTTATTTCCTTTTAGTTGTATTACTCCATCATTCATTTCTTGACCCAGTTCCGGTGAAAACTCCTTACATTCAGCGTCTGATCCTTGAAAGAAAGTGGCAGTGAACATTTATGGCCAATGCAAAAAAAAATTGATTTGCTTGTCATTTTCAAAAACCTGCCAAATTTCTAAATTATCGAGTACACTAGGTCGGTATATCAATTCCACTCGATAGGTATCATTTGTAAACTCGAGATGGGGAATTAATAGGGAATCTAATACTGTCAAAGAATCAGCTTTAGATATTTGTTCTCTGGGAATAGCCTCAATAGAAAATGCATCAAAACCCTCAATTTCATCCCAGACTATTTCGATAGTGCCTCAACCTCTCATTCTTTACATTGAACAACCCTCTAACTTGTTTACAGATCAACTCTGCATCTCCCTTAGCTTGCAACAACTTCACTCCCAATGTATTTGCTTCAGCTAATCCCAACAACAAGCCCTCATACTCGGCAGTATTATTTGTGTTCTTGAACTCCAGCTTGAAAGAGAAAGGAATATGTCTACCAAAGGGGGGAATAAGAACTACCCCGGCTCCAGAACCTGAAGTTGCATAACTTCCATCGAATTCCATCAACCATAAATCCTCCATTTCCTCAAGTTGTGACAGATTTACTGCAGCTTCATTATCAGATAAGATCATATAATTCCCAAATTGGCATTCATGATACAATATTTGTGCCTTTGGATCATTGGAAGGAAAAATAATGAACTTGGATTTGGGCTCAGGTTGCAAAATGACTCATTGTTTCCCTATGGGAATGGTGGTCTAAGACCAATCCATCTTAATCTCACCCCCTAGGTCTTTACAAAATGTACGACTTAGAAACATGTCATAACTTGCAAGAATATGATCAGCTATCAAAATGGTTAACTTAATTCTTTTATCTAGATGAGCAGCAAGAACCACTTGAGCATCTTTGATTTGTTCTAATAAGGTTATTTGTTTGGAGTCCATTGAGTAACACCTACCAAAGGTTTTTGTTAAAGATAATCCCAAGGCCTTGGCTACTACAGATGGCATGATGTTATCTGAGGCACCTAAGTCTATAATATAGTTATTTAATTTGCGACCATTTATGAACAAAGATATATAAAAAGGCTCAGGTTTTGATTCAAGAACAGAGAATGTATCATCAACTTGATGGGCGACTATTTCAGGGAAAGCTTCATGGGTAGCGGCATGAGCTGACACGTCTCCTTGGGAAGACAATGTAGCATTAATTGATTGTTGTATCATGTCGGCTGGCACATATGCATTATTTCCTTTCACGAACTTAACCAACTTATCAAGTTCTTTGGGATTTAATTTAAGGTATTTTGCTAGTGTAATTTGAATTCGAGAGGATTTACAAAATTCTACAATATCAAACGAACCTTCAGTCTCTACAGATTTCAATAACTGAGGTTCTTGAGGTCTGAAATCATTATTATGAAACCAAGAAATGATCTCCTTACCTTTAGAATTCACAACAGAAGATGAGGGAGAACCCTGAGGTTTGACATTATGTTGATTTCTAGTTAGTATAGCACAGGAAGGATTTTCCAAGGTAACCAAAATATCACCTCCTCATTCTAAATCTGACTCATATTCCAGGAAATAGATTTCAGAGTCGTCGAGCTTCCTGAAAGATTCTTCTTCACTTGGTTCACTCAGCACCTCCTTAGAACCAATCAAATGGGCATAAGGCACCATCTCTGGGCAATAACTTCCATCATGGTCATCGGTGAGATGAAAATTAAATGCACATGTTAGCTTTTGGTAGAGGCGCTACAATAGATAGCCTTTGTTGTGTAGGAGGTAATTGTAGTGCTTTAACTTTGGTCCCCGCTGACTAATTTGGAAATCTCCTTGGGATGTCTTGATAGGTCTGTGGATAAATTGTATTGGATTTAGGGAATTGTCTCTTGAGTGTTATCACATCATCCATCAACCTCTGAATTACGGGGTCTGATGTAGTTGTTGAGGTTGATGCTTACGGACCAACAGTTTGAATTTCCCTCTTCCACTTTCCTGCAGTAATTAAATCATCCTCCAATTCTACAGCTAAAGTCTTAGCAGTTGCTAAATTTTGCATGCTTTGCCTACGGATTAAGAAACTTATTTCTGAAGGCATTGAGTTAATAAACAAGCACTTCAAGTTATCATCAGAGGGTCTTTGAGTAGTCGGGATCTTATGGACTATCTTATCAAACTTAGCCACAAAATCCCTCATTGTTTCAGGAATCTCCTTTTTCAATTGTGTTAATTGAGCCAAAAGTGAGTGTTCATCCTCAGCTAATTTGAATCTAGCTTCAAATTTTGTCTTGAGATCTTTCCAATTTGTAATATCACCATTAGGTAAATGGTTAAACCAATCTGCGCCAACTTCAATCAATGTTTGAATAAAAAATATTACAACCACATCTTCATGTTGGATTGCTAATATGCCACAAGCCACATTGAAGGATTTCAAATGATCATCAGTCGTAACCTTTCCATCACCACTAAACTTGGGTAAATGATCTCTTGATCCTTTCGGTAAGGGATTTAAATTTGCTCTAAGAGCAAGCGGTCCTACAACTGGCCCCCAAGGGTTATTAGTAGCCATGGGTAATACAATATTCAAAGGTGTGGGATTGATTACAATAGGAAGGACGACACCATGCAAAGTTAGGGTGTGACAAACGGAAGATACAGGTAAAACAGGAGAAGAGCTTGGGGGTCTACTTCTTGCTCTTCTTTTGGGTGTAAAGGAAGGGGAAAATTTCAAATTTTGTAGTTCTTGAAATACAAAATCAAACACTCCTTCACACCTCTGGGACCTTGTATATCTTCTTGACTCCAGCCTATCTACAAAATGTCTCTTCAATACACAGGATGAATACTTAAGCTAATCACAAGACAGCCCTATGCGCCTTATGATTATATCTAACCTACTTATTCAACTCCCCAACAGAGTTGCCAAAAATTTGTTGGTTAATAGATTTGCCTTTTACACATTCTAATTCTTTAACTTTTGCATGTGCATAAACAAAAGACAAAAACACACCAACAGTTAACCTCTGTATATGGGTACAGCTTCCCAAGAATGACTTTCAAAAAGCTTAAGTTACAACAATTTCGATGCACACTTTTTACTAGAAAGCATTAGAGGTATTTAAGCATTCATATGTAAACACAAAATGAACACTGCAATATTTTCAAGCACATATTTCTTCTAAAAGCTCACAGACTTTCATTCTTCTAATCGGCAAGACAGACATTTTAAAAATTTTCCTTTTGCACACTCATATACACTATATTAAAAAGATAACAAATTCTACAATTGAATCAAATCTTCACAAAGATTCACACTTCAATTCATAAATACACAGATTTATAAGACGAAAAATGTTGCAATTTCATTCATAGATCAAATTGTCTTTCTTTCAGAGTACATAGTATTGCAAAAATATAAAGCTTTTTGTTCTATCTTAACCTAACAAGGCTTTAAATCAAGTATATATATCTGCCAAACTATGCTAGTTTGTTACAATTAAACCAGAGTAGAAAGATTAACTCTCCATGAGAGTCAATGAAGTCTATCCTTAAAACTGAAAAACAACTACTAAATAGCAAAAGCGGCATAAGCCACGAGAAACGGTAATGCGATCAAGCTTCTGCAGACGACATGGCCTCCACCTGTTTATCTTGAGGCGAAGGAGAGCTCTGAATATTGAGTCATTCCAAATAAGCTGAGGAGAAGTTGAGAATAAGCTAATAATGTGGAAGACCGATATGAAGTATTCGATGCTTCTAGACTTCCTTCTTTTTGCTCACATGCACAACCTTACCCTTATGTGTCTCAAGATGATCAAAGCAAACCACTAGCATGGATTCAATTCATGCAATTTTTGAGAAATCCTCTATTGTTAAGGATTTTGCTTCCTAGATTTGTTGAACTCAATCCTTGAAGGCTTGAATTATATTAGATGAATCTTCAAACATATGCTTATCTTCTTTCAAGAGCTGAATATCTATGCACTTTGTATCTTTCTTGATAGTATTAATCAGGGCTTTTAACTCCTTCAAAATCTTGATGGATTCTTCATGTCCCTGTTCAATAATTGAGTTCCTCCATTCAATATTTTCTTTGCATACGAAAAGCACATTATCGTCAACACCATGTACTAGATTTTATGCCAAGAAGTTCATGACTCCATCCCTCATTTGCTTCAGTACAGCCACCCATTTGCTTTTCTCTTTTTCCCAGGCGATTATTTATGTTTCCAACTCCTTGCCTACAGACTCTGCATTTTAAAATACCTTAACCAGATGTAACTTGTACATTGCTAGGCAATTGATTCCAACCACTCACTGAAGACGGCTGCTACCATCTGGCTTCTCTAAACCTAATCAAGCAGTCTCTGGTTCATTGGTGACCTTGGATCAAATGACAAAGGTAATTGAGAAAGTGGTTGTGGATTAGGATCCTGTATGGCATTGATGTATTGGGCCATCTACATTATGATCTGTTTCATTTCATTTTTCTCTTTTTTGTCTTTCCAAATCCTGGTCAGAATTCTTTTGGTGGAGGTCTCCAATTGTTTAGCATTCGCAGCTCGAGAGGTCACCCCTAAATCAATCTTCTCAATAACAAATTCCTTCTCAAAAATATTCTCAGCATCTTTATCTATTGGGGGTTTAGCTACCTCTGCAATCCAATGCCCTGTTTGTTCATCCACATCTATCAGCGCTTCATTTTATGTCTCTTAGACTTTGATGTTCTCCCCCAAAACTTACTGACCATGTCCTCAATTGGAATTGAGATTGGAATTACATTTCTTTTCTTGGTAAGTGAAGCACTTAACCATTTGGGAATAGTAGATGCTTCCCTGGGTGGAGGTGATTGTTGGTTAGTGATGACAACGGCCATGGTGTTCACAGAATCCTCAACTTCTTGGGTTTCCTTTCCCTTATCAGCGGCACCAGTAATAAGCTTGTCTTGTATCTGAGTATCCATCATCCCTTGAGTTTCTTCTTCGGAGTCCAAATCAACTACAAGTGAACTTATAAGGAGTTTATCACTGCTCTTCTTACTACGAGATCTGCTGACACAAGCAAGAGAGGAACTCGAAGAAGATTCTCCTAAGTTTGCAATTTTGATTTCCCCAATCTTCTTTTCTCATTACCTCCAGTATCAATAGCAATGTCAAAAGAGGGAAGAGATACTTGAGAAGTTGCATGAGTTCAACCAACTTTTCTACTCTTAGGTGCAGACATGGGTTGTTGTCCAAAACGGTGATCTTTTAGCCATCTTTATGTCTGTCTAATCACATTGAAGGTTCTAGCATGAATGTTGTCATCCCCTTTTCTATCCCAATCAACTTCTGGAATGGGCTGCCCCTGTATCTTCTCATTGAACTCGGGAGCAACAGCTTCCTCACCTTCATCCTCTTATACGTTGGAGATATTCATGGACAAACCCATTGTCACAATTTGTTGAACTGTGAACCTCGACCACAATCTTCTTCTGACTTCAAATTCATCATCACAGTTCTCACAGTAATCTTCTAGTTGAGGTTCATGACAAAAATCAACATCAATATTTAAATTCTCTATGGCAAACCTTCAGCTATCAAATTTATGTCTAGCAACATATAACTGCAGATTGAACTTCTTGAATTGAAGTTCAAGATTCAAGGCATCTGAAACGGATCTATAGCTATAATATCCCATCTCTATTGGAAAGACAACTCCAGACTTCCCTCCACTTCTCTTATCAATGTAGGCTAGTTGTCAACTGACTTCTATCAAAATATAGTTATCCAGAGCATACTCGGGTAACTTGAAAGGTTCGCCCTAAAATCCGTCAGCTCTAATATAGGTGAACTGAGCAAAATGGATGAAGAAACTACCATAGATACTTACAAATTCCATTGCTTCTATTGACAATCACCTGTTTATGTTAGCCTGCAACTCATGAACCAATCTACCTGCAAAAATATCATTCCACATCATGAAGTTTCAGCATATCTCTACTACTGCAGGTGAGGATAGTATTCATAGACTCTTATCCTATCAATCCAGGGTTCATGGTGTAAGTCATTCCAATCTCGAGTGCAGGCAAACATATAAAATAGGTACGAGGAGGGGTTGACCCCACAGCGTGATAGTTGTCACGGGCCCTGTTGATAGGGTGGTCCCATGTTCGAGTCTTGAGTGCCTTTCGGTGGATGCAGGTCGCAATTTGGATGGAGGTGTGTTGTGCTATACGGTGTTTTTGTTATCAGCACTCATGTACCTGATACAATTTGATGGAGTTCATGCCCGATATTACATGGTGTTGACTCTACGTTTCACTCGGAGATGACAATGCACATAGCGTGGTACCTCGATCCTAGTGTTGGACGGTAGTACGATTGGAAGCAGGTGGACTCAACATGGTTGATGGTGTGATAATGCAGGAATAGTGGAGAGATAAGGAGGTAAGGTGGAGAGATAAGGAGTCGAGGAGGCACAGAGAATGAATGGAGCGATAAGGAGTGGAGAGATAAGGAAACGGAATGGAGCGATAAGGTGAGGGAGATATAAGGGGTTATGATGGAGTGATAAGGAGAGACTGTGGAGAGATAAAGGAGAGGAGATTGGAGAGGTAAGGAGGTAATGGCTCCTGATGTTAGAACTAATACTTAGAGGTGTTAATACCTCAGATATGTAAAAATGGGGATGAGGCCCCTCGATTTGTGGCCTCACCTGGCGATTGTACTAGGCTAAAAATCCATGTCACCGATCAAAAAAAAAAAAGGTACGAGGACATATAAAAACCACTCATCCCTGCAAATTTGTTTAAACTCTCATGCAGTCTCTTTGCAACAACTTGTCCCCAATCTAGGTACGCGCTTCCATTCAACATGGCTTGAATGTAGAAATACATCCAATCTTCCCAATAAAAGGCATGAGCATTTCCCTTCAATCTATTCAACAGAACAACAATATCTTGTACTTCTATTATGAAATGCTCTCTGGTGAGTGGCCTTGGTAACCTGGAACCTCCTTTTTGAATTTTCAACAACTAGTTTCTAGCAATTACACTTATGTAAGTGTTCTTCTCATAAAGGAGTATGAAGTACCAATGGTCCAATCTTCATAAGAATCCTTATGAGGAATGCCCATGGCTGCCATTACGGTCTCCTTGTCAATTTTCAACAACACTTCACCATTGATGGCCCTAGTACACCTGTGTTCTGCATCATACCAGTTCATACATTCTAAAACCAGCTCCAGGCATGGTGCGGCAACAGGAAATGTAGCAGCCTCAATCAGACCACTTCTTACCATTTTTTCCATCATGGAATTTTGGGTTGGATTATTAACTCTTTCAAGGAAATCAGTGAGGTTTTCTTGTGCTAGTGAAGTGTCACCCATCTCTGGAAGTGAACTAACCAAACAGGAAGTACGCCCCAATTTCAGCAGAGTTGGCCTTATGATGGCCCCTCTCATATTTATCAAATAATTTCAAGAATAAAATGAATTCCTCTACACAGCAAAGGGAATGAACAACAGCTAGCTTCTGAACAAGAAAATACAGCAGAAGAAGAAATAATTGCAACTAACCTGATCTTGACAGCAAATTCTCGAAAACCTTTTGAATGCAGATACAATACCTCTGGCTTCCTTCACTTTCACAGCTACTAAGAAGGTACTCGAAAGATTGCTAGCTTTTGCAACAAAAATGAATAAAATCTCACTCAAATCCTAGCTAGATGTACTAATTCAGTAAGCTCATGTGAATTGACACCTAATTTGATATATATTTGGCATTTATTTAATTCCGAGTCATTCCATTACATGACACACGAACTACCATGATTATTTGCCATAATTAGAAACTAACATTTCAAACTACCCAGAATATTCCCCTTTCTTGTTGTCATTTTCCCTCCATGATACGTGCACCACTTCTGAATGAAGCCTCGAACTATGAATTTCGAACCTTGAACCATGAACCAAGAACTAAAAGGTTCAAAGGTTCAAGTTCAACTTTGAAGAATAACATAGAACAAAACATAAAACAGTCTTCACGATATAACAACAAAAGGACAATGAACGAGCAAAGACATAACTGATGCACGATCAACTTTGAACCTTAAACCTTGAACCGAAAGGTTCAAAGGTTCAAGTTCAATTTGATTTTTCAACAAAGCGCTCACCTTTACCATGAAACAAAGTCGTGAAGACAACTATCTTTAAAGTGCGCTTTGAACTTGAACTTTGAACTATGGAAAGGTTCAATGACTTGAGTTCAAAGGAAGGAAATATACAACCGAAAAGGAAAATAAAAATTAAAGGATGACCTTCGAATTGAAACTCAAAGAAAAGACAGGAGGACTAACACACGTTTGATGTTGTTCTTCAGCATTTCATCCCTTTTGGTCGACCAGATCATATAAATCATTGTAATTGAGCATTAGAAATCAAGAAGATAGAACATAGAGATAGATCCTAAGATTTAGAGGTCCGGAGTCAACCAATTATGTAATTGAGCATGTATGTAGAAGGCCAGTAAGCCAAATCTTGAAATCCAAATGTTACCGGTTATCTATAATCAGTTTCATGATCTAATTCATTCAATTTTGGATTGCCTCCATCATATCCTCTTGTTTCCATTGTGTTTACTCTTGTTGCCTAGTCCAGATTGATCTCTTTGGGGTTCCTCCTAACCGGTGACTGCACCATCTTCCCACTTGTATTGCTGATCCATGCAATACATCCTTACCAAGTCTTCTAACACTTGGTTGACTCTTTAAGTTTGACCATCAATTTTTGGATATAATGTTGAACTTAAGTTCAACTGTGTCACAAGCAAAGAAAACAAGGTTTTCCAAAACCTAGATGTCGCACGAGCATCCCTATTAGAAATAATCTTTCCAGGAACTCCATGTAAGCTAAATACCTCTTGAATAAACTTTTGTGTTGTAATAGGAGCTAAAATAAGCTACCTTTGTAAGTGTATCCACTACTATGAGAATGGCATTATGCTTGTTCCTTGACATTAGAAGACCTTGTATAAAATCCATACTAATGACTCGTCATTTCCCTTTTGGAACTTCATGAGGATACAACACTCTTGCAAAGTGATGATGCTCTTCCTTTATCCCTTGACATTCTAAGCATATTGTCACAAATCTTGCAGCATCCCTTTTCAGAAATATAATGGTTTGACATCAGCCAACAATTTAGTTACTTCAAGATGTCTAGATAATGGTGTTGTATGAACTTCCTTCCATACCAAATGTATTAGTTCCTCACAATTAGTTACATAGATTCTTCCCTTAAACCTTAATAATCCATCAAATTCAAAATGAAATCCTTCATACCTTGGGTCTTGCAGATTATCCGAGAGTGCTTTCTTGACTTGATTATAATACTTGTCACACTTGGATTTCTACAACACTTGCCTCTTGAAATCGGTTTGAATTGATGCTATTGAGGAGATATACCTCCTACGACTTAGGACATCTGCCACTCAATTTTCCTTTCGCTTGATATTATTGATATTGAAGTCATACTCAGATATCAATTCCAATCATCTCCTTTTTCAAGCATTCAAATTTGGTTGGGTAAATAATTCTACCAGCCTGAGGGTAGAAATCAGTGCTTCAGTTGCCAATTACGTCAATGGCCAAAATTAAAGGTGGAAGATTATTACCTACCTTCTTGCTTCACCAATGAAGGAAAAGGTACCTAGCCATGAATTGCAGCGTTTAGATATTGCACATTCAAGGAAAACTAAGGTTTCATCTCCATCAACAAGTACAAGTAAGAGGCCTCAAGCCAAGGCATTGAATGATATAGTTATGAGCAACTACCATAAGTATCATTCTCTTCCTAAGGAGATACTAAACACGCTCTCATGCACACAATTTATGGGTATACCAGATGATGAGGATGATTTGGTATCCACAAGTTCATATTAGCTTAAAGAAAAATCAGAAGATAGCAAGGAAAACATTGGGAGAGTAGAAGATATGAAGGCTACACTTGTTTGCAAAAATCTATATGAAGAATTTGATAAACAGGCATATTCGGATTATGAGGTTGATATGGACAGTGAAAGTTTGGATTCATTGGTTGCACTACCTCCTCTTCTCAATTGGGAAGACCGAGAGGAAAATTGAAAGTTAATGGTGTGTAGTGAATCTGAAGATAGTAGGGGAGAAAAGTCCCAAGTTTTGAATTTGGACAGCAAAGGTTCCTTTCCTCATTTGCATGAATCTGAAGATTTGTCACCAAGGTGTGACCATAATTTTGAAGTTCATAACAACAGTGACATAACTTCTCTTCCTCAAGATATGAAAGCCTTTGGTCATGAAGAGAATAATGATTTGCATTCTACATTTGGGGGTACACATGGTGCAAGCATGGGTTATGTTGATGTGAATAATACAACTCTCCATAAGTTCAATTTTGTGTACTTTGGGGCAGCTGATATAAAACATTGCCAAAAGTTGAACGAAGATTGATTACATAGAGCTGCCCAAGCAAAGATGCTTGTTGCCCAAGCAAAGATGCTTGTTGCCCAAGCAAGACACCACCTCCAAAGAGTCAAAGAGTGTCACAATCAGCTAGGTGATGCAAGGAAACAAAGGGAATCATCCATTAGATCTATATTTCTTCCAAGGGAAGAGGAGGACAACGAAGATATATTGAAGAGGTATAAGCATACGTCTGATTTTCTGAGTTTGATCAGCAATTTTCTTTCATCTAATGAGTCAAATTTGAAACCTTGCATTGAAAACATTCAAGTCGGGATGGCTAGTTGTGAAGTTGATTCTTTCCTACCTAGAGTTGATGAGATATTGGGTGGTGTTCATAGTGGACCAACCACTAAAGGTCTGTCTATGTTGCAAAATAAAAACATCTACTATTCATCCATGGACTTGTCACCTCTTTCATATGATAGGGCATCGATGTACTTATTGATTGGTGACTTAGTTTTCTTAGATTTGATAGTGGGATATGAAGATCAACATGTAAGAGACTACTTTTGGTGCATGGATAAACAAAATATTTACTTGGCATCCTCCAATGAAAACATACTAATTTGTGGAGAAATTGGACAAGTTGCAGTCGTTGATAACAGGTTTTGGAGAGGTTTCCATCACACTTTCCTTGTTAGAAATTGGATCATTGATGGTTTCATGTCAGTATTGATTGTTGGTGGTACTTGTGGCTTCAATTGGAGTGAAGTTCTCAACTGATTAGGTGATGTCCAGACTCACAGCAACAGCATAAGGAGTATTGACATGATGGATGGATGTGATAGCATAGAAATTTGGGATCCTGGCATTGTTAGGTGTGGTGCATTCCTTCAATGGATCCATGATGAGTTGCTTCACTTGGGGTATACAAATGTTTATATTAGAGTAGTGCAGCGGTTTGGTGGAGCAACATTTCGTATATTGGTATGGGATCTGAGAATTAGTTGTCATTGTGCAAGTACATATTGCTTGAGGACAAGCAATCCTCGGGAAGGGAGGACTGTAATGTCCCCATTTTTCCTGTGATCATTTAGTTGCATAGTTTTGCATGTTAGCCATCTCCGCAAGCAATTGCAGAGGCTAGGGGAAGATTGGCTTTACCAAGAGGAGTCTATACTTAGTCACTTTTTGGCCTTGGTGAGATTAAGTTACATAGACTTTATAACAATTCATTATAAAGTTACTTTTCCTATAATTAGAAAAATTATAAACTTTATTAAAAAAGAGATTAATAAAAGAATGATGAATTATAAAATGGCCCCTTGGCACATTTCCCTAGAAGTTATAACTTAACAATATGGCCACTTTTAATGAGGAATTAGACCCTCAATGGGTCAAACCACTTAGGGGAAGTTATTTTTTAATAAAAAGAAACATTTTAACATGTTTTTTGATGCCAAAAGTACAACCCTAACCCCAAATTCAAATTAGGGTTTAAGGAAGGTTTAAAAAACATTTGGGTAGCATTTTATTCATTTTTCATTGGATATTTGATAATTTCTTCATTGGAGAGCTCTGCATCAACAAGCTTGATTGGAGTTTCAGGTTGAGAACAAAAACTCTCACCCTTATTCAATGTGTGGACGAAAACCCATTCACCTTTGAATTGAAGGAATCCTCTTTCAGGTTATTTGGGGCCAATATCTGGAGGAAAATTCGTACTTTCAGCAAGAATAAATCATCTACAGCACATTTGAGTGGATTGGAACAGATTGGAACATTTTCCAGCAATTATTGTGTCATTACCTCTTTGCTTCTCCTATGAAGCCAATAAAATAAATTAGAGGGTTTTGATTCAAAAATTTGTGTGTAAATTCATTGTTGGTAGCAAATAAAGATAGATCAGTGGCTCTTTCAGGGAAATTTTAACACATTTGGGCTACATCGGCATTTTAGTGGGGAAAAAGGGTCAATTATGGAGGTTTCTCCTGATAAGAATTTGGAATAAGCACCTTATCTGCTATTTCTTCCTTAAATTATTTTTGATAATTATGTATAACGAGAATAAAACACATTGGAACAATTTGCAGCAGCTGGAGGCTCTTGTATTGCTTTGTGCACCACCTCCAGCATCAAAATAAGCTCATCCAGGCAGGGCGTTGGACACCTAGTAGGCCAGTTTTTGCTCTAGCTGTCTTAAATAGTCATTCTCTTGAATTTATAGTTTTCTGCAATAAATCTGAGTTTTAAAATTTTATTTCAGTCAATTGTTTCTTTTATGTATTGCATTCTTTTGCAAATTTTCATTAGCATAAGTAAGCAAAACCCCAAAAACTAAAAAAACATCAAAATTCACGTCAAACCAATAAAACAATTCGTTGGTCAAAGATTTGAAAGAAAAAAAAAAAACTAGATCAAATTCTCAGTTGGCATCTTTCAAACTCCCCCCAAACTTTTTCCTAAAGCATCTATGATGACAACAAAATTGTCATCTGGATAGGGTACTTTTAATATCAGAGTTGTGGTCAACTTCTCCTTGAGTTGGTCAAATGTTGCTTGACATTTCTCTAACCACTTGAACTTCTTCCCTTTCCTTTGTACTGAAGAAATGGGAAAAGCTATCCTATAAAAGTTTTCTATAAACTTTTGATAATAACCAACCAATTCCATAAAGCTTCAAACGTTTGATGCATTCTTTGGTACTAGCCACAAGCACTGCTTTTATTTTTGCAAGATCAACTACAATCCCATTAGTTGAAATCACATGACCTAAATATTGTACTTCCTTCTGAAAGAAGGTGCATTTCAAGAGTTTTCCATATAACTTATTTTGTCTTAAGCATTAAAGAACAATCTCTAAATGTTGGAGATCCTCCTCTTCATTCTTGGAATAAATAAGAATATTATCCAAGAAGACCAACACAAACTTATCTAAGTGGTCTGTAAATACATTATTCATCAAGTTCATGAATTTTGCAAGCACATTCATTAGTCCAAAAGGTAAGACTGTGAACTCGTAATGACAATACCTAGTCTTGAAGGTTGTTTTGACAATGTCTTCTTCTTAATCAATTATTTCTGGATTTGATTGTGTATAAATTTTTGCCTCAATATTTTAGATCACACTCCATGATCCATCATTTTTCACTTCTAGATGCTTTCTAACTTTTTTCATCCTAATGATGGATGTGATCTGAAACGTTGATGCAAAAATTTATACACAATAGAATCTGGAAACATTTAATTTAATATCTAATGGATTGTGGAAACTTAATGTCTATGAATGTCTTCTTCCTTGATCCTTGGTTGATGATATCCTAATTGTAGATCAATTTTTTAAAACATTGTCACTCCTCGCAATTGATCAAATAGATCATCAATATGTGGTAACAGATACTTGTTCTTTATCGTTGTCTTCTTAAGCAAGCGATAATCAATGCACAAACATAGTGTACCATCTTTCTTTTTCACAAAGATCATTAGCACTCCCCAAGGTGAAACACTGGGTCTAATTAATCCCTTGAACAATAATTCCTCCAATTGATTTTTCGACTCCATTAACTCTGTTGTGGTCATCCTTGTAGACATATAAAAATGACCACTTTCCTAAGTGAATATTTAATATTCATTTCAATCTCATTTCTCTATTTAATTAAATTATATTTTATTAAATTATTCACATTCATCTATTTGATTAAATAAATTACTCAATTTATTTAATTAAGTTCACCTAAGCCTTTCATAGCTTTTAATTAAATAAATAACTTTATTTAATTAATTCCCCTTTCTCCCCTTTTAATTAAATTTACATTTAATTAAATTGTTCATTGCAATGAATCTAGTTTATTTATTTAAATCCCTCACTTGTATTTATGCAAGTTGCATCTATTTTAGTTGAAATAAAGTAATTTATTTTAATTAAAATTCCCCTCCATCCACTTGCAAAATCCTACATATCCCACTTGCCTCTCTAAACCCCCTTCTAGATTCTTCTAATCACTTCTAAATTAGCCTAACCCATCTCCTAAATATTGTCACATCCCTAAGCAAAGGGAAGTCACTTCTCAACCCCTCAAAATCTTTGAAAACCATTAAAGGCTTTATGTCTTCAACAAGTTAACCTTGAAAGTCTTCAAAACCATTAATGGTTAACTCAACCCTCTTGCATGATTAGAGACTTTCTCTTTAACTCAACCTTCACCTAACCCAAGGGTCTCATCAAGCATTCATCGCTTTGACCATGATTATTCATTTAACCCTTGCACAAGAGTTTATCCTTTGGGTAAAAGCTTTATCCAATGGATAACCCTAACCTAACCTTAACCCTTACCTCCTGAGGTAACCATGAGGTCTTCTCAAGCATTTAATGATTCTTACATCTCCTCTCAAGCAGTCTTATGTTGACAATTGTCACCATTTCATTGGTGAGAATTGTAAACATGGATTGATAACTTTCAATCATGGCCCTTGATAAGATCATCCAATCTTGACCATTCATTTCCCTGTATTTCCTATAAATAGAGCCCTTCTTCTCTCATTTTCATATCCAAGTCTTTAGTATCAAAATTATAGACTTTTATTAAGCATCTAACATAATCATTTTAAATCAGGCATTTAGTATCTCTTTGAATAGAAATCATCTAAATAAGCATTTTTAGAAGCATTTCTATTATCATAGCATTCTCATATTAGACTAGTATATCATGTTAGGATAGATTTTACTAATCTTTTATCTTATCATCATATCCACGTTAGTTTAATTCATACTAGATTTAATATCATGCACAACTAGGAATGCATTCATATTAAGTTAATCAATATCCCTCGTTCTCGTAGTTGTCATTCCTAAGTCACTTTGCTCAGTGATCTGAGAGCAAAGGCATTGGCTTGAGGGATCTTGTGAGATAGAGAACAATGGAACGTCCCTTGGGAAGTTGAGCTATTTAACATAGCTCCATAACTTGCACCAAGAGTCCCATTGGTGTGTGGACTTGTCTAGAAACCGAAATTTGTGTTTCATTGCACCACTTTTCCTGCACACAATCCTATATGGCACTTTTGATATAGGTTTCCATCATGGAATGATGTCAATGGAGAAATCAAACACTCTTTTGGAAGGCAATCTGGGTAATTCATCTAGAAATACATCTGCAAAATCCTTAAGTATAAGATGTTTCTCCATTTTCGATTTTCCTGATTCCATTATCTCACAATCTTCGGCTTCTTGGAGGTTTTGGGGTCCATAGTTAACTACACCATATTGAGAAATGAACTCGTTGCATTCCTCAAGTTTTTTCTATTTTTACAGTGAAAAATTGGCAACCTTTCTTCTTTTCTCTATGCATTTGTACAACAGATTTGTCACAACTTAATTTTTCTAAGTGTTCCCTAAAATAATACCCAGTTCCCAAGATCATCTAAACATTCTACAGATTTTGAATGACAATCTACTTTGTCTCTATGTTTCCATAGCAAATTCATCCCTAGAATAACATCATAAGAACCTATGGGGGCCACATGCAAATTCACTTCCACAGGGAATCTCAACAGTTCTACCCTAGCTTCAAATAAACATTGTTCAACCTTAGCTCTTGTCTGGTTTGCATACTCAACATTCCCATATTTTTTCACATAACCAACTTTCCTAGAAATTTTACTAGCTATACTAGGTGAAACAAAAAAAATTTAGCTCCAGTATCAATTAAAATTGAAATGGGTAATACCAAACAAAGTACCTTTTGTTGGAACGCTTCTTGTTGGGAAGGTACAAGATTACCATGTGGTTGTGTCCTTGGTGATTTGTTGGGACATTGACTTGCATAGTGATCTCCTTCACATGTAAAACATCCTCTCAACGACCCATTCCTTGGTGCAGACTTTCCAAATCGGTCTTCATTCCTTCCAACATTGTTGTTGTTGTTTCCTCTACGGCCCCTTCTTGATTTATTATGATTATTGCAGTATCTCTTGTCACCTTTGCTTTGAAAATCTTGCCCATCACTTGGCTTCTTAGAAGATTAATTATCTTGTGAACATTTAAACTTTTTTCGATTTTTCTCTCGGTAGTCTGGTATAGATTTAAGCCTTTGTTCTTGATTAATGTTTTTATCGTACACTAATTCCATGGTGGCAAGATCGTGTACACCTACCTCTCCTCTGATTTGAGTGTTGAGACCCATGATGAACTTTCTCATGCAAAATCGCTTGTCCTTTTGGTACATGGGTACATACTTCAGAAGTCGAGTGAATTTCTCCCAGTATTCATTTACCGAGGAATCTCCTTGCCTCAAGTTTTGAAAGTCAATCAACTTTTGATCATAGAAAAGTTGAGGTAGTCATTGCTTGCAAAATATTTCCACAAATTCACTCCAAGTAAGACTTAAAGAACTTAACCCAAGCTCCATTTTCTTATTCATCCACCAATTGGATGCTTCACCAACCAATTGATAAGCTCCCCAAACACCCTTAGTAACCTTAGAGTAATTTTTAATCTCAAAATACTTTTCCATTTCTATGAGCCATGCCTCAATTGCATCCCCACTAGTGGTTCCTTCAAACTTTGGAGGGGTGATTTTCTTCATATCACGTGATAGCTCTCTTGCAAGTCTTTTCCTTGTACTTCTCTCTAATCTAGATTGAGATTCTTCATTGTTATGATCACTTGACTATGATTGGTCATGGGAACTTTCTCCTTCCTCTCCATCAGAAACTTTTTCTTCATGCCTTTTTGTTTCCATAACCTTTTATTCAAGATTCCTAATTCTTTCTCTACTTTCGTTCATCATGGCCAAGATACGATCCAATTTAGCATCAATGTTTTCCACACCTTGGCCTTCTTCTTGGCTACTGTCTAGTTTGGTTCTTGCCTTAACCATTGTCCACTAGAATTGTTCCACCAAGAGGTTTCATTTAAATTGGATCCTAGGAAAGTCTTCTAAACTTCTAAAAAGTACATAAACATTCGAACATGAAAGTTTTAAAGAAACTTTCACACAAGTTTTGTCAAAACATGATTTTATTTATTCTCATAAGGATTTCAAATATCCTTGCATTTACAAAGAATGACTATTCAGATAGTCAAGGGGAGCATATCCTTTGGATTCACTCTATAATACATAATTAAGTGGAACATATCCCTCTGACTTTTGTTCACTCACATGGTCGAAGGGTACATATCCTTCAGACTCATTCTCAAATACATAAAGTTAGGGAACATATCCCTTCAATTTATCACTAGAGTAAATTACAACTATCTCAAACAATGTGGGCATACGAGGATTCCTAAAAATCAAATTAAGACCAATACTCCATTCCAAAGGCATATCCCTGGGAAGTGGTAGAGAATCTGACTTAGCATGAGAGACGGGAGGTACAAAATTAACTATCTCACGCATCTTCGTTTTCTCTTGACGGGTACAAGATAGGGCACAACTAATAGTCTCAATGTCACTCATCCAAATTGCATTGTCATCTTTGGTTCCCTCTTTGGTTTTAACAATGGCTTCCTTTTACTTCTTGGCCTTGAGGTAGCGCTCATTTTCGATCACTAACTTCCTTCCAATCATCTTGAGATGCACCATCTTGGCACAAAATTCCCTAACATTAGACTCGTATAATGTTGGATGGAAAGTATAGCGAGCACATAGCTTCCATAGCTCAGCCTAGTCACTCTAATACCACATGTAACAAGACCAATTGTTCAACCTGTTTTTTTTCTAAGTTTTAACCCACTTCAAAATAGTTTATAACACCAATATTTAGACTATAAAATATTTATTCCATTTCATAAACAAGATACATATTTGAAATAAATCCCATTTCAAACTTTTCCATTGCATCATAGTTTATTTACAATTTCATATGAATGATAACATTTACAATTCCATTTTCAAATATCATAGAGATACTTAATAGCTTCCATGATCTTACATAAGAAATATGAATGCTTTAGATGTCCTTGTTGGCATACATACTCAAAATTCTAGATGCTAACTGCATGAGGAAGAGTATCACTCAGCTGTTCTTCCACCCAATCACAGACTTGACAGTCTCTTATGTCTCTTCTTACTGAAAGTGATATGACCCTTCGATGAAGAGATTGGTTTGGTGACCTCATAATAATAGCATTTGTGAGCATAGTGTTGTGTCCTACATATCTAGAGCTACCATACATTGGCTACAACCTACATGTAAACCTTGATCACAATGAACCAACACTGTAGACAATGGCTACCTACACTACTTTGGCAAAAGAATTCAAAACTCAGTACTTCGAGTGAAAGTTGTATGTTCACCCACTTCTTAGCTCAATTTGGTATATTGACCATTCATACTTTTTTCAATTATGACATAGTTCATTCCCATAAAGGTGACAATAGAACAATTAACTAGGTTACTTGCACCCGTAGATTATACCGACTCTAGGATCAACCAAGTTAACCATTACTACACCAATCAATATAATTACACATTGTCTGACATAGAATAATATATATGTATGCTCAAACAAAAGGGTTTCATAGTAACAAGACTCTACCAAAAATCAAGCATACTTATTCAAACAAGAAAAACCAAAGTACCAATCAACAAAATTATTAAAACATGTATTTCATCTTTCTTCAAGCACTTGCATACAAATATTATTTCAATATAAAAAAATAGATAAAATCATCATGCCTAGAATTATAGTCCCAATGAAGGTGTTTCTTCCTAAGCTCAATCCACGCTTGCTTCACCCTCTTAGGATCAACTTACCCTCAACCTTAACATCTGTCAATCTCTCAACAAAACAATCCAACTTACTTCCTTACAAAAGACTTGAACAATCTCTCTTACGAAAATGGAGAATGGAAAACAAGAAAATAATGTGAAAATGGTGAGTGAATGGGTGCTCTCAAAGTAGAGAAGCTACTCTATGTATACAAGAATTTGAGACACTTAATGCTACAATTAAGCTCTCAAATCTATCACCTTTCTCCCTTCTAATGCCACCCCTTAGTTAGAATATTGACTAAGCTTAATCACAAGAATATGTGGCTTCCCAAATAACTATATAACTGACACATATAAAGTCCAATTTTATTCTACTAATGAATCGCTCCTAATTATACTAAGTCAAAATATGTTTTATCCATAATTTACTACTTACCTAAGCAAGTTGGTTTCTAACTCTTGTCAAATGATAGAATTAATATTATTTATTCCGCTTGCCAAGCCTTGCAAAGTGGATCCATCATGCATTGACCATGACTTGCTAAGAAAGGGGTTTTTTTTAAAGCATTAACATCCCCCACTCCCTTAGGAGAAGGGGTACACCACCTGTATGGTGGTCGGCCCTACCAACCACTACATGGTATGCTAAACGGTTATCATTTAAACTTTATTCTCTCGCCACTTCGTGCTATTTGTAGACTTTTAACATACCATTATTAAATCCGATTTAAATTAATATATGTTTATATGTTAATTAAATATTTAGACATTAGAAAATAATTTAAACATTCTAAACATATATGTATATATCGTCCAACATTTTGAATAATTAATCAAATTAACAATATACATACATGTGTGTGTATGTGTATGTGTATGTGTATGTGTATGTGTGTGTATGTATACACACACACACACATATATATGTGTGTGTGTATACATACATGCATATATATATATATATATATATATATGTGTGTGTGTGTGTGTGTGTGTGTGTGTGTGTGTGTGTATGTACACACACACACACACAAATATATTTGTGTGTGTGTGTGTGTGTGTGTGTACATACACACACACACACACACACATACACACACACACACATATGTATATGTATGTATGTATACACACACACATATATGTGTGTGTGTGTACATATGTATGCACATGTATACATATGTATACATATATATATACATATGTATATATATATGTATATATACATACACACACACACACATACACACGCGCGCACGCACGCACACACACACACACACACACACACACACACACACACACACACACACACAAATATATTCAATCACACATTTCAAATCAAGAACAACCAAAACATTACAAAATGTTGCCAACTCCAACAAAAGGTTACTTACCATTTCCCATCTAGCTTCACTCAACTTGACCAACTGGGATGTTAGTGTGTGATAGCTCAATCGGGCGCATATTAAAGATTATCGAGCCAAGTTCTTCTCCTTAGTGATACTCTTCCTCCCTTCTGGAGGCTTGATCATTTCATGTATCCAACTTAGTACACACATCAATAGTTAGTCGTTATCCACACATACATATGCATCATAGATTATCATCTTCAAGCATTCAAAGTATCATAATGATTGCACATTTATTCATTAGATTTTCCAATTAATGTAAATATATTCAAAATGTAATCATGCATTAAAGAATTTTAATTAAACAAAGTAACAGTAAATAGGTAATATCAAAATGGATTGTAACATTATGCATCCTAGAGACAATTGCATTCATATTTCCCTTAAAATCAGCAATCTCTTGCTCCCAAGTGGAATATCCTAGGTTGATGGTTGAAATTTAGCAGTCAATCAAAGTTGTATGATGTTGATCCTTGGGTGCAAATGATGTGGCGAATTGGACAATTTTTTACCATGTTACATCCTTAGTAATAGAAGATAATAGCTTATTCCTTTCTCTTAGGCTTTAGTATATCAATTTGTTATATTAGGATCTTTAGTTCAAGAGGGACGACTTCAACCTAGTATGTTCTTTATAATCTACTAACTAACCATGTAGGGGTACTATTTTTTGGTCTACCTTCCTATTATCATTACCTTTTAGGTGACCTTAACTACTATATTCTCTCTTTTCTATTATATGTCACTAGTCATTATCCTTTGCAACTTAGCTATGCTTATATGTTGCAAGTCTTTGTCTAAGATAGCACACCATGTGGTAGTGATTTAAGAAGGAAAGGAAATTCCTTTGAATTTGTACTTCATGTATTTTGCCCCCTTACTCATCCATCCTATATGATATATGAAATTTTCAAAGTACCCAGTTGATCATCAAAGGTTCTAATTACAAATTATTAAATTTGTTCATCAATATTGCTTATTATATTTGTTCACCTATTAGTTTATCCTTTGTTTACGGTTTTCTACAATTCTAAAGCTAGGGTAAGTTAGGGTTTTCAACTTGAATTTCATATTAATCTCATTTTGCACATTCATGATTTAACCTATTCTAAAATTTAAATTCACATAACAAAGTTGCTAGGGATTCCATAAGGTAGATACTTGAGTTTTACTCAAGTTTTCATAAGATACATACCTGAGTTTTCCAAAAATTAAATGTTTGGGATTGTTGGGAAACTCAATAATGCTCTTTCTTCTCCATCCAATGTGCCAATAATATCTCCTTTCGCAACCTTTCTCAATAGTATTTGCCAAAACTTGATTCAAGTAATTTTAAGCTCAATGAACGCTCTCAAAACTCTCTTACGTGCTAAAATTTCGCTTGTGATGAAATGTATCAAAGAACTAAACTAATCTTGCAAAAATATGTGAAACTAGGGATGCATTCAATGCTTGGAGCAAGTAAGTAGATAATTAATTCCATTGGTGGGAATGCTACTTGTGGAATTTCAAATAGGAATCTCACCTTCTCTTTTTACCGTGTTTTTGAAAGTGGGGTTTAGTTGGACGATCGCTTTTTGCATTAAGCTCCATTTTTTTATACTGAGGAGATTTGAAATCCATACCATTTAGGTGCTTACAAATGTTATTACACAAAGTGTCCTCTGAAATTAAGTCTTTTGTTGCCCTTTAATAGTTCTTTGTGAGAACTTCAAAGTGAGCCAATTGTTTTGCTAATGTTAAAATTCATGCTCAAATATGTTCTTCTCTATGAAAGCTTCTTGTGGGAATTTTACTTACAATGTGTTGTGTTGATAATCTTAAGTGAATCAATTATGTTTTGGCTTAAAAGTATGATTTAGATGAACATTTCTAATGTTGATGTCATCAAAAGGTAATGACGATGTCAACATGATGTTTAATCACAAATAGAGCTCATAGGTCTAAATGTATGATGTTAGCATGATGTAATGGTGACATCATCTTTGTAAATATTGTGGGAAGTTCTAACAAGACTACTCAAATGAGTGATTCGCAAAAGGGTTTAATTCAATTGAAAAAGGGACACATATAGAAGGAAAGTGAAGCAATGATAATGTCACCCAAGTATATTGTGCAAGAAATTTCAAGTGAATCGATCATTATCAAACATTTATTGAATGGGTTCAAACATGCATTAAACTTTCACAGTTGATTAATTCTATTTCTAAATCAGTGAGAGCAAGGATTACTAAGTGAACTAGTTTTATTTGGTTGCTAATAGTTGTAGTTCACTTATGTACCAAGAATTTTCTAGGATAGACCTTTTGTGAGTAACTTTAAGTGAATCGATCATGTGGGAAAATCTTATGGTACTAATTTTGCAAAGTTGGGATGACCAAACAAGAACTTGATTCGAGGATTCTCAAGAAATTACAGACAATATAGAGTACACTTAATTTTAGGAAAAGAGGGAGTCCTAATTTTTTCAAAAGCTAAATGGGACATGTTGAGAAGAAGCACAATAATTGCCTCATATAATTTGTAGGTGTGACATTACAGTTTAAGAGTTCGATCATTTGTGAAAAGAATCCATAAGTATTCTTACTTTACCCATATCCTTAGGACCTTTCACACTAGATATGTTATTCCATGTGATGTTAGAATGAATATTTTATATTACCCTTTAAGGGCATTTATAGACCTACTCTATAATTGTTGTTCCCTTATCCCTCCACCAATCTTTAAATTTGTGCATATGGATAATGTTTATACCATTTTCACCAATTAAGATCATTTCAAGTATGTTCAATTGATAGAATCTCAAAGTATTATTATTCCCAATCTTGATTGATAACCAACCCTACCACACTCAAGAAGGCCCCTTTATCCAACCTCAATGAAGATGAATGGGATGCTCTTGATTTTATATTATCATAAACAATTAAGTCTTAAATTAATGCTACAAATTGTGGCATATCTCCTTCATTGGTGGATCCTCGTGCCTTTTGCCAACCACCTCAACCCCACCCACTCTACCCATTACCAACCCTTTTTGAACTACTTGTGAATGCAATAATAATGATGAATTAGATACTTCTAATGACAAGTCACTTTCATGTTCTCTATCCTCACTCACGATATGCATGGCATTTGCTTTACAAACTTGAAAAAATGAGAATAGAAAGGAAAAGGCCTCAATCCTTACAAGATGGTATCCTTGAACTTATTCAAATTCTAAAACATTTTAATAAAGAAGGTATTGGATATATACCACACATTTTAAAGCCATCATTCTTGTAAACTATGAAATCATTTTTTTGTGATATCCCCTTTTTAAGCTTTATTAATAAATTATTGACACAACCTTCTCCATGACATGGATAATATCATACCACCTTTTTTAGACCATATCTTATCTCTCTTGTTGTTTTCACTACATATGTTTTTCTTCTACCTTCAACATCCCCTCATATCTCCATTGCCTATTATCAAACTCATCTTGTTTACAAATTTGCACTCACTATTCTTCTATACCTTCAATGCTTGGGAGCATTTCTTTATCTTGTCTCTTATAATCAAGTCTCTTCAATACAAGTTCTTGCTTGCCTTCTTATTGATTAATATGCATGTCATTGGTTTCAAATGTTAATTATACAACACTCATGTTAGTGGTATGTTCCATTAATGACAAAATATGTTAGTGGCCATTTCACTATCAAGTTGTACTAGCAACCACCTCTTAATTTGCCTCAATAATAAATTCTGCACAAATATACTACTCTCTTCCTTTATATTTCTTTCTTCTAAATGATGATAAATTCTATGTTGCAAATAATATTCATTGTTGGTTCGATGAATAGAATAATATCTTAAGGTCGTATTTCTTAAAAATCCTTGTCCAATTCTTTCTATCGCATGTTTACAATTCTCACTATGTTTACATTACCAATTCTCTATTTTTACTTAATTTCTTGATCTCTAAAAGATCATATCTTACATAATTTTTATTTGGTAATTTCCTAGTGTTGTACTTAAACACTATATCTTGCACAAAACACTTGTCCTCAAAATAGAGGCAATATTAGGGGCAAAATTTTCATGTATCCCCTTATCTGGTGCCTAAATAAACACATTTTAGGCCAACATGATGCTATATCAAGCCCTTCCAAAAAAAACATTTTCGTTACCTCACATCTATTTCATCAAGCTATATACAATCAATTTTAGGGGGCAAATATTCTATTTTACATCACACACACAATACAATTTTTGAAGTGATAGGTCATGTATCCTACACGACACACATTGGTTAAAGTGACTCTTAACAAGTCCTACACCACTCTAGGTAAAGTGACTATATGGTATGGGTCTTACAATGCGCAATGGTTAAAGTGATTCCTTCATAGGTCCTACACCATGCAATGGATAAAGTGATTCCACCATGGGTTCAACACCACCCATTTTAAACATGAATTATATCATTCTTGGGGGCCAACTCAAAATCAACTCTGTGACTATCACATATAGTATGATCCCTTTCTATTGCTTGAGGTTTATTATATAGATTTCATGAAGGCCAATTTGATCACATATCCATTACTCCCCTCAGGATTTGGTATGTGATTTAATTCCTAGAATTGTGTAAATTATTTATTATTACTTTTAATTGTGTACATTGATTTTTCTTACTATGCTTTGCATACTTAAAGATATTACCCCAAAAAAGACAAAGAACAACACAAATCAATCCTTGAAAAATATGGATTATGCATATTTTCAATATTGCTTTTACTTTGGCATGCACTATATATGTAAACTTGTCCATGCTAAAGTTGGGGCAAAATGTAAAAGACAAAAGTGCATACTCAACACATCCATTCATTTGCATCAAATGTAAAAAGGAAAAAAATGTTTAATACGGCAATGAACTTTCACAACATTGGGTAAGTATTGGGAAGCAACAACAACACATACAAGCAAAAGCACAATATAACAACATTAAAACCATATGCTTAGAACATGGAGCTCCATAGTTGCATATTTTGCTACACATGCCTTATACAACAAATTGATCATCTAAGATTGATTTTGTTACATTCTCAAGGCATCCATTCTTATCCTTTTCAAATCTATTAGAGGATTTGATTGAGGCAAGCCTCCATGTGCCATGACACCGCCCTATGAAAGACACCATTTTATTAAAGTATGGTCTACAAAAGAGTAGTAGAAAACATCCCAACCATATAGGATGTGAATGCAACAATATAATGAAGCCCACAATCATTGTCTCTATCACACTTGACCGAACACTACTGTGTGGATCTATTTTTCAAACATAGTTTGAGAAAAACGAATAGAAACAAGAATCCAAAGCCATGGTTTCTCCCCCTAATCCCAACCAAGCATCAAAATCTTCATAAAACATCATATAGGGTATGCCCCTCTCACCCTTCTTCCCTTGCCCTTGTTTTTATTGTTTCCTCTCCTATTCTTAGTCTAAATAAAATGAAATTAATGTTTAGACGTTTAGCATGTTTACACTCATGTTAAACATTAAACTAAGAATTACAAGATAGAAAATTAGAAATTATTCTTTTATCCTTTTATAGATAGTATGTTTTAGTATAGTGAAATATTATTCGCCTAGATCATATTTGATCCATTTAAGTAGATTCAAAGTAGTTGAATAAACCAAAAACATGATCATATTCAAATGAGTGCATTCCTTTCACGAAGAATGGTTTAAAAACAAACTTCTTGTCTCCCCTAAATGTTCACTAGTTAGCAAGCAAGCCACAATAGAAACATAGATTATTAGCTGTTCAAATTTATATTGTTTTTGCCATTACTAAATTATAGAGAGACCTAGAAACAGAATGACAGTACGATGCAAGAGATGAAGGCACGTAGAGGCAATGGAAATGGACTTTTATTATATATAGATAGGAAAATATTTATCTAATAGCAGAATTGGACTTCTATTATTTATAGATAAGAAAATATTTATGCATCCATTGAAGCTAATGCATAAGTAAATAACCCTTCCCAACGCTAAAGGTCTTCACTGGTTCAGCCTTCTTTCATTGACCTGGATTATAAGCAATAGATTACTTTAGCTCAATATGAGCATCTAACCTTTTTTGATAGGAAGGTCTAGTGTTTAAAATGAAAGGATTTGCTGGAGTGGACCGTTTTTGGAATTTCAAATTGCTTTAGTTGATATACCATGATAACTTGCATTCTTTAGTCATTAGGATTTCTAAGATACATTACAATAGCACGCAGTGCAAGTCCGGGCCTTATTACTCATGCAGACAATAATAGCATATAATAATGTGTAAGTCTAATAATGATCTAATATGTGGTTCTAGTTGGCACTCAGTCATTCCTTCTGAATGGAAAGTCCCTGAACTAAAAATATGAATTCTTATTTCACTCTTGAAATTTGTAACCAAGTCTATCTTCAAATTGCTTCTTAAGCACATATAATTGTCTATAGTACAGCCTGCTTATCTATCGTGCACTACATTTGATAAAACTTATGGGCTTCGAATAAAATGGTGTATTCAATTATAAGGGATAGTTTGATGTAACTGTACCTTCTTGCTTAACATTATAATTTTGGACTTTTTAGAACTTCAGCCAATCATCTAAAACAAGAAAACCAAACAAATCCTAAGACTTGATATTGCATATGAAAATAATTAGGCATTTAAAATTAAAAAATGAAAAATAGGCAAAAAAAAAATATGGCACAACAATACTCTGATCATCTGAGCAAGCTTCAAATTGAATAATCATCTGCGTTTTTTCTTGAAATCTCCAGGACCAATCAAATTAGAACTGCTCTCATTCATTTCTTCTGACAACTTGTTTGCAATCTCCACTTTACCAGCCTTTCTGAGGGTACTTATGAGAGACCTATAAACATAAACTGATGCCCTGCAACCCCTTTTTTTCATGTCAATAAATAATCTCATTGCTTCATCAACCTGACCTATACGGCCAAACCTATCAATTAGTGCAGTGTATATGCGCAAATTAGGTTCAAAACCTCTTGCAATCATCTCTTTCAAAACTATCAAACATAAATCTAATCTACCCAACCTACAAAAATTATTTATCAATGTGTTGTAAGTAATGATATCTGGATCGTGTCCCAATTCCTTCATAGATAAAAATTCATGATAGGTTATGTCTCCGTGGCCTGACTTGCCAAGGACATCAATAATAGTGTTATAGGTGACCTGGTCTGGTTTGTGTTTGCAGTGTTTCATATATTCAAAGAGTGCAACAGCCGTCTCCAATTGCCCTGTTCCAGCAAATGCATATATTAGTCTGTTCAAAACTGTTGCATTGCAAAGGAAGCTATCCTCTGCCAACTCCATGCAAAATTTGTAGGCTACTTCCTTGTCTGCCACCTTTGCTAATGCCTTCGATAACGCAAAATAGGATGCAGAATCAGAAGATCCATTAGCTAACAAATCCTTGAAGATTTGGCATGCAAGCTTAAAATCACTAGCTTTGCCGACAGCAATCAAAAGAGAACTGTAAACTGCCAAGTCAGGAACAACACCTCTGTTCCTCAATTCTCTCAATAAAAAGAAAGCAGAAAATAACTTGTTAACTTTGATAAAATTTTCAATAAGAACTAGAGTGATCTTCGTGCTTGCAGATAAATTGTTTTCAAAATCAGGAATCAGTTGGCCCAAAGCATCCGGAACCTCTTTCTCTTCTTTAACTAAGAAATCAGCAAGCACAGACAGAGTTGCATCATCTGGTATTTTTCCTAAATTGTGCATCTCATCAATTGCCCTGTGCAGTTCCACCACAAATGGACAGGACACTATAAGGCTCTGCATAAAGAATTTGAAATCAAAACCACTATGAGTGCAGATTTTCAATTAAAATGAAGATAATATTATTCTAATTTTAAAAAGATCAGATGCTTTCACCAAGACCATGTTTCTCTTATATATACTCAGCTAGCAAACTTGGAAACAATTGTGAATCATAATCTATTAATCTCCCTTTGGGTGTAAAGTCTGTATAGCATTCATCTAATCCATTGCAACTCTGGAAAAAAAATGTCATACATGTCTTTGAAAGGAATTTAGGCTGAACAGCGTTCATATAAAAGAAAAATGCATTTCCAAAGAAAAAAAATCAAAATTATTTCAAGCACTGCTTAATGTCTGTTGACGTATTCTAGGAATCACAATGCAATTTCAGCAATAATCAGCAAGGATCAAACCTAGAAATTGGTAACCTAGGCATTACTAAGGGTGACAAAAACAAATGTTTACCTATATTGGAAGAGACCCAAAAGGAAACACACTTATCCCCTTCTCTATAACAGGAACCTAGGGAGAACATGCACCTCATTAAGTCGTTGCAGCTATAATGCTTCAATTTTCAGACCCAGCACAAAGCTCCAACCCCTAGGGCCAGTAACTGCAATAGAAAATAATGTGAAAACAATGAGGAAATTGAATAATGTAGTCATGGTTGCAGAGTTACTCAATAGAGCAACATTTCTAGAATAAAATAAAGAAATATGATTTAAAGAACGTCACTAATAAGTGAATAGAGCAGCAAATCATTTACTATGGTGAAACCAACCAGGAGGGCAAGAAAGGTAGAAACACATTGTTTGCAGAACATCAGTCTGCAAAGGAGAATAAGCATTCCTCATTGACCTTTCCATAGTCCATACCCCATACAGCATTAAAAGATCCATTGATGGACAATAAGGATGGAGACAAAACAAAGACCAGGAAGCTACATGGACCACCTATCTAAAGGTATAAGGCTCTCTGTAAGAAATGTATTCATCAAGGCACCAAACAAGATCATGTGGAAAATCTTATTGTAAATGGTAGCCATATTTGAAGTCCAAGGGAGCCAATACATGGGATAGAATTGAAGGTACAAAATAAAAGGAAACATACAAAAGTCCACAAGAAAGTGTTACCTCCCCTGCAGTAGACTTGACCATAGAATAGAATTAATGTGCAAATGAGTCCAAGGCCAGTGACACAAAAATAAAAAGAATAAGATCGCTTAGATTGGCTAAAGAAGCCCATAGAGTTATTAATGGCTACTACAGAAGACCAGAAGGGTAAACATGTTCAGATATTGCTAGACGCTTAAAATCTGAAGTTAGAGCTATACTACTCGATAAATAAGACACCAAAATGTTGAGAAGTCATGGTAATGAGTTGATTCATAGGAGTACATGCTCTTCAAAAAAGAATGTCTGTTTACAAAGAGTTAAAATCATCTTTCACAGGCAAGGCAGTAAGATGTTTACCTGTCTTTGACCATCCAGTTATTATTATCCTTTTTTATGATTTGCACAAATCCTTGTGTTTGCAAAAAGTGGAGAAAGGCCAAGCAATGCTAAGCTTCTTTGCACAGAAAACCTTTTTAGACTATTTTCTCACATGTTTAAAAGAATGTGGGCTTGGGTGTTGCCAAGCTATGTCAAGAAGGATTCTCAAGAGTGCATGTGGACTTGAGAGTATTAAAATAATGTAATGTTTCTCTAAGAGTCATCTTAGTTAGTTTAGGTAGTTTCTAATTTTGTTGGCTTCTGTTTACGTTTGTCTAGTTTAAAAACATTGTAATATAATTGCCTATATATGTAAACTCTGTTTTCATTATTAGATATACAATTACCATTACATGGCATTAGAGAGGGTCGATGGGGTTTTATAAATTTTGGCAAAAATTTTAATAAAAATTGGTGCCTCTTACCTACAATTTTTTTTCCAGAATTTTTAATCGTTTTTTTATAAAAAAACGTCTCTGATTTTTTAGGCTTTTTAGTGCAAAAAGCAGAGGACTTTTTTTTTTTTCAATTTCGAGGGTTTTTTAACCCATTTTTCATCTGTGTTTTCTTTCTCTGGTTTCCGCGTTTTGGCACCCACGACCTCTGTGCTTCCGCGTTATTCCTCCACACGAAGGTTTTTCCAGCAAGGTTTGTTCGGGTTTTAGCCCATATTTTGTTGTTTGAGCCGGTCTTCTCAATGTTTTCTCTACCTAGCAGCCGCAATTTTTCTAGGTCGTGGCTTTCTGGTCTTCTTGGCAGCGTGTTTTGTGTTTTTTGGCCCACATTTTGTCGTTTCGGTGCGAATGGAGGACTGTATTTTGGTTGTGCTCGTGTCTGGTTTGTGTGAGCCCACGATTTGTTTGCTGCCTTTGTTCAAAGGTTTGGTGGTTGTTTTTTTCCAAGCACGGATCGGTTTCGCATGGTTTCTTTGCAGCTAGGGTTTTCCAGTTTTCCTCAAAATCGATGGTTGCTGCAATTTTGACCTAGGGTTTCTCGATCTCTGTACTTGCTCGTGAAGGATCGTGGTCATGGGTTTTTATAATGTTTTCCTCAAAAATTATATCTAGGTTTTGCCTGATTTTCTCCTAAAAATCATGGCTGTTTTTTCATTTTTTTGCACGATTTATTCACACAAAAATCATGGGATCTTTCTCTACAAAAGGGTTTTCTGGTTTTTTCCACAAAAAATCATGACTTATGTTTTAGTGTCTGGGTTTTTATCAGTTTTTCTCCTCAAAAATCGTGTTTGGTTTGTGGACTTGAGACTTGAGAGTTCTTCAACTTAAGCTCACTTTTAGAAGCTTACGGAGACCAAAAACCTCCATATTGGGGAGGTATGATTTCAAAAATCAGCTCTAAATATGCTCAACCGTTGGGGTCTTGTCACTCAACCTTGTTGAGCTGTCAATTAGGACCCAAGAAAGTGAATTCGTCAAAATACCAGTGAAAAGAGGCTATGCTGATGGTTTGAGCAGTGATAAATTTGGACATCTTCATAAAATCTTTGGTCAAAGTTGCAGAGCTCAAATGACCCTGAAAAGTTACTTTGGTGAAATTGCCACTTGTAGCAAAGTGGCAAAAGGCATGTTCACCCTGGCAAACTCAGAGGCAACCGAAAAACTTATTCTGATGCAAACAGTGAATGGAATACAAAGAGTATGAGAGTTTATTCTTTCATTTGGTTGATTGGCTTTCAATCTTTGCAAGGTTGAAAGGCTAAGGAAGCTTATATGTTGCATTTCCACACTGGGAAGTGATTGGCTCTAGTTGTATGGTGGCTGTAGTCCATCTTCAAGGCTGATACAAGTGTGCATTTAAGTCTAAGTGAGGTGAGTGTGTATTGGAGGTGTGATAGAAGCTCCAGAATTGTTGTGTGAGCTCATTAATGTTCTACATCTATTATCAATTTTTGTGATAGTGTAACAAAGCATATTTGTTCTCTAGAGCTGGAATTTTTCACAGTACGTTGGATTTTCTCTGGGGCAAATCATGTCCAATTTGTTGCGAGTTCCTATTTATTATTTCCACATATTGAGAAGATTTTTGTGTTTCCTTGATTTGTACGTCATTAATAGTGAGACATCCACTGTTACATGGCTTAGAGAGCATATTAAGGGTTTTGTTGAGTTCTTTTGTAACTTTTTTTAAAGAGCAGAGGGAGAAATCTGCTCCCTGTTAAGGATAGGATCATATATATATATATATATATATATACACGAAAACACAGTGTGTATGTGTGTGTGTATAAACAACTCTAAAGTTTTTTAAAAAACATCAATTAAGAACACTAAAAGAACAAACAAATGCCCCTATGGCCCCATAGGGCCAGGTGGGCCTACACAAGATCCATCACTGCCAAGACTGACCAGGTTACCATTAACTTGAGGTCAACAAGCATCCTATGGGCCAAACTGTCCATGAGAGTGAAAGGGATTTGCAACTCCTTGCCCCCATTTGTTTATTATATTTTTCCATTATTTTAATATATTTTAAAAGTTAAAACACTAGGCATTAATTATTACTATTTTTTTATATCATCATTAAATTTGATTATATATATAGGCCTGTTAATGGGCCAACTCGGGATAATCCAGGTTCCAGTCTGATGGAAGTTGATTGGGTGAAGCCTGAGATTGGATGCGTTAAGGTTAATTTCGATGGGGCTTCGAAAGGTAATCCAGGGCCATCAGGTGCAGGGTATGTTGCAAGAGATACGAATGGGAATATCATAGCATTAGGGGCTAATAAACTTGATGAAGGCAAAAATAATGAAACCGAGTGTCAAGCAGCTCTTTTGGCTGTTAAATTGGCACAAAAATTGGTTGTTGAGCAACTTCATTTAGAGAGTGATTCTCTGATCGTCGTGAATGCAATCATCAAAAGTGAGACTGTGGCATGGAGGCTTAATAAATTTATATTTTTTTAGAAATCTTTTAGTATCTTTTAAAAAATTTAAAGTTTTCCACACCCCAAGGAGTGGAAACATCATGGCGGATGTGTTGTCGAAGCATGCAACTCTTATTAATGATGGGCAGAAGGACAGATGGTGGGAGGATTGTCGAGATCCCAATCTTGAGCTTTAAGGTGATCGTACGCTGCCATTCGGGATTCATTTATGGCAAGTAATGAGCAATTATGACAGAGGAGGTGACGGGGCTTTAAATTGCTCTCCCTGCCATTTCATTCCTTGCGGCACATTTTTCAAGACTGGGAAGGCAAGAGTGGTGATGAGTGGCGCTGAATTTGTGGGGATTGAGGCAAGTTTCACTTTGATTACTACAAAGCAGCAACTAGCATTTTTAGGCCAGGTAACAGAGAAAAGTTTCCGCACCATTTTTAAGTTTGAAGAGGCCATATTTGTGCAGATCATAGTTGAAAAACTCGGACTCGGCAAACCAAAAATTTGGACTTGGACTCGGACTCGTGAAAGACTCGTGAAAGACTCGGCAAGGACTCGGCAAAAAAAAAAACCGTAGTTTTACAAAGAAACATAAAGAAATTAATGCATTTAGAGAACATAAGAGCCATAATTGAAACATTACACATGTCACATACTCATAGTTTCAAACTTTCAACTCTAAAATGTATAATACCAAGATTTCTTCAATGCTAATTATGCTTTTATATGGAGCCTAATCAGACTCGGAGGTTAAATTTTCCCTACTTCCATCGGCGCAATTTCCCCTTATATTTTTCGACGGGGGTTTGGGGGCAACGCCCCCAAGTTGGGGTCAAGGGGCATCGTCGAAGGATCCTGAAATTTGACTAAGTCTGGAAAATTGAAGAATCCTCCAAAAACTAGATTTTGCATTATAACTCCTGGAGGTCCGAAACCACTCTCAAACATCCTGACAGTATATATGGAATATAACTTAAAGTCTGGAATGTCATCCTGATCTTCAAATGCCCTGAAATTTGGCTAAGTTTGGAATGTCTTCCTGATCCTGAAATCTGACTAAGTCTGGAAAATTGAAGAATCCTCCACAAACTAGATTTTGCATTATAACTCCTGGAGGTCCGAAACCATTCTCAAACATCCTGACAGTATATATGGAATATAACTTAAAGTAAATACTTAAATGTTATATTCCATATATGAATCCTGACGGAGAGACCAAATTTTTTCACATGTTAAACTCAATTTTAAAGCTTGCATGACATTTTTTCTGGGTCGCGCGAGTCCATCTGAAAGACTCGCGAGTCCATGCAAAAGACTCGCGCGAGTCCTTGCAAAAGACTCGCGAGTCTTTTGCATGGACTCGCCAGGACTCGCCTCGCGAGTCCTTGGCGAGTGGCTCCCATGGACTCGCGAGTCCGTGGCGAGTCCACGAGTTTTAAAACTATGGTGCAGATTTTAGATATTTTGTTGGGTGAAGAGTTTATGAGGGCCGAAAGTTGGTACCGAACCAATGTCGACATTGCCTCTTTGGTAATGGCATGGGGTTTGGAATTAAGCGGTAAGGAGGAAGTGATTTGGGTGATGGGGAAGTGTGTCAAGGAGGATGGGCACTATGGCATGAAATCTCTGATGGCTATGGCCAAACCAGGGTCAGTTTTCTGGCTCGTGATGGGGAGTGGTTGAAGGTGGGGGAGCTCGAGCCACCAATTCAGCCTTTTATTCACTGGAGCGCCATGTCAAATGAAGAAGAATGGAGAGCAGAAGCTCAGATTGGTTGGAGCGTGCTTAAGGAATTCCTACATGAGAAAGAGGCGGAGCTAACTCCTGGTCGAGTGGCAGCACAGAGTGACAGTAAGAGGCGTTTGGTCTTTGACCCCAACGACTATTGAGTCAACGACCATTTGGGCCTGAAGAAGAAAAAGAAATAATTGTGTTTTAATGCTTCAGTTTTTGTGAAGTCTAGTGTTTTCCCTACTTTTTTGTTTCTGCTAAGGATAGGGCTTGTCGGGTTGATTTAATTTTGTTTAAAAACGATGTATATTTGGGCACGTATGGCGGATGGGGTTTCTACGGGATTGCTTGGACAAGCAAAATCATGGCTTTATTTGTTAAGTCTCTAGGGGTGGCTCAGATTGGCCATACTATGGCTTTTATCTAATACTTTATGGGTTTTGCTTGGATGATGGTTTTGGGGTGGTTTGAGTTAGTTGCTTATAGTTTATGGCACAATGTAGCTCTCTAATATGTAAAACTTTTACTTAATCAAAAAAAAATACAAATCTATTACCAATCACAATATATATATAAACAATGCACACACACACAAAGAATATAGAAAAAATAACCAAACAAAAATCCTTAACCTATAAACAATTTAACCACAAACTAATTACTTTGTTTTATAAGACAATAATTACAACTTGACAATGAGTTAGGACAAGATGAATTATCAGGCATTTAACAATAACCTAAATTGTTAAAAGTTGATTTTTTCTTTCAAATATATTCTATTAAGGAGAGAGAGAAAGAGAAAGACTAATGAACTATATAACACCTAACTAAATGATTTCATAAATTGAATAAATAATATAAACATTCAAACTTCTTAATAATGGATGAAATATCCCATTCTACAAATTAGAAGTTTACAATACTATTTTAAATACAAGGATATACAACCCACGAGAATAATGAATCAAACTCCATTTTACTACAAAACTTCAACCTACAAAAACACCACGGATGCAAAAGCTCTCTTCACCACTTGAAATGGGTCTCAAGAACCTTTAAAACTACTTTACAACAAGGTAGAATCTCATGAGACTGACTTCCTTTTCTTAGCATAACTCGAAATGATACTAGGACAATAAAGTCTTCATACAATCTCCTCATCCATACAAACAGCTCCAAGCTTCAAATCTCATCAATACTTCCATGGCCAAACAAGAAAGCAGCCCTTCTCCCTACCATTGGCATCATCAAGCCAACATGTAGCTCTAGCCACCAAGCCGTGAGAGACGTGTGCAAGGCATTGTCTGTACATGCAAAGAATAGGGAACAAGCACTCAACTCAACCACTAATAAGGCACATGGGAAGTACCAAGCCCTTACTAGAGCCAAGGTACACCACTTTTGCCTGCCTAAGGAAAACATGGGAAACACATTCATAGCTCAACTTTACAAACTCATTAATACATCAATTTTGAAAACAACTCATTAAGAATAAAATGTATACAAGACTTCTCAAAAAAGAAACTCATTCTTATAAACACAAGCCTAAGAAACACCCTTCGCTTTATCATACAACACAACAATAAGCAATATAACTTAAGAAGAAGGTAAAGCATGCAACATAAGCAAAAAGGAGAGAAGCAACCTTGCTCTCCAAGCTCCCAATTTTGTTGAGCTTTGTTTCTTCCAAAATCTTCTTCACAAATTCCCTTTTGCTCTCCATCCATTATTTCTCCAAAAAAAAGTACCCTAAAAATAAACAAGCAAGAAAATAAAAAGTGAAGAACCCAAAAAACATACACTCAAATGCCTATATAGGAGTGCCATGTCACTCCCCCCCCAACCAATGGGGAGAAGCCACAAAGCAAACCCTGAGAAACTCACTCACATACCTCTCTTCCAAGCATTACGTCATCCTCTTCCATCACATCTGCAACCCAAATATGGGCACATGCTCATAGGAAAGGCATGGAGTTCACAATACCCATTTACATGCCTTGAGAGCAAGGGAGAAACATGGAGGAAGTATAAACTCCACTTCACTCCAATCCTGCATTCTACCCATACCCCACACTTCCCAAGGCCAAGGAGTACTCTACTTGGCTTCCTTGACCCTCCAAAGGATACATAAGCTTCACCCCTAGGGCCCTAGAAATACATAAATGAGTGCAAGAAAATAATTTTCATACCTTTAAAATCACCTAATTCCACAAATCTGAAACTCACTCAAGAAGAGGACTTAAAAGCTTCATGCAACATAATAACAACAATTTAGAACACCATAATGGGTAAGGATGAGAAATTGATGACAGTGTAACAATTAGAACAAATAGGTGGTCCTACTAATAACCATTGCTTGGTGGTATTATTTCATCATTAGATTTACCACAAAGCTTGGTGTGATTCATTCCAATGACCATTAAGTGAAGGCGTGTGGTTCATGGCACATACAAACCCTCTCGTCTCCTTGCCTTGGCCAACTTGATATCTTCACACTCAATCAAAACATCAAATATATCTATGCAACATATAGTCAAAGCATCATATCTAAATACATCGTTCAATCACATTACATGCATAATATAATCAAACAAGCATCTCAAGGCGGTAATTGAAGATAAAACATTATTATCTTGTAGGCCTGAATGAGCTCAGGTTATTTCTCGTAATTGAATTTGTGCTTTACCCATCAACTATGATCAAGTGATAGAATAGTTAATTAGTGCAAATTATTGAAATTATTGACATGATTAATTAAGATCCACAACTAATCAATCCATAATCTAATTAAGTGCGCGGTACAAGAAGAAACATCTTGTAGATTTTGTCCTACTTAGGTCTAGCAATAAGTGTGCAAAGCCATATACCACAACTTTCAAACAGGTTAAAAAAGATATTCAATGGCCTATTTATGGGCCTTCCTAGGTTAATCCTAAGAACTCTGAGTTGAAGGAGCACTGGGAATGTCCTGAAGAGGGATGGACAAAATTGAATCTCGATGCGGCCTCAAAAGGAAACCCTGGGCCGTTGGGTGAAAGGGTCATGGTGAGAGATTGTCAAGGGAACTTGTTGGCTATTGGTGTGAAGCAACTTGTTGACAAGACCAATAATGAGGCAGAGGTCCAACTTGCCTAGAAAGCCATTTGGATGGCAAAAAAATTAAATGTTACCTGATTACACTTGGAAGGGGACTCTCTGATGGTGATTAATGCTCTAGCAAAGGGGAAGCAATTGCCCGGAGTTTGAAAAAAATGGTTAAATTAGCTTTATCGACCCTTCCCACAATTGAAGACTACAAAATTTCTCACGTGAAACGAAGTGGGAATCAAGTGGCGAACACGCAGTCTAAGACTGCCGAGTCAACATAATCATTAAATGGCTCGAAGCTTTTTGAGGATTTTTGGGCGATACGCAATCAAGAATTAGTAAGTTTAGAGGTGGCGACTAACGGCATGACAGAGGTGGTGGTCAACTCCCTTTATATCCCCTACGACAATTTCATTTTCATTTTGAGGTTTGATGTCTTGAAGAAAGAACGGGTGACAAGTTCCATGGAGGCAAACTTCACACTAGTCACTGTGAGACAACAACTATGTTTTCGTGGCAAGATTACTGAGAGGAGGCTCCATAATAATTTTAAGATTGATGACCCAATGTTCTGGCAAATTGTGGAGTGGATTTTGGGGGACGAATTCCTGAAGGCAAAGCATCATTATCGGCTCTAACATCGACATTGCATCGATGTTTATGGTGTGGGGTTTGAAATTGGAGTCCAATGAGAAGGTTTTGAGAGCTATGCGTGAATGTGAGGCCAGAGAGGTGTGGCTGGATGACGGCCATCTTGGCCATGGCGAAGCCTGGTGTTGGTTTATGGGCGCACCCTGGAGATTGGAGGTAGTTTTGGGTATGTAAAGAATCCTATGCAACCCTTTCTAGTTTGGAATGTTTTCAGAAACAAAGATGAATGTCAAGTGGAGGCCCAGATGGGTTGGATGTCACTGAAGGAGTATTTGAATGCTCGAGATTTGGAGCAAAAAATGGAGCCGATGGAGAGAGCATTTGCATGGTAGAAAGCCCAAAGTTGGGCAAGAAGTATTGGAGCCTTGCGGTCTAGTGGTGAAGCAGGAGGAGTAACCGACGGGGAGTGGTTGTGTTCGCATGCATCTGATTTTGATAATGGGGAGTCTATGTTTACAGTCTTGGTAATGGCAAGTGTTAATGTAAGGGGTTGTTGGGGTGGTATTAGCAGTTTCAGCTATTGAACTTGAATGTAAATCTTGACTGATATTTTAATACAAATACATAATTATTATTGATAAAATAAAAGATATTCAAGGAGAAATTACTTATCATGGGATTAACTCAATAACCAATCATGATAGAACACAATTCAAATGTATCAACTGTCTACACAATAGAATTATATATAACAATGTAATTAAGGTTGCAAAATAAGTGGACCCCATTCCCCTCCCCTCGCAATAAGTTTCTCCTACAAGTCCCAAAATAGGCCCTGCGTGTTACTAGAGTTGCATGTTCTGCTTTTGATCAATTGCGCCAAATGGGTTTACATTTTCTTTTATTTTTCCCATGCCAATGCTAGATAACATCTGTAGACACCTAAAATAGTCCCACGCCAGCAAACACCAATTTTACTAATTATTCGTCTATATTAAATAATTTTAATTATTTAATTAATCTAATTTTATCTTTGGGAATTAATATTCCCCTTTCATTTTGAATTAATTATTCAACTTCCATCTTAATCATTTAAGCAATTGACTATTCCCTCTTAAAATGAATTAAATAATTTTATTATTTGATTAATCTCGACTATTTACTTTAATAAAATGATCTTTATTGTTTAATTAAATTCACTTTCTATTTTCCCATAATTAAATAATTTCTTTAAATTATTTGATTATTTGATTATCTAATTATGTCCTCTAAAATAAATTTCATAAATTTATTAATCTAATTTCCCCTTCATTTCGAATTAATTCAAATTCCTCTTCAAATTCAAATTCAAATTCATTTCTCAATAATTTCATTTCATTTGACGTTTTCAAAAACTCAAATGCAAATCAAATGAAATTTCAATTCAATTTCCTACATCACATGTCAAAATTCCTGACTGCCACTAACTTTCAGTTAACCTCCACTCACCTTTTGCTGACTACTCAATCAATTCAGTTTTCTAATCGATCAAGTCAATTAAATATTCAATCAATTTTCTTAACTAATCAATCAATTATGTTCAACTCCCAATCATGTCACTTAACTAATCAGTTATGTGAGTGAATCTCTCAATCAGACTCAGTCAAGATGAGTAATTTTCTCCCACCAACTTGTCTCATCAAATCTCAACCGTTGATTAATCTTGTTCCCAAATCGATCTCAACCACTCAATCAAACCTTTCCAAATCTATAAAATGAGCATCAGTCTTCCTATTTCAATAACCACATTCTTCGAATTCTTGTGCTTATACTCTATAGGTATTGTGCAACTTTGAGAGCCACTACCATATAGCACATCAAGGAGGAGAAGAACAATAGGAGTCTCAATGCTCATGAGCAACAATGGAGTTTGCTTCATTTGTTTCATTTGAATGTTTCTATTGTTGAATTCATTAGCAGATGCAAGTCTTGGGTTCAAAACCCTGTCATATAAGGCTTTAAGGGTCATATATTCAAAGATGCAATACAAGATGTGAGAGATGTTGCTGAACATCACAAACAATGGGCAAAGATTGGATGCAATATCATGTCAAATGGGTGGTATATTGAAAGAACCACACTTTCATCAACTTGTCACGTGCGACACTGTCACAATCTTCCTTAAATTGATGGATGCATCATATAGGGTCAAATCCACAAATGCTTTGATCGAATTGTTTGACAAAGTAATCATATTGATATAGGGTCACAAAATGTGGTTCAACCAATTATAGATAATGTTCTTTCTTTTGTTGTTGCTAGGATATTGTAATGGATAAATATTCCACTATGTTTTGGGGTTCACGCATGGCACATTGTCTTGAACTAAGCCCAAAGGACATTGGAAAACTTGAATTCTTTAAGGATGTATAGCAAAGTGCTTGCAAAATAACTAAGTTCATTTACAATCAGACATGAGCATTGAATATGATGTGCACCTTCATAGAGAGCAAGGAACTTCTTTGGCCAAGGATGACGAAATTTGCTACCCACTTCCTTGCATAGCAGAGTCTACCAATTGAACATGAATTTGAAAGGAATGAATGGGTGTAGTGTAGCTTTGATGGTTAGAGAGCTCATAGAGTTGTAGCAAACGACATTTTTCAGCAGTATTTTGGGATGAAGCAAAGCAAGCTGTACAAATTTTGGAGCCTCTAGTAAGAGTTTTGAGAATAGTTGATGAGGATAAACCTCTCACGGGCTATTTGTATGAGGGCCATCCTTAGGGTCAAAAAGGTGATCAAGAGTAGGATGGAGAACAACTACAATAGGTACATGTTGTTGTAGGAGATAATCAATAGATGGGAACAATAAATGCATTCCCCGATCAATGTTCTTTTATACTATTTGAATCCATCACTATTCGACAATGCCTCGTTTAAAAATGATGCATAAGTCACCAAGGGCCTATTCAAATGCATGGAGAGATTGTTTTCTGCTCTATAGGAGCTATGTGAAGCTATTGGTGAATTATCAATATACAAGCACGCAAGGGGTTTTTTCTCCAATGTGTCTATTGTAGAAAGTAAGACCACCTTCAAACCAAGTAGACTCCAAAACTTGAGTAGCACTTTGTGCATCATCAAATTTTCTCCATGTTCTAGATCCATGATTTTTTCTTCACTCTCCTCCTTGGCCTATACATTCATCCTCTTCTCTAAAAAAATGTAATGTCCCCTACTAGGACTAGGCATGTTGTAGCCATAATTAATCTATTTCAATATACAATTTGTAATGTCCCCTACGAGGACTAGGCATGTTGTAGCCATAATTAATCTATTTCAATATACTCATGACTTAAACTACATTGACTAGGAGACAAAACCATCTTAACCTGAATTCAATCAGTGATAACATAATCTTCTTCCTGATATTGAATTAATAATTCAATCAGATTTACAATCTCACGTTTACTATTTCATTCAAATCACTGTTTCTATATATATATATATAAGTTCAAACAATATTACGCTATATGTTTTTCTGCAAAGTAGTTCTTTATGAAATATTATTTGATTAATCAACCCTTGTATATATGTCTGCATACAAATAAATAAAACAGATTCTATAGTATAAACTACTAACACTGCCCATTTACCAAAACACTAATCATTATCCCACTTAGTAAATGTAGTGGCAGACAGATCTGACAATGCGTCAGATCTGGTATGCCATAGTATGTGAAATTAAGTATGAATAACTTTATATTAATATTACTATTAAACATATTGTAGTTTCTGTTATTATTATCATGAATTATATTCTTCATACAAACTTTATCAGGCTACAAATATCAAGCATTCATATTAACACATCCCCGTGCATACCAACAAAAGCAAAGATGTTACATTTTCAGATTTGTTATATTAACTCTATTGGTGTTTTACCAGTTTATACCTTACATCTTACTTGTGGGTCATTTATTATTATAATTACAATGACAACATAGAGAACTTACGATACTGAAAATTTCATTGTCAATTCACCTGGACGTTATTGTATTTAACCATTAATGTATCGCAGATTATTAACATATTTATTATTAGTATGTTGAGTGGTTTATACCCAGACACACTATGGCTGTATGATTCGATTTCGCCTTCTTATACAATAATTATCATGTATCTTTGGCAGTAGAGACATACCTGGGGCTGTTCCTTCCTTAGCCAAATCTCGTTGTCAATGCTGGCATTAACCTTTGTCTTTCCCGTAATCATACAATGTTTATTATAATAATATTAATTTATTCAATTTGAATATTTCAAGAAGATTATTATTAATAAATATTAATTAATAATAATATTTAATAAATAAATAAGTATTTAATAGCTTCAAATAATCATTCGTTATTAGATATTATATTAATTAATAATAATAATTGCTTCAACTAGGTTATATATAACGATCAAGGAGGGAAAATGACAAAAAACCTTCCTTTGACCTGACTTCTAGATGCTCAAATGCCCAATAACCTACTTGCCCACACCTAATGCAAGTTCCTTTGAAGCCACCTCCTTTGCAGCTTGAAATCTACTCACAATTGAAGCTTTGCACAAAACTTGTTTTCCATCTCTTTCTCCTTTTATGCATACATCTGCCTCCCTATGCCATGTTTGCCTTTACTACCCCTACTCTTACCTCCAATGCTCTATTGTCTACAAAACAAATTCTCTACGCTAAGCATGTTGATAGGCCTTCTCAACAAAATGTACATGCAGCAAACAAATCTCATCTTGAATCAAAATGTGCAACCCACTAACATATTTGGAGAGTTGTTTGCTATCATCTTCCATATGACTCACCTAAATGATGAGTCAAAAGAACTGAACGTATTCTTTCACAAATGTCTCCATTTCGACCCAACTTTTAAGTATTTGGAACAAGTTTAGGGTGTTGTTATGTTGCTTCAATTTTCCTTTGAGCTTTGTTACCATTTGATCCCAACAAGGAATACTTTGCTTGTTTCTCTTGACACAACCTCTTTGCACAAAATCCTGTCACAAGGTAGCCTATCTCTTCAACTTTGTGCCCATGTAGGGTCAATTGTTTTAAATTCAAAATATTACCCCAGCTCTATTATGTAGTCTACTAGTTCCTCTAGATTCAAGCTTACAAATTAGGTTAGCAAATCAAACCTCAATCTATTTCCAGCTCTCATTATGGCTCTTGCAAACCTATCTTTTATGGCGACTTCCTCATCAAAGTAAATGTCTATGACTTCTTGCAGAACACCGACTTCTCTCTCATCCTAAATCCTGTCCTTTGTCACAATTGCTCCTTTTCTTTATACAGTCTCCATGACATCAAGCCTCACCTAAAGGACTCTCATCATATCAGCAAGGTCTTCCAAACACAATCCTCTAGCTGCTCCATTGTTTTTGGCCCCTCATCCTCCTTTGTGACATTAGCTCCTCTAGTCTGCCTATAATGCGACAAATGCACAATGGTACTTTGTTATGGAGATCACACTCACAAGATTCGCTTCCTGCCTTAATACCATTTGATGCAAACTGTTAGACACAATGCACCACTGAGAGGGGGAGGGGGTGAATCAATGGTTCTCAAATCTTTTCCCTTTGACAATCCTATGTGAGCATACCGGTTATTAGATCTAACTATGAACAGACTTACCGGTTAGTGAGGAGACATCACATAACACTAGCACATATGAGGAAAACCCAAGATGGGAAAAACCTCAGTGAGCAATGTTGTTGGAGTCTACTGCTCCAATTCAACCTCACAATGAAAACACAGTTACAAAGTTTAGGGCACCAACCCAAGGAGCTACAACCCCTACACCGAGCTACGACTCAGTGTTCACAATGTAAACCTCAATTACAAAAGTAGTTATCTTGTAACAAATGAATCTTGCAACCTTGTGATATGTCTTACTCTGTCGGTGAGATACCTTGCTACACTGACTCACTCTTCTGTTGTTGCTTCTCTTCTGCTGCTTAACTGCCAGTAAACTCTACCGGTACACTTCTCCTCTTCTTCTCCTCTGTTGGATCTCCACCTTGCTCCCTACTCTTCACCGGTATAACACGTCGTCGGTTCTTTGTCTACCTTCTCTGCAACCTCCTTCACTTCTGCTTTGTCGGTATGAACACTACCGGTTCTTCTCTCCTACCGGTTGAACGCTTCAACCAGGTTCTCCCTCACTCTCACTCACTTCTCAGATGTTCGTTAAGCACTTGGCTGATTTGCTCTTACATGTAGATGTATCACACTTCGTAGTAGCACAAAGTTCTTCTATACAGCAACAGCAAACAATCTCTTTGGCCTTCATACTTATAGCCAGGTTTTCCCGCCAAAGCCCAATTCAAAATCCAAGTGGTTAGGGTTTCCTCACCATCCTCGAGGCAAACCAAATCCAATCAGATCTTGCTAGATCTGATCTTCCTGACATCCATCTGTGCAAGTCTGCCATCAACGTGCCTTCCAGAATACGCCTTCCTTCTTTAGCAACTTGCAAACAATTTGTCTGCATACTTCTTGGTCAATCACCATTAATGGCATGATGGGTTGCTTCAACTACTCCAATCTGCTCGATTAGTCTATCCTCGATCCTCTCTTGTCCGTTTAATCTCGAGTCGCGCACTTCTGCAACTTCACCTCGAGCTTCACAGTCTCCTTTAACGACCAACTCTACACCTACCCCATCGGTGTACATTCCATCTTCATCTGATGCAGGTTCGCCACCTTAATTCCATGTGGCATCCAAGTCGACTAGTTCTGCCACCTTGACTCTTCATGTCGGTCCTCATAGGATCACCAACCAAACATTCTACCGGTTCCTCCTTTTTGCCGGTTTAATAACCCTGTCAGTATCTCACATATTACCGGTTCACTCATCATGTCTGCACTTGCTGAACTGTCAGTGGAATGACACCTTGTCTTCTGCATCCTGCAATGGACTCATGTGGCTTCCCTATTTGTGCAGCATCTCTTCAAACAAGCACATGTGATCCGGTGTGGGCACACTCATTGTTAGTCATTGCTTCTCACGATGACTGCATCTTCATCCGATGGGAGTCCTGCTATTCTGCAACCTCACAACATACCTGTGACCTGTTCATTCTTCTCCTCCAGTGTTGATGTGATTTAGGTAGCATTCTACCTCTTCATCACAAACAACCACTCAAACACCTCTCTATCTCATTACACAAGTCAGGCACTAACTTGTGTACTAGTGTCACCAGTGATCATCTTCCTTACCTTACCGGTGTTCTACAACACAAGGTGATATCTGAGATATCACATCCTATACTCCTTCATAGCAATGTTGCACATACATCTCTTCTACCGGTAGTCATCCCATACCGGTTGACATCAATGACAACACAAACAACACGCAGCTCAAATAAACAAGAAGCTGACAATTGCCCAAAGCTGAGTCACAGAATACGGCGATTTTCATGGATGAGGTTCAAAATTAATCGAATTTCAAACTTTTTTTGAAAAATCGTTCAAATTCAGCCATAAAAAAATTCTGCTAAAAAGTGGGCAGACGGCAGAATAACTTTTACAAAAACTACAAATGTGAAATAAAGTAATCCAATACAATGACACTTTGGTATATAAAAGAAATAGCAAGTTCCTAGAATAAGAGGGTGGTTTCCTGCACGCTAAGATTCAATTCAACATGGTCCCCAGCTGTGGCTATATAAAGGCCAGACAGAAAATGATAACTTCCAAACCCACATTGAATTATCACCTAGTAAAAAAATTCTTAGAGAAATGCAGGTGTCAAGTGCACTTCCTTCTGCAGGTTTAAAAGGGATTCTGCTGTACATTGTATTAGGCATATCATATATGATCACTAGCATTACTGAAATTCCTATGTTTCTTATGGTTTATATTTTATAAATGTGCCATCTTTTTATAATGACTTCAAATCTATTTAGCAATGTTAAGCTATTTTGATAATTTATTAGAAGTATACATATATTAAAAAATTAACAAAATTATATAAGGCGAATTTTATCCGAATTTTTTTTTTTTCGAATTTTTCCCTTGTCGAATTTCATGGCTGTCGTATTGGAATTCGAATTCGAACCTTGTGACTTAGGCCCAAAGTACACAATGAAAGCAAAAGACTAAGGTAGAACAAGAAAAACTTGTAAAATATTTTAAATTATGTGCAGAAGAATTCCATGCCCTATGGGCCAGTTCAAAACATATGGCCCCCAACCAAACCTATGCTACCCAACCAGCAACATTCAACCTACTTGCAGTGAATCTCTGCATTACAATCTAACCCCTTTGTAAGCTCAGCCCAGCCTATGACTACCTTGTTATGGCTTCAGTAGCAATCGCAGTTCTTAACTTTAAAACCAACTTCAAGACTTCTGCACAAACTTCAACAGCCTCTTCTAAAGGTACTGAACTGCTTTTAAGATGACACAGTGATGATTTTACTTCGTCACAGGTGCGAGAACAAAAAGGGCACTTTGGCATCTCAGACCTGTAACTAAAGCTTCGAGATCCTATTACGCCTCAACTTCATTTGCTCACCTGTCAATTCTCTGACTGCTTGTACAATGCCTCAGCTTGCCACTTGCATGCATCTAACAGGCTACACCACCTGACTTAAATCACATAACCAACAAAAGGTATTTATCATTATCCACATATCAGCCTCTGAATGGTTTCTTCTCTTAACCTTCTTCCCAGGCATGAAACAGATTCTACATGGCCTCTACAAGCTTATGTAGCATGCAATTGACACACTTTGCATTCATCAGTTAAACAAGAATTCATGTTGTATCTGAAAGGTAAGAGTGCTTCGGCCTGTGAGCTTATGCAGCACCGATCTCTCATCCTCTGGTCTCAATAGATTCTTCAGGTTCCCAAACACACAAAAGTAAAACTGCAAACCAAAATACTTGACACATCAAACAAACATAAAAAAGAGGAATTATTTTTGGGTGATGCAAGATTGCTCAACCCCTAGGATGCTCTTGCATCACAAATCCAAAAGAAACTGAAGAAGACTCGGCACAGGTACAAGCAAAGACATGATCAGAATGAGAGAGATCAGAAATTGCAGGTTATGACTGCACCTAGCAAACGAGAGACTACAAGAAGAGGAAGGAAACTAAAGTCTCTTTGCTACAGTCCTAAAGAGACGATAGAGCGTGTTGTTCAGATTCCAGAATGCTTTAAGACACAAGTTGCTCTATGTGAATATATATTCAGACTCAGAGTTCACTGCTGAGAACTTGATATCATATGCGACCAGCATGTTGGATGAATCAGAAGAGCCACTAAGATTGCTCTCAAGTGTTGAAAATCTCATGTTTGACTGTTCAGTAAATGTAGGAGCACATGATAAAGAACAAGATGTAAAGGGCAGTCAAAGGGGCAGCAAAGAATATTTCCATATTGTTCAAAACGGGCAAAGACCAAACAAGGCCAAGTGGTATGAGAAAAAGAACACAAAAGAAATCTTTCCACAGAACTTCCAAGGCTTCTCGAGCGATCATGAACAGATCACGTAAAGACAAATAAACATCAGGCTATGCTCAGAAGTCAGCACACTTCAGATCGGAGCAGAACTTCAAATTAAAAAATTGTATCCAACTGTTTTGAATTCCTTAGTATTCTACAGAGCATAGATGTTTTATTTCTAGGGTTAGTTAATTTCAGAATCCCAACCAGATAATGAATCCTTGTTGTTTGGTGTAGTGTCGAAAATTGCATACCCCTTTCCAATTTGACCTACATCTTTTGTAACCACTTTGGTGTCCATTCCCCTAGCAATTGAGTAGGCTCACTTCAGCCCCTGAATCAGCCTTTTCCCTCTCAGGATGCTCAAGACCCCCCTTTTTGGCAGCTCCCTCGTGGCGTCGGTCTTGTTAGCTATGTGTCTCCCTTCTCTCCTACCATTTTTGAGCATGATTCATTTGGACACTAGTGTGTCGTGCATTTGTCTTGCAAAATCCCAACGTTCGAATGTCAGTTCTAAGCATGCCTTTCCACTTGTCACTTGCGCATGTTGGAGGAAACGGCCCCCAATCTTTCAAATGGCTCGCCAGCCCTCTTTTCCCTCCTCTTCTCTCTTTTAAATCTATCCTCTCTCTTCATTCAAGCTCTCTAGATTATGAACACAATCTCTCTTATTCTTTGGGCTCTCACAACTTTCTCTTGCTCTCTCTCACTTGCTACAGCAGTCTCTAGTTTGCTACAGCACTCTCAAGCTCTCACGATAATCTTTTGCAACTCTCTTGGCTTTCTCAAGCCTCTTTGGTAATATCTTTCTATCATTCTATTTATCCTATCTTTGAGAATCTTAGGATCCATCACATCCCTTATCCATCAAATCATTTATCATTTATCTTATCTTGCATTTATCTTTTATTCTATCAATCTATATAACTATCTGTGGAGGTGGAAACACCAAAACAGGGATTTGACTGAGGCAAGTCCCCAAGCAGCCCTAAACATTTTTCCTTTCTGGCTTGTGTGCAGGTTGCATTAGAGAAGATTTATCTGGCTGGAGGCTTCAATCGAGGACCGGTTGTAAGCTTCCTCTAACCTTCCCTTTACCTTCTCTCAACTGTTAACATTCTATCCCTTTTATTTTATTTATCATAGCATTGTTAATTTAGTTATATTATTGCACTCGCATCCAGTGTACGTTCTTTGCACTCTATCCATACAAGACGATAGCGCGCCGCCCTAGTGTCCCAGCTCTGCATGTTCGTCCCGAAGACAGAGGCTTCGCAAGATTGTTCAGAGGTCTTCTCTGTGGCATGATCATCTAGTTTTGTTGTTTGTATCCCCTGGCTCATCCTTAGCACCAGTTTAAGTGAGGTAGCGGCAGATAGTTTGTTCTATGAGATTCATCATCTTAGAGGTAACAAATTCCCACCTTTACATTTTGGTGAACCCGACGTGAACACTTCTTCTGTATTATTTTCAAATCATTCTTTATCATTTCTTCAAGCATTTAGCATCCCCCATTAAAAAAAAACAATTCTAAATCTTTCCCTTTCTTCCAAAAAAAAAAAAAATCAAGGCACTGCCTCAAACCCCATTTCATACCATCAATTTATTAATAATTCGTCAGCCTTCGACCGACTTGTTTATGCATTCTTTCTTAACTTTCAAAATGGATATGTTATCTTCTTTTATTAACTTAGTTTCTAACTTTATTCAAAGTGCTAATGATGTTCCTTTTCATGCTTGTGATGGTGACTTAGCTCTACCTATGTCACTCTATGCCTTTGATCCCTCTTGTAATATATCTTCTATTTTAGAGGATATTTTGCTACAAGAGGGTGAAATCATTGACACCTTTCTTAATGTTACTCTACCGTCTCTTCATTCTAGTGCACTCTCTTCTAGAGATGATGCATTAGTGAATGATGAGTCTCAACTCATATCTAATTTTCCAAAGGTCGATGTTGAGCAAATTCCTTCATCTAAATTTTCTACATATCATAATGAGACTATGAATGTCATTTATGTCTCTGCGACCCATAAAAGGCCTAAGAGACCCATCATTCATGTGATGGCAGCTAGTCCTTCTCCAAAGAAGGTAAAATCTATTCATGGTGTTCCTTTTGAAAATGACTCACCAGATCTTTTTACAAGATATGCAGAGTCTAAGGCTCCTCCTTATAAAATGGTAGAACATACTTATAATACTTGAAGAAATAAGTAACATCTTGATCATCCACAACCTTCTTTACCACCTTCTCAACCAGATCTTCCTCAAGCACCTAAGCCTTCAGTTAAGCAATGTAGTGATTACGATCTTATTGAGCAACTTCGTGTTACTCCCACTAAGATCTCACTTTGGGATTTGCTTCAGACTGCTCCGGTTTATCAAGGTATGCTACAGGAAGCTCTGCAAAAGATCTTATTGCCTTCTTCTGCTAGACCGGCAGATGTAAATACATTGATGGATCATATTAGTGCAATCTCGCCGAATATTACATTCTATCCACATGAACTCCCGCCTCCAAAAGTAAGAAATCAAGCAGATCCATTAATGATAATCGTTTATGTTAACGGTGAAAGCATTAGACGGACTCTCATTGATACTGGTTCAGCACTCAATGTTTGTAGTCTAGATCTATTGCCCAAAATCAAAGTGGATTCTAAGTCTCTTGCTACATCGTCTATGTTCATCCGTGGTTTTGATAATACTGGTAAAACCGCTTTGGACATTGTTATTTTGCCTATAAAGGTCAGACCAGTTACTATTCCAACCCTAGTGCATGTTATGCCAGGACCTTTATCATATAATCTTCTCTTGGGTAGACCTTGGATTCATGCTTTAGGAGCGGTCAGTTCTACCCTTCATGGTTCTATTAAGTTTGTTGCTAACAATCAGGTAATTACAATCAAGGCTGATCCTGAAGCTATGCACTTATGTCAAATCACAGCAGTCGGTCATGCCTCAATTACACCTACCTTTCAAAACAATATTCCATCTTTATCTTCTAATATGCCGACAACTATTCCCATGAACCCTCCTAAAGAGGAAACCCATGAGAAGGCTGTCCCTAAAGAAGATCCTCATAAACTAGAAAGTCCTAAGTCTACTTCTACTTCATCTCCTTCTCAACCAAATACATTTTTTGGTGATGATTGGGGCTCCTTAGACTTTACAAGCTCCTTCATTGGAGAATATAAAGTCAACCCTATCCACCTTGATATTCCAGAAGTATCATTCACACCGCTACCAAAGATGACTATTCTTCTGTAGCGCAAGATCATGTGAACACCATTGGCTATACCATTAAAGGTGATCCTCCCCCTTTGGAGTAGTTGCAATCATGTTATGGTCCAGGGTTCAATATTGCTTCCAAGTATGGACACAAAGGAGATGGTCTTGGGCGCATGGGTCAAGGAGTTAAGGTCCCTTAGGAATCAAAATCACACTCTTTTATAGTGGCTTTAGGTTACAAAGCTTCTCCTTTGTCTTCATCCCCTTCATTCTCTAATGTTCCTATATCTTCTTGTGAGCAGTTAAACTCTTCTCCTCAAGAGAAAGGGTTACTTCATGTTCCTCATCCTTTATCTAGGCAGGGACATGTCTTATTGCGGCTTCTTAAAGCTCACTCAATTTCTCTTCCTCCTCCTACACATAAGAAGTCTCCTAAGAATCATTCTTTTTGTGCGTACCATGTCTGGTCCCCCCATTTATAGTAGAAATAATCAATATAATTTTTGCCATAAAATATGTTAAGATCATATTAAAATTATATTATAGACATTGATGTTAAAAATGATATCATATTATCAATTTACATTTTATATAAACAATGTACATTAGTTTACATTTTTATATATTGAACAATGTTATTATATTAACAATGTACATTTTATTCAAATGGTGTGATAATATATATATTAATAATAGACATTATATTATTTACATTAACAATGCTGAAAGATATTAAAACATTTATTATACTTGTTGACCAATTTAACTAAAGACCCAATAACCTTTCTTAAGCGGTGGTTTGAAAAGGATGGGCATCCAAATCGGTTCATAGAGGGACCCGTCAGATAAGAGAGTAGGGAATCTTCAAAGAGGGGCACTACTGAATAGAATAATCGTGGCTTTCCACCACGATGGGGGTAAGATAAATACCTCCCCCCCATACCAATTTGAAGAATAGGCAAGCAAGGAATCTTCAAGGCTGCCAGCAGGGATAAGAGATAGGAGCCAGAAGTGACAGGTATGTAGCAAACCATCAAGTGCTTGGCCATTCCACTAGTGAATGTAAGGCCTTGAATGACAAGATTCAACAACTTCATCAATCAGGTTTCATCGATCTTTCGTGTATTGATACGCCTTCTTGTTCTTCTTTGCATAGAACATGACATCGAGGTATATCTCTATCTTGTTCTCTATCATATTTCAACCTATTGTTCATTCTTATCATGTCTCTATCTCTCACTCATAGTGTTGTCTATCTATCTCTCGCCTGCTGTGGTGACTATCCTTTTATCGCTTTTTCCTGTTTGCCTAGGTAGGGGCCAAACCACTCAATCTTTTTCTTTTTCATTTTCTTTGCCTAGATGGGGGCCAAAATATTTGATCTATCGCTTTTGCTCGCCTTTGTAGGGGCCAATCTACTACTTACCAAATCTATCTTTGATTGCCCAATCACATGGTTATCTAGCATGTCGCCAACCATGCCGAAAAAATCTATCTATTGCATCGCCCTATCGTATGGCCATCTAGCATAATGCACTTTGCTATTCATATTGACGTATCTCATACCAAAGGCAGCTGCTTATCTCGTATCTTTTCCTAACAAGGGGCTTTCCTCTAAAGCGAGGCTCGTTTCTGTTACGTTATCTTATCTATCTTTTATCTCTATCCTTTATCTTATCATCCGACATGTTAGTCTGCAGCTAGCGTGTTTGTGATGTATCGAGTAACAATATCTATTTCAAATCTTAGCTTCATCTCGTTGGGGGCAACCTCGTCTGATCAACAAAAATCTGCCTCCCTATCGCGACTATCTTATTTATCTTATCTCTTGGTAGTGGCCTTCCTTCAGAGTGAGGTTGGTGCTACTTATCTTTGATCATCTGGCATAACACAACTTGCTAGATCTTTTTTTTTATCATCATCATGACCGCTAGTGATGCATCAAGCTAGTGTCTAGGTCATGTACTATCTCTTTGACATTGATTGCTTCTCTGAATACTAGGTGCATTCTTCCTTGAAGTGATCAATCCTTACTTTCTTCTCTTCGTTTTAGAATTCCTCTATTTGTTGTTTCTTGCTATTTTGGGGACGATGCATGGTACTGAGACAACCTTTTACATCGAGGTCTCTTTCACTTTGCCGACTCAAAATCATAGTTTCTTTGTTCTATGCTTTCGTGTGTGTGTTATCTTTTTCTTTATCATGTTCTAACCATGTTGTCTTGGGATTTTCTTATTCTCTAGCCATGTTCTCTCGTGCAGGTTTTTATATGTAATGCATTTGTTTTGTAGGTCTTCAGCTTGGGGGCATGCTTCCTTGGCTTGGAGATATATCTACTTCCTCTACAGTATCCTTTTGGTATCATGATGTTATTTCTTGTTCAGTAGATTTCCTTTAGCGTACATATTCATGTTCATTCATAAGCCCACTAAAGTGGGGGCAAAATGTAGTGTCAAAAATTGCATACCCCTTTGCAAGTTGACCTACATCTTTTGTAACCACTTTGGTGTCCATTTCCCTAGCACCTAAGTAGGCTCACTTAAGCCCTTGCATCAGCCTTTTCCCTCTAAGGATGATCGAGACCCCCCTTTTTGGCAGCTCCCTCATGGCATTAGTCTTGTTAGCCGTGTGTCTCCCTTGTCTCCTACCATTTTTTAGCGTGATTCATTTGGACACTAGCGTGCCGTGCATTCGTCTTGCAAAATCCCAATGTTCGAATGTCAGTTCTAAGCACGCCTTTCCACTTGTCACTTGCACATGTCGAGGGAAACGGCCCCCAATCTTTCAAACGGCTCGCTAGCCCTCTTTTCCCTCCTCTTCTCTCTTTTAAATCTATCCTCTCTCTTCATTCAAGCTCTCTAGATTCTGGACACAATCTCTCTTATTCTATATCCTCTCACAACTTTCTCTTGTTGTCTCTTGCTTGCTACAACACTCTCAAGCTCTCACGATAATCTTTTGCAACTCTCTTGGCTTTCTCAAGCCTCTTTGGTAATATCTTTCTATCATTCTGTTTATCCTATCTTTGAGCATCTTGAGATTCATCACATCCCTTATCCATCAAATCATTTATCGTTTATCATTTATCATTTATCTTATCTTGCGTTTATCTTTTATTCTATCAATCAATCTGGCCGTCTATGGAGGTGGAAACACCAAAATAGGGATTTGACTAAGGCAAGTCCCCAAGAAGCCCCAAACATTTTTCCTTTCTGGCTTGTGTGCAGGTTGCATTAGAGAAGATTTATCTAGCTCGAGGCTTCAATCGAGGACCAGTTGTAAGCTTCCTCTAACCTTCCCTTTACCTTCTCTCAACTGTTAACATTCCATCCCTTTTATTTTATTTATCATAGCATTGTTAATTTAGTTATATTATTGCACTCACATCCAGTGTACGGTCTTTGCACTCTGTCCATACAAGATGATAGCGCGTCGTGCTAGTGTCCCAACTTAGCGTGTTCGTCCCGAAGAAAGAGGCTTCGCAAGATTGTTCAAAGGTCTTCTCTGTGGCATGATCATCTCGTTTTGTTGTTTGTATCCCCTGGCTCATCCTTAGCGCTAGTGTAAGTGAGGTAGCAGCGGATAGTTTGTTCTCTGAGATTCATCATCTTAGAGGTAACAAATTCCCACCTCTACATTTGGGTAAAATATGGTGTTTGAGTGATGTGTACATGGTTAAACTAAGAGAGGGAACACAAAAAGGGAGGCAAGTATCAATGTGTGAGTATAGAAAGACCTGTGTAGCATCCACGCCTTTTGTAGTGGTCCATTCTACTCTACACATTGATTTGAGCAATAAAACTCCTTTCTATTTGCTCCACGGGGATGTTTCCCCTACAATTTCGACATGTGTATAGTTGATTTCTTTTCAGTTTCAAACATGTTCATAATTCTTTCCATGTGCATTTTTTCCTTTCATTGAATAAAAGCTCATGAAACCTTTTGAACTCAGTTCATAAGCATTTACATTTGTGTTAATATCATCTTTGGGAACATCACACTCAATGATTAATTTTATTATATGATGAATGAAGCCTTCATCTACAAACTTCTTTATTTAAATCAAGCCTGCAATAATGTCATACTTCTTGTGACTCGTGCAATCCATACCCTCATACATCTATCCATGAAGCATTTATCCATGTTGGATATCCAAATCAAGGAAACCACAAAGGTTTTGTGAAGGCAATAATATAAATAAACACGCTTTTGTTCAAACAATCTTCATCTATAGCATGCTACTGAGTCGTAGCTGCCCTCACATAATTGGCATGCCCACAAAGCCACTCTTCACTAAAAACCATGGCAAAAAGTATTACATTACCTCTACAAGATGCCTGAATAAAAATTGTAGCAAACTGTGTCTCAGCTACTTTCAACAGCTTTAACTTTGAGTGGTATGTGGGGTTGGTGATGAATTTCACGATTTGCGTGCTTGTGCTACAAGCTACTATATACATAGAATGTCATTGTTCAGCTTCTCCAAAGCTAGGATCAAAAAGAGTGCACAATGCAGTGAGTCTAAAAGATGTGTGAGTATTCTCTCTCCACTTTCATTATTAAAGCTCTACAAACAATGCAATATCAGTTATGATTTGCATCAGAAAACAAATAAAATTCCCTAGAGTGTAGATTGATTGGAATGAATGAAATGCCTTTCACTTTGAAAATTCTGTATTTAATGTGTCACAGATGATTTTTGAGCTTCCTGTCTTCATCTCCCATATGTTTTGTAGTCTCGGTTGTCTCCTTGATGGCTTGTAATTTGAGCCCCATGTGCAACTGGCTGACTTCCTTGATGTTCATGCAAACCCAATTCTTCCAGCTTCAGAACATTTCTGCCAGTTGGAGAGTCATCTCTACCAATTACAGGGGGTCACTTCCATTGATTGCAGGTTCATTTACATCAGTTGCAAGTTTGTTTCCTCTGGATGCAGGTTCATTTCTGTCAGTTGCAAGTTCATTTCTGCCAGTTTGCCAACCTTGCCATACATGTGAAATTAGCCATACTTGCCAAACAAAGAGTGGAATTAGTCAAACATGCCAAAATATAGATGTCTTTTGAGGTATTGAATTGTCAAATTTTCAATTGCGAGTTTGTGGAAAGCTAGATTAAGGTCTCTAGTTTTTGCATATCAATAATATTCTCTTTTGGAGCCCATATAATCGAATTTTGCCAGAACATATAGAAGGCTGTTTTCTGGAGTTTTGGGGGCTCAAACAGATGGATTTTGACCTGAATTTGGGTTTGTAGATGGCTTAAGGTGAGTAAAACCCATTTAAAACCTTAGGACCAATCTTATTTCATGAGGGAGCTATAGCTTCAGCACTGAGACTGTATTCCTACTGGATGCATGTTGGTGTTGTTCATTGTCAACCATCACTGTTCTTGAATACAACAACCACCAGATCTTCTCATTTCCTTCCAAAAGAAAATGCATGGAGTGATCCCCTGCCATGTAGATCACATAAAATTCGAGTTTCAAGGCCTTACATTGCCATCTTGATGTAGAACCACCGACAAACAGTCACTAGCCACTAGGGATGTACTAGTCAATCTCTTGCATCCCTTGCTCAGGCCTGAGTGAAATGATATTTAAAATTCATGGATGACCATGCCAAACTATTAAATTTTCTTTTCAACAAGTAACAATCAATGGAAGCTAGCCAAGAAAGTTTTGAGTTCCTATAGAAGAATTGCAAACCATTGCTTTGTGTGTGGCAATGCAGACATTCAACTCATTGAGTATGCAGATACAACCTAGAGAGGTTTTGTTGATAAAAGTTGATCAACATTTTGTTATATCCTGAGAGGAGTAGCAGTGGCATACATAAGCAAAATCAAAAAAGTTGTTGCAATATGTTGCCAAAAATCCAAAAGACAAGAAGTGAAAGGTTGTGAAGTTTGCCAGAAGACATAACTAAATGACAAAATTCAAAAATTTGAAATACCCAAAATTTGAACTTTGAATTGGTCCTAATGTTGTAAGAAGGCTCAAATATGTGTCTCTGCAAAATGAGTGAGCATGTGATCTAACGTTGTCAATTTTAATCCACATTTGTGATCAATCATAAATATGCTGATCAAAATGTGAAAAATGGATGAGTTTTGAAAATTACAAGGAATTGAGGGAAATCGCTTTGTGAACATGTCCTCAGCATCATTTTGTGCCATATGACCAGTTTTTGTCTGAACCCAGTTCACAGTTTGCGATATTTTAAATTTTCAAATTTTGATGTCCCTCGCTCTAAAACAATTAAAATCCTCACCCTAGGTTTCGTCATGAGGACCAAATGATGGTATATGCTCACTTTCCTACCTTGAAAGCATGTTTCAAATTTCAAAGCCTAACTCCTTACAATTTAAAAGTTATGGCCATTTTTCCTAAATTTCGGTATTAAATTTTAATGGGAAATATTTAAATTATTTTTCAAAAAAAAAAAAATTTAATAGTTTAAATGGGTTTCTATATATTTCCTATTGAGATCATTTTGGGGGAAAAAAAGTTATTTAAAAATACCTCTCATCTCCTTTTCTCCCATTTCGTGGTCAACGGCTCCAAAAGTCAAAATCTGATTCTTTGAGAGATTAAAGTTAAGAATGCTCCATTTTCGAGCATTCCTAACCCAAATTTATAACCTCAAAAAGAAGAGGTTAGGATTGCTCCAAAATGGAGCATCTCTATCCTTATTTCCTAACCTTGTGTGGGCCCGCTTTATGAGTTACATGTAAAGGTTAGAAGTGCTCCGTTTTGGAGCATTCTTAACCTTTTTCACAGGACAATAAAAATTTGATGGAGGTGGCTCGGGTTTGGGCTCCACTCGAGCTGTTTTAAGCATCAAGGATCAAGGGACTTTGTGAAATGTTACAGCTGCAAGTGCACTCTTAGACATGTATGTCAAAGGGAAGCACGCAGAAGGAAAGCGGATTGATAGACAAAGTGCATGAATTGTTTAACAGAATGCCTTGATGAGATGTCATCTCATGTAATGCAACGATTGCAGGATAAGCACACAATGTTTTGTTGAAAAAGCTTTTGAAGCTTTCAAACAAATATGAGCGGCAGGTGTAAAGCCGCATTCCACCACCTTTGCCATCATCCTCCCTACCCATTCAATGATGAGAACTTCGAAATGACCTACTGACATCCATCGAAGGGAAAAAGATTGAATTTTGTTCCTGTCAAATATTTTGGTTAACAATTGTCTAGCCGAATGGCATCTCCAATTACAGGTATCTTAATTTTTGTTTGCTTGCAGTTGACCTTCATGCCTACACTAGCTATCTTGAGCATATCCTAAATCTCATTATTAAGATGCGAATTAGACCTGCGCTGGTTGTGTGGAAGTGTTTTCATCGTGGCTGTAAATCATATATGAATATAGGCTGAGCATTTCTCACACTACTTTTAAGTTGGATCTTAAAATCGCTGCAACTTATGTTCTTCGAAATCGGCCTGGCAAATGATACATAAAATAGGGAAGCTCAGGCAAGGAACATGAAGTTGTTTGTTAGAATGCCTCAAAGAGATCTGATCTCATTAAAAGTTATGATTGTAAGAGTGATCGAGGAAAGATGGAGAGTCATCCTTGAGTCTCAAGATGTATGCCAAAGTGTGAAAAATCTGTAAGAATTGTGAGCTACTCGGTGGAGTGCATCAAAGAAACAAAGCCAAATTCCACAACTTTCACTAGCATCCTTCCCGCTTGTGCCAAAACGTGAGCTTTGGAACAGATCAAGCGTTCATCAAAGCATAGTGGATGGAGTGTTTTTGTCAGATATTAGAGTTCCAATTGTTGCAGCCAACATGAATGAAAAATGTTGAAGCGTAGATAAGACACAAGAAAACTGTTTGACAGTCCACCTCAAAGAAACAGTACCACATGGACCGCAATGACTGCAGTGAGTGCACAAAATGAACTTTGCAAAGGAAGCTCTCAAAATCGTTGAATTAATGCAGCTCGGCATTATAAGTTTTGTTTATGTTCTAAGCGGTGGATGAGAGCTGAAGATGCTTTAATCACATAAACTACAACATTTATGTGATTCATCAATGAAACCAGTGGTGGTTGTATGTACACGTTTGCTTGGTGTTGGTAGATCATATAGAAACATATGCCAAGTATTTTCCAGCATGTAGCTACATTCCGCAGTGTAAGAAGAGAATTGGTGATGAAATGGTTACAAAGACAAAAGATGCGGATGAAGACATGGAGGTCACCTCGACAAAATCGACATCGATTTCTTTCTTCAATGTAATGGATTTCAAATTGCCTTTTGAAAAAGTGACTTATGTCACTTATTGTAATTAAAGTTAGCCTTTTGAATTTAACTTTGTAAAAGTTAGGTAAATCCTAACTTGTCTCAAAAAAGGTAGTTACTAGAAGTAATAACTTAGGTAGTTATCCTAAGTGGTTGACTTAGCTAGTTATCCTAAGTAGTTACCTAAGGTGGTTATTTTCTCAAGCCTTTAAATACATGGCTATTTCATTTGTAACGGGGGGATTTTCTTACAGAGGGGGGACTATGGAGAAATACTTAGAGAAGTGGTTTGATGAATTTTGTGTTTACACTTTGTATAGAAGAGTTCTTGAGATTGTATAATTTTATGAAGATAATAAAGGATGCATTTAGCTCGTATGTGCTAGATGTGCTTCTTGAGTTATTATTACGAATCTTTCATATGTCAAATTAGTGATATCTTTTGTCTATGTGCAAATCATCTGTCATCTATTGGAATGCTTACAATTCATGCAATTGATGTAATGAAACACAATCAAGCTTTGGTATCTTGGTTTGGATGTGCTAGAGTTACCCATCTCTTCGTATGTTGAGATATTTGCGAGTTAAATCTTGTTTTGTGCTTAAATCCCCTTTGTATCAATCATCATTTGTGAAATCCTATTTGGTGTTCGTATGTTTGCCATTGGGGTTTCCGTTATTCTCTTTTCTTTAGTTTAGTTTTGTCTCCTTTTTGTACTTTCAAGTAAAAAGTACACAAAAATCCCAAATACCCCTCTATCATACGAGGGAGCTGCCCCTCTCAAACACAGAGGAAGATCGTATCCAAAGAACGATCTATCCAACTGTTGGGAACCTTTTTGTCACTCCTCCATTGGGCACATGGTAGAACATTTCAAAGTGACAAATCTATTTACCAACACAACTAAAGCTGCACTTTTATGTGAAAGAATCCAGTACTTCGTTCAAAGAAAAGTCGTATTGCCATGCACAATCAATTTGTTCGTGATTAAATTTGTCATGGAGAAACTGAATTGCGTCATATGCGGACCCAAAAATATTTGCACTGTATTGACAAAAACATTGTACAATGAGAGGTTTCTATATGGCAGAAAACAGTTAGGACTAGCAGCACTTTAACTTAGGAGGTGCTTTAAATAATGCAGATTACACACAATCTAACTTCATACGGCTGTTATTTGGATTCATTTTTACCTGATGGAATGATTGGAATTTCACATTAGCAGAGCGATTGTCATTTTCTGTGGCATTTAGAGGGTAATATTTATAGAATCAGAAATAATGTACTTTCCTTTCTGCAAAGAGTAAATTTATAGTAAGTTGTAAATACAATTCTTTTATGTATGATTTTACTCTGTTGTCTGTCTAATTTCTTCTCTGACATATTTATTCTCAGTGCCTCTTCAGTACGCTCTGTTTTTTCAATGTCATACAAAGATGAACAAATTCTAGGTGCAAGAAGCAGGAAATTTTGTATCCAGAAAATAATTTCATCAAAGGAATACCTTGCTGTAATAAATAGCTTGTAGATTAAATTTTACAACCTCCCAATAGATAACAACTAAGCTAAAGAGGGCCCACAAGGCATGACAACAAACAGCTGCCAATAGAGGTACGGGAGAGATTATGAATGCTAAAACATGAACTCAAGAACTTATGGCCGCTACACCCTATTATATTCTTTGAGCATTGACAAACACACTTTCAAATTCTAATTCCCCCGAGGGAGAGCTTGGAGACAGCGATGTGCTTTTTCCAGGGAATTCCACGGGTCAAACTCACAAATTATCACATCCATCAGCAATGTTAGTAGCAGAAAAGAAAGGATGCTAAAACTTCGACCCGGGGAGTTGCGGTATATCTTATATATAAATATTAAAGATATAAATTTATTTTTTAAACTTTGCATATATCTGTCTCTTATTTTAATTCCACCAATGAAAAGCTATAGGAACTCAGTTTCCTCTTTTTCATGAAGTTCCTTCAGCCAAACTCCTGAATTCAAAATAATCCACACTCACTAGAACCCTATGCCCACCAGTGTTTTTTCACATGGCAACGTACTACATTTCTACTGCTAGAGCACAGTGCCTATACCACATGCCACCGGAGTAAAAGAAGACGCTACTGTACTAAACATAACGTTGAAGAGTTTGCTACTACCGCCCTAATGGTGACTGCTTGGGACACTGAAATACTCTATCTTCAAGCTTATCTCAACTAACACCGTGCATCACAATCTTTCGCTGCGAGAACAATCAACGCTCTGGACATCAAATTGAGCAGTAACTCGGTGATAGAGTACCTTAACATGCAATAGGAGGTCCTACGTTTGAGATTTGGTTGTTCCTTATCAATTTAACTCCTTGTTTCTAAACCTAAGCAAAATGATGGTTTTATTTTCATTCATGTAATAAATGTAAATTAACATTTTGATCAATTTCACCATTTCCCCCCGCAAAAAACCTAAACCAAAAGAAAAAAGCGCTTGTTTCATATTCATGTACTAAATGGAAGACTTTGGAGTCTCTGATCTGGGAGAAAGAAAAAATATGCATACCCGGTGTAGATTTTTGCCATTGTGCTGCAACTCCTCGTCATCACTTTGACATTTATTACAGAACCTTGAATAACGCAAATCGATGGAGTTCGAAGGAAAAAACCAGGCATGTCTAGGGTCATCTGGCAAGCATTTCATGGAGAGCTTGCTGAATACAATACACATGGATAGACCCGAAAAGTGCCTGCTGATTTTTTTAAATACAGCTCCACACTTCACCATGGCGCCATTAAGTTAAATATGATCTCAACAAACAATCGAAATGGCTTCCCTTTGTGAAGTCGTGAGAAGGCCCTGAGGATCGAACCCATAATCCATTGCTCCCTGACCATTTAAGAGCAATTCTGAAACAAGTACCATTTATGATTCGATTTATTTTCAATTCTACAATCTACTCTAATTTAATAATTTTATTTTTACAATAAAAATAATAATATTTAGTAATTAGAATGATAGCTGGAAAAGCCCAAAGCCATCGTTTATCATCACTCTTGTTTATGTTTGTTTTTACTAGACTAAAAATAGCCCCATTACTCTCTACTATAAATTGTTTTTAATTAGTTGTTCATTTAAATCTAGAATCTAAATTAAAGTATAATAAAATATTTAAAATATATTTTAGATTTTAAATTAAGAATTTAGGGAAAAAATATTAATGAGAAGAAATAAAAATTGTGTAACTTTGTTTGGTATTTAATGTGGTGTTATTTATCTTAGATGAAGAGAAGAATTTTGGAATTTGTATTATGTTTTCTACTTCTTTATTTTTATTATTTATATTTAAAGTGTGAAATTATTCATAGCTTTGTCAAATTTCATGTCATGGTTTATGCATGGTCACACTACTATCCTTCTATAGTGTTTGTGGCATGTACACTCATGTCAACATACTCTATATTCTTATGAATAAAGTACATGTTACGAAAAATAGGTATTTGGACAAGGTAGTGTTATAGGCACCTTTGGAGATTTATTTTAAAGAGATTGAACAACGAAGCTTCCTCGATGATGATTGAACCTCATAAAAAATTAACAAGAGTGAATAAAGAGGTGTCTCAAGAAGTGTACAAAAATGCAAATTCTAAGCAGCTATAAAAGTATAGAAACGATTCGCTTTAATTTAGGTATTTTTTTAATCAATCAAGTGTTACGTAAGGGCTTATTTCATTTGAATAAACTACCAAAATCGAATGCAAGAGTGTGTGCTTCAAGCCCATGAACAAGGGAGAAAACATAACAAACCATGCCGTGACTCGCAAACAAGCGAGTGGATGCAATTAATTAAAAATAACTAACATAAATATTCAACTAAACCAAAAGGACCCATCTTAATATGGTTTAGCTACAAGCTATGGACAAAATAATTAACTTTTCTTATTTTAGGAGTGTTAGAAATATAAAAACATGTGAATAACCTGAGAAATTTTAATGAGATAAATAAACTATAAAATTGTAAATGTGTAAACAAAAATAAACTAGAGATTTTTGAGAGATTTGTGAATTGTCAAGATGACAAATTTGCATAAAGAGCTCACAAAGAGAAGCTACTAAATCAATCAGAAAAATATAGATAGTTAATATAAATAGACTCAAACAAAGTTTGGTGTTGGAGTTATTCAAGGACTCAAGCTCCTAGGATCACCTACAACCAAAGCTTCCTTCTATAATAGATAAAAGTAAGAGCATAAATTTACAATAATGGATGCAAGATTATATTAGATCAAATTATGATCATTATGCAATTCAATGCAATTGGATTTGAATGGATTACAAAGGAAACCCCTTGTTTGCATAGCCAGGGTGAGAGATAGGATTAAACAAGATCATGACAAGTGTCTTAATCCTATGACATGAGATAAAAAAAAACATTAAATGGTCCAGGACACAAGAAGAAAATGAAAAAAGATAAGATAAGATCTTATGATAGCTAAGACTTCTAGAAAGATCCTAAAGCCTAAGTAAAATTAACACATGGACGTACTAGGTGAGCTAGCTAGATAAGAACACCTTATTCACACTAGCAAATGGAGGTGGCAAGTCCAACCAATAGAGGTTGACCACCAAGAATCTAAGAATAGCAATTGTAACTCTCCTAGAAGATGATAGCACTTCAACAATCCACTCACCTAATTAATATTCACTCTATTAACCCAATTAAATTCAATAAAAGTGTAGGAAAAAACTAGGAAATGGAAATAAAACCATACATTAACACCCCCTCTTAAGCATAGCTTGGGTGGATGAAAAGATGGATCCCAATAAATGAAGCCTAAGGTGGTACCCCTATACAAAGAGATTCCTCCAAAGATAAGAAGTATCCCCATAAAAGGAAAATAAGCTTGCCCCCCACCAAAAAAATAGAGAGAAAAATAAGAATGAGAAGCCCAACCAAAGTGTACACCTATTGGACTCCCAACAAAGCTTATTGTTGTCACTCAAGTTTGCACCCTTGTTGAGCTAGTAACTTAATAACCTAGTGAAACATGGGATCATTCTTAGGCTATGGGTAACCAATGGTGGAAATGAACCTCCAGATAGGGTTGGTTCCCTTGTCTATTACCTAAACTAACTTAAAATAATGAAATTTGTTGAGGAAAAGGGAGACAAATGCTTAAAATTAAATCTCTATGCTATTGAGGTGGCACACCAACATTGGAATGACCTAAGTAGATGTTTGTTGTTTATGAAATGTAATTGTTTAAGGAGTCCTCTAGTTTTTACATAACTTATGATTTTTCATAATTTATGCATGAATATTTTATAGATGTAGCATAGTAAATTGTCACCTTGCACAATTTTGTTTGCACCTAGGCCTCACTTGTTAGAGCATATTTAGCTATTAGTTATTTTTTTACAGCTAGTTCTACTTTTTTGCTTAAGTTCACTTAAGTGTGCACTTATTTTAGTTGTGCACCTAGTTTAGTTTATATGTATCTAATTTAGCTAGATTCGATTCGCTCCAGATGGTTGCACTTTAGTTCCCCTAAATTCAACTCTATGCTTTTTTTATAAGAACCTCATTGTACAATTGTAATTCATTTAGTATTCTTTTCTTTTGAGTAATATAGCATTCATTTATGCAGCTCTCATTTGTGGAAGGTGTCCTTATTTGTTGTTTGATCCTATAGGTGCTTATGTTACAAATTTCAACATGGTATCAGAGCATGGATTCAACAAGCCCCTTCTCAAGTTTTGAGGGTTTCTTTGCTCAGAAGCATTGAAAGCTCATATATTTGTTTTTTGTGGATTTGGAGGTGGGCAAATTATTTATCAATTTTGGAGCAAAACGAGCATCACCTTGCATTCACAATGTCAAAAAATGACAAGATCGACTATTGTTTTGTCAAAATCTAAGTAGTTGAAATTTGGGGTAAATTGGTTGAGAGCATGTTTTTTTAGGTGAGTTTTAGGAATAGCTAAAAAGAATGGTCAATTTTGGACAAAACGGACATCACCATCGTGTTAAGGAGGCTTGAGAACCCTAAAATTGCCTATAAATTTATCAAAATTGGAGATCAAGGAATTCTTTGCAAAAAAAAATCAAAAAGTTTTCATTTTTTGAAAGTTTATGTTTTTTAAAATGTGGGCTCCTCTCAAGCCTTCCAAGCCCTAAAAAAGCAATCTTTAGTGCTTTTTATCATAACTTCGTCATACGGAGTATATCTTCGGAAAGATGGTTCAAAGGACTATCTAATTCTGCAAGTGGTTTGATTAGATTCTACACCAATTTTTCATACCAAGCCTCTAAAGTCAACCTATAGTTCCACACTTCTAGGGCCATAACTTGAGTAAACAGACTCCATTTCACGACTTCTGCATATCATCAGAAAGCTCTTATACTCCTTTATTCGGATCTAGAGTCAAGTTTTCTATAATATTCACTAAGTACTCAGTAATCTCAATTTTGGTCATTTCTTAATTTTGTGATTTCTCAGCTTATACAAGTGAAAAGGGGTTTATTTTTCTTGTTGTGGTGGGTAGAATCATCATCTTTAATATTCCTATATTTGTCTAACCCTATCTTAATGGTGAATTCTTCTATTGAGAAACTCACCCCTCATAACTATCATAGTTGGAAGACTACAATGATTAAAGTGCTTCAGTATAAGGGTTTATGGTCTTGTTTAGATCAAACCAGCCCAACTTGACTAGTGAGTATGAGATCATTCAATGTAGGGACAAGATGGATCAAGCTATGGGTTTGATTTCCCTACATGTTTCAAATAGTCTCTAGTTCCGTATTGATTCCTGCACCACTCCTAGCGCTATGTGGCTCAAATTCAAGCAAAATTTTGGGGGTATTAATGTGTTTCGTGCACCTCAGCTTGAGACAGATTTGACATCATTGACACCCGATTCATTTCCTTCCATTGAGGACTTTCTAGTGAAGTTCAAATCTATCAAATCACAACTACATGATTATGACAAGTATAAGACAAATAAGGAGTGCATCTTCCTAATTATGTCCAAGCTTTGAAGCCAAATTTAGTTATTTGCTTCATCATTTTATTCCACCATGGATGTTTTGGGTATTACATTCACTATATCGTCATTTGAGGTGTTTTGTGAGCACTTGACATAGGATTAGGCCAAGCTATCACAACTTGATTCAGTTTCTAGTTCCAAATCACAAGCCTTGGTTGCTCAAACTCCTACCTCTATAGGGAAATAAAAGAAGAAGCAGAAGAACGGAGGTACCCAATCGACTCAATCACCTCTATATTTAGAGTCTCATGGATATGATTCAAATTCTTCCACCTCTTTCAAGAGGTCTTCATCTAGGAATGACAAGCCTAAGCGTGCTTATTGCACCAAGCTAGGACATGATGAGCATCGGGGTTATGCAAAGCAAATTGATGAGTTGAAAGAACTTCTTCAGAAGAATAATATTCAATCGCCTTCATCTAGTGCATCATCTTCCACCACTTCAAGACCTATATATTCTAGGTCTTCATCTATGACATGTGGTGAAGACAAGATGAAAGGCCATGCTCTCTTTGCATCAACACATTCTTAGTACTCCAGGTGGCTTCTAGATTCAAGAGCTTCACGTCATATGGCATCATAAAAGGGTATGTTCTCTTCTTTTGAGCATCATACATTTCCATAGATTTTGATGGGTAATAACACTTGCATGATTGTTAATGTGAGTGGTTCTATTGAGGTTGATGGTGGCACGTTCAATAATGTTCTTTGTGTCCCTGTGTTATCTTCCAACCTTTTTCCATCTACTAGATTACTCACAATAGGATATAAAAGGTATTTGAGTTCACCCCTGATTTAGTGCTTATCAGAGATCTGCATAGTAGAGATCTTGTTGCAATTGGAAGTGTTGATCATAAAACATGATTATATGAGTTCTCACATTTTGCTCCCATTGAGCATGCATATGGTCCTATCTCTCATGCATCAAGAGTACATCAGAAATATGAGAAGAGGTTTGGTTACTTGAACCTATGTGTGCTTTAGTCATCTATAGTGGAACATAAGACTTGTGTTTATCCCCTTCCACCTCCTCCATCTTCAGAGATCAGTTCAATTCAGTAGGTTGATAGTTCCCTTCCAATTTCAGCAGAGTGGGATCATTACTTGTCAGATATTGGAGGGATATCTGATACATCACACACTCCAGACATTGGGTACATGACTGAGGATATTTCATTCCTCCTTGATAGTTTGAGCATTCATGTCATCCCATATTTAGTGCCTTGAGAGGTTGTTCAGCAGGAATTTTCCTAGCAATTTGGATTTGCTTCAGTTGATTTGGCATCTTTTGATTCTAATAGTTGGATAGTTGAGAAATCTTCCATGGAACATATTATGATACTTTTCCTTCCATCTCCTTCCATGGATTTGTTTCAGCCTTGGCCACTTAATCTGTTTCTTCCTAAGGGGAGGAACATGGTTTTCCGCTCTTGGATCTTCTTTAGCATTCATCCTTGAGCCTTCATCTTTGGCATTCTAGCTTCTTCATTATGTGGGGGATAAATTATCTCTTATTTTCTCTCCTATGGTGGGGGTCTCAATTTTACTTATGTGGTCGGAATCAACAAAACATTCTTAGTGTTGCCCTACCCCAAAATTTCAAACAAATTTTGTGTGGTTAGGTATAAAATCAAGCCTAACCCGCTCATTTTTATATACATCAAGTTGAAATTAAATTACACTATAGTGAATTCAAGTGAGCAAGTAATCAAGCATCATCAAGGCAGTGAAGGAGAGGTCAAGGTTTAGATTTCAAGCATTCATGATGGCATCCATGATCAAGATTTTATGAAGAGATCATACATGACATTATCAACCTTGGCATGAAGAATTCAATGAAATATTTTGTTGGCATATGAACAGAGTATGTTGATATGATGATATTGTGTTGTCATTGATGTCAATATGCTAAAAAGTGAACTGGTAAATTGATGCCAAGCAACTAACAAGGTGAACTGGTATACTGTCGAGAACCGGTATATGTGAAACAATGAAGCGGTGTGTTTGTTCAAGTGAACCGGTATACTGAAAGGGGAACTGGCATATGGAATGTTTTTTATCAAGGCTTAAATATGGTATGACTACCGATTGGTAGTCTCAGCTTCAAGGTTTTCAGTTGAAGTATTTTGAGCCTGTGTGATTCAACCGATGGCATTGCGTGATGAGTTAGCATTGTAATGGAGATCAGATCGTGTTGCCACATCAGCCTCGTGTACGTGAAGGATCTTGTATGAAGGAGATTGATCCTATCTACCTCGGGAATATGCGAAGTCTCTATAAACAGTAGAGAACACGTGATGGGTTATCACCTCCAAGAAGCGGTGAAGAACGAACAATGGAGAATGTCTTGAGATCTGTTCAAGACCGTTGTATTCAAATGTAAAGTGTTCAATGGTTAGGATTGAACCGACTAAACTTCTCAACCTAAGTGTTTAGGGTTTAGGGTTTATGTTACCAACCTATATGTTTCCTCTAAGGTCGATGTTGCGTTTCTGTTGAAGTTGTTGGCAAATGTTGTGTGTGTAACTAAGTGCAAAGATACGTGATTCTTGCTAGACTAGATAAGAGGGTTGATACCTGTAGAGTGTGTATGTAGAAGAAAGGAACTAAAGTGGGTCTGCATTGGCATTGAGTGTTATTACCAGATCATTGTAATACCTGTTGATTCCTATTCACTTCAACAATTGGAAAATCCCTTAACAGGGTAGCTTTAACCAACTTGTTGTAAATCCTTTAACATGGTGACTCAAAGCCATTGAGTTAATAAAATCCTCTGACAAGGTAACCTCTAACAGGGTTTAACCCTTAACCGGGTGATCCCTAACAGGATCGGTTCCTAACAGAACCTGTTGTAACAGTCTTTAACCGGACTAGGCTTCTAACAGAGTGGACTTCTAAAGAGCTCAAAAACAGATTGTGGGTATTCATCCCCATCGTGGTTTTTCCCAGTTGGGTTTCCACGTGAAAAATATGTGTGTCATATGTGATGTCTTTTTCATGTGATGCTTTGTTGTTTTCTGTCAAGCGGTGAATCATGTTGATCTAGCAAGTTATTATATTTATGTTGATAGATTACCTGTCTATACATAAGGATAATGTGGAAATGATGGTGTAGGTTGGGTGGTAAGATAAATGTTTCCGATTTATATCTTTCACAGTCTCATTATGCTTAACCGGTAGTATTTTGGTTTATGATCGATGTTAGTGATTGGCAGTCAAGTTCACTGTTTGCAGTCAAACCGGTTAAGGAAAAGTTTTTGTACCTGTACTGATTCACCCTCCCCCCCCCCCTCTCAGTACTGGTTTGGTACTCAATGATCATCATTGTGTTATCATATTTTTCAAGGTATCAAGTTCTAATTTAAGCATTTCAAATTTAGATCTATCCTTATTCTCAAAAGATAAGCTTTTACTCTAGCATTTCAATTTAATTCAAGAGTTAATTTCAAACCCAAGGTTTGACCTAAGGCAAACCCCCATCAACAAAAACATTGTCCTTCTTTCTGTGTGTAGGAAAAAAATTCAAGAGCCATGAATGGATATTCTGATAGAGGAGACGACAAGGATCAAATCTAACTTTTACAGAGGCAAAAATCAAAAGACCAAAATGAAAAATCACCATGGACTTGAGAATTTTCGATGAGATTTTGGGAATAGATTTTGTGTGACATCCTGATTTCAAAATATTTCAATGTGTTTGCATCTAACATTAGGGACCAAGATGAAATTTGTCACACAATCCTGCACTTTCAGGCCGAACTTGTTGTCAGAGATGCCTCTCTAATTCTTTTGTGTAGACTTAGCTTTGTGTCTTTGTATCTCATCTGTAGCTTGTTATTTTTGTTGTTTCATGTCAATTCTGCATCATTCACCCTATATCTAGCATTTAAATACATTTCAAATCAGTTTCAAATTAACAAAAGGAAGAAGAACTTGATCTACATTCTATCTTTTGCATTGGATCAATTGAGTTCTCCCTTCCTTCAATGTTTTGGTTGGAAAGTTAGGCCATTTCTTATTCTACAAGGCTTAACTTGTGAATGCCCCTACTCCATTTTTATCCATTGAAACAAAAAGTCTTATATTTAATTGTTTTAGAAGAAAATGGAGAATTTTTCATAACTTAACAACTCAACTTATGTATTACACAATCTACAATCTACATACAAGTGTGTTTTTTTGCTTATAGGTGTTCAACTAAGACATGTTTTAAAGGTTTTTAAATACAAAAACATAATAAAATGCATACATCATTTGATCAAAACACAATAAGACAGTCAATATCAAAGGAAAATTTGATAATTTATTGACAATACTGGTATTCTTATAGAAAATTAATCTAAAAATGTTTTCTTGTTGCTTGAAAATGAAGTACAAAATTTGTTTTCAATACTCAAAAAGTGGGCAAAAGTAAGTTACAATGCAATATTTCTTGTTGGAAGAACTACAAAAATTACAACCTTAGCCAAATTTTGCAATAACTAAAAAAAACTAATCTTAGGCATCTCTTCTCTTCTGCAACATAGGAGAGAATATAAGGGCTCATAATTACATAATGTAAGTTCTTATTGGTGAGATCACCTACTTGGGTGTCGAGGTTGAGTGCTTGGTGAGGTTTTTTTTATGTCCTTACTCTTTTGCAACATCTTCCACTTGATATGTAGTTGGTTTGATTCTTGAGTCCTTGCATGATGTTGAGATTGCTCCTAGATACCTAGATGAACTTCAAATTAGATGAAATTCAAAATAGTCAAAAGTCTCTCAAATTTCCCCCACATTTTCTCATCCACCCCCTATATTACTATTCCACCTTATCAACCATTTCTCTAAAGTCATAAGACATGTGTTCCTCTTGATTTTGGAGTTGAAAATCCCTCGAGTTGGATGGAAAATAAATGGGTCATTAAATACCTTTCAAACTTCTCCAAAGTTTGTCATTATGGAATATATTTATCCTTTACATGCCTTCATACTCCTGGGAAATCATCTTGTATGTTAAAATGTCTCCTATATGTCATAGACTATCTTTTCATGCTTCCATAAAACACCCTTATGGTAACTCTTTGAACTCACTATTATGGTATCTATGTGGTGACTTTTGGATTAGGACTATCTTTTAGAACTCAATTGTCATTTCCCATGATCCTAACCTCCATGAATGATGACTTTCATTTATAATCATTTCATCACTACCTCAATTTTATTTACCTTTTATGATGGTTTTCACTTGTATTGCTTTTGACTGTCATTATTTAAATGATTGTCTCTTGGATTTGTAATAAGTTGCCTTATACTAGAGCTATGCTCTCTATCTTCATAGATTTTTATGTCCCTATGGCCATCATGATTGTCTCATAATCTAACCATGAGACCACTATCTTTTATCTAAGATGCATGATTTTCAACATTTTTCTTTCCCTCTGCTTGTTGGTTTTGCCATATTCCTTCTCACTGATTCTCTATGATGGTCACTTTGTTAAAACAAAATGACCATGCCTTATCATGGCTATCCCTTTTAACCAAATTCTTACCATAATCTCTCTTCTCCTAGGTTTCATTAATTTTATCTTGAAAACCTTTATGGAATAACATGAATTGAACTAAGGACTTAATGAAAGTTTTGATACATTTGGCATAAAAGCATTTATCTCTATCGTTGAATCTTCCATGGAATATCAGGCATCCTACCATTGTGAACATTTGTGATTGTCTTTTGTACCTCTATCTTGGTGCTTATCATTATGCTCAGTAGTGGATACCAAACATTCATTTCACATCTTTACACAATCAAAATCATTTCCTTAGAATAGTAGAGAGTCCTCTTGACTGTCATGCCTTGAGTATTGTGATTGAGTGTTATGATTACCTTCTTGTTTTATGATAGTTCCTTAGCTTCTTGACAGTCTCTTAGGGATTAATTTTGTCCTTTTGTGTTGGGATTAAATTGCCTTAACCTTTGTAAACCCTAATATTGATTATTGGTTTATTGCATTCATTTTATTTATTATTTCATTTAATTATTTGCCTACAAATGTCTGGTCTTCTAGTGGGATCCATAGGCTTGCTGACATCCTACTTGGAAATAACAATATGACACATCTTTTGCACATGTGCAAGTAGGTATCCCACTTTAAGGATCTTGCCTTACATATATGTAGGTGGAAAGTGTCATGTTATGACAGACTTTATAATATATTTTATGATAACAGTAAGATGTGTAAGAGCATCTTTTATACCTCAATATAGTAAAATTTAGGCACCCAACTTAGGAGGTTTGAATGAGGAGTCGTTTGATGATGTACATGTCATTTACATGCTCACAGGTGGTTGAAAAAGTGTACCAAGTTTTTTCACGACCCCTCTTTTGTCTTTATCTAGAAGCTTCCTCTTTTGTTGTATTTCTCTATATAAGGTGGTCTTGGAAAGAATTGTGTATGTTATTTTTTGCAGGTGAAGTGTTGTGCTACTAGAGTTAATCCATATTTTGGTTTGTAGGTTGTATACCGTTATTTTTATATTAGCAAGGAAGGGCCCTGATCTTGTTTACAAAATAACTGATGAACAAAACACCAGAAACAACAAAAAGCACTTAACTAGCCACCAAACAATAGATAGTCTGGTCACCAAGGACCCCACAACAAAAACTACCTAAATAGTTATCATAATGAAATAAGCCATGAACTAAAATCTTAAGAGGAAATTCCATGGCACACAGCCAACCAAAAAATTAGCATAGACTAAAAATATAGAAAAACTAGACAATTCTTAGTTTCATAATAATGTCCTAGTTCTTTTGAAGATCAATTGTGGCCTCTTTCCACCAATTTGTAGCTTGTTTGCCACTTTCTAACCCAGATTCTTATGATCTCTATCTAGCCGCTCCTCTTGAGGTATTTCTTGTTCTTGGATTGACCTGTCGAGATGCCCATAACCACCTTCTTTAAGATACCATCAATGACAAAAATCAAGGAGGTTAAAGTACCCTCAATGTCCTTTATCTTCTACTTCTTGTCAATGTCTTCCATTTCCTTCTCAATAATTCTCATTCTCGTGTGAAGGTCCCCAATCTGAACTCTAATCTTATCAATATTATTATCACCATCTTGGTTATCAAAAATACCCTTATTATTTTTTGTGACCCTCACTCTCCTCATTTCCCCCCTCATCATTGATCTCATTATCCTCAAGAAACATATCTTCTGCTTGGTAATCATCCTCCTCTTCTTCCTATGACATGTTATCCTCTGAATCAATGGCCTCGTTGTCTTCATTTGCTTTAGGGAAAAAATCATCTTCAGTAGACAAGGTATCCTCTTACTCAATTTCAACCCCCTCCCCTTTAGACTTAGGAGTAATGTATTTAGATGCAACTTTAGCAAGTCGGTCAGAGTTGCGACCTCCAGAGGAAACAACAGTTGTCACATCCTTCACAATTTTTTTGCCAAAATTATTTTCCTCTTCAATGTCATCAAGAAGGGTGATAGTAACATCTTTAGCTTTAGTGTCCTTATGTTCCACCTTTCTAGCTTTTGATGACCTCGGGGATGAGGTGGTGGGTTTCCTTTTATCAAAGATAATCTTAAGCCCTTTATTCTAGGACACAAGGGAAGGGACATTATGCTTCTTCCTCGAAGGGTTTCCTCTGTTAGTAGAATGGGGTTTACTAGATATAAGTTGGATCCAAACAAAGCTAGGAGTAGGGGGATTCTCTAGGTGCAACATTGAGGGATTACCATGAGGGTCAAATGTAAGGACAAAGTTATACATGGGAAACATTAGACCTTGGTTCAGGGGAGGATTAGCTCATTTTTCAATGTTTTGTTACAAAGAAGAAAACAAAGAAAATGGGACATTTATCTTTTCCTTATGTTTGACATGGTTTAAAATTGGGAAGTGATAACCATGGACCATCATATAAAGGTCTTCTAGAGTAAAGTAACACATAATATGCAGACTAACTAGGAAATAGGGAGGAGGAAGGTTAAGTATTTCATACTTATTTTGAAAATGCTATGTTGAAACTGTTCATCTTCTTCCAGAAACTTGTCAAAAATAGTCTGGTATTTTCCTATATTCTTCTTAACAATCCTTAGGCCTCCATTATCTAAGCTTATTGTGTGTACAATTAGTTGAGGAGTCATAGCAAAGTTGATGCTACCAATTGTCACCCCTCTTTTCATCCAAGAGTTTTTTAAGTCGGGTCATCATCATATCCTTGCATAGCTAAGAAAAGGGACGTGAACCTAGTGTTGCAAATATGAGTTTATGTTGTCATTGATGTCAAACTTGTTGATCTAGCTGCATAACTTAGTAATATTCCTCATCTAGATGTAGTCTTATATGGTGCAATAATACCGGGTTGGTACAATGATCATGTAGATGTATGGAGCTTTCTTGTAAATACTCGTGGTGGCATGTCATGATGTTTTCTGGAGTTTTGAGTGCTCTGGTGTTTGTTTTTGTGATACATAGTGGTTGTTAGCTAAATGTGACTGCTTCAGTGAATAATTTGTCAGCCAAGTTTTGGTACAAATTGTGGTGGATATACATCATTTGTTCATGTGGTTGATGTATGATGTTGGTGGATGTAAAGTCTTAATATATTTTAGTTTTCAGATGTTCAACTATTTTACAGTTAGAGATAATTGGGCCCGAGTTCTGATTGGTGCAGTAACACAACAATAGTATACAAGAATGTGTTGCATTCATCTGGCTTCAACTGGTTGGAGTGATGTTGTTCGTAGATTGGGATTACTTGATATCAAGTAGTGTAATGGTGAAAAATTAGGGTTTTCACCAATAGATGTAGTAGAAACCACTAATTTTAGGTTTAGGCACCACTAAATTAAAAAGGGATGAACCTAATAGATCTAGCCACAAATCAACAAGGATAGGGCTGAGAATTCTTATTAGATTCACTAGGGTTGGATATTTATTCCTTCTTTTAAGTTGAATTGTTGAAATTAGGGTAAATGTACTGGAATAGAAGTAATTATACACAAATAATGAGCTACAGTAGTTGGATTGAGCCACAAACTTGGATCTAAGTAATATAAGAGTATTTGGACCTATTCCCAGAAGGAGCTTCTGATTTATTGGGATCAAAATACCCTTCGCTCTGGTCCTCCACACACTTTTTGTCGTCTAAAGGGAAATTTGTTCATCTTTATAAATAAAGCCAATTCTGAAGATTGCAACTTCATACCTATTCTTGTGCACACTAAAGAAGGGAAATAGGATGGGAATAAGGGTTTGCCCAAGTCAAACCCTAGTTTAAGAATTAACCTTGAATGAAATATATCAAATACCAAAATAATTAATGGAAAGGTATACCTCATATTTGTGATTTTTGATGATGATGCTTTGCTTCTTGAATGTAATCACATATGATATGAAATGGCACGAACATGACAAAACCTTAATCACACACACACACACACACACACACACACTTGCATATGAATAATGTAATTTTACTCTACAATGGTTGAATGAAGAATATGTTGCCTTGAAGATCTTTGAAAATGCTTGATGACGAATGCACGAATGTTTGATTCCTTGGAGATAGAGACTTAGCATGGATAATTGAAATTAGGTTGATTAAATGTCTTTATACAAAGGATCCTAAGTCAATTTACTGATTAGGCCGACCTCCATGTTGGGAAAAATGGTGTCTCAACCTTGCATTTATGTGAGGTTACTATTTATAGTAAGTTTTTATTTGAGCACGAAATGGTGCGAAACTCTCCCTGAAGCTTCTGGTTGGCTAGATAAGCATTCCGGTAAAGTTTCGTCGCAAGGTCACAGCTAGTTTTGAAGATATTAAAGTTTTCGTCTTGGAGGGGTGCAATAAAATGTTTAAACTTAATTTTGGGGACTTTAGAGGCTCCGAAACGCCCTGAAAAGTGGCCGTAACCGGCAAAGCGGGTTACGAGGTGATAGAACACTTCGCGAGCTTTCCGGCGCTTCAAACGGTTCGTCAATCGGACACCCGGTTCTCAAGTTATGGCCTCCGGAAGTTTGTACTCCTGAAATAGGAAAAATAATTTGTATCGAATACATAAATGAGCTGTAAAAGGGAGCGACACGTGTTGATGTGTGCTTTAACATGTCATAGAAGGGAGATAAGGTCAGCTACACCTTATTGGGTGGTTTTAGCCCATGGTTTTGTAATACCGTTTGACGGTTTCTTGTATTGTATCTCCTATTTATGAGGTGTGTGAGATAGAGGTTGTGTGTAAGAGTCTCATGGCTATTGAGTTGCCTCTGAATCTCTGATTAGTGATACTCCTGCGAAGAGCTTGCTCTGCAAGTATTTTGTAATCTGTTTTTGATTGTTGAATAAAATATTGAGCTGTTTTTGGAGGGTGGGGTTTTTCTCCCGAAAGGGTTTTCCCCACGTAAATCATTGTGTTGTGGTATGAATGCTATTATATCTATTTCTATTTTCTGTAACTGTTGTAATGATCTGAAAAAGTTTTGCATTACCCTCCTCTCAAGGTTAGTGTAGGAAGTTGTTTCCGCTACTTAACTTCCTTACAAGTGGTATCAGAGCCTGATCACCTTTGGTTTCAATTGTGGGCAGTTGGGTTTTTTGAACTAATCCAGATTTGAGTGGGAGCTTGTGTAGAAGACACTTTTTGATCTTGTTGCAGGAATATTCAGATGGCGAGTTCGTCAGGGAGAATAGAGGTGGAGAAATTTAATGGAAGTAATTTTGAGATGTGGAAGCTGAAGATGGAAGATCTGTTAATAGATCGAGATCTTTGGGATGCTGTTGATGCGAATGTCCAAAGGCCCTCAGATCCTACTGCGGCAGCTCAGTATGATGTTATGGACCGAAAAGCCAAGGGTCTAATCAGACTGTGCCTGGCAGACTCTGTTCTAATCAATGTCCATGAAGAGAACTCTGCAAAGAAGCTATGGACTAAGCTTGGTGAGATGTATCAAGTGAAATCTTTATTAAATCAAATTTTCTTAAGAAAGAAATTGTATTCCTTGAAGATGGAAGAGGGTGGACGAATTGCAGACCACCTAGAAGCATTCAATATGATTGTGGCTCAATTAGTATCCGTCGGTGTTAAGATGGACGAGGAGGAGAAATGTCAGATCTTGCTTTGTTCTTTGCCTGATTCGTGGGATTCTCTTGTTATGGCTATCGGTAGTACTTCTGTTGTTTTGAAATCTGAAGATGTGGTGGGTGCCCTACTCGGTGAAGAGATGCGAAGGAAGGTATCCATCAGTTCAAAAGAAGCCCTAACCGTTCGTGGAAGACCTAAGGAGAAAGGCAAGAAGAATGAGAAGCGCGGCAAGTCCAAATCCAAAGGGAGATCGAAATCTCCTGGAAAGTCCAAAGTCATTTGCTGGAATTGCGGTAAACCGGGTCACATCCGTAAGGACTGCAAAGAAGAAAAGAAGAAGAAAAAGAAAAAGTTCGATTCTGATTCTGAGTCTGACAAGGAAGATGGCGATGCATTTATTGCGGCTTTGGCGACTCATGCAGGTAATGATGCCTGGCTAATTGACTCAGGTGCATCTTTTCATATGACTTCCAATAGAGATTGGTTTTCTGAATATGAAGGATTTAATGGAGGTAAGGTGTACTTGGGTGATGATTCACATCTAGACATTGTTGGTCGAGGTAAGGTTAGAATCAGGTTTTCTGATGGTAGAATAAAAAGGATTAATGGTGTGCTGCATATCCCTGGATTAAAACGAAACCTGTTATCTGTGAGCAAACTAATAGATGCAGGTGTGCAGGTAGTCTTTTCTGAAGCAGGATGTAAGATGATTAAGGGTGCTATGGTAGTTGCTAGAGGTGTCAGGTTTGGCACTTTGTATAAGCTTGAAGCATACACTGTTGAGTGTAATAGCACTTCTGTAAAGAGTAAATCTGCGGATACTTCACTGGAAGATTTGAAGGTTTCACCTTCAGCAGATGGAAATGGTTTTTGGGTACCTAAGGGTGCTCTTTCGTCTGAAGCAAAGTTACCTGCAGAAAAGACTATGTTATGGCACCAGAGACTTGGCCACATTGGAGAAAAGGGTCTAAGGACCTTGAAAAATAAAAACCTTGTTGAAGGTTTGAATGACTGTAACCTTGACTTTGATTTCTGTGAGCATTGCATTTATGGAAAACAAAACCGCGTTCAGTTTTACTCGAGTTCTCATAAAACTTGTGGTGTTTTGGATCTTATCCATTCTGATGTGTTTGGTCCAGTAGATGTCTCTTCGATTGGAAAATCCACATATTATGTTTCATTTATTGATGATTTTAGTAGAAGGACATGGGTATATTTTCTAAAGAGTAAATCTGAAGTTTTTAGTCGTTTTAAAGAATTTAAAGCAATGGTTGAATTGCAGACTGAAAAGAAAATAAAATGTTTGAGAACTGATAATGGCGGTGAGTTTTGCTCTAATGATTTTGATAGATTCTGTAAAGACTATGGAATTAACAGGCAGAAGACAACTCCATATTCTCCACAGCAGAATGGAGTTGCAGAAAGAATGAACAGAACACTGATGGAAAAGGCTAGGAGTATGTTGAGTGGTGCTGGTCTTGAACAAAAGTTTTGGGCTGAAGCTGTTGCCACTGCTTGCTACCTGATTAACAGGTCTCCTACATCAGCTCTTGTTGATAAAACGCCTATGGAAGCATGGTCAGGTCACAAGCCTTCATTGAGACATCTTAGAGTTTTTGGTTGCGAGGCATATGCACATGTGCCAAAGGAGAAGCGAACAAAGTTGGAGAACAAGGCTGTGAAATGTATCTTCATCGGGTATAGTTATGGTGTGAAAGGATACAAGCTTTGGGACCCTGTTGCACAAAAGGTAATTCACAGTAGAAGTGTTATTTTTAGAGAAATTAAGTCTCCTTCTGTTACATTGCAGCCAGAACAGACTAAAAAAGAAGATGTGATTCAACTTCCTTCTACACCTGAAAGAGTTGAATCAAGACCCCTAGAAAGGCAAGAATTTGAGGAGAGCTCATCTAGCTCTGAATCTTCAGAAGAGGAGGAAGAACCTCCAACTCAGCTTGTTTGAAGGTCTACAAGACATAGACAACCACCTAAAAGGTATTCACCTGATGATTGGAGATGTATTTTTGCTCTGAATACTAGTGTGGATGAACCGAAATCTGTAGAAGAGGCATTAGGTATGAATGATGCAGAATCCTGGAAGATTGCTATGGAGGAAGAAATGGCAGCTTTGAAAAAGAATGATACATGGGATCTTGTACCATTGCCTGAAGGACGAAAACTTGTTGGTTGTAAATGGGTGTTCAAGAAAAAGATTGGTTTAGATGGAAGCATTGAGAAGTATAAAGCAAGGTTGGTTGCAAAAGGCTACTCTCAGGTTGAGGGTGTTGATTACGGTGAGATATTTTCTCCTGTTGCAAAAATGACATCCATTAGATTTTTGCTTTCTATTGCTACTGCTTATGATTTAGAGGTTGAGCAAATGGATGTGAAAACTGCTTTCCTTCATGGTGATTTGGAGGAAGATATTTATATGACACAGCCGGAGCACTATGTGGTGAAAGGCAAAACTAATTTGGTCTGTAAATTGAAGAAATCTTTGTATGGCCTCAAACAAAGCCCTAGGATGTGGTACCAGAAATTTGATACATATGTGTTGAGTTTGGGATTTGAACGTTCTAAATCAGATCACTGTGTCTATTATAAATCTTATGGTGATCATTTCTTATTCATTGCATTGTATGTTGATGATATGTTATTCATTGGTAAAGGGAAAGGTATGATTTCAGAACTGAAGTCTCAGCTCGCTGCTAAATTTGAAATGAAAGATCTTGGTGCAGCAAAGCACATTCTTGGGATGGAAATCAGAAGAGATAGAGTGAACAGAAAGCTATGGCTAGGCCAGAGTAAGTATGTGAATTCAGTGTTACAGAGGTTCAACATGCAGAATTGTAGACCATTGAGTGTTCCTTTTACAGTTGGAATGAAACTATCTATTTCAGATTGTCCTACATCCCCATTGGAGATGGAAGACATGAGCAGAGTGCCTTACCAGAGTGCGGTTGGAAGCTTAATGTATGCTATGGTCTGTACTAGACCAGACATTGCCCAAGCAGTGGGAGTACTTTCTAGATATATGTCTAATCCTGGTAGAGTTCATTGGGATGCAGTCAAAAGAGTCTTTAGATATTTGAAGGGTACTTCAGAGTATTCTTTGTGTTATCATGGTAATTCAGTTGGAGACATGACTTCCCTTGATATCCATGGTTATGTAGATTCAGATTGGGCAGGTGATATTGATAGCAGAAGATCCACCAGTGCTTATGTGTTTACTTTGTTTGGTGGTGCAATTAGTTGGATGAGTAAGCGACAGGCTGTGGTTGCTTTATCCACTACTGAAGCAGAGTATATGGCAGCTACTCATGCTTGTAAAGAGGCCATTTGGCTTAAGAGACTGTGTTCGGATATTGGAATAAAACAAGGTACAGTAACAATTTACTGTGACAGTCAGAGTGCAATTAGCCTAGCTAAGAACCCGACATTTCATGCCCGGACCAAACATATTGATGTTCAGTATCATTTTGTTAGAGATATGGTCGAAGATGGTAGGGTGAAGCTGGTTAAGGTGGAAACTTTGATGAATGTTGCAGATGCTTTAACTAAGGTTGTGAGCACAGAGAAGTTCAGATGGTGTTCAGAGTCTATGGGCCTTATGGCCCCTAGTAATTGATTCATTGTGTTGACATTCCCTTCCGCTCATGCAAGGTGTTCGACAAGTGGGAGATTTGTTGGGAAAAATGGTGTCTCAACCTTGCATTTATGTGAGGTTACTATTTATAGTAAGTTTTTATTTGAGCACGAAATGGTGCGAAACTCTCCCTGAAGCTTCTGGTTGGCTAGATAAGCATTCCGGTAAAGTTTCGTCGCAAGGTCACAGCTAGTTTTGAAGATATTAAAGTTTTCGTCTTGGAGGGGTGCAATAAAATGTTTAAACTTAATTTTGGGGACTTTAGAGGCTCCGAAACGCCCTGAAAAGTGGCCGTAACCGGCAAAGCGGGTTACGAGGTGATAGAACACTTCGCGAGCTTTCCGGCGCTTCAAACGGTTCGTCAATCGGACACCCGGTTCTCAAGTTATGGCCTCCGGAAGTTTGTACTCCTGAAATAGGAAAAATAATTTGTATCGAATACATAAATGAGCTGTAAAAGGGAGCGACACGTGTTGATGTGTGCTTTAACATGTCATAGAAGGGAGATAAGGTCGGCTACACCTTATTGGGTGGTTTTAGCCCATGGTTTTGTAATACCGTTTGACGGTTTCTTGTATTGTATCTCCTATTTATGAGGTGTGTGAGATAGAGGTTGTGTGTAAGAGTCTCATGGCTATTGAGTTGCCTCTGAATCTCTGATTAGTGATACTCCTGCGAAGAGCTTGCTCTGCAAGTATTTTGTAATCTGTTTTTGATTGCTGAATAAAATATTGAGCTATTTTTGGAGGGTGGGGTTTTTCTCCCGAAAGGGTTTTCCCCACGTAAATCATTGTGTTGTGGTATGAATGCTATTATATCTATTTCTATTTTCTGTAACTGTTGTAATGATCTGAAAAAGTTTTGCATTACCCTCCTCTCAAGGTTAGTGTAGGAAGTTGTTTCCGCTACTTAACTTCCTTACACTCCAATGGTCATGTTGAGCCACCAATTTTGTTTCCTGCTATAGAGATAGGGCCCAACTCATATTTCAATATAGGGCATGACCAAGGGGGACTAGGGTTCTTAGCGCTCTAGTCCTCCTCAATCAGGGACCTCAATAAGCCCCAGGGAGAAGGATATCCCTCTAGGAAATAAGCTGGTAGGTGCACATGGCCTAAAAAATAGAGTCAAGGCATTGAACGGACCCAAATAAAAGATGAGGGAGGACACGCTAAAGTAGGGGCACAAACATGAGGTGTAAATTGGCCCGGTGACAATTTACAATGCTACATTTAGCCCCCACTTTAATAGGAGTACGAGCCTATGTAAATACTCATGATAAAGTAGACGGAGAGATGAAAGAGAGGAGAAATGAAGAGCACAATCACAAGGAGTATAAGACATCACTAATTCTAAGGAACATATCCCCCAATCTTAGGATCTTAACTCACTCAAATGCATGCAAGGGCACACAAAACAAGACAAATATAAAAAATGAAAGAAAAGGCAAAAGAAAGACCAACAAACACAAAAGGAAAAAGACACAAAAGCTAAAGACAAAAAAAAGACCTCAAGTCAACTAGTCGAAGAGACCTCGATATCAAAATGTCTTAACCACTAATATAATTCTTGAAAAATACTATCTCAAGAACACAAATGATCACATAAAAGAGCAAGAGCACACATCATCCACAAACCATTAATAGAAAATCTATGAGCTCATGAGAAGAAAAGAGAGAAGAATGAACACAAATTCTAGATGTGTTTTTCTAGGTGATCCATGAGAATAATGAGAGAGGACATGGATACAGATTCTAGATGTGTTCTAGGTGATCCATGTTGGGGATGAGAGTAAGAATAGTTTAGTCATGTTTTGCTAGTTCTACTCATCTGCGTGCATGTGTACAGGTGATGTCTAGTTTCAAGTATATAGCATCCTGTATTAGAGTTCGTTTTCTCTAGTTTCAAGCATGCTTCAACTTATTTAAGACATGTAATGAAAATGCAAATTCCATGGGGTGAGTCTGATAGTTCTAATACAAATTTTTAAGTACAGATGCCAAGCTAACAAGATGAGAGGGGGGGGGGTGAATCATACTTCCATGAAATCAACAGATTCAACCTCGGTAGCTTACAAAGATATATGTAACCAAAACTGTAAAACATGCAAACTCATAAACAGATAACATCACAACACATTCAACACCAGATTTAACATGGAAACCCAAATAGGGAAAAACCACAATGGGATTTCGGACCCACTAAGAAATATACTCTTCTAGAGTATGCTCGGTTAAAAGCAAATCCTGTTAAAGATTACAAATACATTGCTAGATGTGACCCGGTTAAGGGATTTCCCTCAGATCTATTAGGATCTTCACCTTGTTAGAAGTGGCCTTGTTAAAGGGTTTCAAACACTCAATCAGAATGTCACCTTGCTAGAGGATTTACAAATAAGACTGTTAAGTCTACTCGATTAAGAGATTTTCTGTCACTTACAAATAAACAACAGTAATGAGTATGTCTGCAACTTTGCATCTAAAATGCTAAAGCAGATTCTTATTTGCTCAATACAATCTAGTCATAGGACTTATCTTGTCCCTCTGTTGGGCTCCTTACTCTGTTATTCAAATAGGTCTTCAAGCTTCTATGCTCGGTAATCACTATGTAGCATCCCTATGCTTACATTTGCCCGCATACATTGTTTATCAACAGTTCCTTATTTATAAACAATTTGCTAACCGCTTAATCTCCTTGATCACATTTCCAACGATCAATCTTAGCCATCAAATCTTCAAACTTGACTAGGTTCAATGTATCCTTCGATCTGAAAATGTTTTACCTTGCCTTGGAACTTGCATACATTTCTTGGAACTTGTGCTAGGGTATTGCGGTTCAATCTGAGCTGTAGATCTTCCTGTCGATCTTCCATTGCCATAGATCCTTAGCAAACTTCATACACGTTGTATCAATCATTTAATCATATCCAGCTTATTAGCTTCGTTCATTAAATAAAACATGTATTCATCCAATGCATTCTATTATTACTCGGTTGCAACTCGGTAAATACTAAACTTCACTCGGTAGACATTTCGCCTTCATTAACCGATAGCGATAACCTTAGGGTTTACCGACTAGGTTCCTTAGGGTTTATCGACTAGGTTCCTTACTCGATAACATAGTATAGTATTAACCTTACAAACAATAGCATATGTAGGATATCAAAACAATCTAAACAACATGATCTCATCATTGTCTAACTCAGTAATCGTTGCCCATTGAATAAATTATTCCTCCTCTTATTCATCATATTCTTTCTGTGTCTTTTACCGACATCTTAGTTCTCTTCAAAACATACTTCTTAAGATATGGCAACATCATACTAAATCAGAAAATCAATTTCTTGACATCAATGACAAAATAATATTGTGAAGATAGTAAACATCCTTAATCAGTTATATCCATAATTATCAACAACCTTCTCAATATCCTTATTGAAATGCCAACAATCTCTTATTGTCTATTATAATGCCAACAGAGTCTAGTTTTGAGAACATCTCGTATAAGAGTTTGTTTGCTCTGGTTTCAAGAATGTGTAACCCTATATAAGACAAATATATGCCTGGTTTTGAGGACATCCCATGCAAGAGTTTTTTTTCTCTAGCTTTGAGAATGTGCACCCCATCTAAGACATATATCAATGTTGTGTCTGGTTTTGTGAATGAACACCCCATTTAAGAATGCAAAAATATGGTACAATATAGTACAAAGAGGATGATATGTATGCCCCCCCCCCCCCCCAAGATGTCAACATGGCCCTATGTCGATGTCGTAAGGAAGCTAGAAACAAGGATACCCGCTTTCAACACCAAGGAGATATCCTTTAGGAAACAATGTCATAAATCCAAGCTAAAAAGGGAAAACTCTTATAAGCAAGGGTAAGATAGTTGAAAAAGAGATATCTTGGAACAAGTGTAAATATGATCGTTGGAGGAGAAGATGTCTTTTCTCAAAATGCATCTACCTCCAAGAGGAGTTCTTGAACAAACATAGCATCTTCTACCAAAAGAATGGAAGGAGAACAAGAATACATACCTTCCTCCTATTGCTAGGTTAAAGGGATTCTTGATGAAGGATGACACACTTTTGACCCAATGTGAGGGGTAATTTTATAATAGATATACATTTCCGCAAAGTTGTATCCAAGGACATACAATTCTTACATAAAAGAGAATCCTTTAGAAAACAACAACTTTACACAAGGATTGACATCGAATCATAATCAAACACCACTCAAGAAAAAAAAGTGGATCCTTAGAAAGGATAAGAGAGAAAGATCATCGCCCTCCAAGTGTAAGGATAATGAGAATAATTACGCAAAGTCTAAGGAGATATTAGGCATAAACAAGTGCACAATGTACTCACATGAAGGAATATTCAATGCAAGAAAAGACGTCAAGATATGTAAAATGCTACTCTAAAGAAGAGTTAATATTCAAAGAGAGAAGAAAGAATTGAAATGAAAGATCACAAACTCCCCTAAGGAGAGATTAATCATAAGAGACATACCATTACATGCAAGAAAGGATATCAAAGTATGAAAAATTCAACCCCTAAAGGGAATTAGTGAAAGAGAAGAAATAAGATAGAGGCAAGAATGAATGATGTTGCTGCCCCAAAATGTTTGAAATTGAAAAAGCATCACCTCTTATGACTAAGAGCCCCCAATTAAGTTATCTACTAGTGTCATAGGGTGAGGAGAAACATGAAGGGTGAATGGAGTGTTAAGGCACTACTTTTTCACCAAGAAAAAGAGCAAGATCAGTTGTGGGAGATATGCGAGCCCTATCATATTGTTCTTGAACAAACATTTTAGATGATTTAGACTTTCTAAGAGAATGAGCACAACTACGATAAAAAAGATAATGTTCATTACCTTCCTTATGTTTATTATTGAATTCTATGAAAGGAAAAACAACAATCTTATCATACTTCAATCTCCAAAAGATTATAGTGGCTAGCTTTACTTGATCATCAATAGGATTAGGTCTTGTCTCTTTAGAAGAAGAAGCATTTTCATCTATGATTTTAACGGTTCCATTATCAACTATTTCTTGCATACTTTTTTGAAAATCTGAACAATCATTAGCATGATAGTCATGAGTTTGATGATATGAATAAAAAGGAGTGTTTGAAGAAGAATCACCCTTAGATGGACGATAAGTCTTATGTCTTGCAAGGTAATCCTTAATTTTTTAATTATAAGGAGATCATCCATAGGTAAATCATGATAATGTCCTAGGCCTTTACTAGCTTGTGTATGAAGGTTTACAGGGACTCTAATTCCTTGTTCAAATTTCCCAAGTCATTGTCCTCTAAACCCTTGTTTTGATATTATGTTATAGCCACTCTTATAAGAATTTATTAATTGAGGAGGAGGAAAATTATAATGAATCTCTTTGAAATTTGTAGTGTAAGTGTATTTAGAAGGATCAAAGGGAGAAGTAGATGAAGAAGGAATATCTTGTGGAGGGGGATTTTACTTTCTATCATCATGTATATCCTCTTTGGTAGGTTGGGAAGGGAGATCCTTATCATGTAAGGCCTCATATTTAGTTAATGTTATGTTAGGAGATATATCATGAAGGAAATGCATAACATCATCTTCTCTACAAAATTTTTTATGATTAAGATAGGCTCTACGAGAATAAGGGGGGTATAGAGAGATTGAAACACCAATATCTTGAACTTGCCTCCATTGCACTAGGGTATGTGTATGAGAAGAATATGGTGACATGTTTCTGTTCAATTCTCTCTCTCCATTAGAGAGATCATTGATAAGAGTATTAGCTTTCTCTTAATTCATATCAAATACCCTATGAGAGGTACAAGTACTAGGTATTCCATTAGCATTTCTAGGACTAGGATCTACAAAAGCTTTGATTTGATTTACATATGTAATACATTTTCGTAAAAATACCACCATAAAACAACATGCACTCTATATGAAAGCATTGAGATCTGATTGATTGAAAGGAAGGAATTTGGAAATTCTAAAAATGCAATATGCGTAAGTGTTATGGATAAAAAGAAGCAATGTGAAGTGAAACAAACCATTATCCAATATATGATTATAACAAATGTAAGTAAAAAGAAATGTAATAATGTGTGAAATATAAAATAAATCAGATCTATTAAGTGTCATTATGAATGTTTAAAATCAGATCTAAAAATTGATTTGATAAATTGTGCAACCCACAAACCAAGTTAACCAAAAGAAATTAGGGTTTTTATGAATTAAACATCTAAATATATGCAATTTGATTAAAATAAGATCTATGAATGCAAAATTGAAATAAAATGTTCACAAATCAAATCTGAAATAATTAATCCAAATTAGACAACTCACAAGCTTAATTTTAGATTGAAAAATTAGGGTTTTTGTTGATTTAACCTCTAATTTTTTTAAATTCAATTGGAAATTAAACTTGTAATGTGAATTTGAATTTTAAATTGCATAAACACTCAGATTTGAGAACATAAACTAGAATTAAGGGTGTAAGGAGTCTGGTTCACCTAAATGTAATGGTGAAAAATGAGGGTTTGCACCACTAATTTTAGGTTTAGGGGCCACTACATTAAAGAGGGGTGAAACTAATAGATCTACCCACAAATTAACAAGGACAATGCTAAGAATTCTTATTAGATTCACTAGGGTTGGAGATTGATTCCCTCTTTTAAGTTGAATTGTTGAAATTAGGGTAAATATATTGGAATTGAAGTAATTATGCACAAACAGTGAGCTACAGTCGTCAGATTGAACCACATACCCAGATGTAAGTAATATAAGAGCATTCAGACCTATTCCTAGAAGGAGCTCCTGATTTGTCTGGACCAAAATGCCCATTGCTCTAGTCCTCCGTACTTTTCATCATCCAAAGAGGAACCTGTTTGTCTTTGTAAATAAAGCCAATTTTAAAGATCACAACTTTGTACATTTTCCTGCACACACTAGAGAAGGGAAATAGGTTGGGAATAGGGGTTTGCCTAAGTCAAACCCCAGTTTAGGAATTAACCTTGAATGAAATATTACAAATACTGAAATAATTAATGGAAAGTGATACCTCAAATTTGTAATTGTTGACAATGATGCTTTGATTCGTAAATATAATCACATATGTTGTATGAAATGACATGAACATGACAAAACCCTAATCACACACACATGCTTGCATATGAATGATGTAATTTTTCTCCATAATGGTTGAATGAAGAATATGTTGCCTTGAAGATCTCTAAAAAATGTTTGATGATGAATTAATGAATACTTGATTGCTTGAAGATGGAGACTTAGCACATATAGATGAAATTAGGTTGATCAAAGGTCTTTATATAGGGGGTCCTAAGTTAATTTATCGATTATGCCAACCTCCAATAGTCATGTTGAGCCACCAATTTCATTTCCCACCGGAGAAATAGGGCCTAACTTATATCTCAAAATAGCGGGGGACCAAGGTGCTAGGCATTGTAGTCCTCCTCAATCAAGGACCTCAATAAGCCCCAAGGAGAAGGATATATCTCTAGGAAATAAGATGGTAGTTGCACATGGCATCATAAATGGAGTTAAGGTACTGTATGGACCTGGATAAGATATGAGGGGGAGACACGCTAAAGTAGGGGCACACACATGAGGTATAAATTGGCATGGTGACAATTTATGATGCTATTAGTAGTACCATCTTTGTCTTCTATAGGTATTTTTGATGTTCCACAATCAAGTTTGAGTAAGATGTGTTGGTGCTCACTAACAGAGTTATCATTTGGGGCTAACCTATGGTGTTTTGGTTCAAGTGGTAGTGTGTAGTTGCATAAGAGTAAATTTGGATGTGTCTAGAGAGTGTGCCAACATTATGTGATACCTCACATATTTCATTTGTCTTCTGAATTGTATTGGAGATTTTTTGGGGGTTGACTATCTTGTATTTACATGTTACATCTAATTAGGATGACCTAATTGATGTTTTAGGGTTGTAGATGGTATACAATGGGTGGAATCATTATGTAAATTGAGATGAAGTGTGCATGTGTTGTGCGAAGTGAATGTGAAATATTATAGAGGTTCAAAAGTATAATACATCAGTAATGAAGGCAGTTTATGGTGTGTTTTTTAATAGTGAAATGTGATCAATATATTAGTGGATGTGGTTCTTTGTAGTTCAATCCTATTGGTGTTACTCTATCTAAAGTTGTGTATAATGCCCTGAAGAAGTGATCTTGAGCATTTGTAATTCCTTATTGTACCTTTCCCTAAGGTCATGTTCCTTAATCTTGCAAGTCATCTTAGGGGCAATGAGCTCCTTGGCCTTTGGCCTAAACATTGTAACTTGATTATTGTAGCATCGTAAATTGTACACCCTTAATTAGGTTATCCAATTCCATGCTTAGTTAGCACTCACCTTGGTGTGCCCCATTGCATTATGCATTATATGACTTCTTTAGGCATTTAATTAACAATTTAATTAGACCTAAATGCTCTCTTATTAATTCATATATCATAAAATTGGGCCCTCGATCCTAGGTGTGCCCCTTTTTTATCATCCAATCCCGATTCAATCATAATCTTACCTTAATTTCAATCTTCAAAGAACATGCAACATATCTACACATTATTGTTTGATCTACTGATCTGGATTCAACATTAGAACCTTGGTATCTTTTATTCCCCCAAAGTCAAAAATAATTGTCAGGACCAAGGCGATCCACCTTCTCGGTCTCGCTCTTTTTTCTTTGAATTTTGGAAGCATAATTTGCAAAATACTTCAATTCTAGGTCGACTTTTCATCAAATTCAAATCTAAGGTTTCATATATAAAGCAAATCCTTTCCTCATTTGAGGATTCTATCTAGCAATTCAAGAAAATATCCTTGTGAAGTGAAAGTTTTGCTTTAGGTGAAGTCTCAGATTTGAAAATTCATCCATTATGAAGTCTTCATCAATCATGCAAGTTTAAAGAGACATTGGAGGATGGTAAGGGAATCACCGACTGTTGATTGGTTTGTACCTCTTCCTAAGGATTGGGTATCTTTTCATGTTGTGCTTATGCCTCTACATTGAGCTTTTGATCTACATCATATTATTTTTTAGACTTGCATTATTGATTTAAATTTTCATCCTAATTATGATTTAAATCACTCTCATTACAATCATTTAGGATTTTCTCTAACACATTTGAGTAGGAATCTAGCTTGCATTTTAGCTCGTAGAAATCTTAGACAAACTTAAGATTTAAGAGCATACACTTTTCTAGTTACAATATCAGCTATTTGTGGAGGTGCAAATAACCCAAAAAAAATTTTGACCAAGGCAAACGCCTTTATAGCCACAACCCTACCATTTTTTTTGTCTTGTAGGTGCAACTATAGGTATCTGACAAAGTCAAAAGACTTTGAGAAACCTCAGGAAACAGGTACAAATCTACCATAAAAAATTAGGCCTATTTTTCAAGGACTAGGGTGTTAGGGTGCCCCTATCCCAAGACCAAGGTGCCAAAGCACCCTAGTCCTCACAATTTCGCTTTAGATTTCAAGGTTTTCATCTAGATGCATCAAGATTTAAACTTTCAGACCACAACTCAAAAGACTAGGGTGTCTGATGTCCTGGTCTTATCAATTTAGCCTTAGATTTTAACTAAAGGTACACAGTAAAATCCTCCTTTTATTTTTGTGTTTGTAGTCTCAATTCTATGATCATCTGGTCTGCTACAATATATTTTCATCCACTCTCCTTCGTAATTTAATTATAGCATTACACTCTCCCATACATTACATATCCATTTACATAGCAACGAAGGAATATAAACCCTACAAGTATCACTCGACTCTCTTTCACAAGAGTTAGTCAAGTACGATCACTCCTCTAGGTGATTTTGTATTCCAATGTTTGTGTGGAAGTGGATTTAGGTCCTAATAGTACCTGATTCCATTTTCATCCAAAACATTTTGGTGAACTCAACTCTCTTACATTACATTTTCTGTTTAGATCTTATCATTGCATTTTTCTTTCATGCCACAAACATAAAAAGTTTTAAAATCATGTTTTACACACTATGTGTGTTTAGATTTATATGCACTTTTCATTTCAAAAGTTAGCTTTTCTTTTTAGCAATGTTAGATCTTTACTTGTAAAATTTTCATACACTTGATAATCCTTTTGCTTATGATAATTACACTTTCGGTAAGAAGAACATCATGAGGCTATTGATTAATTCCTTTATCCCAAGCCTTCTAAATAAACATTTTGCCAAAGATTAATCAACATAGTTACGATGCCATTTCATAGTGACGATTTAAATAAGTTAGATGACTCTTCTCATGAAGTCATCCTCTAAATCTAGTAACATGGTGATATATTTTATGATGATTTTCCGCCCATTCAATCCAAAAATCAACCATTTAGTAGTGATAATTATTCTATGTTAGATGATGTTGTTGATGATTTCATTTCTACTAAAACCTCCTCAAACAAACTTACAACATCTATGTATAAAATACTAATTAATATTATAAATGTGAATAGCTATTAACATAATTTCCAAACACCTAATGAATTGTGATTGTTGTTCAAGGTGCTAGTTCTCCTCAAACTTCTCAACCTCTCCATAAACCTCCTTTTGTGGTTCAAGGTAATTATAGTAATGATACCTTTTACACTCCTAACAAACCAGTTATTACTGTGCAAGGAGGTTATCCCACCAAGAGTCCTTATGAGTATGCCAAACAAATGACCCAAGAGAGTTATAATTTGGTTACCCACACATATAATATGAGGAATAACAACCTAATCCTCCTCTGGTTATCCCTTCTTCTCTTCATTCTTCTCCACCAAGACTTCCACCAACACCTTGTTTATCACAACATCTTGGTAAAGAGTATGATCTTATTGAACAATGCAAAGCTACTCCTGCCAAGATATCCCTTTGGGATTTGATTCAAACTCCATCCACATATCATGGAATGGTACAAGATTATTTAAAAAACTTTAGATGTCCCACCCGCAATGACACCTAATAATATGGCTTCTTTGATTGATTCTATGGAAGCACCTAAAGCTCAAATTGAGTTCTCACAAGATGAATTACCTTCTAAGGAGATTCAAAATAAATATGATCCTCCTATGATTATTGTCCTTATCAATGGTAATGTTATAAGACGAACCCTGGTGGACAATAGATTTGGCCTTAATTTTTGCAGCATTGATTTATTACATAAGATTAATGTGGATACTTCTCTTATTCAACTTGAATCTCTTTGTATTTGTGGTTTTGAAAATGTTTCTAGAGAATATTTAGGTACTATAACCTTGCCTTTTAAGGTAGGATTTGTCATTTTGCCTACACCTATCCAAGTCATTCTTGATAGTCTTACTTACAATCTTCTATTAGGAGGACCTTGGATTCATAGTATGCAAGTTGTCCCTTCTAATCTTCATTGTCAAGTTAAATTCATTTATAACAACAAGATGTATAATTTGCACATTGATACTAATTTACAAGCTTGTTTGCAAACTTCATCTGATTCCAAATCTTCTTCACATACTTCTACTTCCTCTACTACTCAAGATGAAGCACTGTCTCCTCCTGAAGATACTTCTTCATTTGATGAGGTACTCTTAGATAATGATTAGGTATCCTTATATTTTACACCTTCTATTATAGAAGAATATAAAATCCCCCAAATTGAGCCTAAGACTAAACAGGATGATGATATGGTAGAACTTGAAAAGCAACCTATTTTGTCTAAGCAACTTAGTAACAATTTTATGGTTGCTTCCAAATCAAACACTTCTTCTACTCCATCTACTCATGGCATTGAGTCATATGAGGTCCTGCCATCCCTTATGGAAATGGCTTCTCTTTATGGTCTTGGTTTCCACATCTTAGCTAAAAGTGGATATAATGGAAATGGTTGTGGCACAAATGAATAAGGGATAGAAGTTCCTTTAGAGAATAATATTTGTGAGGCATCTTTTGGACTTGTATATAATCCCTCTAAGCTCACCAAAGCATCTAAGAGACCATACCTCAATGTGAATGTCAACTTTTCCTCTAACTATTTTTCTCTATCACATCCTTAATTAATTGATTATAACTATCATCCACCTTCCCTTGACATATTTTCTACTGATGATTCCTTGGCTGAGTTTTTAGGAGTCTACGATAATCTTCCTCGTTATCATCATAATCATGGATTTTCTTATTGTTTAAATGTTAAGACATACTTTGGAAAAGACATTGAATTAGAAAGTGATAATGAAGAGATGATTCATGAATTTTCTTAACCAGTTTATGTTCCCCAACAAAGTAATCTTCTTGTGAGTGATACCATTAACGTTAAAATGGATACTTATAATGATGAGAAAATTATAAAGATTGGGAAGTGTTTTAATGATGAACAAGATGAGTATTCTTCTCTATTACATGACTTCTCTAATATGTTTGCTTGGATTTATTTAGATATGCCTGACATTGATCCTAATATTGTGATCCATAACATTGTGTTAATTCTCGATGCTAAACCTGTGAAGCAGAAGATTACGAAGATGAATCCCAAGATAGCTTTGCTTGTTAAAGATGAAATAGAAAAACTTTTAGAAGCTAGCTTTATTCACCTTATTGATTATTCTCCTTGGATTTTGAATTTTTTTTAATTGCCAAACCGGATAATAAGATTAGAATGTGCATTGACTTTCAAGATCCCAATAAGGCTTCTTTAATAAATGATTATTCGCTTTCAAACATTAATATGATAGTTGATTCTATTGCTGGTCATGCTTTCTTATCTTTTATGGATGGTTTTTCTAGATAGAATTAAATCTTTATTAATCCCCAAGATCAATATAAAATTAGTTTTACAACTCCTTGGGGTACATTTGGTCAGGTTGTGATGCCTTTTAGATTAAAAAATGCTAGTGTGACTTATCAATGTGCCATGACCCTTATATTTCATAATTATATGCATAAAATCTTGGAAGATTATGTTGATGATATCCTAGATAAGTCTATCTCTCACCAAGACCATGTTGGGTTCCTTAGCCAAATTTTTGAAAGAATCCGAAAATACAACATGCACTTGAATCCTGGAACATGTGTTTTTGGCGTGGATAATGAAAAACTATTAGGATTCCTGTTTTGCATCATGATATTGAGGTGGATACAAAAGAAAATAGATATCATTGTGAGCATGACACCTCCTTCAAATATCTCTCAATTGTAAAGTTTATAAGGAAAAATTCAGGCTATTCATAGGTTTATTTCACAACTTGCAGATCAAACTTTCCCTTTTACTCAATTTATTAAGAAAGCTACTACTTTGTGATGGAATACAGTCTATCAAAAATCTTTTAAAGATTTTATAATATATTTGGCTAATCCTCCTATTTTATAATTTTCTATTTTCAACCAACCTTTCGTTCTTTATACCACCACTTCTTCTCATGCTCTCAAAGCTTTATGGCACAACATAATCATGATGGTAAAGAATGTCCAATTTATTACATGTCACACTTTACTTGATTATGAAGATCAGTATACTGTGATAGAAAAGAAATGTCTTTCTTTTGTTTTTGCAATTTGGAAGCTAAGGAATTATATTTTAAACGCTGAGACACATGCCATCATCAAATTTGATTCTTTAAAATATTTCTTTTCCAAAACAAATCTTTGTGGAGGCTTAGCAAAATGGGTTAAGTTGTTAACTGAATTTGACCTTAAGTTTGTTTCTCAAAATCAATTAAGGAACAAGCTTTAACCAACCATTTGGTTGATGCTCCTTCTCCCCTTACTTCACCTAATCAGATTCATTTCTTGATGACTATGTTCTCCCTTTAGATATTGACAATACTTGGGAATTTTACTTTGATGGATCTAAATGTTGAATTGGTTTAGGTGTTTGTGTTATTTTGACACAACCTTCAAGAAAACCTATCCCTTTTATCCTATTGTCTCACTTTATTGTGTACTAAGTATGAAGCTCATACTGTTTGTCTAAAAGTGGCTTTATCCTTTAAAATTCAACATTTGTGTATCTATGGTGGCTCACAGTTGATTATAAGACAAGTTATGGGAACATGTCAAGCTAAACAAAATATAATTTCAAAATACCATAACTTGGCCTTATCATTGTTAAAAAAGTTTGCTTCTTATACAATATATCATACCCCTCAAAAGGATAATTGGCATGTGGATGTTATGGAAAGCACAACTTCCCTTGTAGCCCTTGAAGATCCTTATGTGGATTATCAATTCATCATTAATAATATTTCTTTACCTGATATTACTGATAATTCTAGTGAAGTGGATTGTTGTTATGCTTTAGATCTTGATGAATGGTATTCTTATATCTTTTGATATTTGACTAATGGTACTTTTCTGGATTCTATGAGTAAGAACACTAAAGCTTGAATTTGTAAGCTCATTGTGCAATACATTATTCTCTCAAATGTTCTTTATAGAAGGGGTTATAATAGCCTTTTGATTGTTTCACTAAGACCAAGATCCCCATGTCTCTTGAGGAGGCATATTCAGTTACTTGCAGTGGGCATTTTGGTGGAAAATCTTTAATGCAACAACTCCTTCGAATAATATACTATTGGTAAACTATGGAAACATATTCCTTTGCCTTTGTCAAAAAGTGTCATGAGTGTTAGCAACATAACAATTTGTTCCATGCTCCTACTTATGAACTTAGATCCCAAGTTTCTTCTTGGCGCTTTTCATTGTGGGGTTTGGATCTTATTGGTAAAATTTCTCCTCCTTCCTCACAAGGACATACTTTCATTATCACTACCATGAATTATTTTACGAAGTAGGTAGAGGTTATTCCTCTTTGATCCACTACTGTTGATGTAATATGTCAGTTCATTTTAGATAACATAATTTATACCTTTCATATACCTTCCACTTTGATTTCTGACAATGGTAATTCATTTAAGAACAAATATGTGAAGAAGTTCCTTGAGAAATACCATATCCAACAACAATTTTCTACTCCATACTCTAATTAGATTATTGAACAAATCCTCCATAAGAATGTTAATAAGCATGGTAAGGATTGACACACTTATTTATCTTATGCTCTATGGTCCTATCGAACAAGTGTTCGTATAAAAATTGTTACAACTCCTTACAACCTTGTTTACAGTGTTGACACAATTATGTCTTTGGAGTTAGAGATTCCTTCACTATGAATTTCTCTCAAGAGAATAACCGATGATAATTCTTACAGAGAACAACATCTTAAACAACTTGATATGCTTGATGAACATCATATACATGCTCCTGATCATATTTATGCTTATTAAAAAACTCTACAATGAAGCTATAACGATAAGGTTATTCAACATTATTTTTTTTGTGGGTGATTTGGTGCTCTATGAGAATCAGTGTAACGTAAATGCTTTGGCAGGTGAAAAATGAAAGTTTAGTTTGAAATGGCTTGGAACATACATCAAAACTAACGTCTACGGTTTAGGTGCTTACAAGATAGCAAATATAGAAGGTACACCACTTAAGGAACCCATAAATGATATGCATATTCATTAATATTATGCTTAATATTCTTATTTTCTTTCTTTCCTTTCTTCTCCTTTTCTCATCTTCATTGAATGGTATGCTAGCATTCTTGGGAAAACGGTGTCTCAACCTTGCATTTGCATGAGGTTACTATTTATATTAATTTTTTATTTTGAGCATGAAATGGTACAAATTTTTTCCCAAAGCTTCAGATTAGCTAGATAAGCATGTCAGTAAATTTTCGTCACAAGATCATAACTAGTTTTGAAGATATTAAAGTTTCTATTTTGAAGGGTGCGATGAAAGGTTTAAATTTAATTTTGAGGAATTTAGAAGCTTTGAAATGCTTTGAAAAGTGGGTGTAACCAGCATAGTGGGTTATGAGGTGATAGAGAATTCATGATTTTTTAACACTTTAAACAATTCGTCAATCAAACACTTGGTTCAGAAGTTATGGCCTCTGAAAGTTTGGACTCCTGAAATAGGAAATATAAAAAATGCATCATGCACATAAATAAGTTGGAAAAGGGAGGTAAATGTGTTGATGTGTGTTTTGACATGTCATGGGGCATCTATATTGGAGATAAGGTCGGTTCCACTTTATTATTTGGTTTTAGTCCATGGTTTTGTAACACTATTTGACAATTTCTTGTATTGTATCTCCTATATATGAGGTGTGTGAGATAGAGGTTGTATGTGAGAGTCTTATGGCTATTGAGTTACCACCGAATCTCTAGTTGGTGGTACTCCTATGAAGAGATTACTCTACAAGTATATTGTAATTTGTTATGGATTTTTGAATATATATTGGGCATCTTTTGGAGTGTGGGGTTTTCCTCCTAAAAGGGTTTTCCCCACGTAAATCATTGTATTGTGGTATGTATTCTATTATGTCTATTTCTGTTAAGTTTTTGTTTAACTATTGTAATGATATGTAAAAAAATTTGTATTACCCTCCTCTCAAGGTTAGTGTAGGAATTTTTTCTGCTACTTAACTTCCTTACAAGTGGTATTAGAGCCTGATCACCTTTGGTTTCAGTTGTGGGTTGTTGGGTTTTTTGAACTAATCCATATTTGAGTGGGAGATTGTGAAAAAGATATTTTTTTGATATTGTTGTAGGATTTTTCAAATGGCAAGTTCATTCAGGAGGATAGAGGTGGAGAAATTTTCTGGAAGTAATTTTGAGATGTGGAAGCTGAAGATGGAGGATCTACTAATAGATCAAGATATATGGGATGTTGTTGATGTGAATGTCTCAAGACCCTTAGATCCTACTGTGGCTGCTCAATATGATGTTATGGACTGTAAATCCAAGGGTCTAATTAGATTATGCCTGATAGACTTTGTTTTAATCAATGTCCATGAAGAGACCTCTATAAAGAAGCTATTGACTAAGCTTGGCGAGATGTATACCACCTAAAAGCATTTAATATGTTGGTGGCTCAATTGGTATATGTTGGTGTTAATATTGACGAAGAGGAGAAATGCTAGATCTTGCTTTGTTCTTTGCTTGATTCATGGGATTATGTTGTTATGGCTATCGGTAATACTTGAGTTATTTTGAAGCCTGGAGATATAGTGGGTTCTCTACTTGGTGAAGAGATGTGGAGGAAGGTATCCATCAGTTCGAAGGAAGCCTTAATTGTCTATGGAAGACCTAAGGAAAAAGGCAAATAGAATGGGAAGCGTAATAAATCCAAGTCCAGAGGGAGATTGAAATCTATTGGAAAGTCCAAAGTCATTTGCTAGAATTATGGTAAATCAGGACATATCCATAAGGACCGCAAAGAAGAAAATAAAAGGAAAAAGAAGAAATTTGATTCTGATCCTGAGTCCGAGAAGGAAGATGGTGACACATTTATTTTAGCTTTGGCTACTCATGCAGGTAATTTGATGCATGGTTAATTGACTTAGGTAAATATTTTCATATGTCTTCCAATAGAGATTGGTTTTTTGAATATGAAGGATTTAATGGAGGTAAGGTGCACTTGGGTGATGATTCACATTTGGATATTGTTGGTCATAGTAAAGTTAGAATTAGGTTCCCTGATGGTAGAATAAAAAAGATTAGTGTTGTGTTGCATATCTCTGAATTAAAATGAAATTTATTATCTATGAGAAAATTGATAGATGCGGGTGTGCAGGTAGTATTTTCTAATGCAAGATGTAAGATGATTAAAGGTGCTATGGTGATTGCTAGAGGTGTCAGGTTTGACACTTTGTATAAGCTAGAGGCATACACTGTCGAGTGTAATAGCACTTTTGTAAAAAGTAAATATGTGGATATTTCATCGAAAACTTTAAGGGTTTCACCTTCAACGAATGGACATGGCTTTTGGGTACCTAAGGGTGCTCTTTCTTTTGAAGAAAAGTTACTTGCAAAGTAGACTATGTTATGGCACTAGAGACTTGGCCACATTGAAGAAAAGGGTCCAAGGACCTTGAATAATAAAAAACCTTGTTGAAGGTTTGAATGATTGCAATTTTGAATTTGACTTCTGTGAGCATTGGATTTATGGAAAACAAAACTGCATTTAATTTTACTCGAGTTCTCATAAATCTTGTGGTATTTTGGATCTTACTCATTGAATGTGTTTGGTCTTGTAGATGTTCCTTCCATTGGAAAATCCACATATTATGTTGATGATTTTAATAGAAGGACATGGGTATACTTTTTAAAGAGTAAATCTAAAGTTTTCAGTCGATTTAAAGAATTTAAAGCAATGGTTGAGTTGCAGACTGGAAAGAAAATTAAATGTTTGAGGACTGATAATGGTGGTGAATTTTTCTCTAATGATTTTGATATATTTTGTAAAGACTATGGCATTAATAGATAAAAGACAACTTTGTATTCTCCATGACAGAATGGAGTTGCAAAAAGAATGAACATGACATTGATGGAGAAGGCTAGGAGTATGCTGAGTGGTGTTGGTCTAGAACAAAAAAAAAATGGCTGAAGTTGTTGCCACTGCTTGCTATCTGATTAATAGGTCTCCTACATCAACTCTTGTTGATAAAATGCCTATGGAAGCATGGTCAGATCACAAGCCTTCATTGAGACATCTTAGAGTTTTTGGTTGCAAGGCATATGCACATTTGCCAAAGGAAAAGTGAACAAAGTTGGAGAACAAGGTTGTGAAATGTATCTTCATTGGGTATCATTACGGTGTGAAAGGATACAATCTTTGGGACCCTATTGCACAAAAGGTAATACATAGTAGAAGTGTTATTTTTAGAGAAATTAAGTCTCCTTATGTTACATTGCTGCCAAAATAGACTAAACAAGAAGATGTGATTCATTCCCTTCTACACCTAAATTAGTTGAATTGAGACCACTTGATAGGCAAGAAGTTGAGGAGAGCTTATCTAGCTCTGAATCTTCAAAAGAGGAGGAAGAACCTCCAACTTAGCTTGTTTGAAGGATAGACAACCACTTGAAAGGTATTCACCTGATGATTGGAGATGTATTTTTTCTTTGAATACTAAGGTGGATGAATCTAGATCTATAGAAGAGGCATTAGGTATGAATGATATATAATCCTAGAAGATTGATATGGAAGAAGAAATGATAGCTTTAAAAAATAATAATACATGGGATCTTGTACCATTTCCCGAAGGACGGAAGCATGTTGGTTGTAGATGTGTGTTCAAGAAAAATATTGGTTTAGATGGATGCATTGAGAATTATAAGGAAAGGTTGGTTGCAAAAGGCTACTCTCAAGTTGAGGGTGTTGATTATGGTGAGATGTTTTCTCCTATTGCAAAAATGACACCCATTAGGTTTTTTCTTTCTATTTCTATTGCTTATGATTTAGAGGTTGAGAAAATGGATGTGAAAATTGCTTTCCTTTATGGTGATCTGGGGGGGATATTTATATGACACAACTAGAGCACTATGTGGTGAAAGGTAAAAGTAATTTGGTATATAAATTGAAGAAATCCTTATATGGCCTCAAATAGGGTCCTACTATGTGGTACCAAAAATTTGATACATATGTGTTGAGTTTGGGATTTGAACATTCTAAATCAGATCATTGTGTTTATTATAAATCTGATGGTAATTATTTCATGTACATTACATTATATGTTGATGATATGTTATTCATTGGTAAAGGGAAATGTATGTTTTTAGAACTAAAGTTTCAACTTGCTGCTAAATTTAAAATGAAAGATCTTGGTGCAGAAAAACACATTCTTGGGATGGAAATTAAAAGAGATAGTGTGAACAAAAAACTATGGCTAGGCCAAAGTAAGTATGTGAATTCAATTTTATGGAGGTTCAACATGCAAGGTTGTAGACCATTATGTGTTCTCTTTACTGTTGGAATAAAATTATCTATTTCAAATTGTCGTACATCCCCATCAGAGATGGAAGACATGAGAAGTATGTCTTACCAGAGTGTAGTTGGAAGTTTGATGTATGCTATGGTCTGTACTAGACCAGACATTTCCCAAACAGTGGGAGTTCTTTCCATATATATGTCTAATCCTGGTAGAGTTCATTGGGATGCAATCAAAACAATCTTTAGATATTTGAAAGGTACCTCAGAGTATTATTTGTGTTACATGGTAATTTGGTAGGAGATGTGATTTCCATTGATATTCATGGTTATATAGATTCAGATTGAGCAGGTGATATTGATAGAAAAATATCCACTAGTGCTTATATGTTTACTTTATTTGGTGGTGCAATTAGTTGGATGAGTAAGCGAAAGGTTGTGGTTGCTTTGTCCATTATGGAAGAAAAATATATGGTAGCTACTCATGCTTGTAAAGAAACCATTTGGCTTGTTTGTGTTCAAATATTAGAATAAAACAAGGTGCAATGACAGTTTATTGTGACAGTCAAAGTACAATCTATCTAGCTAAGAACCTGACATTTCATGCCTAGACCAAACACATTGATGTTCAGTATCATTTTGTCAGAGATATGGTTGAAGATGGCATGGTGAAGCTGGTTAAGGTAGAAACTTTGATGAATGTTGCAGATTCGTTAACTAAGGTTGTGAGCATAGAGAAGTTCAGATGGTATTTAGAGTCTATGGCCCCGATGGCCCCTAGCAATTAATTTATTGTGTAGATACTCCCTCTGTTCTTGCAAGGTGTTCAATAAGTGGGAGAATGTTGGGAAAATGGTGTCTCAACCTTGCATTTACATGAGGTTACTATTTATAGTGAGTTTTTGTTTAAGCATGAAATGGTGCAAATTTTTTCCCAAAGCTTCAGATTGGCTAGATAAGCATGCTAGGAAGTTTTGATCGCAAGATCATAACTAGTTTTGAAGATATTAAAGTTTATATTTTTGAAGGGTGCGATGAAAGGTTTAAATTTAATTTTGAGGACTTTAGAGACTCTAAAATTCTCTTAAAAGTGGTTGTAACCGACATAGCAGGTTACAAGGTGATAGAGAACTTTGTGAGCTTTCCGACACTCCAAATAGTTTGTTAATCGGACACCTGGTTCACAAGTTATGGCCTCTGGAAATTTGGACTTTTGAAATAGGAAATATAAAAATGCATTAGACACATAAATGAACTATAAAAGGGAGGTACACATGTTGATGTGTGTTTTGACACGTTATAGGACATCTAGATTGGAGATAAGGTCACTTCCACTTTATTGGGTGGTTTTAGCCCATGATTTTGTAATACCATTTGATAGTTTCTTGTATCGTATCTCCTATATATGAGGTGCATGAGATAGAGGTTGTGTGTGAGAGTCTTATGGCTATTGAGTTATCTCTGAATCTCTGGTCAGTGGTACTCTTGTGAAGAGATTTCTCTGCAAGTATATTATAATTTGTTATTGATTTCTGAATAATATATTGGACAACTTTTGGAGTGTGGGGTTTTTCTATTGAATGGGTTTTCCCCACGTAAATCACTATGTTGTGGTATGCAGGCTATTATGTCTATTTATGTTAAGTTTATGTAACTGTTGTAACAATATGTAATTTTTTTTGCATTACCCTCCTCTCAAGGTTAGTGTAGGAAGTTGTTTTGCTACTTAACTTCCTTACAAGCATGTCTTCACTAGAGCATGTGGTATTAGATAGTTTTGCTATTTAAAATGTCTTGATTCATTCTTGACAAAAGTTGGTTGTCTTGGAATCATTATGTAATTTATTAGGAATTTACATTTCTTTATGTTAGTTTATTATTCATTTTTTCTATGTATTATGTAAGACTACATCATAGTGTGTTTGGTTAAGGCTTATTTTAATTAGATCACATCGATATGCTGTTTAACATTGTAATGGTTGAAAACTAGGGTTTCACTAATTAAGGTAAAGAAATCACTAATTTTGCTTAATTAACAAATTACATTAAAAGAGGGAGGGATCTAATAGATGCAGGATTTTTCCCTCCAAGGAAGAAGCTCTAAAATTCTAATTGGGATCCACTACTGTTAGGGTTTTGTTTCCCTCTTTCTAAGTTGAATTGTAAAAATATTGAAATTAGGGCAAATATGTTGAAATTGGGGCAAATATGTTGAAATTGAAGTAAATATGCCTGAACAATGAGATAGGATCATCAAATGGAGCCACAAACTTGGATCTGAGTAATATATGAATATTTAGATATGCTCCCAGAAGGTCATCCTAATTTTTTGGGACCAGAATGTCTGTCGCTCTAGTCCTCTGCGCTTTTCACTATCCAATGGGGATTTTGTTCGTCTCTGTGAATAATGCAAATCTTGAGAATCATAGCTTCTCACTTGTTTTCTACACAAATAAAGAAGGGGGAAATTTTTGGGAATAGGGGTTTTCCTAAGTCAAACCCCAATTTAGGAATTAACCTTGAATGAAATATTGCAAATACAAAAATAAATAATGGAAAGGTATACCTCAGATTTGTAATTATTAATAATGATGCTTTGCTTCTTAAATGTAACCACATATGTTGTATCGAATGACATGAAAATGACAAAACCCTAATCACACACACAAGATTGTATATGAATGATGTAATTTTCCTCCATAATAGTTGAAGGAAGAATATGAAGCCTTGAAGATCTCTGAATATGCTTGATAATGAATGCTTCATGGATGTACATATGCTTAATTTATTGGAGATGAAGACTTAGTTAGGATTGAAATGAATTGATCAAATGTCTTTATATAGGGTATCTAGGTCATTTACCAATTAGGTTGACCTCCAACGATCATGTAGAACCACAACTTTCATTTCCCGCCAAAGAGATAGGACCCATCTCCCACTTCAAAATAGGGCCCAACTAAGGGGGACAAGGCATTGGGCACTTTGGTCTTAGGACCAATGCACTAGTGCTCTGGTCCTCCTCAGTCAGGGACCATGGTTTAGCCACAAGGAGAAGGATATCCCTCCAAGAAATCAATTAACAAGTGTACATGACACCAAAATTGGAGTTAAGGCACTAAATGAATCCCAATAAGAGATGAGAGGGAGACACACTAAAGTAGGGGCACAAACATGAGGTGTAAATTGGCCCGGTGAAAATTTATGATGCTCCTTTTATGCCTCACTTTAATGGGAGTATGAGCTTATGCAAATACTCGTGTTAAAGTAGATGAAGAGATAAAAGAGAAGAGGAATAAGGACCACAATCACAAGGAGTATAAGACATCACTAATTTTGAGGAACCAAGCCCTCAATCTTAAGATCTCAACTCACTCAAACACACGCAAGGGCACACAAAAAGACAAAAAAATACAAAAAAATACAAAAGGAAAAAGGCACACACAAAAGACTAAAAAACCAAAACAAGACCTCAAGTCAATTAGCCGAAGTGACCTTGATATCAAAACATCTCAACCACTAATATGATTCTTGAAAAATGCCATCTCAAGAACACAAGTGATCGCATAAAAGAGAAAGAGCATGCATCATCCTTGAACTACAAATAACAAATATATGAGCTCATGAGAAGAAAGGAAGAAGCACAATTACACATTCTAGATGTGTTTTTCTAGGTGATCAATGAGAAGAATGATGAGAGAGAAAATGGATACATATACTAGATGTGTTTTTCTAGGTGATCCATGTTGGGGAGGAGAGTAGGAATAGTTTAGTTGTGTTTTGCCAGTTCCACTCAACCTCATGTGTGTGTGCAAGTGATGTTTGGTTTCAAGTGTATATAATCTCGTATAAGAGTTTGTTTTCTTTTGTTTCAAGCATGCTCCAACTTGTTTAAGACATGTACAATGAAAATGAAAATTCTAAGGGGTGAGTCTAGTTTCAAGAACATCTCGTATAAGAGTTTGTTTTCTTTGGTTTCAAGAATGTGTAAACCAGTATAAGAAAAACATATGCATGTTTTTGAGGACATTTCATGTAAGAGTTTGTTTGATCTTTTTTTGAGAATGTGTACCTCATATAAGACATATATCAATGCTGCATCTAGTTTTGAGCATGAAACATCTCATTTAAGAGTTTGTTTTCTTTGGTTTTGAGAATGAAAACCCCATTTAAGACATGCAAAAATATATTACAATATAATACAAAGAGGGTGATATGTATGACCCCCCCCGCCCCCCCTCCCCACCCCTTTAATATGTCAACATAGCCCTATGTTGATGTCTTAAGGAAGCTAGAAACAAGGATACCTACCTTCAACACCAAGGAGATATCTTTTAGGCAACAATGTTCATTAATCCAAGATAAAGAAGGAATACTCCCATAAGAAAGGATAAGATAGTTGAAAAAGAGATATCTTGCAACAAGTGTGAAGAGGATCCTTGGAGGAGAAGAGATATTTTCTCATAAGACATCCACATCCAATAGGAGTTATTGAACAATCATAGAATCTTCTACCAAAAGAAGGGAAGGAGAACAAGAATGCATGAGTTCCTCCTATTGCTAGGTAAAAGGGATTCTTGATGAAGGATGCCATACTTTTGACCTAATGTGAGGGGTAAGTTTATAATAGATATACATTGCCAAGTGAAAAAGAGGTTGTAGGCAAGGATACACACCTCTTGCATAAGAGAGAATCCTTGAGAAAACAACTACTTCAAACAAGGATTGACATCAAATCATGAACAAACACCACTCAAAAAAGGAAAATCTGATCCTTAGAAAGGATAAGAGAGAAAGATCACCATCCAAGTGCAAGGACAATGAGAAGAATTACACAAATTACAAAGATAGATTATTTATAGGAGGCATACTAATTCAAACAAATAATAGGTCCTAACCAAGGAACACACATGTACTCACATGAAGGATATTTTGATGCAAGAAAAGACATCAAGCTATGAAAAATGTAACACAAAAGAAGAGACAATCTTTAAAGAGGAGAGAGAGAAGGAAAATGCCATACTTGCCCCCCAAGCGAGAAGGAAAAGAAAAATTAGGATGAAGGATCACATAGTACCTAAGGAGAGATTGTTCATAAGAGACATACCATTTCAAGCAAGGAATAGGTCCTAACCAAGGAACAAACATGTACTCGCATGAAGGATAATTTCATTCAAGAAAGGACATAAAGTTATGAAAGATGCAATCCATAAAGGAAATAGTGAAACCTTAGAAATAGGAAAGAGATAGGATAATTTTATTGCTCCCCAAGCATAGAGACAAGAATAAATAGACTATTATGCTACTCACTAAGTATGATTACACCTGAAATTGTACCACCATGAATGACAATGAGCCCCCAATATGTAAGCTAACAATGTTACATAGTGAGGAGCAACATAATAGGAACTTGAATGTTATTTGAAATGATTATGAGAAATATGCCATTCATTGTCACATGTTATTTTTATGATACCTAAATCAATATATTTTTGTATTTTAATTTGCAAGGCTTGACACTCATTAGTAGAATGACCATGAATTTGATGATACTTGCAAAAAATTTTTTCAAGATGTTGTCTACATTTCCTTCTTTTAGGTCAAAGAAGATAGATTAAATCAGTGTGGAGAAGATTGAACAAAATATCATCTTGTTGTAATACCATATTAGAATGAGAATATGTGGATTCACTAGACAATGTAGGGTATGTTAACAAAGGAAGAGGTTGGAAACCTAGCTTTTTATTAGAAAAGTTTGATTTCTCATGACTTTCAAAACTTTGTTGCACATATCATAATTTTTTTTCATTGTATCCATGTGTAGGATCATGAGAGGGTTTACTCTTAGGTGGAATTTTCCATTGAAGTCTAAAGAGGCCAAATCAATTTCTAGACATGTGTTAGGATACAAATTTTGAGTATCAAATTCAGGCATTTTAGATTTTCTACAAAAGGAAGGTGTGAAATCTAATGACCCCCAATCATTCTCCAAGAGTTTTTCTTTAGGAACCTCTTTAGTAGGAGATGGTGTATTTGTTTGAATTGGAGAGAGAATTGTAGGAGTACAAAGTATATCGTGCTTCGATTTGCATGTTCTTATCAGTTTCCAAAGAAAACACTTAATTATTATACATGTAGGGCACTACATGATAATTAGGAACAATTTTTGGTTTTTGATGAGGTTGGGAGACATCTTGAATTAGTTGGATAATAGCCTTATGTTTCTCAACAATATGAATGGAATTGATTTGATCTTTGTTAGGTTCTTCATTTTTGGGAGAGAGAGAATTAGAAACATTATAATGATGAGAAATGGTATCATCCTCTTGCTCTAAGGTATCTTTATGATTAATACAAACTTTAGGAAATGGACCATCATATGTCATTAATCTTCATTTCTAGGGGGAAGACCATTAAAATGAAAAGAAGGTATGGTATTGCTAGGAAAGGTAGACACAATATCATCCTCTTGCATCAAATAATCCTTATGAGGGAGGTACTTTTTAGGAGAAGGATGAACATAATTCTCCAAAGCTCCATCTTTAGGAAAGAGATCTTTGAAAGAAGTGTTCATATTCTCTTCTTGCACCAATGTTCCCTCATTGGTAAGACCAATTTTGGGAGAGGGTAAATAATAGTTGTGTATAAAAGGGAGAACTAAGTTATCATTATATGCATGAAAAGGAACATCGTGAATATCTTTAATGTAATTTGAAATTGAACTAGAAAAATAAAATAAGAACTCAATATGAAATTATGATCAAACAAGAAACTCATATGTCATGTAACCAAAGTAATGTATTGAAGTTATGAAAAATCGGATTTGAAACATAACTGAATAAAGGAGGGAAATATGAATGCACAAATTGAAGATTGTGATTAAACAATATAAAATTTGGTAAAAGTGATTGATTAACCAATTAATTGAGCAATTTAATTCATGAATTTGATAAATAAATGCCTCTAAATCATAGCATAACATATCATAAAGACCAGATCTAAAAATGGATTTGAAAAAATATGCAACCTCTAAATTTATGTAATTCAATTGAAAATAAGATCTATGGGTGAAAATTTGAATTTTAAAATGCATAAATAGTTAGATCTGAAATAATGAATCCAAATTAGGCAACCCACAAGTTCAATTTTAGAATTATAAATTGGGGTTTTTGTGAAATCAACCTCTAAATTTATGTAATTCAATTGGAAATTAAACTTGTAAATGTAAATTTGAATTTTAAAATGCATCAACACTCAAATTTGAAAACATAAATAAGAAATTAAGGTGTAAAAAGTTGAGTTCACCAAAATGTAATGGGTGAAAATTAGGGTTTCATTAATTAAGGTAAAGAAACCGCTAATTTTTCTTAATTAACCAATTACATTGAAAGAGGGAGGGATATAATAGATCTAGGCTTAGTCCCTTTAAGGAATAAGCTCTGAAATTCTGATTAGGATCCCCTACTGTTAAGGTTTTGATTCCCTCTTTCTGAGTTGAATTGTGAAAATGTTGAAATTAGGGCAAATGTGCTAAGATTGAAGTAAATATGCATGAATAGTGAGCTACAGTCATCAAACAAAGCCATGAACCTAGATCTGAGTAATATATGAGTATTTAGATATGTTCCTAGAAGGTCATCCTGAATTTTTTTGGACTAGAATGCCTATCGCTTTGGTCCTCTGCACTTTTCGTTGTCCAAAGGGGAATCTGTTCATCTCTATGAATAATGTTGATCTTGAGAATCATAGATTCACACTTCTTTCCTACACATAGAAAGAAGGGGGAAATTGTTGGGAATAAGGGTTTGCCTGAGTCAAACCCCAGTTTAGGAATTAACCTTGAATGAAATATTATGAATACTGAAATAAATAGTGGAAAGGTATACCTTAGATTTGCAATTATTGATAATGATGCTTTGCTTCTTGAATGTAACCACATATGTTGTATGAAATGACATGAACATGACAAAACCCTGATCACACAAACATGCTTGCATATGAATGATCTAATTTTTCTCCAGTATGGTTGAATGAAGAATATGCAACCTTGAAGATCTTTGAAAATGCCTAATAATGAATGCTTCATGGATGCTTGATTGCTTGGAGATGGAGACTTAGTTAGGATTGAATTGAATTGATCAAATGTGTCTATATAGGGGTATCTATGTCATTTATCGATTAGGCTGGCCTCCAACAGTCATGTAGAACCATTCCGCCAATCACATCTCAAAAGATAATCACGGATATAGATATAGAACCTCTAGAAGCATATGCAAATAGAGTACCACCCCCAATTGATGATGCTAGTAACCGCTATCCCCTTCAAATAGTAGGGGTTTCACCGCCCCGAGGCATGGGTAGAGTAAACATGTAGAGTAGATCCCTTCAAGATTGAGAACCAGCTGCGGGCGCTAAAGGTACTACTGTCGGCGGCAGAGGTAGGGGTAACATCCGAGCCACCACCTCATAAACATCTATATTCATATCTAGTAGCTGTGGTTGCAAATTGAGATAATTTCATTTCCCACTGGAGAGATAAGACCCATCTCCCACTTCAAAATAGGGCCCAACTAAGGGGGACTAGGGCACCTTCTCAATCAGGGACTATTGTTTATCTCTGGGGAGAAGGATATCCCTCCAGGAAATCAATTGGCAGGTACATGACACCAAAATTGGAGTTAAGGAATTGAATTAACCTCAATAGGAGATGAGAGGGAGACGTGATAAAGTAGGGGCACAAACATGAGGTGTAAATTGGCTCGGTGATAATTTACAACACTACAAACATAAATACATTACATCATCAATAGTAGTATTTAATTAAACACTTAGGTTGTTTAGTTAATCTCACACATGTATCAATTTAATCATGATAACATTAAGAAATCAATCACATGAACATTAAATTAGACATACATCTTACTTACTAGATTTTTTACTTTTAATCAAAACAATATAGCACATTGCTTTGCATTTCAAGGGACAAATTTGTGAAAATATCATTATCATCATCATCATCATCATCACACACACACACACAAAGTTTTTGATACAATATACATATCATCACCACTCATACAGAATGTGGTGTCCCCATCATCTACTCTATCTAGTCCCCGACATAATGTTCCCATGGGTGTGTGTTGATGTGGAATGTCTGTGATTCCTAGAGGATCTCCTATTCCTCTACAACAGAATGCCTAGCTATACATCGTTGTATTTTCTTAGGCCTCCATGAGCTCATGTTTTAGTCACTCCCTATCCTCTTGTGAAATCTCAAATTCTACTCTAATGGCATCAAATACATCCTTGTGCTGCCTGACACTTTGTTGAGATCTCTGTGTGATATGTGAGGACTAAGGAGTATGCATTGATGTGATAATGTCACTGAGTACATGATGGATAAAGTCACACCATCCTTGTGCACTAGCTATAGAGAGATAGATAATTTCATGTTAGATATACACATGCATGCCATAAATAATCAACAAATTAAAAAAATTTCACCCTGCCAAGTAGGATCAGAAGAGGTCGGATAGTGAGATATTGTGACTCAAGGTAGAGCCCTACTACTCTCCCCTCACTCATACTTCCTTGACATCTCACAGTGTATTAAAGGTGGTGATGACCTGCGTATCCTTGAGGAAGACCTTTATAGGGGTATGTCATCCTCCTCTACCTCTGCACCCTTCCCACTATCCTTTGATTGTGGAAAGTCAACATTTGGAATCCTATCCCCTAGATGATCAAGAGGATAACCCTCATCCTAGTCCTTCTCCTTCTCCTACTCTTCACCCTCCATATATTGCTAGGCTCCTTAGATGCCTCATCTCTTACCTCTTGACTATGAGAGTTTGATGGTATCACCCATGGCCCAGGATCTCCTCTTAGGTAGTCTAGAGGAAATATGGCTCTTAGATATGTAGCCTCCCATAATCTAGTGTAGATACCCTATACACCTACGTCATCCTAAAGTGGGGGGAAAATATATCACATCTCTCCTCCTCTTTGTCATTGGTGATCTCTACATCCCATGTTATGGGTCTAGGAAAGTCTCTTGGTATCACACACAATGAGAATGTTGTATGTAGATCGGTATCGTTATAGGATATCCTCGCACTAGACTGAACTATCTCATCACCCTGTCAAAGTAAAATGGGATGATGATGTAGTTGTGGTGACCTTCCAATAGAAGATCCCGCTACATCTATCGTAACTATATATGCTGCTCCTCTCAATCATACATCCATCTATAGGACCTCCATATGGTATTAGTAGGTCATGGATAGTACATCACAACTCTCCAATACATCAAAATCTCCTCTCTACCATGATCTACTACATGGATACACATGTTCTTGGGGCTCCTCAAAAGTAATCTCTTTTGGAAACCTCACAGGCCTCGTACATGTGATGTGTTGAAACATTCAAACCTGAAGGAGAGTGCATGTCATACATCTCTTACCATCATAATAAATATAATCTACTAAATCATGGTAGAGATGTGCTAACATTTTGCATCCCCATGCAAACACAATACAATGCTCCTCCATGTCACCTATGGTATAGGTCAATCCCCCATGCATGTGATTGTCTCGACAATTTGGACATATGGCTAGTGCCATTATGGAAATCATAAGCCTCCTAACCAATGGAATATCACATATTGGATGTAGCAACCATCAGATGAGTATCTGACCCCTCAACTCTCTATGAGTTTCTCTACCAATGCAATATGCCCAATCTCTCCCTTCCTCTACTCGTGAGTGATGCAACTGATATTTCATGGTCCTCCCTTGTATTAGTAGTCATAGGATGCAATATACATCCTCTAGTGTGACTATCATCTCTTGAATGGGAAGATGAAAGGTAGATGTGTCTGGGTCCCATCTCCCCATCAAGGCTATCAAAATTGGCTCATGGTATTTCATCATCGACATGCAACATATCCAATATAATCCAACTACTCAGAGAAGCCTCTTCTCATCTTGAGAAAGGTGAGGAATTTGACTCTAAAGATGGGTTTATATGTGACATGTGGTATGCTCCCACATGTAGGGTAATTCTTGTAAACATCAAATTAATGCATCAATGTCATCATCTCAAACCTGTCCTAGTCCCATGTGTGTGCTTTTTGGGACCATGGCGCCTAGAGGGGACAATGGTTCTCTGATGGGACCATGACATTTTTGGTGGCCCATGTGAAACCTAAGGCTATGGGAAAAAAATCAATAAATCAAATGAAAACACATCAACAAGGTATAGTTGGTAAGCGTACCTCATCCAGTGGTAGGTCCTCTAGGGTTGGTTGTCTAAGGGTCTTCATCCTTGTGGGCACATTTGATCATCAACACAACATTCTTCACTCCGTGGGCTCTCCTTCTGCACTTCAAGACAAAAAAGTGAATAAGACAAATGAATAGTGTCCTTGTCACTATTTAAAAAGTATTTTTTCCTTAAAATCCTAATTCTCTATTCTACACTTAATTTTTCATATCTTGAGTTAGAGAGCTTCAATTCTAACACCATCAGTTTCGTTGGAATCGTGGTTTAGATCTCTATTTTACCAAATGATTCTTGAATAGTTTTGGTCCTATATTGAAACTCATTGCAAACATTTTTCGTCAATCATCTTTCACAATTCAAAGTGGCAAACATGATACCTTGTTTCAAACTCATAACTAGCAAGCTGAAATGGGGGGCATATAGCTACCCTCAAATTTCATCACTCTTTGTAAGCATTCTAGGAGATTTTTTGGTTTCAACTACCAATGTGGTTTTGTAAAATGCAGTTCCTAACATTGTACTACAGATACTGTTGGGGGCTTTGTTCGACATTTATGGACATATCCAAGTTTTCTTATGAATGTTTACTTTCTTGTACTTTAGCTTTCATATGCACATAGTGTCATATGAATGCTAAAGTGGGGGTTAAATGTAGCATCGTAAGTTGTACACCCTTAATTAGGCTTTCCAATTCCATGCTTAGTTATCACTCACCTTAGTGTGTCCCATTGTATTATGTATTATAGGTCTTCTTTAGGCATTTAATTAAACCCAAGTCTTCTCTTATCAATTCACATATCATAAAATTAGGCCCTTGATCCTAGGTGTGCCCCTTTTTCATTATTCAATCCTGATTTAATCCTTATATTACCCTTATTTCAATCTTCAAATAATATCTCACATATCTACAAATTACTGTTTTAGCCACTGAGCTGGATTTGGCATTAGAACCCCATTATCTTTCATTCCTTGAAATTCAAAAAATATTGCAAGGACCAGAGTGATCCACCTTTTGGGTCCTGCTCTTTTTTCCCTAAATTTGGGAGGATGATTTGGTGGTCTTCTCTAATTCAAATCCCACTCTGTGTCAAAATATATGAATTCTAGGTTGGATTTTCATCAAATTCAAATCTAGGGTTTCGTATATAAAGCAATTTTTTTCCTCATTTGGGGATCCTATCTAGGAATTCAAGAAGAGATACTTGTGAATTGAAAGTTATACTTTAGGTGAAGTCTTAGGTATGCAAATTCATCCATTATCAAGTCTTCATCAACCATGGAAGTTTCAAGAGACTTTGGAAGATAACAAGGGAATCACTGACTGTTGATTAGCTTGTACCTCTTCCTAGGGATTGGGTATGATTTCATGTCGTTCTTATGCCTCTACATTGAGATTTAGATCTATATCATATTAGTTTTTAGATTTACATTCTTGCTTTTGAGTTTCATCCTAATTGTATTTTAAGGCAATTTCATTACAATCATTTAGGTTTTTCTCTAACACATTTGAGTAGGACTCTAGCTTGCATTTTAGCTCATAACAATCTTAGACACACTTAAGATTTAAGAGCACACATTTTTCTAATTACAATACCGACTATTTTTTTGGAGGTGGAAATCACCAAAACAAGGGAGTTGACCAAGGCAAACCCCTATATAGCCACAACCCTACCATATTTTGTCTTGCAGGTGTAGATATAGGCATCAAAAAACATTGGAAGACTTTGAGAAATCTTAGGAAATAGGTACAAATATGCCGTCAAAAATTGGGCTAGTTCTCAGGGATTAGGGAGCTAGGGTGCCATTGTCCTAGGACCAAGGTGCTAGCATACTCTGGTCCTCCTAATTTTGCTTTAGATTTTAGGTTTTTCATCTAGATTGAATCAAGATTCATACTTTTAGAACACATCTTAGAAGACCAGGGTGTATGCCATCTTAGTCTTGTCAATATAGCCTCGTATTTCAATTATAGATGTACAATCAGACTGTTCTTTCATTTCTGTGTTTATAGTCTCAATTATGTGATCATATAGTCTACTATAGTGTCTTTGTATTCACTCTCCTTTTTACTTTAATTATAGCATTTTACTCTCCCATACATTACATTTCCATTTTCATAGAAGCGAATGAATAGAAGCCTTAGAAATATCACTTGACTCTCTTTCACAAAATTTAATCAATTACGATCACTCCTCTAGGTGCTTTCATATTCGAATGTTTGTGTGAAAGTGGATTTAGGTCCTAATACTACCCATTCTATTTTCATCCAAAATAATTATCATATAGTGAGATAATTCTCATCGTGTTTTTTCTTAGTTTGAGTTTTCCATGTAAAAATCTTGGTGTTCATGTGTGGTTACTTTTGTGGTTTCAACTATTTACTTTTATGCATATTGTAGATGGAATGAATGCTAAGTAAAAATATAAATCTGATCAAGTTTTAATATATGTTGATTCACCCCCACTCTCAACATCTAGTTGTGTTCAACAAGTGGTACTAGAGAAAGGTTCTTGAAGAAGTAATCTAACAACTAAGGTATATTTGATATTTGAGCACTAGGTTTGGATCAGAAAAGGATTTGGATGCTATGGAAAAACACGAGTGGAATGTTGATGTTGTGGTGGATATGGAAGGAGAATTGAAAATGCTCTTGTTGATTTGAATGAAAGAAGGGAAAAATGCAAGAAAACAAAAGAAAATATTTCCTATCTAAGAAAGCTACTTGATGAAGGAAAAAAGGCCACTGATGATTTTAAAGTTCAAAGTTACATGAGAAAACTAAATAATGTAAAAAACTTGAAGATGAAGTGCTTACGTTGAAGAAAAAACTGAAAGGTGCAAAAGAACAAATTGATAAGGGTTTGAAGCTTAAAGGTGGAAGTGAAGTACTTGATGTGATTTTGAGTGCTTAAAAACAAAACAAAGATAAATGTGGACTTGTCTTTGAGAAAGATGAAAGTTCTAAGATTCCTAACAAAGAAGATAAAGGAAAGGAAAAGGTCCAACATGATTTGAATGACCCTAATAAAGATCAAAAAGGTCTAGAACAAGAAGAACGTCAGGACTTCTCTTACTCAAACTAGGTATTCACCAACCATGAATGGTAACTATTTTTCATGCAATAAGTTTGGGCATAGAGCTAATGAATGTAGAGAAACATGGTCTAACAAGATACAATTACAATAAATCAAGACATATTGCCAGATTTTGTAGAGGAAGGAATGAGAAGATTACTAGTTTGATAAAGAAGATCGAGGTCAATGAAGAAAAGGAGAAGATGAAGATGACATGGGTGAACAAATCGGATGAGAAAGTGGATGGACAGACTAAGGATGAGTCCACAACTATTGGTGGTGCAAATTCCTCTTTTGGAAACTAAGTAGATAACACTATCTAAGGGTGAGAACTGATTGAAAAACTTATATGCCCCCCTTCAGATTTGGATGTTAAGTTGTTTTTAGTATGGTAGTGTTTGTGAGAGTATTTTTAGAGCTTACCAAATATTTGTAATGGTTTTCAATATTATTTGTGAGTTTTGATGAAACTGGGTATCAACTTTATGACTTATAATGGTAAAATACATTTATGTCAGATTAACCCTAAGTAGGTGGATGCAATAAATAATTTGGCTTTTTGAGTTCATTTTGATCACTTGTGTTCACGTAAATTTGAAGAGATCTTAAGTGCGAGAAAATTTTCTATTTGACAAGTGCGTGTGAAGGTTTCTATAAACCCTAAGTTTCTAAGAAGTCCGTGAAAGAACAAAATGGCCACTCCTATTGTTGTTGATCTTGAATTGAAGCCATGACCTATTTTTAAGTTGTATCCTTATGTGGTAATGGTGTGTGACAAAGAAGGTGTGTTTTCAAGGGTTCTATAGATTGTGTTAGTACTGAAGATGTTAGGGAATACATCCATGTAAAGATGAAAGAAGTAAGTCATGTGAAGTTTCATGATATTTGGAATGAGCTTACTAAAGTAGATCTAACCATATTCAAGGAGAAATACAAGAACATTTCAACAATGGGTTTAAATATCTGGAAAGAGTTTCAAGGTATTTGCTATGAACAAGAGTTGATTAAGATTATTTTGAGTTGTATTCATGCAGTGTGATGTAATTGGACCGATTGTATAAGATTACAATGGATGACATTAGGGCATTGACTGGTTTGTGCTCCACCAACACTGTTTCATTGAAGAAGATGATGAAGAATGATACTATTGTAGAGTTACTTGGTGAAAGATCAGATGGAAGGATGATGACTATAGAAGATATTGTGGTTCCAGGTATCTAGTATGTAATAAAGTGTTTAGCACACAAAATCTACAGTAGAATCAAAAGGGTTTTGCCACTGCTAATGCCATTTACACTACAAATCAAATGGTGGTTGTTGGTGAAAGATTTAATATCTATAAACTATTGAGGGAACCCGTCTCTAGCTTCTGAGAGCTAGAGACAAGGTTTGGGACAAGTTTTTTCCTATTGCGGTTCAAATTAAACATGTTAGGAGTTTTGGTACTAATAACGAAGCATACAATTCTACTTATTCTAGTTGGTTTAAGAACTTTCAAGATAAAATGTAGAAAAGAGAAAGGTTCCCCTCTAATGTGGGTTGAGTAGCAACTATGGATATCAATATAGCAAGATAGTTCATATAAGTTAGTGCAGAGATGACTTGTGAATGGGGTTGACTAACTAGAGGGGGAGGTGCTATGAACTGAACCATGGCATGTGAAGCACCTTGAGCAACGTGCATAGGTGGGTGATCGAGAGGAGGCTTATAGATAGGGATTCCTTGCACATGTCACAGATCGTGAGATGTTAAAAGCGAATGAGGGGGCTGCTTGTGTGGAATGAGGGATGTAAGTGGACTGTGGAATGGAGATAACTTGTTGTGAGGAGGTGGATTATGGTATAGATGCATCTTTCATAAGAAGAGATTGCATGATGGTGGTTGGAAGGACAAATGAGATATGTGTAGCCAAAGATTGAGGTGGGGGAAGGTTGAGCAGGTGGTATGGAATGATGGGGGTTGTGGAAACAATAGAAGTAGAGGGCATTCCAAAATCAAATACTTGCCCTTAGGATGGGGGCACATTGTGTGTCAGGGATTGCATGGGTTGTTGTGAGATAGATTGTGAAGCAAGTTGTGATGTTGAGGTAGCACTTTCTATGGTCAATGATAATCATGGCTGTTGTGACATGGTATGAACAAAATCTTGTGTGCTAATGGGTTCCATGTGTTAGGGAAGGGAAGTGTGGAGCTGGGTAGATGACGTACCAAAATCCAATATATATTTTATGATTCTATTATCCTCTAGTTGATCATGAAAAGGAGGGGTTAGGTCAAACATTGTGGGAGGTGCCATAGAAAGAATATATCCAAGTGGTAAAGTGGTGGCTTACCATAATAGATTAGCTAGGATAACCTCTTTATTGTTTCCTATGATGTGACTAATCATGGCTACGTTATTATAAAGAAAAGATTCCATTGGTTGCCTTGCTTGAATGATGATGGGATAGACATAACACTTGATTAGGTGGTGATGTTGGATTGTTTATCCATCTTTTCTCTCTTTTGTGAATGGGTCTGAGGGGACATGAAAAAGATGGACTAATATGGGTGAAGAATAACAAATATGGAATGCTAAGGATGATTCTACTTAGTGGTATTAGATATTATGTATTTAACTAGTCAAGTGAAAACAAATGCGCTAAACCTTAACACAATCTTGCTAAAACAAATGGAAAATCGACCAAATAAAATAACAACCTCGCCGATTCAAAGAGAAAATTTCCTAAATTGGACTACAAGCCCACTGAATGAAATAACGAACCTATTGGACAAGATGACAACTTTGCCAGTTTAGGGTGCAAACCTGTTAAACTGAGTGACGAACCCCATAGACGAAAACATTATGCAAAGCTATTGAACCTAGAGGATGAACTCACCAGATGAGAATGCAAATTTGTTAGATGACAATGCACTCCCACTAAATAGACGAACAATGACTAGGCTAAGTTTATTTACTACCCGCTAAACAATAAGGCAATTCTACCAAGCCTTAGAGTGTTTTTGCTGGAAGGATATTGAATGATTTATACGAACCCATTGAAAGTCAGAGCACCCCCAAAAAATAATATGGCGTACCCAACGAACAACTTAGTAGACCTATTAGACTATACTAGACTTGACTATGTTTGGCAAAAGATAACTATTATCACAAAAGTCTACCTGCTTGATGAACAACCTTGATCATCAACCTTGTGACACATTGAAATAACCTCCAAGTGTGGGACCTTGCATATTGTGAGGTTGAGTCTCTAGAGAAGGTCAACTTCCTTATCAATCTAGCTGCAAGTGTTGGACTAACCCAACATTGATGAATCTAATCTAATGATCTAAAGGGGAAAAGGGAGAAGGAGGAAAGCATGAAAGAAAAAAGAAGGTTTGCACCTAGATTGAAATTTGATCTTCCCTACCTATATTGCACAAAAAATCAATAAGAACTACCTAAAGCATGCACAAGATCCTATCCTAATCAGTCTCTTAAGTTTTAATGAAGGTTGGAATTCTTGCAAGATGGCAAGAGGAACTGATTCAGTTCATAGATGACATCTACAAGGGGATCAACACAATCACCTATAACTCAGGAAAACAAACAAGAATGCATTTAAACAACAAGGTAAACAAGTTACACAAATTGTGAAAACAGAATGAAGGCAAAATAGGTAAATTCTATTTATGTAAAGGCAAGACAAAATTACAAATACAGAGAAACATAGGTTTTCTGCAAAATAAAGAAAGAACATCCTCGAAAATAGGTTACAAAATTTCCTTTATAGCTTAGGCATAACGTAGCTTGGATTGTAGTGAAGAAACCCCAACCCTACCTAGCGTCAGGTTACAAAATATTAGAGGGGGTATCAGATCAATAAGTTGATCCGATTCACATGTGTACAATACTTTAGAAGATATCCTTTGCATCTAGAAAGAAACCAAAACTCTGTGGATTAAAGGAAGTCTCTGCGCATGATGTGTCTAAGATCAACTTGCAAAGCCAAAAAGTCTTCATATTGCATCTATCAACAACAGGTGGTGTATGGAAATGGTTTGCACCTGGTCCCCTTTGGAGTAATGACAAAAATCACCAACTAGGTCTACAATCGATTGTCGATCATCCAGTCGACAACCAACTAAACAAAGCATATAAATTTACCCTGCACTTGAAAATTTAAGATCTAGTCATTAGATCCTGGATGACGTGTGAAGATGGACATATGCAATCACCACATAGTTGCCCATTAGGCCCATCGAGAGATTAAAACATCACCATTAGATTCCCTCTTTATGAAAATCTGGCGTTCACAAAGAAGCCATGTGTCAGGCTAGACCCACCATGTCACCGTCGAGAGTTTAGCAAGAGAAACCCTTTCACCAAGATGAAAAAATGTCACACATAGAAGGTCTGGCCAAAAAGGCCCTTGTCACTCAGAGCCCACCAATCCAAGTGTCCGCTGAGGCCACCTGGCAGCCACCGACTTGTCCACCTAGGATAATGTATCAACAAGTCCCTCTGGCCTTAGGATGTCGCTGAGAGAAAGCCTTTCAACAATAATTGAAAGACCTTTCTCTGCCTTGTAGAACCTTGGCCGAAAAGGCCATGTCGCTAGGACCCCACCTGCATCCTACCAAAAAGACTCCAAGTTTGCTATGAGAAGGGCCTTCTCCAAGAAATGGCTCGTAGTCCTGCCAGACTCAAAGCTATGCCGAAAAGCATGAGGGCCCTGCTAGCCGGTAGACAAGGAAAAGAAGAAATTGGCTCCGCCATGAAGTTAAACCCTCCAACCGGTTACCTGTCAAGTAATTTAATAGGTAGACCCGATCAAAATTTGATTAGAATTTAGAGCCCAAAAATAGTTAAAAGGCTTAAAAGTCTTAACATTTAGGGTTTAGGGTTTTAGGCTCAAATAGGAGGCATTCCCTCAGGGTTTTAGCCAGCCTGAAATGTCTCAGATCGGATTTATTCAGGGCTAATGGTTGACATGAATTTAGTCAATATTTTTGTGACTTAGAGAGCTGGAAAGGTTGCTTGCTAGATAAGACAAGAGGCCTCAGAGAGATTCATTGGGCATAGAGTCAAGGCATGGAAAGATAGATAATCGCTATCATTGCAACCTGGAATACATCAAAATTTCCTACCATTCTGGAAAGAATAGCCTATGCACATGTACTTCTTGGAAGGGAAATGACTAAAATGAAAAAACATTGTGTCAAAGAACTTGGAGGAATGAAAACCTAAACTATCCTACTCCAACCAATCAAACTTGAAACCTTTTAAAAAAATCCATTCACTAACTGGTTAAAGTATCTTCCTTATTTGAATAATGAAGGATGAATTTCATGGTCCTGAAACATGATAAAGAGTTCTGCAAAAAATATTGTAAACCATAAGCAAGGTCACAAACCTCTAGATTTTGTGGTGCTGCAATTGATACCTCATGCTTGTCCTCCATTATGGAAAGATGTCTGATTGGGAATCCTCTTGAAATGCCAAATTTTAAATTCTCTGCTGGCCTAGACATGCAAAATTGTCTCCTCCACCATGATTAGACCATGCTAATGAAGGACTTTCCCATTTGAGAACAAAAACATTAGTGATATTTGAGAACGCATAATCATCTAGCTCATAATCAACCTTCTCATCCATGATAAATTCTATCTCAACCTTATAGCTTTGAAAATCAGAGATATCAAAACCTTTACCTTCAATAATCAACTCTGATTTCTTCTCTTGTTTATTCTGATCAATATCCTCCTATAGGTCAAATTTGAAAGTCCTTGTTTGTCTTCTCTTGGATTTGCACATGGTAGGGAGACAACATAGGCACTTCAATGATTGGTTCCTCATGCTGCTCAACAAAAAAATCATTGTGAGGGGTCAGCTTGGAGTCCAAACTTGAACAAAAGCTCTCCAAATCATCCCAAAATGAGTCATCCTGCAACTTGTCTTCACTTTTGTGTAAAATGGGACCAATTTGGGCATTGCTAGAACTCTCTTGGAGATCTAATAAATCTGAAATAGGAGCATAACTGAGATCCGCCATGACTCCACAGTCCTCATGATTTTGTTCTACCTTCAATTCAGGCTCCTGCATGCACACCATTTTCCTTCTCTTCATCCTCAATGAAGGAGAAAAGATGATCATAGATGACCAAGGTTTCCTCCCTATTAAACATCTTTTGATTGGTGATTTGAGGCTATAATAGACCATTTTTTGGCTCTCCCTACAACATCATAGATTACATTATGTTGTCCTCATTATAAGAAGGTCACTTACTAAACTTGTAAGGAGGAAGATTACCATCCACCCTCCACACAACAGGTCCATCCTTGCAAAGGAGTATCATATCAGGATAAGAGCACTAAGGGGGTTGAATAATAGGCTCCTGCATATGTTGCAACTCCATGGCTGCCAACTTACTTATCTCTTCCTTCCTAGTAGAAGCAAGTTTCTTTGCAAGGAAGTCCTTATGATGTCTTTGGGCTTCCAATTCTTGTTGTTGTTGTATATGGTGAAAATGGATAACAATAATGACAATATTGAAAGGCTAAATGAATTTAACCACAAAACCCTAGCCTAACAATCAACAAAGATCCACCATAACATATGAAGATTACCTAAGACAATGCAAATCGCATGAAATCACAAAGATTATACCATCACATGTCCAATAGGGTTTTTGATCTCCATTCTTCCTATTTCCATTGATCTTACTTGATATATTTGCTCTCAGATTTTATATGCACAAGAGCTCAACAAAGAACGGAATGTGGTTGCAAGTAGGATCGTAGTGTAGTCAATTGATCCAGTAGTTAGGGTTTGATAATGAAGGAAGCATCTCCTTATATAGAAGACACAATATGAAATGGAGGGATAAGATTGAGAGGTGTAAAAGGAGGTCGGCTATGATTAGAGGGTAGGTAAAAGAAATAATAAAATAATAAGAGGGGTAGGTGGTGTATGAATTAAGAGATGAATGACATGTGTCATGGGTAGAAAAGGCTAATGAATTAATTAAATAAATAAAGATTTATTTAATTAATAGAAGAAGTAGGATAATTAAATAAATAAGATATTTATTTAATTTAGGAAAATGATAATTTAAATAAATAAATGTATTTATTTAAATGAGAAATAAGGCTAGAAGAGGATAAATGAATTAATTAAATAAATAAAGATTTATTTAATTAATAGAAAAATTAGGCTTAGATAATTGAATAAATAAAATATTTATTTAATTAGACTGGACAATTTTAGGTGTCTACATTTTGCCCCTCTTTGAGACAATGCGGCTTGTCGCTTTGTTTCAAAGAAGATAAGATGAACTGATACAGAGTTGCCCCAGAATGGGAATGATATGCCCCCTCGAGAGATTGGATGAAAATGTCTGAAAAGATTGCAGACAATCTCTCGATAAGAAAGAAAGGCTAGAATGGACTGACCAGATAAAGTGACAAAGTCACGGGATAATGAAGACTGACTCGGGAAATGAAGGCGAGGGCTAGGGTAGGCTATAAGATAAGCCACGGGGGAAAATACATCCTCATTGTCATCCACGCATCCACAAGAGCATATTGCAGAGCGAAAATAGAGCAGGAGCAGTCAGCAGCGATGGCCTTGGTTCACAGATTTGACCGCGTTCGCCGATTCCAGAGGCCAGCAGAGGCAGGAGAGCCGGTAAGTACCACCAAACCTCCTCGTACTTTGACGCATTTAATTTTGTCATTAATGTATGCTAGTTAGAGCAATAAATGCGCTTAGGAATAGGGTAATAAATGCGCTTAGACTAGGGTCCAAAAAGTGTCAAAAAATGTCCAGGCACGTCTGTGCAGAGCATAGGCACGTCTGTGTCAAGAAGGCACGTCTGTGTTTTTCAGGCGCGTGTATGCAGTCTTTGAGCGCGTTTATGTCATGTAAGCGTGTTTGCGTTTGAAAAGTATGAATTTGCATCTTCTAGGTCAAATCGACAGTTCTGTGATGAACATACGCTGTCGATTGGATAAGCTGCTGAGAGGATACACTCAAGCAGGTCCTCTAGAGAAGACTAGGATAGATCAAGGCACTTTGTGATGAACAGGGAGTACCCAAAGTATGAGCAGCACTTTGTGATGAACAGGGAGTGCAAATGTGAGTAACACTTTGTGATGAACAGGGAGTGTCACACACGTAGTACTTTGTGATGAACAGGGAGTACCACTAGGATAAATAGCAACACTTTGTGATGAATAGTGAGTGTCACTAGGATAGATAGCAATATGCATTTGGATAAAAAGTAGCATTTTGTGATAAACAGTGAATGCCACTATGACTGACATGATTGATATGCTTGACTGCAGGAGTATTTGCCGATGTTAGAGTCACGGGAGAGATTCCCGTCGACGCAGAGGTTGCGACCTGAGTTGTCGCTCGAGGACAGAGCTGCCATCGAGGAGATGGGTTTGAGACATGTGTTGTATGTGCCTGAGTTTCGGGCAAACATGGGACTGTTGACTACACTTGCCGAGAGATGGCATTCTGAGACATGCACTTTCCATTTGCCGATGGGTGAGATGACAGTCACCCTTGAGGATTTCTACAAGATTCTGCATATACCGATTGATGGAGATTTGATTCCATATGATCGTGACGGAGACAGGGAGGCATTGAGACGGGTGTTTCAGGACCCTGGACTGGAGATGAGGGTGGGACATGTGGCATGGGATACCATGACATGGATAGGATTAGCACTACCAATAGTGTTGGCAGGAGTGATCAACAAGTTCCTCTGTATCAGTTTTGTACCATTTTGTATAATGATGTAGACACCTGCAGGTGATTGTAGCCATATGATTTTAACATCATTGTATCATGACACTTTATATATATATATGAGATGATGCATCTTTGCGGCAGCTATATGCATGTGTACCTATGTGATGAGATGTTCTTATGTGATGCTTATGATATGGATGCAAATATGTATATGATGCAATGCAATATTTTTTATTTTTTTTGTTCGTTTATGTTTTAAAATGTTATGCCAATGCAAATGTAAATGTATGTAATGTAGATGAATATGATAATGCAAATGCAAAATGTAATTTGTGCTAACAGGTGTTGTGTGCAGGATGTGATGCAATTGTGAGATCTATATGTATGTATGAAATGCTTATATGTGGTAATGTAGGTGCAGCTACATGAAATGCAAATATTTTTGGTGTGTCATTATACTCAGTTATGTGATAGCAGGCTACGCGGACTCAAGGAGGACGATGGAAGTCAATCAAGAAAGGGGGGATGAAAGACAGAAGATATAAAAGTGAAAGAGCTTCTTGTGCGTTATCATCATTGAGCTTTATTATGGCAAAATAGGTTATGACAATCGAAGCATATGTTGGACCTAGAAAGTCATTGTACCTGTTTGCATGGAGATAAGACAAGCACAAACAAGGAATGCCCTAGTTCATACTAGACTCACAGTGTCCTCATATCCTTGGACAAGTCATAGCATTACTAAGAGACAATCCACAGACAACAAATAGAAATAGGTGACGATACCCCATCCTCGCCTTTCTAGTCAAAGACATCCTGGAGACAGAATCTCTAGTCAGAGACATCCTGGAAAAGCTAAAAGACATGTCACCAAACAGATGAAATCAAAAGAAAACCAAGACTCGACACCAACATCCACTGTAGTCCTCAAGTTTAGTGTCTCTTGTCACCTGTATAAGTCTTATTTGATTGTGGTCACAATGTTCACTTTCACAGAAAGGATAGATAGCACTGAACCATAATGTTGTTTGAGTCTGTTGAAATATTTGATTTGTTGAAGCCCATTGTTACTGCTTTGTCTCATCTAAAACTGACTGAATCCATGAAACTGATACTTTATTGCGGAGAAGATGAAACTTTATTGCGGATCTGTGATGCAAATGTTGCTTTATTGCGGATTGTGCGCGAATAGACTGAAGAAAACTGGAAGAAACTGTACTCCTCAAAACATGTGATGTTCTCAGTTCCACACCCATCACTAGACGTAGGGTTTGCCTTAGCCACAGATAGGATTTGATTTATTATGGATGGAAAGGGAGGTTTATTATGAATGGTGAACTAATCTTGGGTAGATCAATAACAAGCCATGATGGGAATGGGTAAGTTTATTATGAACGAATTGGTCGTGAGTGTGTGCAAAGTGAAATGATGAAGAGAATCCTGAAGGAGGGAGGAGCAATGTCTCTACGCATGGCGCTGGTGACCCAGTTTTCACCATGGTACTTGCCCAGGGTGCCACCGAAGTGGTTTTCACCATTGGAGGAAATTATTTCTCTCTACTTTTTTCGATTTTTTTTTTGTTTTTTGAATTTTTTGATTTTTTTGTATTTTTGAATTAAGATATTCCGACAAGCTATGTGTAGAACCTGCGAAGGTGCATGTTGTTGATAGGATCTTCCAAAGGTTCACCTTCTATAGTTGAGAGCTGATATGCCCCAGATCCATATACTGCTGTGATGATGTAAGGACCAAGCCAGTTTGGTTCAAACTTGCCCTTCTTCTCTCTGTCTTGCTGATTCTTTGGGTTTTCTCTGAGAACCAAGTCACCTATCTCAAATGTGCGAGGCTTGACCTTATGATTGTAGCTGCGACTCATTCGTTGTTGGTAAGCCTTGAGATGATTAAAAGCAGTTTGTCTTCGTTCATCCAGCAGTTCTAGTTCCTGTAAGCGAGAGACCCTGTAGTCTTCATCAGTGATGATGTTTTGCAAAGAGACCCGTAAAGAGGGTAACTCGACCTCAATAGGCAAGATGGCTTCAGAACCATAGACTAGTGAATAGGGTGTAGCTCCTGTAGGTGTATGGACGCTTGTGCGGTAGGCCCAGAGTGCAGGATTAAGTTGGATATGCCAATTACGGCCAGCGTCGTCGACTGTCTTCTTGAGGATTTTAAGGATTGTTTTATTAGACGCCTCAACTTGGCCATTACCTTGGGGGTAATATGGTGTGGAGAAACGATGGGAAATATGGAAGCGGTCACAGAGTTTGCGAACATCCTGATTTTTGAAGGGATGCCCGTTATCAGTGATAATGGAAACCGGAATACCGTATCGGCAAATGATATAGTTAAGGATGAATGTAGCAATTTGCTTTCCCGTAACTTGTGTGAGAGGCACGACTTCAATCCATTTTGTAAAATACTTTGTGGCAGTGATAATGAATTTATGACCATTAGAGGAAGGAGGGTGAATCTTGCCTATGAGATCGAGTCCCCACTGACAAAAGGGCCAAGGAGACGCAAGTGGTTGTAGTTCTTGTGCTGGCGCATGTATGAGGTCTCCATGAATTTGACATTGCTTACATTTCTTGACAAACTGATATGAGTCTTTTTCCATATTGGGCCAGTAATATCCAGTCCTAATGAGTTTCTTGGCCAAGGTAGGACCACTAGCATGTGGACCACATATCCCTTCATGCACTTCACGTAACACAATCTGAGCTTCGTCGCTTTCTAGACATCTAAGAAGAGTGCCATCTAGACCTCGCCGGTATAGGATATCAACTAAAATGACATATTGAGAGGATTGGCGAATGAAGGTGCGGCGTTGGTTATTTGATAGATCAGGAGGTAGGGTATTGTCACGAAGGTATGTGAAGATGGAGCCATATAACTGGGATTCAGGACCAACAACGCATATCATCTCAGTAGGCATTATCTCATATGAAGGGACCAAAAGGTTATCCACCAAGAACTCATAGCCGGTCTCGTTTGGAGGTAAATCAATCAATGAAGCAATTGTAGCCATGGCATCTGCAGCGCGATTCTGCTCTCTTGGTATCTGCTCAAAGTCTATCTTTGTAAAGTGCTATTTCAGATCATCCACCATTTGTTTATAAGGCATTAAATTTTCATCTTTTGTTTGATAATCACCAGTTGCTTGACGGATAACAAGTTGGGAGTCTCCAAAAACACGAAGTTCCTGGATCTTCCATTGAACTGCAATTCGTAATCCTGTTGTTAATGCCTCATATTCCGCTATATTGTTAGTGCAAGGAAATGATAAGCGGTATGATTTTGGTATAGAATCCCCTTGAGGAGTTATAAAGAGGATGCCAGCTCCTGCCCCATGCTGTGTATATGAGCCGTCAAAGTATAGTTGCCATGGTTTTGCATGTGACACTGCTAAAATGGATTCATCTGGAAATTCTGAATTTAGAGGAACATCATCAATCATGGGAGCATCTGCTAATTGATCTGCGATGGCTTGTCCTTTTATTGCTTTTCTGTCCACATACTTGATGTCGAATTCACTCAGTATCATTACCCATTTGGCCAGTCACCCAGTAAGCGTTGCCTTATTGAGAAGGTATTTCAACGGATCTATCCTTGCAACCAACTTAGTCTTATGAGTGAGCATGTAATGTCGTAATTTTTGTGAAGCAAAAACCACGGCGAGACATGCGCGTTCAATTGGTGTGTAGTTTAGCTCGTATCCCACAAATGTGCGATTGATATAGTATACTGCTTTTTCCTTGCCCCCAGCAATTTGTTGTGCTAAGAGTGCCCCTAGTGCTGTCGAAGTAGCTGATATGTATAGTAGCAGTGGTTGATCTGGAATTGGTGGCATCAGAACTGGTGGATTTAGGAGATAGTCTTTGAGCGTCTGGAAAGCCTGTTGACAGTTGTCATCCCATTTGAATTTGATGTTTTTATGTAGCAGGTGCTGAAAAGGATTACACTTATCCGCCAGTTGTGCTATGAATCTTCGTATGGACTGGAGTCTGCCTTGTAAGGATCGAAGTTGACTGATATTTCTTGGTGGTTGCATTTTCAAGATAGCTTTGACTTTTGCTGGATCCGCTTCAATTCCTCTTTTGGACACGATGAATCCTAGGAGCTTCCCTGAGGTTACTCCAAAGACACATTTCTTGGGGTTTAATCTTACTTTGTATTTTTCCAACCGATCAAAGGCAACTGAAAGTATGTCCAAGTGTGTATTTCTATCTATTGATTTGACCAAGAGGTCGTCAACATAATCTTCCACAGTTACATGCATGAGATCATGAAAGATAGTAGTCATAGCTCTTTGATATGTAGCACTTGCATTTTTTAGCCCAAAGGGCATGACATTCCAACAGAAAGTTCCCCACGGACAAGTAAATGCCATTTTGTGTTGATCCTCGGGTGCAATTATTATCTGATTATAGCCAGAGAATCCATCCATTAATGATAGCATTTCATGACCTGCTGTGAGATCAACGATCAAGTCAATGTTTGGTAATGGGAAGTCATCCTTTGGACAAGCTTTGTTGATGTCTCTGAAATCTGTGCAAATTCTGATGTTGCGATCTGGTTTACTGATAGGTACCAAGTTAGAGATCCATTCCGGATAATCAATTGGGCGTATGAATCCGACATCCAATAACTTCTCCAGCTTTGCTTTGACTAGTAATGCCACTTGTGGATGCATTTTTCTCAATTTCTATTTTACTGGTTTTGCCCCCGGTTTGACTGTCAGATGATGCATTACCAAATCCGGATCCAATCCAGGCATATCAGCGTATGACCAAGCGAAGTTGATTTGTTTCTCTTTGAAGAAACTTATGAATTTTGACCTTTCAGACTCTGTCAATGATTGAGCTAGGAATATGTTGTGTGGAACCTCTTCTGTACCGATGTTTGTTTTGATAGTTTCTTCTACCAACATGGATGATTTTTCCTCATATGATGATGGGAGAATGTCGATCCTTCCATCTTCGGGCGCCTTAGAGAGGTTTTCACCCTTAGATACGTCCTTTCTTTTTACTTTTTTGGGGTCAGATAACGCCACAGTGTGGTTTTCGCCATAAGACCCTTGATTTGTTCTTATTTTCAAATTTTTGCGACTGGAAGGTCCGACACCCTCACCAAAATATGCCACGCTATTGAGTTCTATGGTGTATCCCGCTTTGTGGTCTCCAGGGGGCATATCATTTCGTATGCCTAGATAATCAATAAAAGCTTCATCGTTTTGGAATGTATCCAACTGTGCAGGTCCTTCATTATCCCAGTCAATGAGTTGGTGATGAACGAGGGGAAGGCCGTTAATGTCTTCAAAGTTAGCGGGGCTAAGAGTGAAGATGTGGTTATATTCGGGTATGTCAAGGTAATTATCGAGGTCATCGATGGCACTCTCCTCATCAGTCTCGATCACGAGCGAGTCCAAATTATCATTACTAGTAGCGCATTCCAAAACAGGTGTTCTCATCCTATGTGATTTCAACCTAGAACCTTGAGACAAGGACTGTGTAGACTCCTCATGGGTTGTTTCTTGACCAACTCTGAATTTTTTATAAAACTCCTCCTCTTCTGTAGGTTCATCTGGCTCTCTGAATGTCTCGGTGAGCTCATAGTCACTGGAGGATTTGTCTGAACCCCATTCCCATTCATTAGAGTCTGTGGAATAGTGATCCTCTTGTTGAATTTTGGCAATTTTGATTTGTGATGCCTCTTCTATCCTTTTAGTGTGGATCTTGGAAGTCAGAAAACCAAGTCCCTTCGAGCGTTCCCTTTTTATAGTCAATTCAAGTTGTAAGGGCTCCATAACGCCTTCTTTGCGTAACCCAAGAGGGCTTTTTCCATCATACCCAAATTTTTGTAAAATCTTGAAGCCTTTGCCATATTTCTCACAGGGTATATTGATCTGATCTTGTGTGTCATCTTCAATGTCTTTGTAGAGCATTTTGTATAAACCTTCCTCTTCCAGTTTGCCCCATCTTTGAAAGGTAGTAGGGTCCCATTTGAGCGTCATGATGAATGTTTGCTTGTTAGGATGCGGCCTTCCATATTCTTTTGGAGAGTTCATGACTTGTCATAAATACATGGTCTGATTTAAAGTGTATTCTCCCACGCCTTTGTCCTGAAATTTGCCTTTAAGTTCACCTTGTTTTGATGTCGAAGGTTTTAATGACTCAGGATCAATGTATGCCGAAGAAGAAATAGCTTCACGATTACTGGGAATGATGGTCTCAGTATGTGATCTCAAGTTATTGCAATATATGAACGGATTAGGATCGCTATTAACTGTTACCTCGACTCCATTGTGAGGAAATTTAATGCATTGGTGATATGTCGATGGGACTGCCCTCATTTCATGAATCCAAGGACGTCCTAGCAATATATTATAAGTGAGATCTAAATCCAGGACTTGACAAACCACATCCTTTATAACTGGCCCAATTCTTAGAGGTAAGGTGACTGTGCCCTTAGATGAGCGTTCTTCATCATCGTATGCCTTGATGGTGATTTGATTTTTTGAATTCACAGCTTTATCGAAATATCCCAATTGTTTAATTGTGCTCAATGTACAAATGTTTAGACCTGCTCCTCCATCTATCAGGACTCATTTTATTCGATGTTTGTGTATGAATGCTTCAATGTGTAATGGTGCATTATGTGGCTGACTTACGGAGGCGTCATCAGCTTCTGTGAATGTAAGGGAATGTGGAATGGAAAGGTATCCCACCATGGCTTGAAACTGGTCCACGTTCAGATCAGTAGGAACGGCGGTGTCTCTCAAGATTTTGTCAAGAATAGCTTTATGAGCGGGGGATATGTGTAAGAGCTCAAGGATGGAGATGAGCGCGGGTGTCTTCCCTAACTATTCTACAAGGTCATACTCAGGTTTGGTAGATGAAAAAGCAGTGTTTTTAGTTGAAGCACCTGGCAAAGTAATTTTACCTCGACGAGTTGTAACATGACATTCAGAGGTAGGCTCGAAAGAAGATCCAACACCTCTTAGGACAATCTTGGGTCGCTGAGGAGGATTCTCAGGGTTTTTGTTCTTGATGGTAATAGTAGAGATATGATTGTCCATCGAGATATGATTGATAGTTGAATCATAGTTGTAAGGCGCTCTAGTATAGTTGGCTTGATCATCTGTGACTTGAGCTTTTCCCTTGTCGTGTTTTGGGAATGGTTCCTTAAACATCTCATGTTCTTGATTGGATGAGTGTCCCTCAATCTCAATGTCACCTCTATCAATGAGATCTTGCACAATGTTCTTCAGTCGATGACAATTTCCTGTTTTATGACCCTTGCTTTTATGAAATTCACAATACTCATCATCATTCCACCAATTTGGTTTGACCTTTGGTTCATATGGCAGGAAATCTGGAATTGTGATCACCTTGTTTGCCACCAGCTTTTTGAAGACTGACTCAAGTGGTTCTCCCAATGGAGTGTACTTCCTTCGTGATCTAGAAGTTGTTTGAGTATTCACTTGATTACTTGTAGAATTTGATCCTGAAAAGATGAATTTGGGTCGCACCGTGTTGGCATCAACCACACCATCATTGACTGTGTTCTTGTTTTTATTCCAAAATCTTGGCTTGTCTTTTCCCTTAAAGTCATCTTTGTTTTCCTTAAATATCTTAATGACTCCTTGTTCAATTAGGACCTTTTCTATTGCTAAGCCTTTTTCGATAACGTCCTTGAAGGTAGACAAACAAGCTTTTCTTAGATCATAGCCAATGTCTTTGTTAACATTCTGGGTGAACATCTCTACCATTTGTTTTTGTGGAATTTCACAAGAGCATCTGCTGGCTAGATTTCTCCATCTTTGTAAAAATGATGCAAAAGATTCTCCCTCTTTTTGCTTGGTATTGCACAAAGTAGTGACTGATATGTCTGTCTCTATGTTATAGGGGAAATGTTGAATAAATGCCTCTGCTAAGTCACCCCATGACTTAATACCAGGTGGGAGTTGGGAGAACCATTCCATAGCTTGATCGCCTAAGCTTTGTGGGAACAATCTCATCAAGTATGTCTCTTCTGCTGCTACCTCAATGCAAGCTGTGAAAAACTGTCTTATGTGTGCCTTAGGATCCCCTTTTCCTCTATACTTGTCAAATTTAGGTGTCACAAAATGTGTAGGAAATGGGGGCATTGGAATGCTCTTGTCAAATGGATAAGGACATATGTCTCTCATTGTGTATGCTGGCTTTGGTGCATTTATGTCCTCCATTTTCTTTTGTAAGTCCCTAATTTGTTGTTCCAAACTGCTCTTAGGTGGAGATCGACTTCTTGGACCATATCCTATGTTTGAGGCACCCATTGGAGGAGGTACATGTTGCATATATGGATGATATTGATCATACACATGTTCATATGGAGGAGGTCTGTAATGATGCTGCATATATGGACCACTTGGTATAGATTCATGTTGAGGAGCACCATATCTATTTTGTGCACGTATACCATACTCTACAGGCATGTCATGCTCTATTGTATTGCCCCCAAATTTGACATGAGGTTTCCTTGTGTCCAAATTTTGAGCATGCCTTGGAATATCCCATTGCTTTGGTGGTTGATCCTTAGCATTGATATGTGATTGAGCATATTTTTCTCCATAAGACTTCCATAATGGTCTGCGAAGATGAGTATCATATGTTTGACCATGTGTATGTGGACCTCTGGTTTTTGAAGCAAAGCTGATGGTGATTCAGGTACCATGTGTGGTCCTCTATTTCCTCCACTATTAGGTCTCCTTTGATGCATGTTGGAGTGAGGTTGCTGCAAAGGTCTATGTTCCATTATTTGAGATATGTCAAAATCATGAGGTATCTTGGCTCCACTTTGCGCCATCATGTGTAAGAAGTATTGTCTATCCCTCCTCATTATCTCCTCAATCAGTCGATTGAAATGGGGATTCATAATGGATTCTTCCACATCTGCTGAATGTATTGATAAGTTGTCCAAATTGTCATTGTGAGTAGCATTGTTGTTTAGAGTGTCCATGTTCTCAACATTTGGGATGTTTCTATAAGCCTCCATGTCAGGTAATGTAGTGTGATCAGTATTGAAAAATAAATCATTGTCATACTCATAAGAACTCATGTTTGCGGACTCTTGAACTTCTTTAGTTTCTCTCCTAGATTTTTGAAGACGGGTTTCAACCATGAACTAGGTATTGACCAAGATATGTGAGACTAGATGAAAAATGGAAAGAGTGCGGAAGACCAAGAGTTGGATGAAATGTAAATGAATCTGAAGTGTACTTGCAATGTCCAAAGTGTAAGACCAAGTATGTATGTAGTAGAGTAGGTGTGACTTCCAAAGAGAGGATAGTTTCTCTTGATGAGGTAAGCTAACCTTGACCCTAAGTAAGACCAAATGAGACCCAAAGGTAAGAAACCTTGATGAGGGACCACCTAGCAAAGTGTTGTGGTATGTAGTGTGTTGACAAAGTATGATGAGGACAAGCAAGTGACCTTTTGACTCAAGTTTAGACAAATGTGAATGTAATGTAAAGTGTAAAGCAATGATGGACTTTGTGAGACCCAAAGACAGGTTGAATGCTAAATGAAAACCTTAGAGAGATGACCTAGGAAGCTCAAGATTTCCGAAACTGACTGTGTTTGCTTGCTGGACTGTAACAGTGTTTCAATTCTAGACGCAGACGCGACTGTATACTTCACAGATGCGGTTTCCTGATACAGACGCTACTCTGTTCAACACAGACGCGCTTTTGAGATTTTCCTGTTTATGTTTGTTGGACTGTAACAGTTTTTTCAATTCTGGACACAGACGCGACTGTATACTTCACAGACGCGGTTACCCGACACAGACGCTACTCTGTTTAACACAGACACCGTTATAAACACAGAAGCTATTCTGCCCTTCACAGACGCGCTTAGACAACACAGACGCGGTTAAAACAGACACAGACGCGTTTCTGTAAAATTTGTGCAATTTTTTCCATTATGTGAAGTCGTTTTGTTGTGACCAAATCTGCCTGTTTGACTATTTTTCGTGACAAGAGGACACAATGTTGATGAGGACTCAATGTTTGCTAGTGTTTAGACTCCAAAATGACTCCAAGAAAAGTGTGTTGTTTGATGTAAAATTGTTTTGCATACACTTGAAGACACAAAAGACACAATGTTTTGTTGTTTGGTTTTTGAATGTTTTGAATGTTTAACATAAGTCAAGCACAATTCTTATGGCTGGCCAAGACAATAGTTGTTGATCCCACATGGGGTTTTACCCCCGAGGCTACGCTATTCAGAGCGGATACTTAGATGCTTGACCTCACTGGCTCCACCCTCAGCACTCACTTCTCGGGTCAGCCAAGCATCAGTCCCCATGAAAAGTCCCCATGGCGAACTTTGTATCTCTACTAAGAACCGTATGTGTGTGGGCCGCTACCAGAGGTCCGACCTCCTGCCCCAACAACTAGAAGGATTTGGGCCTCTAAAACAAAATGGTGCTAGTAAGGGCATCCGCTCGTGTGGCCATACATGTGGCACTTTCAGCTCTGTAAATACATAAGGCTCCCAGCTGGTAGGGGTTACGCCCTACAACTGATCAAATAAATTTGATCAAATGGGTTTATGGGGAGACATAGTGTCGGTATGAACTAATCAACACACGTTATTCATAGTTTTCACCATGAATACATTTGATTATAGTGGTTCGGATGAGGTGGGTTTTCCTCGCTACCACTTGGGTCGTCCTCTTCTCACTAGTAGTCCTAATGACCACACGGGAAGACAGGCCCTCTAAAGAATAAACAAAAAGAGCCTATTGCTCAAGACACAAAAGACAATGATTCAATTTTAGTGCACCAATGGAAGTGTTTGCTAGTCTATGACAACAAGACACACAATAAAATTCAAAAACCCTAGCCAAGGACCTGCAATAAAAGTTGTTAGTAGTACGGGTTGTTTCAAATGATCACCCCTTCCTGCAAGCACACAAGTTAGGTAAATTTTAAAACCCAAAAGACTTTGTGAAAATAGGGGCCTTCCACCAAACGATTTTGCTTCCAAGACAAGCTGCACCAATTTTGTTAGCTAGATCTGAAAGTGTTAGTCCAAAAATAAACCAGGTCTGAAACCCTAAGTACAAAATCCGAAAATTGAATCAACGAAAAATTTCAAAATTCCAAAACAGTAAATACACAGACACTGTTACCCTCAACACAGACGCGTCTGTATAACGCAGACGTGGTTCTGTTATGCACAGATGCTCCTAAAAATCACAGACACTCCTTTCCGACACAGACGCGGGTGAATGCGACACAGACGCGCTTATGTAACACAGACACGGATAGAAAAGACACAGATGCGCCTATCCCGGAACCTGCAAAACGAAATACTGACGAAACATAGACGCAGATAAAGTTGTCACAGACACGCTTGAGAATCAAAAACGCGATCCGAAGGTGCGCAGACGTGAAAATACCAAAAATGCTGCCGAAAATGTCCGATCTGCAACTTCAAAACACAAGATCTGCAACAAGGAGGTTAAATGCAAAGGGACAAGTGTCCCACCGGGTGTGCCAAAATGTATATGGTGAAAATGGATAACAATAATAACAATATTGAAAGGCTAAATGAATTTAACCACAAAACCCTAGCCTAACAATCAACAAAGATCCACCATAACATATGAAGATTACCTAAGACAATGAAAATCACATGAAATCACAAAGATTACACCATCACATGTCCAATAGGGTTTTGATCTCCATTCTTCCTATCTCCATTGATCTTGCTTGATATATTTGCTCTTAGATTTTATGTGCACAAGAGCTCAACAAAGAACGGAATGTGGTTGCAAGTAGGATCGTAGTGTAGTCAATTGATCCAGTAGTTAGGGTTTGATAATGAAGGAAGCATCTCCTTATATAGAAGACACAATATGAAATGGAGGGATAAGATTGAGAGGTGTAAAAGGAGGTTGGCTATGATTAGAGGGTAGGTAAAAGAAATAATAAAATAATAAGAGGGGTAGGTGGTGTATGAATTAAGAGATGAATGACATGTGTCATGGGTAGAAAAGGCTAATGAATTAATTAAATAAATAAAGATTTATTTAATTAATAGAAGAAGTAGGATAATTAAATAAATAAGATATTTATTTAATTTAGGAAAATGATAATTTAAATAAATAAATATATTTATTTAAATGAGAAATAAGGCTAGAAGAGGATAAATGAATTAATTAAATAAATAAAGATTTATTTAATTAATAGAAGAATTAGGCTTAGATAATTGAATAAATAAAATATTTATTTAATTAGACTGGACAATTTTAGGTGTCTACAGTTGTTGTTGTTGTTTATAAAATGTCTCTTCTTGTTGCTAATCTCATAGTTGTTGATTGGTCTCATCAAGATGTCTTCTGAAATCCAACATTGTGTTTTTTATTTCTGACATCAAAGACTCTATAAGAAGGGCATCTCACTTTTTTGAGGTTGATTGGGCTGATAAGAAGGCTGAGCAGGGGTGGGTGGGTGGCAAGCACCAGGAAAATTCCCACCTGCTCTTGAGGTAAATCCATTTAGATTGAAACTAGGAGCAGTCCTAGTTTGGTCATGTTGGTAGGGGGAATGATTTGTATTTTTAAAAAAGGGGGGTGAATAGAAATCACACCCGTGGTATGTACTCATGTGGAAGCATTAAAAAGAGATGAGTTTTGCTATATAGAATGCTTGAAAAGGGAAAAAAGATCTATCCTACCAGAGGAAGGTGACATATCATGATTCACCAAAATTTGTAAAGGTCAAGTGTTTGAAAAATAATGCCTCCAAAGGCTGAGACTGAAGAACACACCAGATCTTTAGGTTGTTTAAGCTTAGGACTACTTAACAAGTAGATCCTCTTTGTAGAGTTTCCAGGTATGTGAATGTTTCCTCCAAAGGCTAAGTTTGCTGATAGACACACCAACTATAAGAAATCCTGAACTAAGGACTAGTTCAATTAGTCCCACCAGGTGTTCTAGAAACTGTTGTCACAAAAGTCTGCCCACTTGATGAACAACCTTGATCATCAACCTTGTGACACATTGAAACAACCTCCAAGTGTGGAACCTTGTATATTGTGAGGTTGAGTCTTCAGAGAAGGCCAAATTGCTTATAAATCTAACTGCAAGTGTTGGACTTACCCAACATTGATGAATATATTCTAATGATCTGAAGGGGAAAAGGGAGAAGAAGGAATATATGAAAGAAAAAAGGAGGTTTGCACCTAGATTGAAATATGGTCTTCCCTGCCTATATTTCACAAAACATGAATAAGAACTACCCAAAGCATGCACAAGATCCTATCCTAATCAGTCTCTTGAGTGTGAGTGAAGGTTGGAATTCTTGCAAGATGGCAAGAGGAACTGATTCAGTTCATAGATGACATCTAAAAAGGAATCAACACAATCACCTATAACTCAGGAAAACAAACAAGAATGTATCTAAACAACAAGGTAAACAAGTTACAAAAATTGTGAAAACTAAATGAAGGCAAAATAGCTCAATTCTATTCATGTAAAGGCAAAACAAAATTACAAATATAGAGAAATATAAGTTTTTTGCAAAAGAAAGAAATAAGATCCTTGAAAACAGGTTACAAAATTGCCTTTCTACCTTAAGCATAACTCAGGTTGGATTGCAATGAAGAAATCCTAACCCTACCTAGGGTTAGGTTAAAAAATATCAGAGGGGGGATCAAATCAAGAATTTGTTCTAATCCACATGTGTACAATACTCTAGAAGATATCCTCTGCATCTAGGAAGAAACCAAAACTCTATGAATGAAAGGAAATATCTGCGCATGATGTGTCTGAGATCAACTTGCAGAGCCAAAAAATCTTCATAGTGCATCTATTGATTGCAAGTGGTGTTTGGAAACAGTCTGCATGGTCACCTATAGAGTAATGACAAAATTCCCTGATGGTTGGATCAAAATTCGATTAGATATTGTCCACCAACTAGGTTTGCAATCGGCTATCGACCGTCCAATTGACAATTGATTGAACAAAGCATATAAATTTACCCTGCACCTGAAAATTTGAATTTTGGCCGTGAGATCCTAGAAGGTGCGTGGAGATGGACGCACGTGATCACCACATAGTCGCCCATTAGGCCCACCGAGAGATTAAAACATCACCATCGAATTCCCTCTTTATGAAAATTTGTTTGTTGCAAAGAAGCCACGTGTTGGGCTAGACCCACCATGTCACTACCGAGAGTTTGGGAAGAGAAACCCTTTTTACAGGATGAAAAAATTGTTTTGTCACCCATAGAAGGTCTGGCCGAAAAGGCCCTCATCACTCAAGGCCCACCAATCCAAGTGTCCATCGAGGCCACTTGGCAGCCACCAACTTGTCCACCTGGGATGATGTATCAATGGGTCCCACTGGCCTTAGGATGTCACTAAGAGAAAGGCTTTCAACAAAACTCAAAAGAATTTTCTCCACCTTGTAGAACCTTGGCCGAAAAGGCCATGTCACCAAGACACCACCTGAGTCTTGTTGAAAAGACTTCAAGTTTGCTGTGAGAAGGGCCTTCACCAAGACATGGTCTGTAGTCCTGCTGGACTCAAAGCTATGCTGAAAATATTTAGGGCCTCACTAGCCAGTAGACAAGGAAAAGAAGAAACTAGCCCTTCAATGAAGTTAAACCCTCCAGCCAGTTACCTGTTAAGTGATTTGACTGATAGTGCCCGTCAACATTCGATTAGAATTTAGAGCCCAAAAAGAATTAAAAGGCTTGAAAAATCTTAACATTTAGGGTTTAGGGTTTTAGGCTCAAATATGAGGCATTCCCTCAAGGTTTTAGCTAGCCTAAAATATCTCAGATCGGATTTCTTCAGGGCTAATGGTTGACATGAATTAAGTCAAAAATGACTATCTGAGATAAAGCAAGACAAACACAACAAACACTTTGTTTGAGTTTGGAGAAATAGGGATATGGTAAATAGGCTCCTCAAAGCCTAGATCTCCACTAGTCTAACATAAGCAAATACATAGCAAGCACACTTTACAATCTAAAGAGGATGGTTGAATTGTGATGAAGTTAAGCCCACACTTGCAATGCTCTGCTAATGCATGATAGATAGGGGGCTTTGAGATTGAAAGTGTGACCCCATCACCCTGTCCTTGGAAGCCACAAGTAGCTTATCACCTAGAATTTTTTTTCTCTACACCAAGGGATGTATATGGTGAGTAACTTGAGGGTGCAATGCTACACCCTTGCACTAAAAATCACCACAATTATCTCAATCAATAGGTAGACCACTGATACAATGTATCTAGTTTCAATTTGGGGGACTTGTGTACTCGCACTCGCTAATAAGCCACATAAGACTTTAGTCAATCCTGTGTGGCTCTAAGTCCACCCCCAAATTGACACTGATAACATATACTCTCGAGTTTGGCTCCATGTTTTACCTTTACCATTTATATAGTGAGTTGAAGGAAAACAATTCTTTGAGGTTGCTAGGGAAATGAAATTTCTATGCAGGCCTCCTACTAAAAGAAAAAGAGGGCATCGTTACACGTTTCTCTTACACCCAAGATCCATGAAGGCAAGGGGAGAGGAAACACACATGCAACAATAGGTCCACCCAAGGTAAATGTGCAAGTGCACCAAACACAATTGACAATTATAAATTAATTTAGAAAAATTGAAGTGTTTTCTAAGCTATAAAAATTGTAGATAGTTACTAGACTACCTTTGCAACAATTGTTAGTAGTTTTGTTTTACACCCCTCTTTTCTACATTTTGGCCCTGCGATAACAAATGTTAAAAGGTTTGGAGGGGTCTTTGACAATTGAGGCATGTCATATAAATGACTTAGATAAATCAAGACAAGAAAACATTATCAGGGTTAGCACAAAATAGGTGAAATTTCAATTATAAAAAATCAATGAAAAAATAGATCCGCTAAAAGATAGAGTAGTCCCACTAATCCAAAATGAAACTTCAAATGTGTAGAGTGTTCCCACTAATGCAAATAGAAAACCTGTCGGTACAGAATCAATCTTGCTAAAACTTTCAAAGTATTTAAATCTTAACAAACCCACTAGATAGATTGTCCAACCCACTAGTCCATGAAGCAATCTCACTAAGCATACATTCATTCCCACCAATTCAATAGACTAACTTGATAAACTAAGTAGAAGTCCCACTAATTAAAGATACCAACCTGCTAAAATAAGGAGCATACCTGCTAGTTCAAGACACAAACCCGCTAAAATAAGGAGTGAACTTGCTAGATTAATAAATGCTATGAATTATTATTTGAAATTGGTGAACCCACCAATAATCTATTTTAGTTGGTTGGTGACTTTTTAGGGCGATTTCATTGGTTCGTAGGAGCTATTCTATCGGTCCGTAGAGCATATTTGTTGATCCACAAGGCATACCCACTAATTGATAAAGTTGAGGTTTCTAGGCTTCAAGTAGTGATTCTGTCGAACCAAGAACATTTTTTCCAAAGCATTGGAAGTTCTACTAGACCACAACCTGCATGCTATAAAATACTAAAAATAATAAGAGAGATTAAAAGGAACTTGTGATGTAGGTCCCTTGAGCATGCCAAAATGTATGTGTTAGAATCATAGATCACTGAGAGGGGGGGGGGGTGAATCGGTGATCTACCAAAAATCAAGTCCTCAAACTTATTCTTTATCCACCAGTTAGCAATGCATAACATAAATGAACATAAACATGCAACAAGGAATACACAAATCCACAACACCATATTTTTTGCATGGAAACACGGAAAGGGAAAAACCATGGTGGGGATGGAACCCACAATATTCATATACTATGGCTAGGAGTACATAAATATTACATAGATGGGGAATGCACTTACATTCAGGCTCACTGCCTAGAGCTCACTGCTCAATTAAAATTTCCCGAAAGGCTACAACCTTCAGGGAAGTCTCACTGACTTACAATTTGATTATAATGAGAAAATACAATGAAATGAACTCTCAATTAGCATCTGACTATGCAAGAATGAGTTCCGTTTAAGCATTGAATCTATGACTGTCTTCTCTTTGCTAAATACTCTGTTTCTGTCTCAATTAGCTACCGGTTGGTTTGAAAGCAAAGTGTGCACATAAAACTATGTTCAATCAGACCAAAATGGATCACCACACTACTAACACACTGAAAATCAATCGCCGGATCGATCTTATATATCCGGTCTTACCACAACAATAATCTCCTTCAAGTCGGCTTCAAGAAGTGTAATGTGTAGCTCCAAGTCGGCTTCAATCTTGAACAAAACATAACACTAGGCCAAAAAATTCTAATCACATGCTTCCTAAGGGTCTTCCCAATCACCAAGGTCACAAAAACAATCACCAAGAATACCGCAATCATCAGAAATCATTCCGGACCAAAACATTACTGAAATACCCCGTTTTACCGGTTAACTGCCTACCAATTACCTTCATCTTCTGGATAAGATGAATCAGGACTGCTGGATTGAATCACCAAGAAGAGTTTCCATCAATGACAACCCTAAACAAATATGCAACTATCGTAAGTCATCTGAAGTCACTAGATGAGTGTCAATTGCCAACAATATGTAGCGAAATGTGAGTTCAAAAGAATGCTAAAAACATGTTTAAACACTCAAACACACGAATCACAACAACATCATGATTGGACAAAACAAATACTAAAATATAAAAGATGCAAATCCAAATAGAAAGTGAAATATTCCTCTTTGATGTAACAATATTCCATTTGGTGGAAGATTAGATGTGTGCTCACAAATTTGACAACATAACAGTAAGAGTGCTCCAAGATTGCTCAAGCTATGAAGGTTGGAGGTATGATGATAATGGGATTAACAAGGACTTGATGGAAATTGTTCTCCAAAATGGCATGAGATCTCTAATTCTTCTCTTGCTTTCTTGAATGTAGCATAATCTAAGTTTCATGAATTGGATGTTTTGGTTAAGTGTGTGAGAGATGGAATGGGATGGAGATCAAGGGTGGAGAATGGATAGGGTTCTCACTCTCATGAGAAGTTGAAAAGTGTCAATTTACAAGAGCTTGGGAGGACATAGGGGGATGCGAGAAGTGATGGGTAGAGAGAGTGTAAGGAATATTTTCCATAAAGGCAATTCTTGTTTCCACACTCTAGGGTACTTGGGAGAATGGAATAAAGGAATTTTTAATTCCTTGAAGGGGACAAAGGGAAAAGAGACCGATGTGGGTCCTTTCCAAAAGTTGTTGGAATTTAAGGTTGTGGTGGACACGGGGTTGACTTTAGAGGCTAATCTTTGGAATTAGGAATGTGTACATATTTAGAGGGAATTATTAGATGAATGACTATGGATTAAAGGGCAAGTGGGAAATATAGGAGAATTTGACATTTGGAGAGAGAATGAGTGGGAGGAAAATGATTAAATTAAATAAATAAGGGGATTTATTTAATTTAATATGCGGATTAAGTTTGAGTTTAGGATGCAAGTGGATAAGGAAAAGAGAATTTTTGAATTAAATTTTATTCAAAATTGGAGGAAGGAGTGAGAATATATAATTAAATAAATATGAGAGTTTATTTAATTAAATGTGACTAAGAACTTTAGGTATATTAATTGAATTAATTTATTTAGGACTATAGAGGAAATGGACATTAATTAATAATTAAATAATTTAATTAGCAAGTAGACTATAGGAGAAAAGGGGTTATGATTATTAATTTGATCATATGTTAGTGATCAAATTTAGGTGTCTACAAGATGATACGTTACTTTTTGAGAATGGATATTTGATATTTGATTTTTGATTTGAAGTCTCAGTTGTTAGCATAGTTTGAAATAAAATATTTGGGTGCAACTAGGTACATTTTGGGAATAGAGATAAGAAGAGACAGAGCTAACATAAAGATTAGTTTAAGCCATAGTAAGTATGTGAATTTAGTTTTGAATAGATTCAACATGACAGCTTGTAGATCCATGATAATTCTTGTTGCACTAGGAATAAAGTTATTTGTGGAGGATTGTTCAAAATTTCCTACTGAGGTGGAGGATATGGCCAGTGTACTATTTGCGAGTGTTGTTGGTAGTCTTATGTATGCTATGTTCTGTACTAGATCATACATTTCCCAAGTAGTGGGAGTCATGAATTGATATATGGCTAATCTTAGAGAGGTGCATCTAGGATGTAGTTAAGAGAGTTTTCAAATATTTAAGGGTAATTTTGAGTATTTCTTTTATTTTCATGGCTACGATACTGGACCTTGACACTCTGTGAATATTCGTGGGTATGTGGATTTAGATTGGGTAGGTGAAATTGACATTAGAAGGTCTAACCATGGTTATGTTTTCTATGTATGTTTGGGCTTTTAGTTGGATGAGTAAGTGACGAGTTGTATTCACTTTGTACATGATGAAAGTAGAGTATATGACAACTACTCATATTTGTAGGGAAGCCATTTGACTTAGATGGTTGTGTTCAAACATAGGGTTTTATACAGGATTGATTACTATTTGTTGTGACAATTAGAGTGTCATTTTGTTAGCAAATAATCCAACTTTCTATGCCAAAACAAAGCACATTGATGATTAGTTTCATTTTGTTTGAGATATGGTAGAGGATGGGAAGGTTAAATTGGAAAAAGTTGACACTTTGACAAATGTTGCAAATGTATTGACAAAATATATGAGCATAAAAGATTTCATATGGTGTTCTGGTTCTATGGGCCTCTCAACCTCTTGTAGTTGAATTGTAGGCTATTTGAAAGGTCTTTGATAGGTGGGAGAATGTTTGAATTTGGGTGTGTCAACTTTTGCAAATCCTAACATTGATTATTTGTTTATTGTATTTATTTATTATTTCATTTAATTATTTACCTACAAATGTCTAGTCATCTTGTGGGAACCACAAGACTGGTGGCATCCTACTTGGTAATGACCGTATGACACATCTACTACACATGTGGAGGTAGGCATCCCACTTTCAGGATTTGGTATTAAGTATATGTAGGTGACTGTAAGTGTCATGTTACGATAGGTTTATGATAATATCTACGATGAATTCTATGACACACTTACATATGACAACTTATGATAGCCTATGATAGATTCTATGATAGAATGGACAAGTAGCAAGAGACACCTTTGCATGGAGAAGGTGGGCGCCCAAGTTGGGTAATGATAGGCTATAAGAGAATGTGCTATTTATAATAAGTTATGATAGATTCTCTTAGGCTATAAGAGAATGTGCTATTTATAATCAATTATGATAGATTCTATTAAAGTTGTAAGTGCTATCAGTTATCATAAATTTTATGATAGTTGTAAGATGTGTAAGAGCATTTGTCATACCTAGATATAGTAAATTTTAGAAGCCCAACTTATGAGTTTCAAATGAGGAGTCATTTGGTGATGTACATGTGTCATTTTCATGCTTACAAGAGGTTGAAATAGTGCGCCAGGTGTTTTGCACAACCCCCTCTTCTATATTTATCTACAAGCTTCCTCCTTTGTTGTATTTCTCTAGATAAGGCGGTCTTGTAGAGAATTAATCATGTTATGTTTTGCAGGTGAAGTGCTATGTTGTCGAAATTAATCCAGATTGTGGGTTGTTGATTGTATATTCTTATTGAAGAAGCTAAGTGTTGATGTTGTATTGTAACTAATTAGTTTATTGGAATACAAAGTACTATGCTTTTTTAGTTTTGGGTTTTTCTACAAAAAGGGTTTTCCCCACATGTATCTTGTCTTCATTGTGGTAAATATTTGTGCATGTTTATTATCTCCTTCTGCATGTGTTTCTTATTTTGTAATATTTAAGGTTTGTAAATAAAATTTACAATATTTCTCCCACTAGATTAGTGTTAGGAAGCATTTTCCATACCTAGATGAGGAAAGATGAACAACTCCAACAACATGGATCACCTTCATGAGCTCAAATGAAGCCTCTGACACCCTTGCAATGTGACAAAACCTCCCTACATATCTTGCAATGTGGTCAGTCAATTTCAACCAAGTTGTAATATCTCATACAACATACACAAAGCTCTTCAATGCAAAACTAAAAACCCTAAAGTTTCTCTTGTTTGTCTTTATAAATTCTAGTGAATAGTTGATAAGGAAGAATAATTTAAAAAAAAAATTCCCCTCCCTTCCTCTTGGCATTTGATCACTTGATGGAAAACATTGACTTGTTGTCTTTTGTTTTATAATGCCTAAGATCTAGAGGCTTGGAATTAAATTGTTTGGGGTTAAAATTTTAATTTTATGACTCTTTTGGAAGGATTATTTTAAAAAAGTGAAAAATTAGCTAATACTTCAAAATGAAATAACTTTATTGGGTTTGAAGATGTCTATTCAATCTACTCTAATGTTGTATAGTAGTGAAGATCAATGTTGTGATCATGAATCAACTCCTAGATGATATATATTATATATATATCAATGTGTTTAGTCCTCTAGTGATGGAATAAATTTCTTGAGATATATATTTCAACATCAAGAGTTTTTTAGTACTTATCTTAATCTTGAGCACTTGGAATGGTCATTCTCACTCCAAGAAGATATTAATGGTCTTAGCCTTTATAGGTATGTCACATATAGGAGGAACAAAGCACAATGCAACACTCTATGTAAGTGTTGGTTCCATGGGAACAATAGTCAAAACAAGTGCAAATAGCTAAGCCCTAGGTAGGACAATACTGTGTGCCCCCTTAAATTGTTTGGGGTTAAAATTTTAATTTTATGACTCTTTTGGAAGGATTATTTTAAAAAAGTGAAAAATTAGCTAATACTTCCAAATGAAATAACTTTCTTGGGTTTGAAGATGTCTATTCAATCTACCCTAATGTTGTATAGTAGTGAAGATCAATGATGTGATCATGAATCAACTCCTAGATGATAGATATTATATATACCAATTTGTTTAGTCCTCTAGTGATGGAATAAATTCCTTGAGATATATATTTCAACATCAAGAGTTTTTTAGTACTTATCTTAATCTCGAGCACTTGGAATGGTCATTCTCACCCCAAGAAGATATTAGTGGTCTTAGCCTTCATAGGTATGGCACATATAGGAGGAACAAAGAACAATGCAACACTCTATGTAAGTGTTGGTTCCATGGGAACAATACTCAAAAAAAGTGCAAATAGCTAAGCCCTAGGTAGAACAATACTATGTGCCCCCTTAAATTGTTTGGGGTTAAAATTTTAATTTTATGACTCTTTTGGAAGGATTATTTTAAAAAAGTGAAAAATTAGCTAATACTTCCAAATGAAATAACTTTATTGGGTTTGAATATGTCTATTCAATCTACTCTAATGTTGTATAGTAGTGAAGATCAATGATGTGACCATGAATCAACTCCTAGATGATATATATTATATATATCAATGTGTTTAGTCCTCTAGTGATGGAATAAATTCCTTGAGATATATATTTCAACATCAAGAGTTTTTTAGTACTTATCTTAATCTCGAGCACTTGGAATGGTCATTCTCACTCCAAGAGGATATTAGTGGTCTTAGCCTTTATAGGTATGGCACATATAGGAGGAACAAAGCACAATGCAACACTCTATGTAAGTGTTGGTTCCATGGGAACAATACTCAAAACAAGTGCAAATAGCTAAGCCCTAGGTAGGACAATACCGTGTGCCCCCTTAAATTGTTTGGGGTTAAAATTTTAATTTTATGACTCTTTTGGAAGGATTATTTTAAAACTAGTTTGAAGTTTTGATCTCTCCTCATTTCTTTAATATGAATTTTGATGATGGATCTTAGGTGTAGATATAGTTATTTAGCTTATATTTTTCATTTTTTAAAATTACTTAAAATTTAATATAGAAAAAAATATTAAAAATATTTTAAAGTTAATTTTTTTTCGCTTTAGTTTCAATTTTTGTGTTTTTTCAATTAGTTTTTCTAGTTGTAGCTTGTTCAAATTTTGAAGATTGTGTTAAATGTTAGAGTTTTAGAATTTTTCATCTCCACATATCTTTCATGATTCATGATCTTTACCTCATTATTGTCAAATTTTTAAGCTTCTTCTTATTGGCATGATTTTTCCTCAAACCCATGCAATCCAACACTTTACACTAAGTTACATTAAATGGAGTTATGTTTTTCGATCATTCCTTTACCTATATCCTTTGTGACATGAGTTCTTAGGTATCCTCAATCCGTGTTCTTTTGGTATTTCCTTCTATATACTTTTTCAAAGTCATGGATATAGAAATACCTTTAATATGACACTTTGGGCATGGGTTATAAGGTATCCCCATCTGTTGATCTGTAACATGCTCAAAACTTTAAATCACCCATATTTTGCACCATTCACTCCCACCTATCTCCTTGCATAATCCAAATCACCATTAATGATCAAATTTGATGTTGCAACTACTCCAATAGTGTTTTGTCACCCATAAATAGTTGTTATTAAACTCAATGACACTAATTTACATGCAACTTCAAGTGATGGATGAGGACAATCATGCTACTATTAGTGTGATGGTTGTGTTTCTAACATTAATAATTTTGGGACCAAGTGTGCAATAGATACTACTATTGTGTCTACACTTGATTTATTTTTAGTGATGACTAAATATTGCTTAAGACTATCTCTTAAAACAACATCTTAAATCTAATAGAACTCAAATCAAAGGAATGATTATCCCCTCTAAAAAATTGACTATATATCACTAATTCTTTATTGATGACCTCGTCCATCCACCCTCAAGAATGAAAAATTCCTAACCTTAAAATAAATTGATCCCTCTAAAAACATAATAAAAAATTTCAAGACTCAAAATACATATTTCTAATCCCAACTTGTAATTTTTTAAAATAATTTATTTATCATTTTATAACATTTATTTATATCTTAAATCTTATTAAAAAATTATTTAATTTCTTTACACATTATATGTAAAAGATTGTTTTCATATTAAATGTAATTTCTAGATAAAAATATTGATGTATATTTTCCTATACTTATATTTAAATTGTTATTGAGAATATAAATAGGCAGTATCTAAGATATCTATGCTAGTTGATAAATATTATTTATTTGTAATATAGAATAAAAATTAATCCTCTTAATAAGAAAAACGAATCTCTTTAATGAATTCTTCAACAAATTAAATTCATGCAAACCATTCTTTAAAAAATAATATATAAATAGAAAAATAATGATAGTATTATATATTTAAGAGACTTAATTTAAAATTTACATCTTTGAGATTTCACAAATAATTTCAAAAGAGATTTACTTAAACAACTTATGATCAAACATTTAATAAACAGTCATTTTACACATCATTTATACCCAAAAAAAAAAAAAAAAAAAAGAAAGAAAGAAAAAGAAAGATAATTATCTTATTTTTAATAGAAATATTTTTTTTTTAAATAAAAGGCCAAAGCCTGAAAATATATCAAATATTAAAATAGGGAAATTACAATAGCAGTAAAGAGTAAAACGATGATTTTAAGGGAAAAGAATACCCTCAAAATAAGGAGAGGACTCAGAAAGTGTTTCTTTACAAAATACCAAGGACTTAACATGAACATCTACTAGAAACCCCAGTGAGATAGAGCACACAATTGAGGAAGACATTGAAATCATCAGATTGATATGAAGTGTATCAATCAAAGAGATCATGGAGGTTGTGTGTTTTGATATGAGTAGAAACCAAAGATGATTTGCAGCCATCAGATTCATAATCTCCACTTTCTACAGGAACCTGACAGAGGATTAGAGAATGAAACTTGAGACTATCTGCCACAAAACTTCTGGAAACCAGAAAAGAAACTTAGGAGCCATCTGACAAAAAATAGAGGAGACTCCCTATATGATCTTCTTCCACTAAAAATGTCAAGCAAGCAGAAAACCATATGACCTGTCTGGCAAAAAAACAATCAACTGGGGTGGCAAAAGCATCGAAATGACAATGTCTAGAGAAGAGAGCGCCAAAAACCTAAATGCTCACTTGTAGCATAATCTCATAAGATATTTCAGAAGAAAAGTTCAAAAGCCAAAAAGAAACTCATGCCACACTTGAAAGGGATTCAAAACCCATTATCTGATTCTTTAGAGGAAGCAATTGTTGCTGGAAGAGGAAAGGAAGCTGGAATACCATGTGGACCGATGTTGGCATGATCAAGCAGCTCCCTTAAGGCTTGAAACTTAGAGAGAACAATTGTAAACAAAGGCTCCCCTATCTGAGCACCATAGAAGTGAAGCCAGGAGAGGAAAGGAGCTGGCAAATCAAACTGCATCACATTGATGAGGGAAGTTAGAAGTGATCTTGGCACAGAGTCGATGAGGACTTCAAATTTGTTTAAAAAATTGCCTAGCCACATGTCCCATTAAATAATGTTATAATTTTATATTTGAAAGTTCAACTCCTCCTAATTATAGAGGAAAGAATGAACAAAAGAGCCTATTAGGAATTTGGTGATCTCCACAGACTGAGTCAAATCCATTACCATGGATGCAAGCCTTGAAACTGCAGCAGGAGGTGGAGCAAAGGGGTTTTCCTGTAACCAATCCATGCCCAATAACATTCTCAATGCCCAATCCACATTTGCACAAGGTATTGCAAAAGCCGAGTTCAAAGAAAATAAATTGCCAATCCCCCGTGGCCGAGCAACAAAAAAATTTCCTTGCAAGAACTATTTTGAAAGCCATTCTGGAAGAGAATAAAAGCTATAAATCTTGTTGGAGAAGACATATTGATAAAGCATTATGAAAACAATTGATTTAAAGGCAAAAGAACTCATGCGAATGATTCTTGAAGAGATCAAATATGAGGTTAATCATGTGAAATGAATAAGCACACATCATATGGGTTTGCAGGTTTCCAAGTGTCTCTGAGGCCTACCCATGCAAGCAGATCAGACAACTCCTTGGAAAAGGAAGATATTTAATGCTTGTGTGAGATGAAGAAAAAAACAAAGACCTGTACTGACTTGTTGACACCATCGTCCTTCATTTCGTTGGAAGTTGAAGTCTAACGGACTCCTTCCTTGTTTGCCACCAAAACTCTTGGCTATTCATATTCTCTTTGCTTGCTCTTTAAGAGATGATTGTAATTCATTAATAAAGGTTAATTGCTGTAGCTGAATGCAGCTGTATATGTGTAAACCAGATTGGTGAATAATAGAGTGATTCCCTTGCTTCAAGTGTGGATGTAGGCAATTGCCGAACCACGATAAATCTATGTGTCTCATTGTTTGTGTTGTGTATTGTTAATTTTGTTTATCTGCTGTTTTCAATTCGATTTCTTCATCCTAACAATTGGTATCAGAGCGAGGTTAGATCGTTGTTTAGATTTTGGTGTTTGAATTTCCAGAATCATGGCAAAATCGAAGATAGAGAAGTTCTCCAGTCAAAGCTTCGGGTTATGGAAAGTGCAGATGGAATCTTTGCTGATAAAGCAAGACCTTTCACTCGCGCTTGAAGGGAAAGCAAAGAAACCAGCTGGGATGGTTGATGAAGATTGGGAAAAATTGGACAAGAAGGCGAGAGCGACAATTTTTCTCTCATTGTCCAATAATGTTCTCTTTAATGTCACAGGTGATGCAACAACAAAAGAAGTATGGGATAGACTCTCAGCCATGTATGAAATGACATCGAATGCAAATAAAGTTTTTGTTATGAAGCGCTTGTACAAACTGAAAATGAAGGAAGGTTATGCTATGGCAAACCACATCAATGAATTCAATACATTGATTAGTCAAGCGACTTCGGTGGGGATGACACAAGATGATGAAAGCAAGGCTGTTTTATTATTGTGTTCTTTACCAAGCAGCTGGGATGATGTTGTAACAGCACTTAGCACATCTATATCCGGTAAAAATAAGTTAGTTTTTAATGATGTAGCAGCTACTCTTCTCAGCAAGGATTTGAGAAGAAAGAATGATTAACCTTCATCCGGTGAAGCCTTAACAGTGGTCAGAACCGATAATAGAGGTAGAAGTCATAATAGAGGCAAAAATAATTACCATAGACGTTTGAAATCAGCAAAGAGATCGAAGTCTAGAAATAGAAATGGTGAATGTTGGTTTTGTGGCAAAGCTGGTCATGTGAAAAAGGATTGCAAAATTTTTAAAAGAGCACAAGAGAGAGTGCGGGACAACGAAGCAAATACAGTTTATGATAAAGATGATAGTGTTTTAATCCTTTCAACAATCAACACTACTCTGGATTCATGGGTGCTTGATTCCAGTGCCTCCTATCATGCTACCTCATGTCTTGAAGTGTTCATTAACTACCATGAAGGTCATTTTGGCAATGTTTTCTTAGTAGATAACAAAGCTTGTGAAATTACAGGCAAAGGGGATGTATTGCTGCCATTAGAAGGTGGTAAAACATGGCTGCTCAAAGATGTTCGCCATGTCCCAAAATTGAAGCGAAATTTGATATCCGTTGGACAACTCTTTGGTCAAGGTCTTAATGTTAATTTTCTCTCGGATACATGGAAAGTAACACATGGTACCATGCTGATTGCAAATGGTAACAAAGTGGGAAGCCTATACTCTTTAAGACTCATGGTGAAGTGGGAGTTGCAATGGTGATTGAGGACAACAAAGTGGATCTTTGGCATCAAAGACTTGGGCACATTAGCAAGAAAGGTCTCAATGTTATGCATACAAGAAATCAGCTACCGGGCCTCAAGCTTGTGGACTTAGCCTTTTGTGAACATTGCCTCTATGGAACACAAAAGAGAGTCAGTTTTTTGAAAGGTGGGCGTGACATAAAGACAACACCACTGGAGCTTGTATACTCGGATGTTTTTGGACCAACCGAGGTAACCTCCATTGGAGGAGATAACTATTTTGTAACATTTCTTGATGATTGTACAAGAAAAGTATGGATTTATATGCTTTCTAGGAAATCTGAAGTGTTTTCAAAATTTAAAATTTTCAAGGCTTTAGTTGAAAATCAGATTGGGCATAAGATTGAATGCTTACAAACCGATAACAGTGGAGAATTTTGTTCACATGAATTTGATAATTTTTGTGCTGATAATGGGATTAGAAGAATCAAGGTTGTTCCTTTCACTCCTCAAGAAAACGGTGCAGCCGAGAGGATGAATAGAACAATCCTTGAGAAGGCACAATGTATGTTGTCTAATGCAGGTTTAGGTAAAGAATTTTGGTTAGAAGCTTGTAACACAACAATGTATTTAATTAACCAAAGTCCAACATCTAAATTGGATTTTGGTATTTCGGAAGAGGAATGGCAAGGGAAGAGGATTTCATATTTGCATCTTCATGTGTTTAGATGCGAAGCCTTCTCGCATATACCCAAGGAAAAGTGAACGAAATTGGATCCAAAGTCGCTGAAATGTATCTTTGTGGGGTATGGAGAAGAGCAGTTTGGTTTCAGATTGTGGGATTTAGTTCACAAAAGGATTGTTCGCAGTAGAGATGTAGTCTTTCATGAAACCTCCTTTCTCGCACTACAAGATGCGAATAAATCAGAGACAGATTATGTCCCTATGTCTCTATTTCAGAATTCGACTACCAGTGCTCTGCCTTCGATCTCTCATTCAGTGGGAGCCCCTATGACATCTACATCTGTTGAATACAATTCTCAATCTGAGAATGATGAAATGAGTGTTGAAAATGTTTGGTCTTCATTTAATTCAGAATTTGGGGGTCTGCAAAACAGAGCAAATCCTCCCCAAAATAACACTGATGTTGGAGGAAACTTGGAAGATCATTCTTAGGGTGATGTTGGCTCACTTTATTCCCAATTGGCTGGGCATCCCACACAGAGGTCTGCAACTCCACTGCATACTGCACATTATGGTGGTTCTTGCACCCCACATCCCTCACGACATATTGGGCAGCCTTCCCACACAACATACCCAATGCACTTCCCACACCCCACAGCCTGCAGTTCTCCTTGGAAGCTTCCTGTAGCTTCCGCACCCTCCACGCAAGCTCCTAGATGCCTCCCCCGTGCTCCTCCTGCAGTCTCCTCACCACTCACGCGGGCTCCCTGTAGTCCACTCCACAGGGTCCCTATAGACTCCACCTCCGCAGTCCCATCGTGGAGTCACCCTCCAACGCAGACTATGGAGGATGCCACCACGGCTCCCCACTCACTGCACTCCTGACAACCCAAGGCCATGGACAATGTAGTCATGTCACCTGGTTCCCTGCACACACCCAAAACACAGGCAGTGCAAAATACTACTGCAAGTTCTTCCTCCCGTGACGTGCCTGCATTAAACGTGGATAAAAATCCACAAGTTTTTGATTATCCCGCAGACAGAGACATTACCAGACTAAAAAACAAAGTCAATTCAGGGAACATAAACAGAGACAATGGGAGAGATATGAGTTTGCATAAATAGGGATCACAAAAATTGAATGACTCTACTACTGAAATAGAGAGTCAATTGAGGAAATCAACTAGACAAAGGCGACCTCCTGCAATTTTTTTTGATTATAACTTATTGTTTTGTGAAGAGGCTGAACCTTGTTTGCTCATCTTTGATCAAACAGAGCTTGCTACATACAAAGAGGCTTGTAAAAATGCAGACCATGATAACTGGCACACTGCAATGTGCGAAGAAATGGACGCACTAGTGAGAAATCAGACATGGGATTTGGTGCCACTTTCGCCTGACAAAAAGACATTAAGAAATAAATGGGTATACAAACTAAAAGATGAAGCCGATGGTCACAAAAGATTTCGAGCAAGACTGGTTGTAAAGGGATATGCTCAATAGCAAGACCTCGACTTCAAAATTTTTTTCTCGCCAGTAGTTAAAATGACTACCATCCGAGCAGTATTGGGCTTAGTTGTAGCGTGGGTTCTTGAACTTGAACAGCTGGATGTGAAGACGACATTTCTCCATGGCGATCTTGATGAAGAACTATTTATGCATCAGCCAGAAGGGTTCATTAAAAAGGGGCAGGAACACCTTTATTGCAGATTGAAACGCAGTTTGTATGGGCTTAAGCAAGCCCCCCGACAGTGGTATCTTAAATTTGACAAGTTCATGATTGATCACAAGTTTACTCGCAGCGAGTCTGATCCTTGTATCTATTACAAGAAGCTTCCTAATGGTGAATTTGTCATTCTTCTTCTTTATGTGGATGATATGCTAGTGGCCGAAACAAGCATGAGGATTGTGAGTGAACTTAAGACTCATTTAGCAAAAGAATTTGCCATGAAAGATTTAGGGGCAACAAAGAAGATACTAGGAATGACTATTTTTCGGGATAGAAAAAATAGAGAACTCAAACTATCTCAGCAAGACTACATTAAAAAAGTCTTGGACAGATTTGGTATGGTGGATGTTAAGTCTATTTGTGTACCTTTAGCCTCTCATTTTCAGTTGTCTTCTCAATTGTGTCCTAAAACACAAGACGATAAGGAGTTTATGGATAAAATTCCATACAAATCTGCAGTTGGAAGCCTCATGTATGCTATGGTGTCTACTCGACCGGACATTGCTCATGCCATGGGATTGGTGAGCAGATTTATGGCTAATCTGGGCAAATCACATTGGGAGGCGGTTAAGTGTATCTTGAGGTATGTCAAAGGCACTTCTGATTTTTGTTTATGGTTTGGAAAGGACAATGTAGTTTTGCAAGGGTTTACCGATTCTGATTTTGCTAGTGACTTAGACAAAAGAAAGTCTACTTCTGGTTATGCTTTCACATTTTCCGGGGCAGCGATTAGTTGGGCTTCAAAATTGCAACATACAGTTGCTCAATCAACCGTAGAAGCAGAATACATAGCTCTTTCTTAGGGAGCAAAAGAGATGGTATGGTTGCAACTCTTGTTCAGCGAGTTGGGTTTGAAGCAATCAGATTTTGCTTTGTTTTGTGATAACAATAGTGCAATTTTTATGACTAAACATCAGACATCTCAGCTGCGGTCAAAACATATTGATGTTCGCAATCATTATGTTTTCCATATGGTCGAAGAAGGCAAGTTTCATGTAGATAAGATTCATACTGATCTGAATCCAGTTGATGTGCTCACTAAAGTGGTTAAGTGGGAGAAGTTCGATCTTTGCCAAGCTTCTCTTGGCCTTTCCATTAATTGATAGCAAAATTGAGTGGGGGAATCTACTTGTTGCAGCAGTTCATTGGCCTTCAGTGGGAGATTGTTGGAAGTTGAAGTCTAACGGACTCCTTCCTTGTTTGCCGCCAAAACTCTTGGCTATTCATATTCTCTTTGCTTGCTCTTTAAGAGCTGATTGTAATTCATTAATAAAGGTTAATTGCTGTAGCTGAATGCAACTGTATATGTGTAAACCAGATTGGTGAATAATAGAGTGATTCCCCTGCTTCAAGTGTGGATGTAGGCAATTGCCAAACCATGATAAATCTGTGTGTCTCATTGTTTGTGTTGTGTATTGTTAATTCTGTTTATTTGCTGTTTTCAATTTGATTTCTTCATCCTAACACATTTATTGTAAACGAACCAGATGAAAGAAGAATGAAGCCACCAAAAGATTGAAAGAAACTAAATTTGGCATGGGCAGAAAATACACCAAACGTTAGAGAAAGAAGGACCCTATAAATTAACCTCTTCATATGGCTTCTTTATCAAAAATGATTTTGTCGTAAAGGTCCGAAATGAGAGACATATCAAGTTAGGAGAGAATTTTTTCACCCTGTGAAAGGAGACAACCCTCATTGGCTAGATGATCAACAATTTGATTCACTTCTCTATAGCAGTGGTTGACTGAGAAGAGTTCGAGTTGAGCTAAAAGAAAATTGACCTCTTACAGAATGTAATTAACTCTCCAATTTGACTCTTGTGGGTTTCCAAGAGCTAATATGATGTTCATTGAATCTCCTTCAATAATAAGCTTCTTTGGTTTAAGTGATGCTGCTAATGTGACACCAAAAAGGAGTGTTTGTGCTTCATCTATATTATTTGAGCCATTAGGAATTCTGTCCATACCTCCTTTGAAAATAACACCTAGGTGGTTTCTTATCACATAGCCGATACCTGATAAACTTGGATTGCTCTTAGAGGTGCCATCAAAAGTCAATTTTCAAAATTTTTGACTGGGATCTTTCCATCTGATCGTCTTTCTATTGATGGTCTTACTTATGTTGGCCATCAAACTGCCTTTGAATGGTAGATTCAACGAGGTCCATTATGATAGAAGAAGGTCATCCCAATAGGAAAATGATGAATTTAGTTTCTTATGCTTTGAGACATGAGCCTTGACAGCCTCTATGATAATAGATTCAATACTAGAGATGATTGAGTTGACATCACTGGAAAATTTATGGATGATTCTCTTATTTCTCTCCCACTAGATGTTCCATACTAGGATGATTGGGGCAATATACCAAATGCATGCAAAGAAAGAATCCACATACAAAGTGGGCCAAGGTTTAAAAACTGATTTTAGATCACATTGAAGAGGAGCTGACCACTGTAGTTTTAATTGGAGTCATATCCAGCAAAGATGTGTAAAAGGGTAGTTTAGGAGGAGATGATCTATAGTTTCAAGTAGCTCATTGCATAGAATAGACTTGAATGGAGGAGCAATGCCTAGGGAAATCAATCTATCACTTGTCAGAATTCTGCCTCTGAGAGCAAGCCAAGAAAAGGCGTCTGCTTTTTGGAGACCTTCTCCCGCCCAAACAAAAAAAATACCTTCTCAGAGGGGAGGCTCTTTCTAAGTTGCCAAGGATATCATATCCTTGCTTTAGTGTGTAGGAACCAAATTTGGAGGGCAACCAAATAAGGTGGTCATTAGTATTCTTGAAGTGGATTTCCCTAGAATTCAATTCCCTAAGAAGGAGTTATTTTTGAGAAAGAGGAGTAGCAATAAAAGAGAAATCTTTCCAAATTGTTCTAAAGCCTTTTTCCATTGAGGAGAGAGTGAAATAATCCGAAACTTTGCTGCCCCAAGATTCTTTGAGAATTCTTTTGATGTCTTCTAAATCGACTGAGTTGTCAAGAGGGGGGAATCCATTCTAGGAATCCTCCAAAAAACATGTTTTCTTTCCATTGTGAAAAAGCCAAGATAAGTTTGGAAGGAATATCTGTCTGCACGAAAGCATGAAGTTCCACATTTGAGATCCCTGGGGAGGGTCTAAAACTGTGAATATTCTTTCTGGAGCCTTAGAATCTAGGTATTTCACTCTTATAATGGATGCCTATAGAGAAGAGTTGTTATTGTATAGTTTCCACGATAGTTTGGCCTCTAATACTACATTTCTCATCTCAATATTGTGAATACTAGCTCCACCTAGACATTTTGCTGAGCAGACTTTCTCCTAGGCTAATAAATGAATCTTATTATGTGGGCATTTGTTACCTTTCCACAAGAAGTTTTTAAAAATTCTATCAATGTCCTCTTTCAACTTTTTTGGCATTTGGAGGATGAACATAATATAATTAGAGATTGGGCCAAAATAATGTGGATCATGAGAATCCTGCCAGCCAGAGAGAGCCAAGTGTTTTTCCAAGATGCAATCCTATTTTTGATAGATGATATGATATTCGACCAATAGCATTTTTTATTGGACCCTGCAAATAGGGGAATACCCAGATATTTGCAAGGAAGAGAGCTCTGTTTGAATCCCAACTCATTAGATAGCCTATTTGACACAAAAGGTGTGCAATATAAGAAAAAACCTTAGACTTAGTAGCATTGATCCTTTGGCCAGAGACATGGCAATACAGATCCAAGTTGGACTTGATAATTTTTACTTCCCTCATGACAGGTTCATCAAACAAAATAGTGTCATCTGCAAACAAAAGATGAGTGGCCACAATTTATGATTTAGGAAGAATGATACCTTTCCAAATCCCAGAAGAATGTTGGGCTGAGATCATTCTACTCAATGCCTCAAACATGATGATAAAGAGGAAAGGTAAGAGAGGATCACCCCTTGGGATGAGGAAAAGAAACCAGAAGGGGTGCCATTGATCAAGACAAAGAATTTTGCCCCCGAGAGACAAGAGAGGATCCATTTACACCATTTTGAACTAAAACCAAATCTGTTGAGCACTTGAAGAAGGAATTCCCATCTCACTTTGTCATATGCTTTCATCATGTCTAGTTTAATTAGCATTGCTTCCATATTATGCTCTGTGATTGAATTAATGATTTTATGAGCTATTAGGGAACCCTCAACAATTTCCTTCCTTGGAACAAAGCCACCTTGTTGTTGAGAAATGATTTTGGGAATCAATTTCGCTAGTCTGTCTGAGATCGCCTTTGTTATAGTTTTTTAGATGGTGTTTTATAGAGCATTAGGTCTGAAGTCAGCAAAAGAAAAGGGGGTAACCATCTTTGGAATGAGAGCAATGTGAGTTATATTAAATTGTTTTAGCATATAACTATTTCTTCTAGACTCTTCAACTACCTCCAAACATCATAACCAATAAAACCCCAACATTTTTGGAAGAATAAGGCTATGAATCCATCAGGGCCCAGAGCCTTGTCAGGTTGCATGGAAAGCACAACTTGTCTAATTTCTTTAATTGTGAAAGGTTTCAACAGATCAACATTATCATGTGCATTGACAAGCTGAAGAATATGACGAAGGACTTGAAGAACATTATGAGACCACTTAGTGTCCCTGATAGTATCATTGGTGAATATGGTTGAGAAGAAGGAAACACCTTCCTTCTGAATGTGCTCCTTGTAAGACACAATGGTTCTCATAGTATTTTTGATCTAGGTTATTAAGTTGGAAGCTCTCTTCATCTTGACTGAAGAGTGAAAATATTTGGTGTTTCGATCACCCTCCTGCAACCAAAGTTCCCGAGACTTTTATCTCCAATAAATCTCTTCCCTTTGTAAGATTTCTTCTAATTGTTGATTCAACTATTTTTGGACAGTGTATGAATGATCTGTGAGGCCTAATTGAATAATTTCTTCATTGAGATTTGTAATCTTAGATTCCACTTCTTTTTTTTGGCCGAAAATGTTTTTAAAAACTGAAGAGTTCCAATGTTTTATCTTAGTCTTGATCCAAAACATTTTTTTGTAGAAATGGAACATTCTAGAGCCATGAAAGAAGGGGGAGTTTGACCACCATTCTTGAAGCAAGGGTAGAAACGTGGATTCTCAAAACCACATCTATTCAAATTTGAAAGAATAAGTTGACTTCTGAGACCCAGTAGCAAGAGGAGCAGATAGTTGAATAGAAAAGTGATTTGACCCAGTTAATGGCAAAATCTGAGCTGAAGGAAGACCAAAGTTGGCAAGCCAATTTGGATTAACCAAAAATCTGTCGAGTCTCTCAGATATATGTAAAAAACTGGATGTCTCCTATTAGTCCAGGTTACATTGCTGTTTGAAGGACAACAATCAAGAGCATTGTTGTTGACAAAATCATTGAAATATTGCATGGTTTTGATGGGTGAGATAATGCCTTCATACTTTTCTCTCAGGGAGAGAATTGCATTAAAGTCGTCAGCAATTATGACTAGAGTATTAGGGGAAGTTGCTAGAGCTAGTGAGATGGAGTCCCAAACTAACTTCTTACCCAATGTGGAGTTGGGACCATGAACTGAAAAATAAAAGAAAAGGCGCATTTGTGGAAAGAGACTTATGCCTGAATGAAATTTGCTTTGATAAGTAAAGTGGTAACCTTCACACAATTCTCCTTCAATAGAATTACAATTCCACCAGAACCACCAATTGACTGAGAAGCTATGTATTTCCAATTTTTCCATATTTGAATGGTTGGTCTTGAGGAATATTTGAGAATTTGGTTTCTTGAATCATAACAATATCTCCCCCACAATTATCAATTTGTGATTTGATGACACACCTTTTGTTAGGGACATTTAGGCCCCTAACATTCCAGGAAATGATCTTCATACCTTTCCCAGAGAGCTACACACTCTCCTTAGGCAAATTTAATCGTCCAAAGTGGGCTGAATGCCTAACTAAACCTCCTCTTTGGTTTGTTTAGCCATTTTCTGCTTTTTTGGTGTTCTGCCCACTCCGCCTTTAGGTTTCTTAATCTGGGATAGCTTCTTTGATCTAGTCTAAACAATATAGATGTAGGCCCAAATGTCTTGTTTTCTTCATCAAGATTAAGAAGTAGGGAAGACATGGGAGTATTTAAAGAAATCATTGAATCTGATTCCAGAGAGTCAATATTTGGCCAATCCTCTTAGGAAGTCTTGATGTCATTAACCAACTGTTGACTGTATGAGGGATGACCCCAACCTTGTAGTAAGATTTTTGAATTTAAGGTGATACGAGATGTGAGTTTGTCAACAAACTCCTAATGAAAATCATCCACACCCATTCTGAAATTGTATGGGGGTGAACAGTTTGGAACTGTGGGAGTGCGTTCATCATGTGACAAAGGCAACAAAGTAGTCCTTTACGAAACTGGTTAGGTCAAAAATGCCTCCTCATCGATGATGCATGTGCTAGCCTTAAGAAGTTGAGTCTAAATAATATTATCCAGGGCCCCTTTCAAAAAAGCAAATTTGAACTCCCACATAAAAGATCTATTTGTTTCTATAGACACCTAAAAGTTGCACAATAAATTAAGTGAATTTTGTTCATTTAATTATCCCTAATTCTTCCTATTATTTAATTAATATCCCTATTCTTCTAATTAGCCTCTTAATCAAATTAAATATTTGATTAATTAATATTTCCCTTCTTCTATCTAAACCATTTAATTAAATCCCCCCCTCTAGCCATTTTAATTAAATTCACATTTAATTAACAATCTCCATTTATCCCCTTTCCCCTTTTAATTAAATCCAAATTTAATTAAAACCCCCTTTGCAAATAAATAAATCAAAATTTATTTAAAAATCCCCCCACTTGCGAAAATTCAAAATTCACATTTAAATAAATCAATATTTATTTAAATCTATCAAATTCAAGTTGCAACCAACAATTGAAATAAATCAATTTTATTTTAATTAAATCCTATTTTCCCTCACCCACTTGTAAAATCCTACATCTCCCACTTGCCTCCTAATTATCCTTCTAGAAACCTCCTAATCCCATCCTAATCATGTCTAATCTCCTAATCATGTCCTTTCCCTAAATTTGAGGAGGCCACTTCTCAAATTTGAAAGAAAGTCTTCTAAATGCATTAAAGGCTTCATTTCTTCAACAAGTTAACTTGTTGAGTTCCCCAAATTTGGAAGGACTCTTACAAATTTCTCCCCTAAAGTCCTATTAACTATTAATGGTTAATTCAACCTCCGCTCATGGTTAGAGACTTTCTCTCTAACTTAACCCTCATCTAACCCAAGGGTCTCATCAAGCATTCATGGCTTTGACCCTAGTTATCCTATTAACCCTTGCAAAAGAGTTTACCCCTTGGGTAAAGGCTTTATCCATTTGTTATCCACTAACCTAACCATAACCTTAACCTTACCTCCTAAGGTAACCACCATGTCTCCTCAGGTATTTAATGTCTCTTGCATCTCCTCTCAAGCCCTCTCAAGGTGACTTTTGTCAACTTGGGATTGGATTGAGTCCCTCACATGGATTGACAACTTTCAATCCTAGCCCTTATTGAGATTGCTCAATCTCAACCATCCATTTCCTTCTTCAATTAATCCAATCTCTTTGTGCATCTGAATTATAGTCATTTTGTAGGTTAAGGAGCTCATTCAAGTCATCTTCAAGCATTAGCATTAGCATTGTAGCATTTATCATTTGCATCAGGTTTTAGGACATCATCTAGTTTAAATGCATATCTTTTCATAGCTTAATTAACTCATCTAGTATCATTTAATCTTTAATTTGGAATCAATCTATTTCACTATCTTCATCATCTTGATAATTTAGTCTTGCATCTTGCATCCTAGCTCTCGTCCATCATCTTAGCATTCATTAGGAGCTTAGTTGCATCCACTTTGATCCTAGAATCTTTTAAATCTCATTCTCTAGGTTGTCATCCAAGAGATCAAGTGCTCTTCCAAGTGAGGGCCACCTTGAATCTTGAGGATCTTTAGAGATAGAGGAGCATGGAACAATTTTAAAGAGTTTAGATTCACTAACTTGTTTTGTTGATTTCTAACCTCTAATGCAATGTTCCATGTGTGTGTTTGAGTTGTTTTCCTTGCAGTGCAGGTTGATCCCACATTTCCAGCACACAGTTTCAAACAAGGAAGTTTGAGAATTTGCTACACCAATATACAAAGGAGAATGTGATCTGACAAAATAATCTTGGAATTGGGAGAAGAAGCCACAAACACTCCATATATTATGAAAAAATGTAGCGAATGAGAATCTCCATCTTTGATAGATTGAAGAACCTGTCTTTGGGAGGATATGCCCTTCATTTGATTTGTGTGAGATATTTAAAAGAGAGGACTTGTGATAAAATACCTATTACAAATCTGAAAGGAATCAATGTTTTGATCCCTGCAACTTTTAATTATTGATTGTACATTAACACAACAATTTGGAGTAGAATGCTCACGGTTGTTGGGAGAACTAACCCCAACTGAGGGGACCTTTGGGCTACTTTTGCATAGAATATAAACTTTAATTTCATCTTGGGTTTGGTCAGAGCATTCGAATGTGAAATGACCTAATTTCATGGCATGCCTATCCACTTTGATGGGATGATCAACCAAGATGTCTTGCGACCAAGAGCCAAAATTTGAATGAATTATGAGATAGTTCGGAAGTGGTTTGCTCATGTCAATTAGAAGGCAGACTCGAGTTGTACAATCTATAAGTTTGAAGGGGATAAGATCATGCTTAATGAAAATGCCTATTTTATTGGTAAAGGTTTTGATTAGCTCCAAATCTCTATACTCAAGGGGAAATGCAAGAAAGGAGGTCCAGTAAGGACAAAATTTGATTGCATATGATTTAGGGTTAAAATTTGGCATCCATAGCAAGGTGGATAGACCCACCCCTTGACAAAACTAGTCATTCTTTTTGCGAATCCTATAACGAGATGCCTTAGAATAGAAAATAGAAACAAAAAAACCCTTTCCATTCTCAATGGAAAAAATATCATTTAGTTTGCCCCAAGATTTCAGAGCCCAACTTCTCAATGTAGAAATATTGAAGATCTTGTTAGAGAACTTACCAATGAGGACTCTGTCTCTTAGATGAGGGATCTGCAGACTTAAAACATCTTCTGGAAGGTTGACCCTATAACATCCTATCTTATCTCCTCCGCCACTATTTGCGGGGAGCGATTTGGGCTCAATAAGGAAATGAGCAACCAATTTCTTTCTGACCCAAACCTTGAGGGGTTCAAGATTGTTGTAACCAATATATCCTCTCCTTTGACACTTGGAAGTGAAAGATCTATTTGTCTTGAAGGAGGCTCTGGAATAAGAGAAACCGGTATAGTCAAAATTATACTGAAGGACATTGCTAGGGAAAGATTAAAAATGTGGAGAAAATAAGAGGATATTATTTTGAAAACTAGAGAAACCCTTTTGGTTCTCCTTGACCAATCTGAAGGACCCAAAATGTATAGTGTTTGGAAAGGTTAATGGTAGATTGATAGAACCCCAACCAAACTTGGAGCTATCAATAGGCTTAAAGGATGAAGGAATATCCCTAGCTGCTTCTCTCACATAGTCAAAATGCTCACGTGAATGCTTTGAAATGCGCACAAGGATGCTGTTGGGAAAAGTAAGAGGGGTTTTGGCAGATCCCTGCCCTACTTGATCCTTGCCGATGTTGTTGGTGAAGAAACTATAAATTGACTGTATTATTTCATGTGTTATGATACTTTAACTCATGTTTATAATTTCTTTTCAAGTCATTTCAAAACATTACCTTGGTTTTATGAAGCATTAACTAGGATTAATGGTGTTTGATATGCATATGTGTGTCTAGCTAGTTAATGCTAAACAATGATAAAATATTATAATAAATAGTTATTGTTTAATGTAAAGTATTTTTGGATGTTTAACATGTTGTTTTTGTGTGGTTTGAGTCATTCATACAGTTGGAAAGGAGGAAGAACAAGTTGGCAATTGATAGATGTAACAGTTGACTAGAAGTGTAGAAAAAGTCAAAAGACCAGTTTCAGTAAAATAGGCATATCTCACTCGTTTCGAAACAAAATTTATATTTTCAAAATGATCTAGAAATCTTAAAAGGAAATATAAAAACCCTTTAAACCATTTGAACTGAATCACAATAGTTGATGAGAAGTATTCACCAGAAGTTGACTAAGAGAAATTAGCAGATTTCCAGGCAGCAGTTAAGGATTGAGTTCTAATTCAACTTGGACTCTTCTACCTCTTCATGAGTCCATTTATTTGGAGTTATTAAATTCAAGGAACATTGGAGAAGCTTGTGGAAATAATATTTGATGATTCATAAATAATTTTAACATGTTTTGTACGGGTGAACTCACAAAGCTGGTTCCCACTTTTTGGTACATCCTGATTTTTGTTGAAATCATACATTTTTTGGAAAATATAATTATTTAAGCTTTAAGAGGTCCCATTTGAAGTAATTAATTGAAGAGAGTTAGATCAAAGGCTCTTAGATCAAAATTTATTGGATAGAACCTCTCTACTTCTAAATCATACTTGCAATGGAGTCTCCTTTGCATCTATCAAATGCTGATAAAAAACCAATTTTACATTAGCTTTTGAGGGGTCAAATGAATTCATTTAGAAGTTTTGTTTTCTTGAGGATTTAGTCCTTATTATAAGCTTTCCAAATAGTATAATTTTTAATATATTTAAGTTTATTAATATATTTTTATTTTATTTTTTATGAATGTAGGTTTTTCACCGAACATGAACTTCCTTGTTCAATGCATTGGGAAAAATAGCAAACTAATTCAAAAAAAATCTGAAAAATATCTATGCCCTAGGTATTGATGTCTTCTTTCTACCAAAAAAAATAAAACTTAATTTTGATATATATAGAGAAAGTTATGTGTTCAAACGTACACCTATATCTAAATTATAATTAGTCGGACTTCAAAACTTAATAAAATAAAAAATATTCAACATATCACTATCAAACCAACTGCATGCCCTGGTTTTGATGTTACAAACCAAAATTTAAAAGAGATAAGTTTTTATCATTTATAGAAAAAAATTTATACGTTTCGGGATGCACATCACTCTTAAAAAATGTTGTTTCCTGTGAAAAACTACTTTTGAGGGAGATGGAAAAATCAATAAAATTTTATTCAAAAAAAATTGAAAAAAATATATTTAGAATCTACAAAAAGGATGTTACAAATCACTAGTTTACATCATCTTCAAATTCTTAACGATTTAAAAGTTATACGTGTCGGAAAGTGAAGGTTTTTTGCAAAATGTTCATCTAAGTGTCAAAGTTGGTCAAAAAGTGGGAACCAATATTGTGAGTTCACCCGTACACATGTTCAGCCACGACTATATTTTATAGTTGTAGAGTTTGAAGTTGATTAGAACTCTCTCAACTCTTGTTAGTTTAATCTTTATTATCAGACATGAGTAGAATAAGTCATCTTCTTTCTGTCATAGAAGAAATGACATATGTAATAAGTTGTTGAGTTTTTAATTAATCCAACTCTCAAGCCTCAAGCATAAATCTAAGATTTTGTTGAGTTGTGAGTAAGTAGTGTTGATAGTTAGTGTAGAGAGAGTATCCAGTTAGTGTTGACTCTTGTTAATGGTGTCTATGATCAATTAGAAAGTCTGATACATGTCAATGTAATATTTGAGTTGCAATAAAAATATTATTTGAATATTGAAGCTCATCTATTGAAGATTGAATGCTAATGACAGATTGAAGCAACTCAAGCAAGGGCCACTTGAGGAATTGTGATTCTGATGCATGAGTATCCTTGGTTCTTGGCAATCTTGCATCAACCAAAAACATTTCTTTTTCAGTTTGTTTTTAGTTTTGTAGTTTTAGCATTTCTTTCTGCATTTTCTTATATTTATTCACCGGATCTTGTAGAGATGGATTTTGCTTGTGAACATGATCATCTTCCTTATTCCTAAATCACGGAGAATTTGGATCATTTTTAGGCAAGTTATCGATTTTGGATTCCGTGACAGTTTTTTGGCTTAGAACCCCAGAAATGTCTAGACCTATTTTGCTATTGATGAATCTTGCAGATCCTTTCCATAGCTTGCAGAGCCCTAATTCATTGATTTCAATGTTCCTTGGCGTGTGGCCGACCTTCCCTTTGATCCGCACTTCTTCCTTTGGATTATCCAGAGGATTTTCATTGGCGGAGGCCGACCTAGTGGTTTTACACATTTGATCAGGTTCATCATTGTTTGATTCTTGTTGGGCCGACCGGATCCCTCTAGACCATATAAATTGATTTAATTTAGCATCATAATTCAATCATATAGAACATAGAAGATATATCCTAAGATTTAGAGGTCCAGAGTGACCAATTTTGTAATTGAGCATGTATGTAACATGCCAGTGAGCTGAATCTTGTATCTCGAAAGTTACAGGTTATCTGTAATCGGTTTCCATGATCTAATACATTCAGTTCTACATTTCCTCCATCATATCCTCTTGTTTCTATTGTGTTTACTCTTGCTTCTCGATCCGGATTGATCTCTTTGAGGTCCTTCCTAACCGGTGACTGCACCAGATTCCATCATAGTGTAGATTTGCAGTAGTTTACATTTTTATTCATTATATTTACTGTTAGTTATCAATTGTTTAAGATATGTTTTGTTTCAACATATTTGATTTCACTAGTTTTAGAACAATCAGCTTGCAACCACTGTTGTTGCAGATAACTAGTCTGCTTGCAACCACTGTTGTGTAGTTGGTTTTATTTCCAGCATTGTCATGTTTTTAATTTAGTTTATTAGTCTGAGTTTATTTTCTATACACAACTTAAATAATGACTTAGAAGGCTTCCATAGTGCATATATATTGTTGTCTCATTTCAATTTCACATCCATGGGTTGACAATTATATGTAGCTTCTAGTTCATGAAGGGTTGCTTAGTGTGGATAAAAATCCCTGAGTTATGAATTAGTATTCCAACCTCAATTGAAATTAAAAAGATCAACATTTTGGGTGCCATTGCCAGGGATGGGTCAAGCTATGAGAGTCTCTAAGTTGTTTTAGAATGTCTACATTTTAGAAGTACCAGGAAGAAGTCAATTAAGCACAGTAATCGGAAGTCAATGTCATTACCAGCAAGTTTCAAAATCAATAAAGATATGTTTTCTAACATCATAGAGGAATTTTGTTCATGTATTGATGAAAAGGTGCTGGTTTGTGAGAAGATAAAGGATGATAACCTTGTTTTACAAAATGAAGAAGTTACCATACACAAGGTTGCTGAACTTGATGTCAAATTAGAACTCTTACTTCAAAAAGAGAGCTGTCATAAAGCTAAATTCAGTCCTCTAATGCTGAAAATTAAAGAAGATATTGACGAAGACATGTTTTGGGATGACAAATATTTTTTGCTTAAATTTGGATGCTAGACAAGTATCTTTTGTAGAGCAAAATCATGAGCAACAAGAGCAAAGTGCAGAAATTTCTATGTTTCATTAAAATAAGTCACACATAATGGAGTTTATAAATCAAGAAGAGGACAAAGGGGCAGCCCATCAACACAAAAGCAACAAGGAGTGTTCAAAATTTGTTCTTTTACAAGGATGTCCCATTAGACATCTAGTTAAGAAGGAGGCAATCAAAGCATCACAACTTATTGCATCTAAGCATGAAGTTGCAGTTAAAGATGAAGCTAAATTTCTAGTTGTAGCTAAAGGAGAATGGTTTCAACTCTCTTACCCACTTCAAAAAATATTATATATTATCATAATGAAGTTGTAAGTGAGTATCTTAATGTCTTTCAAAAGTCATTGCAACTATTTGTTAAGTTTCTATTGATATTGCAACTCTTTTTGGTAGCACATAAGCATTGTAAGTTGATAAGAAAGGTCAGATATTTCATAGAACCAATGAATAGTTTTATTTGATTAAGTCTTATTTTCTTTTTAGTGTAGGTTAGGATAGGTTTTTCATTCAATAAGTTCTCTTGCACAATGTTTTAGATGTCTCTTTCTTCAATTGTTCATGCTTAGTTAGTTAGGTGTTGTCTAGTGGAGTTGTTTCCCCAAATTCTTCTTATTTAAATGACCCTTTCAGAGCTGTTTGCAGTTGGTTTGTTGGTCACATTTCAAGGTCACTTATTTTTCAAGGTTGTGAGTTAGTCATGTCTTCAATTTGAAAGAGATTTTCTGCATATGTTGTAAAAAATATTCCATTAGGTAGAACTTGGGTCTTCATGGAATGAAAAATGTCTATCCAAATGGTGTAGTCCATTTGATCTAATCATGCTCTATTTACTAATAAATGAACAACATACAAAGTTGTATTAAAGTCAATGGATGGAGGTGTAGTAATTGTTCAATAAGTTTGTAGTCTTTTTAAGTTACTTGCAGTAGCTGTAGTGTGACTAAATAGTCAACCTACACAAACTTCCAAGAAACCTACAACAACTATTAATGTCAAATATGCATCAATCTTAAAGGGACATGTGCATTCAACTATTTTGGGACCTATACTTTCAGCGCTTCACCACATTTGCATCTTTTCAAATCACTAAAGGTACTTACATTTATGATTTCTATTTATTGTAGTATTTATCATTTTTAGTTAATTGACTATCTATGCATTACAATATGTTTGCCAATTGTCATTTTCTAGTTACATGCTTCATAATAGATTTATTTTTCCATCCTAATCCATTCATTGTCATTTGAGGACAAATGACCTTTCAGCTGGGGGGAATTATCCATGCCTTGTATTGTTGTCCTATACCATAGAAAAATGATCTTCCCATAGTTCTATATATTCATACTTTACTCCTAGATTCATGACTATGTTTTCTTCATTTGACATGTTGTTTTATTTATTTTCCCTTTACTATTATTCCTGCAAAGTGAAAAAAATATAAGTGTTTAGGGGTAGCTATAACAGAAAGAGAATGATAAAGTGAATGGTAGTTTTGTGTGAAACGTTGTATGATCCTCTCAATACTAAAGTTGCAATGTCATTGGGAAGTGGTTTATACCATTATGATAGTGATTCATTATGTTGGAAGGCAATCTTATAATGTTCTTATGAAATTTTCATGTTAGTAAAGAGGAAACTTTAATGGAGCATCATGTATTTAGAGGACAAACCGTTATTCAAAATGCATATGACAATTTTGACAAAGATATTATTTATGACATGAAGACAACAATGTTGAAGATGGACATGAAAATGTTTTAGTGCAACAATGAAAAATAGAAAAGAATAATAAAAAATGTCTATCCTATGAAGAGATCGAAAGGATAAGAAAGCATGATACAAAGAGGAAGGAAGCTGACAAGAAGACAATGATGAGAATGAAGCATAGTAGTGCAACAACAAAGAAAGTTTCTAAAAATTAACATACACAATAGAAAAGATGATAGGACAAGATCAAAGAATGATTGCAACTGGAAAAGCATGGAAGAAATATTTTCAGACCTTTGTAGAAAAAAATATAAAGAGAAGAAAAGGCATGACAATCAAAGAGTTTTATACATAACCAATGTCTTACCCTTGCTTGAGGACAAGCAAGATTTTAGCTAGGGGGAATGATGAGCCTATAAATTGACCATATTATTTCATGTGTTATGATACTTCAACTCATTTTTATAATGTCCTTTCAAGTCATTTCCAAACATTACCTTGGCTTTATGAAGCATTAACTAGGGTTAATGGTGTTTGATATGCATATGTGTGTCTAGCTAGTTGATGCTAAATAATGATAAAATATTATAATAAATAGTTATCGTTTACTGTAAAGTACTTTTAGATGTCTAACATGTTGTTTTGAGTGGTTTAAGTCATTCATACAGCTAGAAAGGAGGAAGAACAAGTTGGCAATTGATAGATGTAACTGTTGACTAGAAGTGCAGAAAAAGTCAAAAGACCAGTTTTAGTAAAACAAGCATATCTCATTCATTTCTTAATTAAATTAAGATTTTAAAAATGATTTGGAAATATTAAAAGGAGATCTAAAAACCCTTTACATTGTTTGAGCTGATTCACAATAGTTAATGAGAAGTATTCACCAAAATTTGACTGAGATAAACTAAAGGCAACAGTTAAGGATTGAGTTCTAATTCAACTTGGACTCTTCTACCTCTTCATGAGTTCATGTATTTAGATTTATTAAATTCAAGGAACATTGGAGAATCTTATGGAAACAATATTTGATGATTCATAAATAATTTTAACATGTTTTGTACACATGTTCAACCATGACTGTATTTTATAGTTGTAGAGTTTGAAGTTGATTAGAACTCTCTCAACTCTTGTTTAATCTTTATTATCAGTCATGAGTAGAATAAGTCATCTTATTTCTATCATAGGAGAAATGACATTTGTAATAATTTTTTGAGTTTTTAATTAATCCAACTCTCAAGCCTCAAGCATAAATATGAGATTTTGTTGAGTTGCGAGAAGTAGTGTTGATAGTTAGTGTAGAGAGAGTATCCAGTTAGTGTTGACTCTTGTTAATGGTGTCTATGTTCAATTAGAAAGTCTGCTACATGTCCATGTAATATTTGATTTGCAATAATAAGATTATTTGAACATTGAAGCTTGTCTATTGAAGATTGAATGCTAGTGACAAATTGAAGCAACTCAAGAAAGGGCCACTTGAGGAATTGTGATTCCATCATAGTTTAAATTTGCTATAGTTTACATTTTTATTCATTATAATTAATTGTTAGTTATCAGTTGTTTAAGATATGTTTTGTTTCAACATATTTGATTCACTAGTTTTAGAACAATCAGCCTACAACCACTGTTGTTGCAAATAACCAGTCTGCCTACAACCACTATTGTGTAGTTAGTTTTATTTCCAACATTTTCATGTTTTCAATTCAGTTTATTAGTCTGAGTTTATTTGCTATACACAATTGAAATAACAATTTAGAAGGCTTCCATAGTGCATATATATTGCTGTCTCATTTCAAGTTCATGTCCCTGAGTTGATAATTAAATGTAGCTTCTAGTTCATGAAGGGTTGCTTAGTGTGGATAAAAATACCTAAGTTGTGAAATTAGTATTCCAATCTCAATTTCAATTAAAAAGCTCAACAATTGGTATAGGGAATTTTGAATTTTTTTTAATAAAAATATTAAATATATAAATTTGTAGTTATTTTGAAAATATTATATTTATTATTAAATATTTCTATTTTTACTCAAATTTAAAATTTTAAAATATTTTTTTATTTTTTTTAAACACCACTATCATTACGCTTATAGAATGCTTCTAAACTTTTAATTAATCAAAAATTACATTTAAGTATTAAACCCAATAATATTTAAACAACTCTTATATTAATTTTATATTTGATATATTTTTATTATTGTTTTCACATTTTCCATGACAACACCTTAGAGAAATCCTCATCGTCCTTAGTTTCTTAACACATTGATACCACTTCTTGATGCATAAAACTTTATTCATGAGAAATGATGTCAATTATGTATGATCATGGAAAATATCGAGTTCTCTCATACACTCCTATTAATCCAACAAATCAATATTGTCATAGATAGTATCAATGTTTTAATTAGATTAAATTGGAAGAGGCCCAAACCATTACATAGCCACTAAAGAGAATAAACCCTGGGACTCACGAGGAGTTAAATCCCAAAAATTGAGCGCTAGCTACCAAAAAAGAACAATACTCAACAATCACCCAAAACCTAACACCACAAAACCCAAAGACTAGACTAGACTAAACATACAAATAGAACAAAAAAACAACAAATACACCCCCACTGAAGACACAAACTGATGGCCTACTTGGTGGGGGTCTTCTTAGTCTTCCAATCCTAGCTCATTGCCTTCACTTTGTTAGAGAAGGAGAGACTCTTGTTCAAACCTTTATTAGATGAAATAACAGGGGACTTCGGGGTCACTATCATCCTAAACATTGACACCTCTAAACCAATAGCAGGGGAGGAAACCAAATGATGTTTCTTTCTTTCTAGCCTCCTATCAATTTCTTTTTGTATGGTCTATAGTGTTTCAGAATTGTTCTTGGTCATCTCATTGTTCTGAGCTATCACTTCCTCCATTTTCCTTTTAAGATACACTTGGTTGTCCTGCAGTGCCTTGATTGCCTTGATTGTCTCCTTCTTGTCCTCCTTCTGGTCTATCTTATCACAAGGCCCCTTTAATTTCTACTCCATACCTTCCCACCTATCAATATTTTAGCTAAATCATTGGTCGCGACCTAAACTCTTTGATCCTTCTTGTCCATTGGCCAACTTGAAGCTCTAGATTCTGCTTAGGCAAGGGCCTCTAGATTGTTAATTTTAATTTTTTCCACATTAAGTTGCCCCAAAAGACAATGGATTATATCTTCTTGTTTGTTGTAGCCATCCCAAATTTCATTAACCTTATTTGCAAAGGAAAGGAAGTCCCACTTCCTCAATGAGTTTGTAGGTTAGGGGGGAGGGGAGCCAAATGAGGGCATCATAGGGGTACCAACATTGTTAACGAGGTCCTAGTAGACCACAAGGAAGAAGAGTCCTCAAAATTATCTCCTCTGACTTCATCTCTTTGACTATGCATTCACTAATAAGAGGGGTTGGGGGGTTCTTAGATTTAGCCATTTTGTTAGGGTTAACCTAGGTAGAGTTTCCTTTGGGTTTAGGAGTGGAAATGACATCTTTGCTTCCCATGTTATCCAACAACTCAACACAAAGAGTGGGACCAAAGGGATAACAAGAAAATCTATAGGTGGGGGTTAAATTTAGGTGGGAATTATAAGATGCCAATAAGGAAATTTCATCTTCACACCATACCTTAAATGGTTGAGCATGGGGAAAAGCTGAGAATGGGACCATTTAAATTTCCTATCCAAAGTGATGAACTTCATGAGGAGTAATGCAACCTCTTTCCAAACCCTAGGTAAGTTGTTTCTATTAAAACAACTTTGCAGGAGAGTAACTTTCTCCCCCAATTTCAGGAACCTCTTGAAATCCTCCTTGTAATTACCCTTCAGTTTCATTGGGAAGGTTGTTCCCTCCACCACAAGACCCATAATAGTCACAATGGCTTCCATAGGCACCATAAATTTTACATCATCCACTTGGATAACACCCTTGTTCCAAGATTGGGAAAACTACTCAAATAGAGTAGGGTTGAAGCCCTTCATTCCTTCAATATAGGTTGCTAGATTTCCCTCCACCACCTTTTCCCAAAGAACATCATTTCATTTAAAATTTTCATATTTGTTTGGCTCAGTTTGAATAATATCTCCACACATGGTGTCCATAGTAGAGTCGATAATAGAGCTTAGAAAGGGGTTGCTCAAACCAACTATAGAAAAGACATTGAAAAAAGTGGTTTTGCACGAAGCATAGCTTGCACTAGATTTAACATGGTAAGTCCATATCAATAAATGATTAAAGTATAATGTGGCCAAGATAATAAAGAAAAATGCAATTTTAAAATCTTTAGTTCTTATTGGGATTAATGTCTTCAAGGACTGTGACATGATTATCTTCGGGTAATTCATGTTGCATCATCAACATTTTAAGCCCCTCAAAAAAAGGACCTAAGTTTGCAAGCTAGTCCATAGACCTATTTCCTTCCTTGAGGGTGTGTTTAAGTCTTACGTGGCTAAAGGTGTAAATGGAACCTTGGCACTTTAGTGATAAGGGCCTCCACATGCCAACTAGGTTTTTCTTTTCCTTGCAACATCATGATGATTTTTTTTGAATCACCTTCGATGATGATACTTGGTAGCTCCTGTACTTGGCAATAGAAATGCCAAAGAAAGCGACCATCACTTCTTTCACATTAGAAGTTTGAATTCTTAGGTTAGCCATGTAGGCTACCATGACTTTGGTATCTAGATCTTTGATGACCCAACCCCCACCTACCTGACTTGGGTGTCCTTTATAAGACTCATCGAACTTTAATTTTAACCAATTGGGGTAGGGGGGGACTTATAGATAGTATCAATGTTGATGTAAGTATGAGGATTTTAAAAAAGAAATTGCAGTGTCCTAAATTATGCCCAATGCATTTATGACATGCATTGCATCCAGTGCATTTATGACAAGGTTCATGATAAAGATTTCACTACTTTGACATCATGAGCTTAAAAGACAAAGTGTCCCCAATTGCCCTTAGAGATCATTTGGGACCATCTTGGTATGGCCAAAAACATGTCATGCAGATGTTTGTGCACCACGCTAGTGTCTAGATAGATTCCAAAATCCAAAATTATATATCTTGCATCAACCTTTTTTGGATGTGTGCCGCTTTGCTTGAACATGTCCGCAATGACTATTCCCACCCATCCATTGCATTAAAACTCATCACTTTTCCCATTGCAAGGGCCGGACACTCTTGGAAAGAAATATCTCACACTTTGGATCTCATTGTGATCACTCAATTATCATCTCACAACAACAATAGTATCTTGAGCTTCATCATGCTCATCTCAAGAGAGGGGTTTGGATGGAACGCTTTGTCTTCTCTCTTATCTTTTATTTTTCAACATTGTATACTTTACATGATTGTATCTCTTATTGTATCTATTGTCTAGGTGCATTTAGTTTATCATTTTATCATTTATCTTGTGTCTATTGCAATAGGGGTTTTCCTCCATTAAGCGGGGCTTGCTTCTATTGCAAACCCCTATACAGCCCCAATATTTTCCCCTCATCTCTATTTCGTAGGTGGTGAATAGGTTTTGTGTGGCTAAGAATAAATTATGGAGTATTTTGGACACATTTGTAGGTCTCTATTTATATAGATGATAGCATGGCGCATAGACGTCTCCGCAACGCGCTGTCGTCGAAGACTCGAGACCGAATAGGTTCTCTGGTATAATTTATTTCTATTTTTGCATTTTCATAATAATTAGAACTTTATTAATCTATTATATATACTTTGATATTCTAAAATTTCATAAGCTTAGAAGTTATTTTATTGTTATGCTTTTATCCCTTGGCTCACCTTTAGTGCTAGTTTAAGTGATGTAGTGGTGGATAGTTTGTTCTCTGAGATTCATCATCTTAGAGGTAACAAATTCCCTCCTCTACATTTTGGTGAACCCGACATGAATGCCTCACGTTGGATCTCTTTCTTTTAGAATTTGATGTGTTCTACAAGGCATCTTCTAAATATTATTTTGATATGTTAGATGAGGTCTTGGATGATTTCTTAGAAGCACCTCCTTCTAACGGAGATGTAAAGATAGTATCTTCGAACTCCTTTTCATTGACAGATAAAAATTTAGTGAATGTCATTGTTGTCTCTGAAGCTCCGCAAAAGCCTAAGAAACCATGCATTTATGTGATGACAACTAGTCCTTCTTCAAAGAAAGTCAAAATGATTGGTGGGAAACCATTCATGGGAGATGCTCCTGATTTGTATACTAGGTTTATATAGTCTAAACAACCTTCCTACAATACCATTGCTCATTCATATAACACAAGAAGAAATAAACAACATCTTGATCAACCACAACCTTCTTTACCACCTTCTCAACCTAGTCTTTCTCAAGCACCTCCACATGTGGCCAGACGTCCTAGTGACTATGATCTTATCGAGCAACTTAAATTTACTCTTGATAAGATCTCACTATAGGCTTTACTTCAAACTGCTCTGATGTATCAATGTATGCTATAAGAAGCTTTGGAAAATATTTTGTTGCCTTCTTTTGCAGAACCAATGGATGTAAATGAATTGATGGATCATATTTGTGCAAATACATTTAATATCACATTCTATCCCCATGAACTCCTGCCTCCAGAAGTGAGGAACCTAGCCAATCGATTAATGATAATTGTTCATGTTAATGGTGTTGGCATTAGACGAACCCTTGTCGATACAGGCTCCACACTAAATGTGTGTAGTTCAGATTTATTACCAAAGATTAAGGTTGATCTGAACACCTTAACAACATCTTCTTTTTTTCATTTGAGGTTTCGATAATAGTGGAAAGACTACTTTGGAAATGATCATCTTGTCCTTGAAAGTTGGACCGGTCACCATTCCAACTCTTGTACATGTGATGTCAAGTCCTTTATCTTACAACCTTCTCTTAGGTAGACCATGGATTCATGCTTTGGGAGCTATTTCTTCCATACTTCATGGCTCGGTGAAATTTGTGACTAACAATCAAGTGGTTACAATCAAGGCTGACCCTGATGCTATACATCTATATCAAATAGATGCAGTAGCTCAAGCCTTGGTTACACCTTCATTTCAAAATTATGCTCTAACGTTATCCTCTATAGTGACAACTTATACTTCTGTCACATCCCCTAAAAAGAAAAGTCAGAAGAGTGAAGACGATCCAAAGGAGGAATCATCTAAGTATTGGCATTTTTGATGATGATGTTGTGATTGTCATTGATGGACACACACTTGCTTTGAGATCACTTTTTGTATGTATGAGTCATGCTCAACCGGTATTTGTTCCAACCGGTATTATGTATTATAGTCTTTAGACTATCGGTGTTTTGTAGAAAAGTGTTTACTGATCTCAAGCGGTATGAAGACCTCAAGCAGTATTTAGACCTCAAGCGGTTTGAGGATCTCAAGCGGAATGAAGGAACTTAAGTGGTAGTTATCATTTTTTCTAGTCTTCATTTTTGACAACCGGTAATCGGTTAAATGTATGAACTAGTATTACTCTGTGATGAGTTACCAACTGGTATTTTGGTGATGAGTTATCATCCACCGACACTTTGGCGGTGATTCTGTGTCATGTTACCAAATGTGCCTAGATGCACTAAACCTAGGAACTTGCAATGTAATCCTATTGGACCGACATGAAATCAGATTCCTTTATTAGGACATCATGTCTAGGGTTTTAGAGGTTGTTAGGGTTTTAGGTGGTTGATGAGGTTTTTGTATGTGCAATATTAGAAGAGAAGATCAGGTCTGTGTGGAGAAATAGAGTGTGGATATATAAAAGACTGAAGTAATGCTGAAATGCATTAACAATGAGCTATCATGGATCTAACCAAGCAGAATGTGCTATTTTCTAGATCACTCACTTGTTGATTACTCACATCTTTGACAAGTTTGAGACCCTTAACCGGGTAGGCCCATAAAAGCCTTTGTAAATCCTCTAACAAGGTGGTTCACAACTATGGATCTGAAATCCTCTCACAAGGTAGTCTTTGATCGAACTTATCTCCTAACAGAGATTGAGATTCCTAACAAGATCTGTTCTGGTGAAGAACATTGTATGACCTTAACCGGTTTGACCTTAATCGGTCTGGTTTCTATTATGTAGATAGTTACTTGTGAGTCTCAACTCACCGTGGTTTTTCCCATTTGGGTTTACACGTCAAAAGCTCTTGTGTTATGGTGATTGTGCTCTTGTGGGTGAATGCCTTATTTGCTGTTTGGTTTGCATTTGCTTTAACCGGTTTGTTAGTAAATCTGTTATACCGGTTGACTGCTAAACTGTTTAAGTGTTTGAGTTTAGTATTTTTTGGTATACTAATTCACCCCTCCTCTTAGTATTCATCACTAAGAAGCAAGATTCCTTGAAAGAGCATCCTCTTAAAGAAGAACTCTCAAAGGCACAAAATTTTGAGTCTACCTCTCCTAAATCATCTTCTACTAAATCACTTTCTCCATCTAAAGTGGATGCGTGTTCAGGTGATGATTAGGGTTCTTTGTATTTCACTAATTCTCATGTTGGTGAATACAAAGTTAACCTTGTCCATCTGAGATTTCCTAAGATCTCATTCACCTCGGCTATGAAAGATGAATTTATGCATCCATAAAGCTAGATGACACTTATCATGTTGATCATCTTTTCTATACTAAACTTCCACCTTTAAAGAGTTGTGTGATATTTATGGTCTAGGGTATAATCTTGTATCAAATCTTGGTTATGATGGTAAAGGTTGTGGACCTAATGAACAAGGTATTTGGATTCCTTTAGAACCCGAACCTCATCACCATAACAATGGACTAGGATATCGACCTACATCTTGCAAGGCAAACCCATGGTTAACTGTTAACATGGTTTCTGTCGAGCCTCTTCGTCTTAAGCTTGTACATCCTGAGTATATTGATGTCGTAACGTAGCCTGACAAAGTTCATTTGAACCTCTTCCCTTCAGAGGAGTCCTTAAAGGAGTTCTTAGGTGTGTTTGTTGAGTTACCTTCTTATTATCGTAAACATAGATTCCCATATTATTTCAATGCTCAAGCATACTTTGGAGAATCCGTTATAAGCATTAATAAAGAAGCTTCCTTATCCCATGATGAGGAGCACATATCTTTATCTCATCTAGAAGAACACAATACTCTCTTAAAGGGAGAAACTATTGATGTTTCTATGGATGAAAAAACTCCTGATAAGGTTATCAAAGTTGGAAAATGTTTATCCTAGGAAGAATCCAAGGAATGTTTAGATCTCCTACACCAGTTTCCTGATATCTTCGCTTGGTCATGTGAGAAAATTTCAGGGATTGATGAATTGATTGTGGTTCACAATATTGTGCTAAGTCCTGATGCCAAGCCAATAAAGCAAAATATAAGAAATGATGAATCCTAAGGTAGCCCTGTTAGTCAAGACAAAGATAGAAAAGCTTTTAAAGGCTGGTTTTATTCATCCTATCGACTACTCTCCTTGGATTTCAAACATTCTTCCAGTTGGTAAATCTAATGGTCGAATTTGAATTTGTACCAAATTTCAAGATTTGAATAAAGCTTCCATCAAGGATGGCTTTCTGCTCCTGAATATTGATATGATCATATATTCAACTCCAGGTTATGCATTGCTCTCTTTCATGGATGACACACTTCTTAAGGAGCTTGTGAATGACTTGCACCTACATTGATACTATGCGTAGAAACACTTTATGTGTTGTAAGCACAACACTTAGTTCTCTGAAGCTGTTTTTCTATGAAATTTCTTCATTAACATGATTTTATATGTGTTTGTGTTATGGAGTGACTAGCATGTGCATGTAAGTGTGAGTCACACATGAATCTTCTATATCTAAAAAATATTTTTCTAAAAACATCTATCAAATTCACTGTCATCTCCCCTATGGGTAGATGAAATGACATCATGTCCGCATCCCACCTCTCCATCAAAGCTCTCAACATCGACGCATGGAAACAAAACTCTAGTATGTGGTATACCCACCAGAGTCCCACTCTTTGGATTCATTGCGGATCTGCTATAAGAAGATCCTCTTCTCTCTCCCATAGCAGGTTGAGAAGATGTCTGAATGTGTGCTCTTAGACCTCTGGCAGTGTCTACATCAAAATAAAATTCTAATTAGTTCTCTGCATGATCCTCAAGATGCTAGTGCATCTACTGGATGCCAACGCAGGTGTCATCCATGGGAAAAATGCATGGGTACGAGACCCTTATGAGTCTCATGAATGCATGCGCTACTCAAAAAAAAAAAATCCTCATTAAATGCATGAAATAAACTAAACTAGCATGATTTGAGACTCACCTGCTCTGGCTACTCGCCCTGCTCCACTGCAGTGTGTAGCTCCTCGACCTTACTCACCCTATGCTCTTGTATACGTGGTATTTTTGTTGAGGCTCTATAGAAATCTTAAAGAAAAAAACCCACAATAAATAAAGCTAATGACCTTTCTAGGGGCCCACCTCTCAAGTATATAGCTAAATTGTCCCGACCCCTTTTGAGGCTCGTTTGGCTCAACCTTCTTCATATTTTACCTACCTCACTAGGGAAAAAACACGAGGGGGGCATATACTCACCTTCATCAAATTTTTCACTTCCTATTTGTACTGACACCTCTTAAGCATTCTTATCATCGTAGTAACTTTCTCTGTTTTTTGTGTGAATGAACTTTTGATCTTTGCAGTACTCGAATTTTCACGATGAAATGTTGTGGTTTTCATGGTGAACTGGGGGCATTTCTCATGTTTGCATGCTCAACCTCTGTAGCCTCTATATTATCCTTTTTGGTTAGGTACTCACTACATTTAATGAACTGCATGGGTTTAATGAATTTATCTTTGTAGACTACTTTAGTGCACCTGATCCCTTGAGTCGATCAACTCACTAAAGTGGGGGGAAAATGTAGTGTCCTAAATTATGCCTAATGCATTTATGACACTTACACATTTTTCTTAGTGCATTTATGACAAGGTTCATGATCAAGATTTCACTACTTTGACATCATGAGCTCAAAAGACAAAGTGTCCCCAATTGTCCTTAGAACTCATTTGGGACCATCTTGTTATGGATGATAGCACGTCATGCAGATGTTTGTATGTTGTGCTAATGTCCTGATAGATTCTTGAATCTGGAATTGTATATCCCACGTCAACATTTTTTGGACGCATGCCCCTTTGCTTGAACATGTCCGCAATGACTATTCTCACCCATCTGTTGCATTAAAACTCATTCACTTTGCCCATTACAAGGGCTGGACACTCTTGGAAAGAAAGTTCTCACACTTTGGATCTCATTGTGACCACTCAACTATCATCTCACAACAACAATAGTATCTCCAGCTTCATCACACTCCTATCTCAAGAGAGGGATTTGGTTGGAACGTTTTGTCTTCTCTCTTATATTGCAAAATTGTATTCTTTGTATCATTTTATCTCTGAATGTATCTATTGTCTAGGTGCATTTAGTTTATCATTTTATCATTTATCTTGTGTCTATCACGATAGGGGTTTTTTTCCATTAAGTGGGGACTGTTTCTATTGCTTCTATCATTTATCTTGCATCTTATGTAGTAGGGG